>NC_063189.1:46831283-47453931 GCF_017589495.1 Alosa alosa | reverse complement strand
TAGACTACGGTAGGCTAATGCAGCTACTGCTAGAGACTAGATAGATAGATACTTTAGTCATCCCCAGACATGTAACGTGAAGTCGTGCATGGATGTGATGTCTCCGTCCTGCAGGCGGTAGCCAGAGCGCTCTCAACTCCGCTGCCATGTGTGAATAAACAAACGTCCCCCCCATGTCCCCGGTATAACGTTATTGTCGGGTCCTTAGGAGGTATTTGAAATGACCAAATGCAAATGTCATCCGAGGGACCTGACGGTGATGTCCCCAGAAAGTCCTGCACCGGACGTCACGCAATAACCAAACGATAACTTGCTCCGGACGTCAATAAGGTCACCGGAACGTCTGCTAGGGAACATGACGTTCGGGACCAATCGGGGACGTCGTGAATGTCGGCATAAGGTCCGGGTGACGTCCCGTATTTGTCGGGTATGGCGCCTCGATATTAAAGAAACACCGACTCCATTCCTTCCGAAAGTCCACCGCACAACAGTGCAACGTGCATGTTCACATTTTTAGTAACAACCGCCAAACTTGCTTGCTTGCCTTACACATCTAAGTTTTCCGACTATTTTTCTTACCTTCTTTTTTCCGCTGTGGATGTTACTGAGCTTGTAGAAGTTTTAGCTCTTACGTTCTGAACATCTTGCACTGCCATCGCCCGATGTCATTTCTGAGTCATATCACTCTCTGTCTCTCTTTTAAATGCCTATTCCCTGAATGGTAGGCTACAATTACTATGTGTTTTATATATAATATCGAAACAAAATAACCCAGGCAGTCTCATCTAGGATATAGCACAGGTTTAAGCAGACATCCCAAGTCTCCCGGAAGTTCCGGGAGTCTCCCGCATATTGTTAGCGGCTCCCTGACGCCCGCAAATTAAATAAAATCTCCGAATCTAGAGTGAGCGATCAAGAGCGCATGCAGACCGCGTGTGCATCTGAGTGTAAGCCATTACACGAGGGGAGAGAGAGAGAGAGGTGGTGCATGTGTGTCTGAGCATCAAAGACAGAGAGCATCCTGATTGGCCTGTTTAGCTAAATCAACCAATCAGTTTTCAGTGTATGGCGGCTTTTATGTCTTTTCTCCGAACTTAATTAATCAGTTCAGTAGAAACAGGAGCGTCATGGTAGAGTCAGTGCCTCAAAAAAGGAAAATGTAAGACCCATTTCAAAGTGTAGGCTACCCTTGTCTCATAAGAGTAAAACATAATGATGGACCTAGTCTTGCGCTGCACTGTTTGTAAACAGTGACTTTAGCATTGCCCACAGCTGGTTAAATGATTGCAAAAGACATGTTGAGGTGAGTTTAACAAGTGTCAATTCATGTGCATATTATTCAGGCCTATAGCCTACTAGATGGCTAGTTGCCAAGGCTACATGAAAAGACCAAACTACTAAAATCTACATATTTTATTTTCACAATTTCTATCTATAGGCCTTCCTTATTTGTTGTACTGACATTATTGTATAGGCTAAAAGTTTTTTTGGGGGCTTCGTGATGCCTCCCTGAAATGACTTTTTGCAAGTTGGGATGTCCGTTTAAGTCAACGTCAAGTTGGTTCTATTTACGGGGGTGAATGTGTGAGTGTGTGTAAACATCTCGTAGATGACTCAGAAATGACATCGGAAGACGAAGGAGTGAATAGTGGCAAGAGGCAAGCCGAAGGCTGCTGACAAGGGCCCGACGCTATTGTAAAGCAATTTACAAAAGATTCACTGAACAAAAATGCTGATGTGGTACATGAAAATGTAGCTAAAAATGTGGAGAATGCAACGCAATCAAGCATTTTGGACGATGTGGAGAGACAAGCCGGCAGCAGATTAAATGCTCGAGAGAGAAAAAGATGCTGTTTTAAAAGGAAGCTGCAGCAAGCAGGTGATATTTAGACATTTATTTCACAAAATCCAAGACTAAGAACAGGCAGACTATGTAACTGGACACATTGAGGCCAAAACTATTGAGAAGGGAATGTTGAAGATGAAGGAGTGAATAGTGGCAAGAGGCAAGCCGAAGGCTGCTGACAAGGGCCCGACGCTATTGTAAAGCAATTTACAAAAGATTCACTGAACAAAAATGCTGATGTGGTACATGAAAATGTAGCTAACAATGTGGAGAATGCAGTGCAATCAAGCATTTTGGACGATAAATCGGCACAAGCTGAAGAAGCAGAATAGGCAACAGGCCGATGTGCGTTTTATTTGGAGACTGTTCTACGAGACAGAGACTGAGTTTGCTGCTGATATTCTGGGGATAGGCTACAACATAGCCAATGTAGGACTTTAGCCTTTTAATATATTTGCTGCATTGGATCAGTCTTTCTAGAACAGGCAAGAGCTTTCTAGCCTCACGTCAGCAGCGCCGCATCACCCATACATTAAAACAACCAGCGGATGGCGGGCGGGTACGGTTTTGAAAATTGTTAAAAAAACGTTGGTGGGATGGATGGCGGATTGATGATACGTTTTGCTATGCAGTTATGGTTGAAATAATAGCCCATCAGTGCATCTCTAGTGTGTGTGCCTCTCTCTCGCTCAGAGGTGAGGGGGAGGCTGAGGGGTCGATCAAGCATGGATTCTAAACTCTGTGGTGGATAGGATCTACAATTAGGTGTTAATTAATATTACTACGCTAGGTCAAGTACTCCTAAGTGCTATTGCACCACACATTGTAGTTCTCCTGTTTATTCGCTTGGAAAATCGCCACGTTTCATGTTGTGTGACCTTACACATTTTTATCAACTACTCGTTCAACTGTATTTAAGTAGGGAAAACGTGGATGTATTTGATTAATGCTATCCTCCTCCCTCTACGGCTACGTCTGGGCCCGCTAGCATAGCAACATGCTAACACAGTCGCGCCGCAAGCCAGAGCGTTTGAGTGCACGTACCGACACCGGAGAGGTATGACTCAACTCGTGAAAGTCAAGGTAAGAACATATATTAATACTGACATTGGGTGGCGTGTTCCTTTAAGGGGCCATGTCAACCCATCCCATAACCACTCATTTGATGTAAAGCACAACCTAGTTACAAATGAAAAGCAATTAGGTGTTGTAATAGTAGGTATCTCTGGCTGACATGGTCAAAACTGCACGAAATTGGAGGTGTATCATTCTGACACCGTCTGAATGCATGCCAAGTTTCGTGGAATTCCGTTCACGGGGTGGGGGGCACAATACATGTATTTATGTGTACATTTAGTGTCTGTACACCAACTGGCCTGTAGATGACCAGACACAGTTTTCTGTGAATATCTTGAGAACTGTAGGACCTAGGACGGGGGTAAGCAACCTGCGGCCCTTTAGCTCCTCTCTATAATGTTGTGGGTGGGATTTCATGAAATTCTACGCTGTGATTGGTTGTCATGTTCTATTTGGACATAGGGAGCCAATTAACGTTTTTCATGTGACGTATTCTAGGTGCTATAGCTTTGTTTACATCCACCTGGTAGGCAAGGGACAAGTTGAACCCATTGAACATCATTGTCTGCAGCTGCCTCTCAGTAGGCTACATCTCTGTATTTCAGCAATGTCAACATTTCAGGCATCAATAAAGGTGATGATGAAATGTTATCCCATTGTTCAATATTTGATACCCTGTCACAGGAACGTTATTTCGCTAAAAATCGCCCTGATATGGTGCGTTGATCTGTATCTATAACGTTATGGGAGAACCTGCATGTAGCTACTGTAATGGTAGCCTAACTTTTTTTTCTTTGTTCAAAACTCGGTTTACACAAAGACGATAGACTTTCTTAGAAGCTGTGAAATTAGGCCAGAAAGGAACATGTCTTCCCTCTGAAAGTTGACACAAAATCAAACAATATTTGATAATTTAACTTCAACTGAACAGGACAGGTTTTGGTAGGCAGTAGACTCCGCAGACGTTAAAACGGTAGCCTACAGTTATAGCCAGCGTCAGTCAGCATCATGTAACATTAATCCCAGCTAACAATTTATGGTTCCCATAACGTTAGTTTTTGAGTAGATTGTGGTTCCCCTAACGTTATCTAAACGTTGCAACCTTTAGAAACCTTCCCCTAATCATTCTTTTCGGGCTACTTGGAGATCAGGATGAGATCAGACTGAACATCGCGAGACTTTGGGTGAGATCCAAAATGGCAGCGCACTGAACACTGACGCTTGTAAACAGAAATACAAAACTTTATTTTTCTTCTACTAAAAACAACCACTACCTCTCTACAACTCTCATCAAAAACCGGATTATATTCTCCACCTTTTCCAACGGCAACCTCTTCATTCTGGACGTTATGTCATCTGAACCCAGCAAGAAACGCACTTCGTGACTACTCAACAGAGACTGAACCAGAATCACCTACGCTTGGCGCTACTTCTACATCCATCGAGGTCAGTTTACTACAATCCATAAACAACAAACTTGTAATACTGGAACATCTGCACGCAGATATTAAGGACTTAAAGCCAGCCTCGAATTTTCCCAATCACAGATCGACACACTCGCATTAGAAAACCGTGAACTCAAAGGAAATATTACAAACTTATCCGACCATGTTAATCAACTCACCAGCTAAAATCGGATCATGAAAGAAACAATCCTAGACCTCCAGTGCCGCAGCATGCTGATAACCTCATTTTTTTTCCGGAATTCCCCTGCCAACTTCTAAAGATACACCCGACCACCCAGAGAAAGCAGTTAAAGAATTCTTTTTGCAGTCATCTCTCAAACTACCGCCAGAAACAGTTGACAAGATTACCTTCCACCGTGTACACCGTCTCACTTCCAAAGACAATAAAAACCTCCTCCAATTATCGCCAAGTTCGAACACTTCAAACACAAAGAACTCATCAAAAGCAAAGGGAAAGAACTGAAAGGCACTTCATTCCGGGACTAAACGACCAATTCCCACAAGTAATACAGGAAAGAAGAAGAGCCCTCTTGCCCATAATGAAACAACTCAGGCAAGAGGGCAAACGAGCAGCACTGTCAGTCGATAAACTGTATGTCAATGGAACTCTGTATCAACAACCCCAATATCACCACCTGGCTATAGCACATCATACATCATGCCAACATACATCTTGATTATAACATTGTCACCCTCAACTCTCTCTAACCCACTGCCTACTGATGCTTGGATCACCTCTCTCTTCTCTCTTCTTATGTTTCATTCCTTTTGCTCCCCTACCCACCCATTCTCTTTTTGCTCTCTCAATGTTTAATGTTATTCATGGTGTTTTGTCTATACATGTTTTCTTGTGTGTCCTGTCTGTTTTGTTTATTATGTCTATAGGCTAAAGTCAAATTATGATCTGTATGTTTTCAATGCTAAACAGGAAATGTTCATGCTGTCACCACTCCAGAACCAAATTCCTACCTCTTTATGCTCTATATTCTTCTCAGCCCCTACCCTTTTACATCTCATTCGCACACCACATTACACACCTATTCCTCCACCCCCTTCCCCTCTCCTATCTAACTGACACCTGCACACACTCTCACACACACAATACCCACCTTATCAAACATTTTCATAACTGTACAATCACAACATGGTAACACTTACATTCCTGACCTGGAACATCCGTGGGATTGGATCTCAGGCAAAGAGGCTGAAAATCTTAAATCATTTGGATAGTTTAAAAGCTGACATATGTCTCCTACAAGAAACTCATCTCTCAGAATTAGACTACACCCGCATCAAATCAAGACAATTCAATCACATTTTCTCATCTCATTACAATACAAAACAAAGGGGAGTTTGCATTCTGATTAACAAAAGAATCTCATTCATCCATAACGCCACCATCACAGACCCAGAAGGACGTTTTGTCATCATAAACATCTCAATTCACAATACCCTGTAACAATTGTTAATGTTTATGGCCCTAATACAGACAACCCAGTTTTCTTTCAGAACCTCTTCACCTCCATCTCAACTCTATCAGGCTGTCCCATCATAATTGCAGGCTTAATTTTAATACAGTGTTAGACCCCACATTTGACAGATCTGATCACTCTAAAAGCAAACGAATCTGGCAATCCACAAAACAATAAAACAGTTCATGAGCGATTCTGGCCTTGGCATTGTTGGCTTCAGCACCCAGACTCCAAATGCTACTCTTTTTTTTCTCTCGGTCCACCACTCCTATTCCCGTATTGATTATTTTCTAACCAGCAACTCTATAATGAAAAATATCTCTGATTCAACTATTCATCCCATAGTCATTAGCTTATCATGCCCCAGTTACAATTAAATGGAACATAACGAACCAACAGCGACCAATTAGCAAATGGCGTTTTAATACATCCCTCTTACAAGACCCAAATTTCATCAGTTTTGTTGGGAGAGAGTGGGCATTCTTTCTAGAAATGAACGGCTCCCCTGAATCATCTCCTTCCCTTCTGTGGGAAACAGGAAAAGCAGTACTCAGAGGAAGAATCATCTCATATTCAGTATACAAAAAAAAGAAGGAAAAAGAACAGGAAGTAGAACTCAACAATAAAATTAAACAGTTAGAAGAAACCAATGCAAGCAACCCAACTGAAGAAACACAGGCAAAACTTAGGAAACATAAATTCAAACTCAATGAAATACTCAATAAACACACTCAATTTATGATTCACCGTCTAAGGCAGGAAAACTTCCACCATAGCAATAAATCAGGTAAATACTTAGCAAATCAAATCCAACGTAACAAAGAAAAATCAACAATCCCGGTCATAAAGAACTCAGCAGGGAAGCTAACCAGCTCACCTGAAGAAATAAATCATGTTTTTTACCAGTTTTACAATAAACTATATTCTTCAGAAATAAACCCCAACCAGGAATTCATAGACTCTTTCCTAAACAGCATCAATTACCACAACTCAATGAGACCTAAAATAAAACCTAGAATCACCTATAACTCAACAAGAACTGTTTGATGCTCTGAAACAGATGCCCGATAATAAAGCACCAGGTCGGATGGCTTTCCTGCTGAGTTCTACAAACAATTTTGGACCATCTTAGCTCCACTTTTCATCAGAATGATTAATGAATCAAAACAGAAAGGACGTCTGCCAACTAGTTCCACCACAGCCTCAATTTCACTGCTCCTCAAGCCCAATAAGGACCCAACATTGCCATCCAGCTACCGACCAATTTCTCTCCTCAATGTGGACAATAAGATAATCGCGAAAAATGCTAGCACACAGATTAGCAGAGGTCACCCCATCCATTATCCACCCAGACCAAACAGGCTTCATTAAAGGTAGAATTTCATCCACCAACACCCCAGAGACTGTTAAATATAATGTATCACTCTACAAATTTTCAAGATAATACCATCATAGCAACTCTGGACGAGAAAAAGCTTTTGATAGGGTGAACTGGAATTTCCTGTTTTCCACATTAGGGAGGTTTGGCTTCGGGAGTCGTTCATTAACTGGATTAAACTTCTATATACCTCTCCTTCAGCCACAGTAATCACCAATGGACTAACATCACAAAGTTTCACTCTTCACGGGGGGGAACTAGACAGGGTGCCCACTCTCCCCTCACTATTTACAATCTTCATTGAACCCCTAGCAGCTGCCATCCGTCAGAACCCCTCATCAAAGGTGTCCAGACTCCATATATGCATCACAAAATCAGCCTTTATGCTGACGACATTCTTCTCTTTCTTCAAGACCCCACAACATCAGTAGAAGAAACCATCAAACTCATTGACACATTCTCTAAAATTTCTGAATACTCAATCAATTGGAATAAATCTGCAGTTCTCCCATTACATCCCAACAGCTGGGATGTGACAGCCAACTCTTCACCTATCCCACTCTGCACTAACTATATCACTTACTTAGGGATAAAAGTCTCCCCCAGGCTGTCAGACTTATTTAGCCTAAATTATTCCCTCTACTCACTTCAATAGATGATGACCTTCAACGCTGGAAGAACCTCCCATTATCCATCATGGGCAGAATCTCAGTAATCAAAATGACAATACTGCCCAAAATAAACTATCTATTCTCTATGATTCCAACCCAGCCCACCACCCTCTGGTTTAAGTCTCTCGATTCATTAATCACTAAATTCTACTGGAAAGATAAGACCCCAAGGATCAAACTCGCCACCTCCAAAACCAAAAAAAGCAATGGGAGGACTAGAGGCCCCACACTTCCAGCACTATGCCCTGGCCAACCAGCTCCACTTCATCCACAAATGGCTACACCCCACCCCTCAGACAACACCTGGTTAGACCTAGAACAAACAATCTGTAAAGAAATTAAAATCTCAGATCTCCCTTTCTGCAGTCAGTCGGTCAAAAACATCCATCCTTCAAAGCCCCAACAATTTCAGCTACTCTGACAGCCTGGTGGAGATTCTACCACATCACTGATTCACCTATAGCACCATCAATTCGCACCCGATTTGGAATAACCCAGATTTCACCGTCAAAAAAAAAACACTTAACTTTCACACATGGATGGGAAAGGGCATCACTCACCTTCAACACATTCTTTCAAGACAATAATCTGGCCTCATTTTCCTGTTTGGTCCAGAAGCACGGCATCGAGAGTAAACACTTCTTACAATACCTGCAAATTAAATCATCTATCCTAGGAAAAATTAACATCCAGACAGCTAACCTTGACATTCCCCACCAATCTCAGAGCTGCTTAATATTCCCTCCCAAAAAAATACTCTCCCAAATTTACAAAATTATATCTTGTTCAGAAAACAATTGGCCTGCCATATCACAAATGGGAATCAGACTTATCAATTACTCCCGGTGCCGACTTCTGGACAAAATGTGCAAAACATCTACCTCATGACAAAGAATAGTAATCTACAACTAATACAATACAAGGTTCTTCACAGATTCCACTTCACTGCACATAAATTGGCAAAATGGGGTTTGGCTCGGATCTTTGCACTCACTGCACACAAAATAACCCAGATACATACATTCATGCGGTTTGGCATTGCACTCCAATCAACCACTTCTGGGTGAGTGTCACAAAATCTCTCTCTTCCATCTTTGGCTGTCACATCCCAGCATCCCCTTCCTTATGCATACTTGGTGATACATCCACAGTCAATTTAAGCAACTCCGCAATAAAACACTACTGGTAGCGCTTGACTATCGCCAAGAAAACAATCCTCATGAACTGGAAATCTAAGAAAAAAAAGCTCACATCACTCATTGGAAAAACTTGTTAACAGACTATATATCATTAGAAAACCTATCAACTACAAACTTAATCAATACTCAGGATACAACCTCTCCTTGGTACCCCTTTATCACCTACTTACAGTCCTGACCCTCTTTGCCTGAGTTCCATCTCCACACCATCATAACACACTTCATCAACAGATACACATATCATCGAACACTAGGCAGGGGGAGGGTAGCTGGAACTATTATTGTTATTATTATTATTAGTAGTAGTAGTAATATAAATAGCATCCCCTTCTTTCCCTCCCCTTTTATTTACATTCTCTGATAACTTTACTAATTTCACTCTTTTCTCTGCCTCTCCCATCGTTATTCTGCTCGGGGCCCCATTGGATGGCTTGGGAGACTTCGGTCCTGGCGGGTCGCTGTGTGGTTTTGGCAGTGGTTGGGTCCTGTGGGTTATCTATTGGCCCTGGGCCCCGGTGTGTGCACCCTCCTCATACAGCTCATGCACACGCCTTGTCCTGGAAGCACACAGCACGCTTTACTCTCTTTAATCGCACTACATGTTAGGTGACATACATAAACAAAACTACAAAACAGGCTAGGTTAAGAGTGGAGTGCAGGTAGATGCCTCATCAGGTGTCTATCTGCATGCCTCACTTATTTTAATGCACACATTGTTGAGGCATACATCTTACACAGGGTAAGTGTGTGGTGTGCATGGGGAAATCCTGACAGATATTCACCATGCATGCCCACTTCTTTTAATGCTACATTCTAGATAGATCCCTCAACCTAGCCATTCACATACTGTACATATTTAGGTCAAGAGTGGCGTGTTGGGTGAAGGTCTGGGGGCGAGGTGTGGTTGGTCGTGGTAGTGGGGATGTGTGCATATGCTGGGGCCTGAGGCGATGGGTGGCACGCAGGTCCTCCCCTCTGTCAGCTCGTCGCAGTATAACTGCAGGGGCTGGGTGGAACTGTGGCCATTAATGGGTGCCCAGGTTGGCAATCAGTCAGGCAATCAACCAGGCAATCAGTTATTCCTATTATTATACTTATCATTAATAGAATAATTACAACTCCTCTTCTGAAACTCTCCCTCTCTATGTTCCAGCTTCTCTCCTCCTGGCCCAACAGCAAACCAGCCTTATACATATGCGCACACACACACACACACACACACACACATACATCCTCACATACTCACTACCCCTCACCCCATCCCCACCCCCCCCATCCCAACACCACCTCATTCACACTCTTAGAGCTACCATCCCACCCCCATCCCCCTTCTTTTCATTCCGGTCATCAATTTCATCCCTGATAATCATATCTGTAATCATCCTGGACATAAATCATCCTTAGCCTTTTCTTATTAATGTTATGTTGTGTTATGTTTGTGGAAGCCAAGTCAATGTGATGTCTTGTTAAGTTACAGTATGTGTTTATGTAATGTACGTCTGTTTGTCGTATGTAGTATTCATGTGCATGTCGTAGTGTTGCATTAAAAAAAAAAAAAAAAAAAAGAATCATTCTTTTCCGTCCTCCGCTCACTCTTCGCTTATCATCTGTAAAGCATTTCATATTGCCAGTGGTTATTTTGCCTATAGTCCCTGAATACATTAACATCACATGGTATCTTGTTGCTAGTAGTTTGCCATCTGAATGGAGCTTAAGGTGACCGGAGGAATAAATAAAATGTGGACTGCTAAAAAAAAAAAAAAAAAGAAACCTTCCCCTAATGTTCCCTAAACGTTGCAACCTTTAGGGAACCTTCCCCTAACATTGCAACCTTTGCATACCAATTTTATTATTACTTTAAACTACTTTAAACTGCATGAGCAGGAATGCATTATTATATATTAGCAAGAATTAATGAAAAGGCAAAATTGATGGGATTTATAACTTAAACATAAAATAATCAAAATACAAAAAAAATATAAAAAGGTCTAAAAATATATATAAACATCAGACTCCATGTTAGCTAAGTATACTAACACAAGGAATTTGACTTTGGTAGGTGCTCTATACATTCAACAAATAGACAGACATACTGTACAATAGAGAGAACAAAATACATTGTGGCAGATACCAACACAATATACAAAACAACTATACAAATAAGACATAATACCAGTACAAGTACACATGGAGTGTGATGTAGAGTGCAAAGTAATAGTGCAAATGTAGTGTGCAAGATGCATATTGGAATGATAAAGTATGTAATGTGCAGGTGAATGGTCAAAGTGGGGATGACCCCACTTATCTGCAGTTCAGGAGAGTGACGGCAGTGGGAAAAGAGCTGTTCTTGTGTCTGGTTGTTTTTGTGTGCAGGGATCTGTAGCGCCTGCCAGAGGGGAGGAAGTTCAAGAGTGTGTGTGCAGGATATGTGGAGTCTTTGGTGATGTTCTCCTCCTGCTTGGGTCCCAGAGTACAAGTCCTGGTGGGAGGGCATTTTGTTCCTCCTCTCCTGCAGCTCAGTAACTGTCGAGCAGGACGACAGCAATATGTCATCAACTGGAGCAGAGGGAGGTGACTGGGAGCTCCTTAAGAGCATGAGCAGCTCATCCATCTTCTCCTCAAATGCGTCCATTCACTGTGCCATGCGGTAATGGTTGTCCTTATTGCTATGGAAAATGGATGGTGTTAGCTTTAGTTGTTAAACACATTATATACTTATGTGAACAAATTAAGTAAGTCTTCTTACCTCTCATTTCTGTTTCCATGGCTGAGCCACAACAACCAAGTAGCCTAGTTAGTGTCTAGCACTCCAAATAAATATGCTTCATTTGGCCCTATCGGTAGGCTGTCTACACTATCAGTTATCATTGTCGTTCAAAAAACTAGCAGCATTTGTGCCATTGCGTTTTCAATAGCCTATGCAGGACAGGCACAAGGAACAATGGAAAGACAGTGTCACCAAGGCTGCTAAATTTTGCAATTGACAAATACTGTATCTCACTAACTCACACCACACATAGTAGAACAGAAGACGGGCCAATCTTTAGTATTTCTATCCATCCCAAACTTCATCAAGATGTGTTTAGCACATTTAGGGTCTAGGCCATGGTGCGCTCATGTGCACTATGGTAGGCTACCATGCACACACCATCCGTTTCAACACATCCCCTAACATAAACTGGTTCCAACATACAGGTTGTTGTTGCCTCATTATTGAATGACGAAGAATGAGTTGCATTGTCTATTTGTGTAGACGTCTCCTACCACAACTACCACATATTTTCAAGGAATAGCTCTGTTGGTTCCCTTGTGGTAAGATCTTTTGATTGTTTTGGTTGGTTGACCCACAGCAGTGCTAACTAATGCAATTGATGTTGGTCTATGCAACTGCAGTCACAAAGCCAACGTTAGTTGAGTAGGCTGCCAGGCTGCATAGACAGCATTATATCATATTATATAATTTATATGAATCAAGATGAATGACAGACTGTATGAATTACAGATTCATATGAACGAAGGCACATGGCTAAATACCCATTTATTTATTTATTTATTATTTATTTTTTTTTGCCCGTTGCTTACACACTAATATTTGCCCTTTTACTCCCCATTTCTAAAACCTATCGAAGAATTATTTTCAGTGTGCCAATGAAAAGTATATGACCACCAACCACATACCTACATGCCTCTTTTGCAAGCAATGGAAGTTGAATGCAGAGACACTGAGGTGGGGTCAGTTCAAGGGTGCATATGGCACACAAGGTGATATTTTCCCCGTTTTATTTCTTCTCCATGTCACTTGGGGGCTCCGTAGATAAAATGTCAGTTACCGTTTTTTCTGATTGCTTAAGCACTTTTTTTTGTAACTATGGCTATTTACACGGTGCATGTGTTCATGGTTTTGTTGCAATAATTACATTTTTAGAAAGGATTGTTGAGTTTTAATTGCAGTGTTTCATTTTGGCATAGATGTGAGTTGTTTATCCCCAAGTGCTATGTCTTATATGGATGTGTGTAGAATTTTGACATAATGAGCCAAATTCTGCAAAACGTGTGTAAGCAATAGGCAAAAACTGCAATTATCATTAATCAGTAATGATCATTTTTGTAAAATCTGACTGACTTTGAATGTGATAATTTCATTGGCATAGTACTGTCGCCCTAGGCACGCTGAAGATTGGTTGGCTGGCGAGAGGGGGGCGGAATTCCCAGGTATGTGCTGTCAGTCATGGACTACTACACCAAATAGCCAGAGGCTTATGCCCTCCCTGAGGCAGAGACTGGCTGAGGCCCTACTGGAGGGCATGGTCTGCCGTTTTGGGACGCCCCCGACAGCGACCAGGGAAACTTTGAGTCACGAGTATTTGTGGACCTGTGTCATAGACTGGGCATAAACAAAACTCGCACCACCCCCCTACACCCGCAGAGTGATGGCTTAGAACTCTTCAACAGGACCCTGGTCCAACAACTGGCCATCATCACCGCTAAACATCAACGTGACTGTGGATTCACATGCACTAACTCTTCGACATGTATGTCTGGTGCATAGTCTTATTACTGTTTTATTTTGTTGTCATGTGTTTGTATACATATTTTCTTTTGTTCTGTTGTATAAGTCCAGTGGATTAGTTTTTTCTGCTTAAGCACATTTTTTGACTTTTTTTGCAAAACTCTACACACAAATAGGAAAACCTTTCACCCAATCAGCAAAACATTGTAGTTCTCTTGAAAAAGCTAACACACCTTGCTTAACTCTTCACACCTTCGTAAAAATTATGTTTTCGTATAAAACAGTAAACACAAGCCATCACAATAATAAGCACACAATGTGCCAACTACACACTGATGGTCTGAATAAAAAACACATCTGGCTTTTGCTCAGGGGCGTGCAGAGACCTTTGAAGGGGCAGGGGCTCAAATAAAAAAAAAAGGCACATGGAACAAAATTTTCAGAAAACTTAAAAACTTAAAGGTCTCATTCACTGAGAAACCGTTTAATAGGCCTTTATCACGGCAGCTGAAGCAGGGCTGTTCACTTTCCTGTTGGCAGGCAAACCACAGGTGTTCCTAAAAACATTAACGAGGCCTCTGGTTGAAGTAACTGTGGCCGAATCTGACACTTAATTAGAAACACCTGTGCTCACACAGGAACAGGGCTGTTCACTTCCTACTTCGGCTGCCGTGATAAAGGCCTATACTTGTTACTTTCGAAATACTATAGCTCACTCCAAGTTGCATATGCATGCTGTACGTGAAAATGATCTTCTACACCCATTGCCCGCATTAGCCAATGAAAGAAAATACACGGAAAAACAAGCGAATCAGAAAGAGCCCTTCCCAATGAGGCCGAAGGGAAACTGATTATTCTTGGCCTCGCCCACCTTGGCTTGTGACCGCCTACAGGAAGACTGGAAGATTTTGCGGCTAGGGGATTGTCTCTCTGCAGCTAGTAGGAGTTAACAGCAAGTTGCTAACATGGTGGAAAAAAATCGTGCCGGTGTTATTTGTGGCAATAACAAATCAATGTTGCACGTCTTGCCTTAGAAACATGAGTTGAGGAAGAAATGGTTCGGATTTATCGTTGGAACACCACCACCAAAGTAGTGCAACATTAGTTCTGTGTTCCAATCATTTCGACCACACTCACTGCCTACAGTTAGAAAGTGGTTTTGCATCGATGTTCTGAAAACCTGGTTCTGTATCGTCATGATGATCGACCACCAGCTCACAGGCTGTTAGTACAAACAAACTTTTCCACCTAACGTCTGTTACAAAATAGCATGTTCATATTCTTCACGTTAGCATGCATGAAAAGGGTACAAGCTAGGCTTAGGCTAGCCTATATTACAGGAAGCTACACCAGGCACGTAACCGAAGTGTTCTGTTCGCGACGTGTAAAATCAGAGAATGTCTAATAGGAAGGGCTCTGGTAAAATCCATTAGAGGAATGGTCTATTTTCCCGAACGTAGCCTACAGGCCACTAACACGCCAGGTGTAGCTACTTCCATTGATTAGGCCTATTGGAAGCTAATTGTTGCAGTACATAACGCGAACGGAATGCTTCAGTTACGTGCCTGGTGTAGCTACACATAAGAAACTGACCACACTACCCAGAGATTTAGCTTGTTGAAGCTATAATCTTCTAACCTAAGTGTTAAACCACAAATAATAATATTAGCAACAATATCTTATGCTCAACTAAGTATGGGTATTGTTCTAGTCTAAACAGGGAAAATCAAAAACACAATACCCGTGCACTATTAGGCTAAGTTGCTATCACTAGAGCTCAGGTATTTACACTTCAGTCTAATTTATGTCTTCTTGCCATTATTACATTGACCTTTGTAGGCCTACAATGATGTTTTGTTTGATTACTTGCTGTTTACTTAGTGTTTTGTATGTCTTCCAGAGCACATCCTCATGTCAGGCTACACAGCTTTCTAGCCTACATTAGGTCATCATGTTTGTGATCTAACTGCCGAAGTAGGAAGTGAACAGCCCTGTTCCTGTGTGAGCACAGGTGTGTTTCTAATTAAGTGTCAGATTCGGCCACAGTTACTTCAACCAGAGGCCTCGTTAATGTTTTTAGGAACACCTGTGGTTTGCCTGCCAACAGAAAATTGAACAGCCCTGCTTCAGCTGCCCGTGGGCTGCCGTGATAAAGGCAATCTATCTGTTATGCAATTCATGGATTTCTTCAGGTCATTTTCCACAGGTGTATAAAATCAAGCACCTCGAATATGAATGTAGACTGCATGGTGCTTGATTAATACACCTGTGTAAATAGACCTGATGAAACCCATGAATTGCATAACAGATAGAATTGATATTACCGAATGTCTTCTTGTGGGTGTGCTACTTAATCATACACCTTACCACAGTGACTAAAATATTTTTGTTTCCATTGTGCCAGGATAGTTTTGTGTGAGATAGTGAATGTCCTGTGTACTATTAGTATCTTGTAACTTGACAGTAATACACATTTATTTACTTTAGGTACCCAAACAGAATACTTAATGAAAAGTATGAGTATTGATACAAGCACTTCGCATACACCATGGGCATGGGGGCCTGCTACCTCCTACCTACCTACTGCCATCAAGCCTGTTCATCCAAGGCCAGCTAGAAGACCTCGGGTTGATCAAGAGGAGGAGGAGGATGAAAGCGACATCTCCACAATAACACCTGATGGCTCCACCTATGGCCCAGCGCAATCAAAGAGCAATGTAATAGAATCATCACAGCCAACGAATGTGTTTTGTGTGTTGTCCCTTCAGATCCCCAGGACAATACAAGCCGAAACAGCAACTCAGACCTTTTTCCCTAAATAATCCCAGCACCATCTTACAAAGGATCTGTAGGCCAGATGTCTGCATCGTCTGGCAAAAAGAGGACATTGTTAATTCTGTGCATAGTTTGGATGTTCTTGTTTTGTGTTTGCATTATTTTAATAGACTGCAATATTACTGCAATATTACTACACTGCAATATTTGTCAGTGTTTCACGGACCACCTAGCAAAAAAAAAAACAGTAGACCTACTTCATCAGTATATTACACAATAGGCCTTCTTACTGAACCACCTTGCTTGTGTTGTCTTTGCACCTTGCTTATGGTGTCAGAGGATTCATATGATTTAAACTGGCATAGGTTACATCAGTGTTGCAGAACTGTTTGGATTTACATACAAGTTGGTTCAATATTGCAAACAACTCATCTATTATATTTTACCACATCTACTTGTGGAACACTTGAGATTGAGTACCACTGCTGTATGTAAATATAATAAAGTTATTTATTGAAAATTGACCTGTTTTGTATATTTGTTTTAGGAGTTTCATCAGTTTTTGTCCCTTTTAAGCTAAAGGTTTCTTACATTTCATATCTTCTGTCTCACAGAGGGCCATAGTCGTCATAGTTGAATGTTTAGTGCATTTTGAAGGGAGTACATTATGTTAAGGCAGACTGGTTCTAATCCTGGGTACAGGGTCATACAGACAACAGGGGTACTGGTGTTGCCCATTTTTCTAACCACATGAGCAATCCCCTTATGAAAAAGTAGTATAGGAATCTTATAGTATTTTGGGACAAAATATTATAGTAATCTTATAGGAATACGTATTTTGGGACATACTGTAGAAGTAATAACTCTATAATATCCTATAACTGCTATAGTTTTTCTATAGTAGTCTTATAATATAAGATTCCTATAGTACTTTTTCCTAAGGGTCATACGTGACAGAAAACAACTTGAGTAGCCTAACCTCTGCCAATGTAGGCTATCAAAGCCATAGTTTATACTCATTACTGGAGAAGTCTTGCAGCACACGTTCTCTGCCGGTGCAATTCCAGCGAAATATAGCTAGGAGTAGGTAAGTGTGTTTGCATTTAGATCTATATATATATTGAGCTATAACCAAGTGGTCTTTCAATGATAGTATCATGGAATTCAAACCATAACTATCTATTCCGATAGCATACAATTAGCAGGCTAGGTCAGTGGCTGAACTGCATTTAGGGTGCTTATAACCTGTGTTGTGAAGTAAAATATCTACTAGGAAGATTGCAAAGACTTTTGACTGTGTAAAGAAATAGGTCTTTATTTTAAAACGTTTCCAACTGTTTATTACTTGAATGCAAGATGACTATTGCCACAAACGTTTACCTCTTTTAGGAGAAATTTTAAGCGGACATGCAATTGTTACCATTCTATTAAACCAACGTTCACCGACAAACGATCAGAAAACGGCGCTTCTTCCTACTCGGATCAAACACATGAAGTTGTATCTCTGAAGAGATTTTGTGCAACAGTTTTGACTCGAGTTTTAGCCAGGTTTTAGCACTGTAAAGTTGAATATGGAGCATAGCACAGGCAGAATCGGATGAGGATGCACTGGAGGAAGCGTCACAGTACTGTTAGCCAATCAGAGGTGAATTCATTAGCATGTCATTAATATTCATGACTAGAGGCAAAATCCAGTCGTTCCTCCCCGCCCACCTTCCCCACCAAACTAGAACAGCATGAAACAGATGCAGGACAGCATTTTTTTCACCAGAACCGGCTCACAGGGCATTCATCAACACTACAGACCACTGCAAAATTAATGAAAAAACGATGAGATGAGACCTTTAAACTTTTAAAACTTTATTTAAAACTTAATTTTGATTACAACCCAATAGAGAATACATAGGCTACATGCAAATTATATCAAAATAAAACATCTTCCATCTTATTGATTAAATTCAAAGGTAATTTTAATAGCCTAGAAATCTAGATGCACCCTAGCGGCAGCAAATATGTTATTGCCTAGTCTGGCTTGTCAGGCTATAATTTTAAAGTATATATATATATTTTTTTTTATGCCTTTAATCAGATAGGACAGTGGAGATTGACAGGAAGTGAGTGGGAGAGAGAGTCGGGGTGGGATCCGGAAAGGACCACGGGGCGGGAATCGAACCCGGGTCGCCGGCGTACGGTGCAGGTGCCCCAGCCAGTCGCGCCACTGCTAGGGCCGTCAGGCTATAATTGTAATGTTTATGACAGTGAACTAGCACCATTAGCAAGCTGGTGTCTTACAGATTCACGTGCTGTGCGTGTGGCCACCAAGGGGGCAGGCGAACGTTCGGAGAGCGTAGACACTATGGCGGATCTGAGGCTAAATAGTAGACCAGTTCACCTAGCCATCCCCATTGAAGCCCATTCAATTTTGGCGCCACTTTGACATCAAATAACGTTACAGCTGAAGCGTTTTAAGCCTTTATATGAACTTTTTCTATTTCCGGAGTAATACAACATTGTGTGATTGGCGTCATAACCTCATAACTGACTTACAGACAGTAATACATTTTTTTCCGAAATCAATGCTAAAGTGACGTAATAAGCATACAGCCAGAGCGGGTGAAAGCGTCGCACGAGCAAAATAACCGTATTCTCTGGATAAGAACGAAAGCATCGGAGCATAACATTTCGTTTTGATGGATTGACAGTAGCCTAGGCTATGAATGTGGCGAGTGCTGTTTATATTAAATCACATTTATCTACGAACAACTAGGACATTTAGAACAGTAATGTAGACATGGTGGTAACGAAGTAAGTGGCTACATACCCAATCTCTCGGGTGCAGCTATCACAAGAGTTACACGAGTCAGACTACGTGCCTACGTTAAATTTACGTCCCCTGAGCATGCGCAGAAAGCCTCGTCGACCAACAGGAAATGGTTGAAATTTGCTTCACCCGCCTCGATTGACGTCTACGTGATGACTCTGTCCATATCTTTTACTGTCTATGGTGGCCACTGAGTGAAATGACGCGTAATGTAGCCTACTGTAAACAGAGAACGACTTGTGGAATTGGGTTAGTTAATAGCCTATGTCATTGGCTTATGACGATTTAGAAAAGTTTTGCCTACTCTCTTTTATGAACTAGGTCTACTAACCTAAGCTACTATAACATAGTAACCTATAATGGGATTGTTATGAACGTTCAGCCTTAGATTTTCGAAGCTGCCAGGTTATTGAAATGGATGGGCCATGACATGGTTAAAACGGGTTTGATAGCCTACTTCATTAAACATGAAACAACTTTAAACATTTTGTTCTCTATCTCTAAGTTGACTACTATTGCATGTTCAGATGTTCAGATAGGCTAACTGCCAAGTGACCTTACCGTACCGTGCTCCCAAACGTCTCCTGCAGCACTGTGCCTGCGTGCACCTTCTGAGAGTTCAATGAATGTATGACGTCACCGATTGGTGGACGCAAGGTATTTCAATTAACACAGAACATTTTTATTTTTGTAAATTTCTAATTTCACAAACTATTAATGAGACATTTTAGCGAATATTCACGTTGGAATTAGCGGAAGTATTACAAATTTTAAGTAAAAAACGGGTCTTGTCAAAAGGGCACGGACATCAAAGGGGCAAAAGGGCAGGTGCTAGAGCCCCTGTAGCCCCCCTTCTATGCACGTGCCTGCTTTTGCTTTTGCTTGTGCACAAGGTAGACTATGTCAGTTTGAGGTCATACTTTTGTCATAGTTCTGTAAACATACAGGGATCCAAGCTTCAAGTATTGGTGCACTGTAAAAAATAACACTACATCTTACTGCAGTAACACAAGTATACTTTACTTACTATAGGCTGACCTAGTGTTCTTACTAGAGTAACATTAGTAATGTGCCGAACTTGCAACAATGGGGTCTAAAACTTGAGATACACGTAAAGCTTCACAACTCAGACCTGAGTAAACTGGACTCACACAGTGCACACGCGCAGCACAGTTAGCAGAGGGAGCATTCTGGATTCCACAGCCAACGGTCGGCAGTGTTACGGTGTGGCTGACTTTTGGGGTGGGAGTGTAACGCAGCTTCACCAGTGACTTGCTCTGTCCGGTAAGTTTACAGTATGTATTAATGTGTCAAATGTTTACAGTATAGGTTTAACTAACAGCATTTGTGCAAAACTGTACATTCGGTTTCATTAACAGCTGGGGTAATGTTAAGTTCAACTTGCTAAGTGGCGATATATCGCTAGCTGCTAACAGTTTGCAGCTAACTGATAGCAGCTATCGCGAGTTAACACCAAAGATCTTTGTTAACACTGCCTCAGACCATGCAGAGCAGAAACAAATATTCTAGGTATTCAAGCCCTTTGATATTTTTTTTATGTTATCGAAGTTATGAGGAAGTGGTGGCGCATGGGGTCTAGAACTAGGCTGTATAAATTTGCCAATAGCAGTCGTCTTCATGAGCTCTCTTAATGAAGTTTAGTTCTAACGTTAGCCATTTCTCATGAGAAACGCTTGCTAGCATGCTAAGTTGATTCAAAACGTGTAAAGATTAAACTGTGTATGGTTTACGTCGATATTCCTACTGTATTGATAAAACAATTAGGATAATTGGACTCATAACCTTACTGACTGAGAAAGCCATGGTCTTTTATCTAAAATCTTTCGTTGTGATTTAGCAAGAGGACTTAGGTTGCAGTGTGTGGAATTTGAACGAATGTGCCATTATTGAGGTGCAAAATGGCATCCATATTAACGTTTTTCATGTGACGTATTCTAGGTTCTATAGCTTTGTTTACATCCAGCTGGTAGGCAAGGGACAAGTTGAACCCATTGAACATCGTTGTCTGCAGCTGCCTCTCAGTAGGCTACATCTCTGTATTTCAGCATTGTCAACATTTCAGGCATCAATAAAGGTGATGATGAAACGTTATCCCATTGTTCAATATTTGATAGCCTGTCACAGGAACGTTGTTTCGCTAAAATCGCCCTGATTTGGTGCATTGATCTGTATCGAGAACCTGCATGTAGCCTAACTTTTTTTCTCTGTTCAAAAACTTCGGTTTACACGAAGGCGATAGCCTTTCTTAGGCGATAGCCTTTCTTAGAAGCTGTGAAATTTGACCAGAAAGGAACATGTCTTCCTTCTGAAAGCTGACACAAAATCAAACAATATTTGATCATTTAACTTCAACTGAACAGCGACAGGTTTTGGTAGGCAGTAGACTTTAAAACGGTAGCCTAGAAGCTACTGGTATAGCCAGCGTTAGTCAGCATCATAACATTAATGGCGTTAGTCATGAATCCTGTAAGATATTATATCATATAACAGCGATGGCTTATTCCAAGGCGATCTGCATGGATATATAACCACCCAGAAAACTCAGAATGAGTGATAAAGTTCATTAATTGTGTGAAACTTTTTATTAGTTATCCATTGCAGCATAAGCCTATATTAGCTGTTATGCTAGCTCAGCCTTTAAATATGTTGTTATTTTGGTCATGTGGACTTGATTAAGCGGGTAAAGATAATTCATAAACTGCTTATTTCTTACATGACTGAAGCAGTAGCCTAGGTTCAACAGTGGTGTTTGAGGTTGCTGTGTTAAGTTGTGTGTGATCGCTAAACTATTATGATCAAAACAGTTTATTTTGACATCACGGAGTTAGCCTAAGTGACCTGTAACGTTAGCCTATAGCACAAAAGCCTATTCTGTTTTCATTTATTAGCATTTGTTGTGATTATATAATCAAATGACACACATGATAACTTGAAATAGAAGGACAGAAGATAGGTGATTGATGTCCACAAGCACGTATTTCACCAGACAAATTAGAACAAACTGTTCGGTAAAATAATCTTGCCATGTTTAAAATGCTGCACTTTTTCCCTTCATAGCCTGTCTCTGGCAATTCATTTTTGGATGACTGTAGATAGTTGTATTTTAGCCTACGTCTTCGTAGGCAGTAGGCTACACCATTAGGCTATCTTGAAAATAAAAGACTTCACAGCTGCTAACGATCATCCTCCACAACCACGAGGGATAGGTAGGCTAAACGATTCGCTTCGCCTTTTTGCTTCTTATTGTAAAACCAACTGTTAGGGCCTACACAAGTGGTCGGCATCCCGGTCAATATTTGATATTAAAATTTCAATTTTGAAGCTATTTATAACTATGTGTAGCCTATGCAACCCGACTGTTGTAGGCTTGCCTACCACTCTCTGCAGTGCCTTGCCTACCATTCTTGCCTACCACTCTAGTTGTAAACAAACGGTCACATGACATTATGACGTAGGTGCAAAACCTTAATAATTCCAAGGTATGATTGACATTTTGAATTCTATTGTGATAAATGTACTAGGCCTGAAGCAATAGAGAAAATTAAGTTGCCAAATCATAATATTTTTAGCTTAACAGTATTAATTAGGTCTCTGGAGAAATAATTTAAATTAACATTTAATGTGATAAACTTAATCAGCTGTTAAACATGGCCAATAGATGCATATTGATAATAATGTTGCCCTCTTTTTCTTTTTGCAGTTGGAAAACTGAAAATGCAGAGCAATGAACTGGACATGTAAGTTGTGCTTGTTTGGATGTGAAGTCAGAGGTCAGTTGCTCAAACACTACTGATTGAAACATGGAGGTTACACCAGAATCTGACCAAAAAAAAAACTGCAGAGGGTGGTGAAAACTGGCCAACGATCACGGTTCCTCACTCCCCTCCATCAAGGCCATCCAGGGCAAGTGATGCTTGCGTAAAGGCGCCGCAGCATCATCAAAGACTTTTCTCACCTCAACCACAGACTGTTCACCCCACTCCCCTCTGGGAGGCGTTACAGGTCTCCCTGCACCCAAACCAGCAGGTTCAGAGGAAGCTTCTTCCCTGCGGCTGTCACCCTACTGAACTCTAGCTCTGCATCCCGGTGACAACCAACCAACTAAGCCCCCGCCCAATGCCTCCTTGCCTGTGCCTGTTGAGGTGTCCACCATGACCATGGAAACCTTGACGGGGGACACCCAACCCCCGCCGACAATTGCACTACCCTATTCCACCCATAGTGTTCTATTTATTTACAAATGTACATACTGTAATTACACTTATACATGGCATTTTCTACTGCTCTTCATACTATTCATCCTGCACATACACGTATTCTTACTACTGTTATAATGTTACTGTTTCTGCACTACAGTACTGTTACCACACTGCACATAGCTGTATACTGTACATATATGTCTATATGGTTCATACCGAATATCCATATTTATTCTGCTAATACACTGCACATATTTATACCTAATTTATATTACTCTAAACCACCTTCTGTAAACCAACTGTATACTACTGTTTACACCGCATATTTCTTATACTGTCTATGCACCACCTGTCTTTGTATATCAGATTGCATTTTTCTGCTTTTTTTGCACTTCTAGTTAGATGTAAACTGCATTTTGTTGTCTTTGTACTTGTACTCTGCAAAATGACAATAAAGTTATCTAATCTAATAGTGCCAACTATTTGTGTATATTCTGCAAGTAAACTTTACTATCAACATAAAAGTACCCTTTACAACTTAAAGTAAGGGTAACTCATTTAACAGTAGTAAATACAACTTTGTTTCAAGTAAGCTTTACTTGAGGGCATGAAGTAAACTTTACTAGTTGGAAGTAAGTAACCAGAACTTTAAAGTCTTAAGTAAGGATAACTTCTTCTAAGTAAGCATTACTTGTAGACATCAAGTAAACATAACTTGGAAGAGAAAAGTTTTGTTTACTTAACTTATTTAAGGCAACGAGTTTCCACCCTTTTTTCAAGTAACCATTACTTATTATTTTTTACAGTGTGTTTATTTACACACATCAAAACAAACACAAGTGTGTTTTTCCAAGTCAAAACACAAAATAGCAATTTTACTGAGACAAAACAAATCAGTCTACATCGGTCGTCTCTCTCAAAATTCTGTCTACATCACAACATGCAATGTCCTAGTCCAAGGCACCGGGAAAAACATATTCTGGAATGACGTATCCAGGCCTGACATGACAATATCCCCACATGTACTGTTTTTTTTTGGCTGTAAAAGGGCTATTTCTTTCTCTTCTCACTTTTCCTGTTCCCTCCATTGTACCCATTGTACATTACCTGTGGCTTATTTATAGTGCTTAGGCTGATTGCAAAATGAACTAATTATCTAAAACAGTTTTCACATGAGAAAGTGTGCCAGAGAGTTGGCAAAATAGTGTAAGTGCAGTGAATTGTGCCTACAGTTGTGCAAAGTGTGTGTTACAAAATTGCAAACTGAGTGCAAAGCAGTGTTTGTGCTTTTAGTTTTGCGAACTCAGTGAGTGGTTTTGCTATAAGTATTATAGTTTTAGAAATTGTGCTATAAGAATCACAGTTGTGTTTAAGCATTCAGAAAAAACTGCTACTTACAATAAGCAAGAATATCACTCTTGTCACTCAATTAAAAATAAACTCCCTTTTTAATTTTCATTTTCTTTCTGACACAGCCTTTTTCAGTTACTGAATTACCAGAAATGTCCAGAAATTGCATCATAGGTTGTGAATTTAAATGCTACAGCTGCAGAAAATATAATTTCGGTCATTTCAAAACAACTGGAGAAAGTAAAAGTAGGCTACATGTTTATTATGTATTACAGTAATTCATGAAAAACAAAAAACAGAAAGATTCATTCAGACAAAGATATATAATATACAATTTGTTAGATTCAGATCTTAAAAGAGACAAAATTAATATTGTGTTACAAGGTTTTTGACAACAACTGGTTATAAGAAGCACAACTCAGAATTTCAGCCTGTATCTGAAAGAAATGTCTCGGGTGGGCTGCATTGATCCAAAGCCCCAGCGCCTTACATCAATATCAGGCATCTTATCATCAGGGTCTTTCAACTCAAAGTCAAAATATGAGAGCATGAGGAAGATAAACTGCTTCAGCTCATTGGTGGCAAAAAAGCGCCCTGGACACATGGTGACACCAGCTCCCCAGGGCATGGTGTAGTATTTCACCTTTCTGCCATTTTTGTAGAAATCTGTCTTTCTCACACCATCTGAAGTCAGGAAACGGTCATATTTGAAAGTAGCTGGATCAGGGTGAACCTCTGGATCCATATGCACAGCTGTATAGGGGAAAAGAGCCACTCTGTCTCCCTTCCGGATGCTATACTCACGACCATCAGCCATCTTCAAGGCCATGTCTTGCAGTACAGCGCGGGTGAGGACAGGTGCAGCTGTTAAACGCAAGGTCTCCTCCACAGTGCTGTCTAGGACCGGCGTCTTCAGGAGCATGTCCCTGGTCAGGTCAATGAGGGGTCCTCCACGCTTCACTTCCTGTCCTGTCTCCCGCAGTACCTGCTCCACCTCAGCTCGCACCGCCTTCATGGCTTCAGGATGCTTCATGAGAAAGAGGAGCAGCCAGAAGGCAGAGGGGCCAGTGTTTCCCTGTGACGCCCAAAGGAGCAGGAACATAAATCGGTCTTGCATGCTTTCTTCCATTCCACGTTCAGCTCTTACTTGCTGCTGGTCCAGGACCCAACCACTGATGTTGTCTCTGGTACTCACTTTCTGTACTGACAGCATATTCCAGAATAGTCTCTTCAAACGCTCTGCCTCCATCTTCTCATTTGGGCCAAGGACGCCATATGCCAGATTAGGGAACAGTTGGTCATACTTACGGAACTCATAGAACAGTTCATCTGATTCAAGACGATCTGCCTCCTTGGCTTTCTCTAGCCCCTCTGGCTGTGTGGGTGTCTTATTACCAAACAATGCCAGATATCCAGCTCGAAAAACAATGTTATAACTGTATTTGAAAAGTCCATCATCCTGCCAGCCATTTTGATCGTCTCCTGAACCAAAACTGTGCAGCATGAGATTCTGAAGGTTGCTCATCATGGCCTGGGTCATCACAACTAGCCCGTCACCCATAAGATGCTTGTTGCTGTACATTTGAAGGAACTTGTGATCACCTTCAAGGGAATAATATCCAAAAACTCTTTGGACAAGATGTTTGGCAAACTTATTGAAATCCAGTTTGGCTCTGGCCTCCTTCACCACTGATCCAAATGACAAAGGGTCCATGATGAATGTGAAATAAAACCCACCAAGCAGCACTGTAAAGATATCTCCATGTTTTCCTTTCATGCTTCTAAAAAACTTTAATGTATCTCTCCTGAATTCAAGAACATGTCCCAGCCATGGCAGAGGGCCTTTATCGAGGGGAGGCTCACCGGGACGATGTCGGCGGAAAGCTCCCAGGAGGTATAATCCACCTAGAACAGAGAGTAGCAGAGCAAGCAAAACTGGCAGAATGAAGCCCATGGCTGTTCTCTTGCTTAGTCTCTGAGCTACACTGAACTCTTGTTATCCTTTGTGCAAACAGTAGACCATATGCTCCTCCCCTTTGGGAGATAAACACCAATGTTGCAACAACATCAAGAGTGTCTGCAAAGAGCAAAGAGTGTCTGCAAAGAGCAAAGTTTCCTGACTGAATTAACCCCTTTAAAGTGCTCAAATGACTCAAGTCCACCTTTATGAGGTGGGTGACACAAACCCATAGACAGTAAAAGAAATGGACGAACAGACTCCGTCGTTTTCAATGGGAAGGCACTGAGTCAAATAGAACGATTTTTCAGTTGGTCCCCCCCAGTACTGCGCAGACTCACACTTAACTTCGTGACGTTAGCCATCGAACTGAATCTTGTAACTCATATGATAGATACACAGAAATTCTTCTCACACTTCCTTCGCCTTCAAAGTCATCAAAGTTAAACATTTATGTATTATTATGACCGCCGCGCAGCGAAGCGGCGGTCATATAGGTTTAGTCAGATTTTTTTTATTTTTTTTGTTCGCATGCCCAAATTTCCGTCAATGATTCCCGGGACACTGAAAGACCGGGGTACACGAAACTTGGTGGGCATGTAACCCCACATGGTTAGCATGGAACCATCGTTTTTCGTTTTGATCTGTAGCCCCCCCGCTGGACTGGACCCCCCGGAAGGAGGGTAGGGCAGACACAGTTTTCTATGAATATCTCGAAAACCGTAGGGTTTAGGAGGACCATTTTTTTTTTGTATGTTGATCTCAAGGCGCCATGTCAACCCATTCCATAACCACTCATTTCATGTATAGTGCCACCTAGTGCGGATTGTTCCATGTTCCATATGTGTTGGGAACAAAACATGGGAACTAAACGTGCATTACGAATATAATCAGTGGGAGCCCTGTGCTTGTTTCCCTGCAACAAGAAAGTTCCATCTGGGGGTGATGGAAGACAATGACACCCTTTTTCAGCGCTTTTACGGCTATCTCGGGATATTCTGCTTTGGTTTTGATCCAAAAACCCGCCAGAGAGGTTTCCTTATACACACTCTTAAGACCACCGTCATTTGCAATTTCGATCAACTGCTCTTCCTCCTGCGCTGACAAGTTAGGACTATTCGGGATATTGACAAATTGACTCATTGGTTTGCCGTGGATCTTTGGAGGATGGGAAGTAACGCTCAAACTCATTTGAAAGCGCAACAAGGTGATCGCGCACCAGCTGCGAGAGAAAGGGCCCTGCCTCAGTCTCTCCCAAAACCCCCACCACTGTTTGGAACATATCAAATACACCCCGGTCCACTCGTCGTCCCCACAAATCAAGCTTGGCTTTAAATGCAGCGACTTTATCTGCCAGTTTAAAGACAGTCGTCATTCTCCCCTGGAGTGACAGGTTGAGGTCATTAACCCTTAGAACCCAAAAAACACACCCTCTCTTCCTTGTTACATTGCTCCGCGACTGTTCATCGCAACGAGATAAAACCTTTATTGCATGACAGAGAAGAAGTAGGGCTTTCCAAAGAGACTACGCACTTGTCTGTACGATCAAGTATGAAAATAAAAAAAAATCATGAAATTAAATCAAATTGCATCATATTTACAGTCTATACTTTCATGCTCACCTGCGCACCCATTACTCTCGTTTGAATTACTCGCGAACCCGTGATCGCATAGATATGGCAAGCATATCAGATGAAAGAGGAGAAACAGGGCTATCCATTGGTACCATGGATATCGATCTTCATGGCTTATAAAAACAGACGAAGTGACTGCAAAATATTAACGTCATGTACACAAACCAACGCTGCACACCCATTACTCTCGGAGTAATTACTCGCGGACCCGTGATCGGATATATATGAAACGTATGTTAGATGAAAGAGGAGACACAGAGCTATCATTTGATACCAAATACATCTTTCTGGGTTATAAAACAGACGAAGTGACAGCAAAATAATAACTTCATATAGCTGGACTTACCCCACGTTTTTGTCTGTTTTTGTGGCAAAGCATGTTTATAATCCAACGCTATCATGTGTTTCTCTATGGCAAAACATGTTCATAATCCGGTTTTGAGATCCTAGCAAATTCCTGCATGGCATCCAATTCAAGGCTCACATTGCATCCCAATTTGTTAAACAAAGAAACACCTTTTTTGCCTTTACTTTGTTCATGGCAATGCAGTAAAAAGTTGAGAATCATCATGTGTGCATACACCATAGTCACACATCCTAACAGGCAAACTTGGGTCAAGTCAGGTCAGATCAGTTCGTGTCACAGATATGGAGTGCAGAATGGTCATTTTTCATCGCTAAATAAAAAATGGCATTTATTTCTGTAAATCACACACCACATATTTCTGTAAATTGCTCAGCCCCAGAGTATCCCTCCAACATGGTAAGGAATATCCTGCGGCCCGGTGGTTGGGGACCGATGGTGTAAAAGACGTCCACGAGACTTTGAGAGGACGTCCTGTAATGGTCACCGCGACGTTATGCGCGCAACGTTTATATTTCCGCGATGGTAAAAAAAAAAATGAAGCGCGATTTGGTATGGTATTACATCCCGTAAGTCTCAGCGTTGATAGGAGAGAGGTAGACGGAACATGAACACGCATTAATGAATTGTTCTACAACTCAGAAATAAACTTCACTCACCTCATATTTTCACGCATGTATGAAATCACGTCCTCCGAATGCATTAGGCTACACTAATGATGAGTAGACATGGACACTTATACCGGGCTAGGATATGCTGCTTTCACATCTACGGTGTCATTTTCTTAATAAACTAGGCCTAATACGACGTTTTAATGGGCATATCCCGTAGCATATTGTTCCAAACATCATCAGAGTAGGCTAGGACTAGGCTATCCTAAGATAAATTGTTCAAACCATATTGTTTCAAAATATTAAAAACTAATAATAGCCAAAAATACTAAATTAATCGCAATGCATGCTGGGAAGCAAAACTCAACATGAAATAAAGTACATGAAACATAACTAGAATGCATTGACGTTATATCCACTCGTTTTCTTGGACCTGTGATCAAACAGGGACAGCCTATAAATGTAAGCCTATCTTCCTTGAACATTGCAGATAAAGAAAAATGTATCGTTTTCTCTAGGCTATGAATGCTCTTTGTAGCCAACTTTAAGATGAAATAAATAGATTCCAGATGTTTCTATTCTCTATAATTGTTTTATTAATAAACAGTAAGGCTCTGGTGAGGCAGAGAGCTTCTGCTCCTCGTTAGAAATCTCATCGGATATGTGCACTCCACAAGGAGCTGCTGTAACATCGGGGACAGCTAGGCCTATGCGTGACACTTTTAAACCCGAGCATGCGTCAAATAAATTGACATTTAAACAAGTTATGAAGAAGCAGTATCCTTAACTCTTCTGCAATGTAGAGCTAGATCGTTTTGCTTTACAATTAAGTACCGTATTTTCCGGACTATAAGTCGCTCCTGAGTATAAGTCGCATTAGTCAAAAAATGCGTCATGAACAGGAAAAAAACATATATAAGTCGCACAGGACTATAAGTCGCATTTATTTAGAAATGTATTTCACAAAATCCAAAACCAAAAACAGAGACTACGTAACTGGATTATTGAGGCCAAAAAGATTAATGTTAAATATAGCTGCAAGCAGCAATGAGGGGGCCAAGCAGAATAGGCCGGAGTAGCCACGGCGACAAGATAGAACTCAGCAGACACCCGGGATCAACAGGGCTGAAACGGGGCTGAGTATTGCCACCGCCACTGCCTCCGCCAGCCAGCCCCCCCCCACCTAATCACCCCAGCCCGTCCCACCCCATCCTGCCCTGCCCTGCTCTTGCACGCACGCATTAGAATTAACTGGATGGAACATGTTGTCATCAGTTTCACATCAAAAAATAAAAGATTGATAAAACACATCAGCAACTAGACATCAAAATGCAATATTGCTAATTGCAGCACCCCCTACAGGTCAAAGGTCACAACATTTTTTGAGCGTCCTCTTAATGGGGTCATGAATATATGTAGTAAGTTTGGTTATGATATATGGCAGGGTTGCTGAGATATGAGCTCACTTCCTGTTTGGCGGCTTCGTCACCAATTTCGATTGGCTGTTACGGGCGAATGCTTTTGTCAATTGTTCAAGAGAAAAATATATTGATAGGGTATGGTCTGAAGATGGTCTGTGCCAATGTTGATGAAGATCAGATGAAATTTGCGACCTGTGAAAACTTTTTGATGTTTTTGATTAAATCTAACATGGCGGCCGAATCAATAACGATGACATCACAAGTTGGCCTGGGTCGGCCTAAGGACCTCCAACAGTGTTACCAGACACCACTAGTACATTTTAATTCCAAACACAACAGCAGCTACAGGCCAAAAGGCATGTTTCTTAATTACAGCGCCCCCTAGAGGTCAAAGGTCACCTGATTTATTGAGTGTCCCCCTGATTGAGTCCATGTACTTAGTTTGGTTATGATAGATGAATGGGTTGCTGAGATATGAGCTCACTTCCTGTTTGGCGGCTTCGCCGCAAGTTTCAATTGGATATTACGGGTGAACGGTTTAAGTTCCGAAGACAAAACACCACAACTTTTGTTAGGCTTGGTCTGAAGATCATGTATGTCAAGTTTGGTGACGATCGGACAAAATTTGTGACCTGTGAAAAATTAGTTTCACTTTCACTGAAATCCAATATGGCGGAAAATCCATCATGGCGGAAAATGATGTCATAGGGTGCGTTGAATTCGGCCTGGTCCAAGGATTCCAATGGTACTGGAATGGAATGGTATTCCAATGGCATTTTTCAAAATCGGGCCAACGGGTCAGAAGTTACATGCATGAACGCATGTCCAAATTTGGCCTGTTGGTGGCGCTAGAGCGCTCGTGGTGCGGATTCGAAACTCTGGGACGCAGCCTAATTAGTGTGCCAAATTTCACAACTTTTCACCAGACGGTTCTATGGGCTGCCATAGACTTCAATGGCAGAGGAAAGATGTGTAATAATAATAGGAAAAGCTAGAAACACAATGGGTGCCTTCGCAGCTTCGCTGCTTGGCCCCCAATGAAGACGAAGGAGTGAAGGCAGCCAAGAGGAGGGCAGGAAGGTCATTGCAAAGCAAAAGATTCACTGAAAGAAAATACCATGTGGTACACCAAAATGTATCTAAAATGTGGAGAATACAATGCAATCAAGCATTTTGGGCGATGTGGAGTCACAGGCTGGCAGCAGATTAAATGCTCACAAGAGAGAAAAAGATGCAGTTTTAGACGTGACTGAAGCAAGCCAGGCGATAGGCCTATAGGCCCGACGGTAATTGTAAAGCAATTTACAAAAGATTCACTGAACAAAAATGCTGATATGATGCATGAAAATTTTGCTAAAAATGTGGAGAATGCAATGCAATCAAGCATTTTGGGCGATGTGGAGTCACAAGCTGGCAGCAGATTAAATGCTCACGATAGAGAAAAAGACAGTTTTAAAAGGACGTGACCGAAGCTGAGGCAAGCCAGGCAATAGGCATATAGGCCCGACGGTAATTGTAAAGCAATTTACAAAAGATTCACTGAACAAAAATGCTGATGTGGTACATGAAATTTTAGCTAAAAATGTGTGGAGAATGCAATGCAATCAAGCATTTTGGACGATATAGTATTGGCACAAGCTGGCAGCAGAACAAATGCTCGCCGAGAGAGTGAGAGAAAAAAAGATGCACATTTAAAACCAGGGCCTAAATTTCAGCGTGGGATTGCGCATAAATTATTACTAAGTATTGAGCATACTAATAAAAGTCCCGCAACGCTAGCCATCATAATGCGATAAATTCCCACACATTTTACAGCGCTGTCTGACGTTAATCTAATAATGGAGCGGCCTGAAAGCGGACCAACTCTGACTTCAATTGAACCCCATGCAGAGACACACACACACGCAGGACCACTTTGGGGGTGCCTCTCTCTCTTTGCTCTCTCTCTCTCAGCAGGATTTGTCACCGCTAAAGTCAAATTATTAGGCTATAGCCTATTATGTGCTTCTATATCAACCGCTATCGACAGGAAAGGAAAACAAACGTTTAGCGATCAGGAACCGCAAACACAGAAGCATGACCGCCTATAATATAACGCGAGAGAACATGGATGTGTTCTCCATTTGAGGAACGTTATAATCGATTGCGGACGTGAACAGACAGCTACAGACACGGAGCGCATATAGGCCTACTTTCACTTTCTGTGCGTATTCACGTAAAAGATAATTAGTAGCAAAACAGCGATCAAATATTACATGGCAGTGAGTTTTGTTTTCTAATGTTTTCATGCATGTCCAGATAACGGGTGAGGAATGTTTAGGGGACAGACTATTGTGAATCCTGAATTTATGGCTGGGCAAAGCACAGCACCTTTATTTGGACCATGGCTTGTAGCCTATTCGAGTCAGCTATAGGCCTTCATTTCTTGCGTTTTACTGTTTGTTTGGAGCAGCATACGGTAGGCTATCAATGGCATTGGGTCACTATTAAGTTTCATGTATGAAAGAGTGTCGGCATGTCCATCCGCTTATTGAGAGATAAGGCATCCGCTTTCATTCATTCATTCATTCATTCATTCATGGAACGTGTGCTGTGCTGCAAGGGAAACCTTATTCCGTATAGCCAAAGAGGTCTAAGATAGCCTAAATTTAGTTATTTTTTAAATTATGCATGGTTTACTTTTTTATAAAATTCGTAGGCTGATGCCTGGCAGCAACAATTGTGTTTAAATGTAGGTTAACCTGGGGCTGCGTGCTACTGGTAGCTTGAGAGCAATGTGTTGGAGACTCATGGTGTAGGACAATGACTTCGTTGGCAACAATATTAAACCAACCAACAATATAAATTATTAAGAAGAGCTATTTTATGAGTTAAATTGAAACAAAATTATACTGGCTTTTATTTGTCCGAATCTGAGGCCCAGCTATAAATAGAATCCCGGCAGTAATTTGAGGATTTAAGTATGCACGTGTGTTTCACGACTTGTGCATTTGAGAGCGCTCTCTCAAGGCTGTAGACGATAATGTTTCATGTAGGGTTCATGTCAGTTAATATAAATTAACATTTAAAAACATGTTCAATTATATAATTTTTTTCATATATAAGTCGCACCTGACTATAAGTCGCAGGACCAGCCAAACTATGAAAAAAAGTGCGACTTATAGTCCGGAAAATACGGTAGTCACTTCTGTTGCTAGACAACCCTAAACAAATGCTACGTGGTCTGTTTTTAACATTTCTGTAGTTTTTGCATCGTATTCAGCTCCAAAAGCCGGTTCAGTCCCAATTCGGCCGTCTGTGTGTTTCTGAAAATAAAACAGATAATAAGTATGTGACTACGTTAAATAAACCACTGCCTATTTAGAGCATGTTACATGCATCACGTAATGACGGTTATCTGAAGAAATGCGCATTGTAGGCTAAGCTACAAGCTAAGAACAGCGACTTTGCTAACGTTACACCAAGCATCACATCAGCTACCTGATTTTGATGAAATCCCTTCCCTAGTTTGTAAGACTAGTTATACATTAACGTTAAACTCAAACATTTTGAGTTTAACGTAACCTTTTTCCCAGTTTATGAAGTTGTGCGTCTATGAGCAAAGTAGACATATACTTTGCTCATAGACGCAGAACTTCATAAACTGTATGATATGTTGCCTTAGACTACGGTACGCTAATGCAGCTACTGCTAGAGACTAGATAGATAGATACTTTAGATCCCCAGACGTGTAACGTGAAGTCGTGCATGGATGTGATGTCTCCATCCTGCAGGCAGCCAGCGCTCTCAACTCCGTTGCCATGTGTGAATAAACAAACGCCCCATGTCCCCGGTATAACGTTATTGTCGGGTCCTTAGGAGGTATTTGAAATGACCAAATGCAAATGTCATCCAAGGGACCTGACGGTGACATCCCCAGAAAGTCCTGCACCGGACGTCAATAAGGTCACCGGAACGTCCGCTAGAGAACATGACGTTCGGGACCAATCGGGGATGTTGTGAATGTCGGCATGAGGTCCGGGGGACGTCCCGTGTTTGTCGGGAAATTACTGTGAAAAGATGCTTCTCTGGATGATTAATCACAGAACTTATGATAAATATTTGTCCACAGAACTCACTGGCTACTTTTCGTCCCCGAGGTGACATGGAGAAAAAAATTCCACATCTCCAAATCCTGCAAAACTTTTGCGGGATCCCGCAAAACTTTTGTGAGATCTCGCAGAAGTATGCCACAAAAAATTCCCCTTCTAGGGGCTCTGTATTTTTTTTCCTCCATGTTTTTTTTTCTCCATGTCACCTTTAGCTCCGTAGCTAAAATGTCATTTATAGCAGAAACCTCGAAATAGCCTCTTCTGGAGTGTCCCTACAATCCGACTGACTATTTTGAAGGGCACAGTTCACAACATTAGGTTTACTTTAAACAAACTAAACTATGGCGAGCCAAACAAATCAAAAGCCTGGCCAACACAGACACCACCCATTCAGTTGCACTTCGCGCTATTGAGTCAAGCTGCGCTAACCTAAGACCATTGCGCGCTGTCCAATGTTACAACTGCGCTATCGAGTTGGCCGACACCACCTATTCAATCTGCGCTAACATAACCATAGACCATCGCGCGCTGTCCAACAACTGCGCTATCGAGTTGGCCAACACAGACACCGCCTAGTCAAGTTGCGCTAACCAGAGACCATCGCGCGCTGTCCAACAACTTCGCTATCGAGTTGGCAAACACAGACACCGCCTAGTCAAGTTGCGCTATAACCATCTCGCGCTGCCTAAAATATCAATAACAGGATTGCAATGTTTTCAATGTGTGTAGAGTCACATGCTACAAAGTACATTCACATCAAACTGATCTCTCCTGAGACCGAATCCATAGACCTATGTCCTCTGTAGTGGACATAAGTTCTAGATGCATACCCCTTTACACCTTTGAGCTATTCTATCAATTCCTGTGGTCTTTTATAGAGGACATCCTGGGCTTTCTAATGATATATCATGTGATTGGCTGGGTTGCTGGGAACCTCCTCTTTCTTGTTCTCAAAATGGTTGACATCAAAACAAGCACATTTTATGGAAGGAGAAGTCAAATAGTGTCTCCTTATTAAGCATTCATTATGATTGCAATATATGGTCTTGTTAATGAAAATGTCAGGAATCATGATTCATTTTGAAAGAAGTTAAGTTATTTAAATTTTGAAATAATAGTGACTTTATGAATGTCCATTATAATGGACACCAGGACCAAAATATTTAGATTTTCTGGGAAATTTAGGAGATCATTTGTATAGGATGAATGGGGGGGGGGGGGTCAGATTTGGAGCTCTCAGGTGATGAGTGAGTGAAACAGAGATGAGGACTATGAACCTGTGCCTCAAGAAGATAGCGTGGAAGAGTAAGACTAAAAAATGAATTATCGCAGATAAAAGAAAAACATGAAAATGAAATGAAAAAATAAATACAACTGTCCAAAAAGGCAAATAAAGTAGTCTAGAAGGATAAATAACCTTTTCCCTTATATTTGGTTAAGTTTACCCTATTTAATACTACTAAAAGCATAATTTGTCCATTTTTGTCTATTTTCATGGCTACCTTTTCATACTAAAACGGTCCTTTTGTCCACCACAGGGGACATGCTATAAAATGTAAAATAAAAATACATTTTTAAAAAATAAAAATTGTAAGAGGTTTTTTTTTTTAAATCCTAAATAGAAAGGAAATCACAACAAAAAATAAATTGTTGGACACTTTTTTCTTGGTTCCCAGGAGGTTATTATTATCAATGAAAACAACTCATAATGAAGTGGGGGAATTTACAGTTTTTAATCTATAGCCCTATTGTAGGATGTTGTTCGAGTAGGCTAATCTGTTATCGTTTTACCACTTCAGGTCAACTTCCGTACAACTCGTTATCATGGAAGCAGAAATAGAACTTACTGTATAGGCTATATATATATATATATATATATATATATATATATATATATATATATATATATATATATATATCTGTCACTCACAAAGTTAGTTGGTGAACGTTATTAGGTAATAAGCTATTCATTAGAATATACTGTATATTAGACATGTCAGGGGGGATGGCATGACGAGTCATTGAGAGTATACTAAACAACAATGACATATTAATGTCATTAGAAACAGCCTTATCATCCTCGCCGTCATCTTTTACCCCACCACAACCACCACGATCACCATCAGCAGCCAATTGTACAACTCCTCAGATATGCGTGGACGAAGTACGCCAGATCTTCCAGCGACCAGCACCAAGATTTCAATTTGCCAGGAATTTTTCCTGCGAAGCCTCAGCTGGCGCTGTAAACTCCCGTAGAAGGTAAGTCCATTAACATTATTTTCTATGAAGTGACTTGCTATGAAGTCTGATAGCTGGCATACATTTTAACGTTAGTGGGACTGTCATAAAATAAATGACCTGTAGATGTCAATGTAGGCTTAAGGTTAACGTTAAATATGTAGCAGCAGGCTAGATAGTGTGTAACTAAATTATATTCCGGTGCACAGTAGGCTAAATGTCCTTGTATGTTAATGCTGAAAGTGTTCGATAAACAGTAAATCTTCGCTCCCTTGTCCGGACATCAGCCTTTTAGTGACATCACATAAGCGTATTGCTCGAGCTAGCTCAAAGTTTGAAATCACACTGAAAAAGACATTTGAAAAAGACCAGTAGCCAATGTTAACCTGAAGCTAGTACCTGTTAGCAAAGCAGTGACGCTAGTCTAGAACAACACATAGGTTATAGATATGAATGATCAGTTGCTTTATTTACTTTTTTTGTATCTTTCAACATGTCTACAGAAGACGTGTCAGAAGTGATGGAGCATCAAGAGAAGAGAAGTATGCTTGCTGCCATCACCTGGCCATGGCACAGTGCCAAGGGGACAGCTGAGGCTTCAACTAATTCAGAATGGCCATATCCTCTCCGGGGTCAATTTCAAGAAAGACTGGGATGAGGCACAGGTGTTGGCGCACATCCGACATCTTTTTCAGACAAAAATTACCGAATATACACAGTAAGTTTTTATTTCCATCTCGACTTGGGAAGTAACTCGGTAATGTAACGTCATTGAAAAGTCTACTCTAAGGAAACGGGCAGTTAGTTACTTCTGTTCAACTCTGATCAGAACTTTACTTAACGTCTAACTCCCTTCAATGACCCCACCCCTCGGACACCTCCCCCCAATCACAAACCCATCAAAAATGATTGACACGTTCTTTGACATGAGAGGGAGCGGGAGATACACAAACACTTGCGCACACACATTTACATTCACACACCCGCACGCTCAGACCGCGAAAAACTGGGGGTCGACTCGCAAGCAGACGTCACAATTACATTCTAAATGGAAGCATGTATACAGTCTATGGTGTGAACCAGTTCCCAGATCCCCAAAAATGTCATGTTGCGCTCTTGAGTGCCAAATCAAGAGAGAAGAGCAACTCAGCCCATGCTAACATTACCGTTTTTAGCGTGTAGTTGCAACCTGAACCTGGCACTAAACGCAACAGGTACATTTTTAAAAACATAAGCACTTATGTACATTAGAACTTTGCATCCACCCTTATCTTATTTTGTTTTGTTATTTTTTTCCAGCTCTTAGGGAAGACAGGTACTTTGTAGCTGGAAGGGCTGTTGCTGTGTACCTGGTCCATGGTGGACCTCCACCAAATTTCTTGTCAAACACATTGTTTGAAAGCATTGTCAAGGGCCCTGGGCAAACCTGTGTTGGAGGATATAGCTGATTTTGAGCTACGTGGAAAATTGAAAAGGGTTAGTTTGCACTGTAATTTCTTCATTTATTTGTGTTATTTAACTTATTTAGTTTGGCGCCAACATATCAGCATCTTCTACTTGTAAATGTGTATGTGTGTATATGAGTAATTAACTCGTTTAACCAAGTCTTTCAGGTTTCAGAGTCTGAAACCCTGGAGGACCTCAAAAATGCCACAGGACCCCTACAGGACTACCTTGCCAATGCAGGTTGTCTGAGACAGCTGACAAACATTTCACACAAGGAAAGGCTGGTGGAGGATGTTCTACTCTTCCAAGTCGTAAATAGAGTCCGTGCACCATTTGAAAGGTGTGTTGTGACTATAGGGAAATGTGCAGGGTTTTTTTCTTTGGAAGGACTACTTCTACTGTACTTCAAGTTTCAACACTCACAAATCAAGTTATTATTATTTCATCACAGAAAACACTCACTTTACTCCGTTCTTTAGAGTGAGCCTTGCTTGAAGTAATCTAACATGGCTAACTGGATATGAGCCTGTGTGATGATAGTAATGCTCATGTTGAGTGATGTTGGTGAGAAAACATAATCTTTGTATGGTTCTGGTTTTCAGATTCCGAGAAGGACTGAAGACCTTGGGCATACTTTCGAAGATACAAGAACATCCACAAGCATTCCATCCCATCCTTTGCCACCAACCTGTTCATTTAACTGCGGACAAGTTGGATGACTTGTTTGAAATCCAATGGTCAGTGGAAGGAAGCAACAGACTAAATGTAGAGTGTCAAATTGTGACCTTTTGGAGGGATTTCCTACAGGATACTGAAGGTAAACATGTGTTCACTATGTATTCACTATGGCACATGTAGGAAAATATGGGGATCACAGATAGTTATTTGAATAAAATTGCAATGGTCAATTACAGTTACAATTGTGACGCCCCAGCTCTACCATGGTACTTTTTTGCACTACACATCCACATGCTGACCTACACCACAGTTTGCTTTGCCTTACATATACTGACTTTGTAAATATCTCATTTAATAAATATACTTTTGCTTAAAATATACTTTGGTATGGTCTCCACTGTCGTGCTCACCCCGAGCCAAGTGGTTACAACACAATCGGTGAACACCATTTTATTTGTCAAGTCTATAATGTTTGATAATCATGTCTGAAGAAAGGCATTCAGCCCAAAACGTCACATGTGGTGCAGTGTTAATTTCGTCAGACGAGACGAGAGGAAATATGTTCGTCAACTACCTTTTTTTTTCATGACTCAGACGAGACGATGACGAGACGGCAGTAATGTCCTGAAACACTGACTAAGACTATCTTAAGATGCATTATTGTTGACGAAAAAAGACAAGACTAAAATGTTTTGCATGAAATAAAACTAAGATAAAATCTCCCTTCATGTTCGCTTACAAAATGAGAAGACAGAATATCTAGCTGTTATGTTTTCAAAATATTCAATGAGTTTATAATGCGAACAGCTTTCCTGGAGGCTAGTCGTGCTGCTGCTGCAACCCTGTGGCTGCAACACTAAAACTACATGGAACAAGAACACTGGAGATTTCTGCCAGAGTTAGCAAGCTAACTACCTAAGCTTTATGCCACAATGCTACATACCCAGAAGTTGAAGCTTCTCTCATACAAATTAACATCCCCCAGAATGTCCATACGAAAATGTTCAGCATGTAATGTCAACTATTCATCTAGTTAGACTGATGATGCAAAGTTTGCTAGCAAGTAAGCTAATATGGAAAGTTCGCTAGCAAGTTAGCTATGGCTAAGATGGAGAGTCTGTTTGGGGAATGTGTTGTGTTTGGGCGCATATCGCCATTTAGCGAGGCGGAGTAAAACATTAATAGTTTGGCCTACAACAGTGTTTCTCAAACTCTTTCAGTTTCAGGACCACTTAAATAACCCTAGCTAAAAAAAACTATACTATACTATACTTCAACAGTGGCCTATAATTAGTCTACACAATAGGCCTATTCACTGAACCACCTTGCTTATTGTCTTTGCACTTTGCTTATTGTGTCAGAGGATTCATACTGTATGATTTAAATTGGCATATCTTACATAGACAGTGTTGCAGAACTGTTTGGATTTACATACAAGTTATATTGCAAACAACTCATCTATATTATATTTTACCACGTCTGCTCGCGGACCACTTGGGATAGCTTGCAGACCACCAATGATCCCCAGACCACACTTTGAGAAACACTGGTCTATATGACAATATGACAGTGGTCCAGTCAAATCTTTTACTGTCTATGGTCAAATCCCAGCCGAGCTATAACTGTAGCTCGACTTACCTGTGCATGTAAACATACTGACTGACAAAAAATCACAATGAGTAATTATAACAGACGAGTAGCCCTGTGGACACACAATGTTGTTGGACAATTGAGATGTGTGAAACACTATTTGACTCAAATGGTAATCAGAAATAATTTGTTATAAAAAAAGACTAAAATGTGTTGACTAAAACTGACTAAGACTAAGATACCTTTAGTTTTCTTTTGACTAAAACTAGACTAAAATGACAGAGACTTTTTAATTGGAGCTAAAACTTGACTAACAAAAATGATATTTGAATGACTAAATATGACAAAGACTAAAAAGGACATTTCGTCACAAGACTAAGACTAAGACTAAATTAAAAATAGGTGATAAAATTAACACTAATGTGGTGATTAAATCTTTTTCATAAGGAGTTTTCAGTGTGCGGACTAACGTCATTTTTTACGTCTATAATGTTTGTAATTATTACTCTGTGTTATTTTATCTTATCTTAAAGATGAACTGAACTGAAAGAATCAACATTGATAATGTGTTGATTATGACAATTAAAAATAAATGACACTAAAAAATGTAATTAAAAATCAATACGTAGCCTTTTTTAAGTAACACCAAAATTGCGTTTGTTAGTATTAGAACGCTGCCAGTTTCAATAACGTCACTGGCATGGTAGGACCTGAGAAGTTCTATTGGCAACAGCTGCAGCATATTATGTATACACGAAAACTAGTAATTTTAATGGCATGGGTTACACATTTGAGCCTGTGAGCAGACATCTCAACCTGCAAAAAGTCATTTCAGGGAGGTATCACGAAGCGAATATATATAGCAGGATATATATATATATATGGGTAGATGACAAATAGCAGAATTCAGACTGTCCATGTGTCACACACTTATAAAAAATGGCAATTGTTAAGAATTGATATGGAAATGTTGTAGGTCTGGTAGGTTCAAGTTCTGTCATATTAAATTTATTGGATTTGTATTTCACTTTTGACTTAAAATAATCATCCAAACATAAAAAATGTCATATGGTGTGACTGTCCACCATGTGTGCGAACTTCCTAAAAAAGAGTGTATATCCATAAAAGGTATAATTACTTTTAAAGTTTTACCATGCATATAAAATAATTGGATGTTTTTACAACCACAGAAAGTTTTGATGTTTATGCATGCTGTCCAACTAAGTTATAATCAAATATATTTTGTCCATAAAATGGTTGTCATATGGCGTGACACTATATTGTATATTTTGACTGGGCATTCATTTGGACATTATTATTGTGAAGAGGACCCTGCTTAATCAGGAAGTAACAATAGAATGTCAGGAGTAATTGGCATGGTCAAGAGGTGAGTTCTGCTTTTTAGATTTTTATATAAAAAGCTTTGAATTGGACATCATCAATCGTGGCCAAATTTTAGTGTCTTATGGTGTGACATCATTTGCCTAAAAAGTAGCTATTTTCCACAAATATTCTTCATGAATTCTTAAAAAGCACTGCTGCCATGTGGTCAGTTGCATGCTAAATAATAGTTAGCTGTATTTAACTGTCTAGAAAATTAGCTTAACTGTCAAAATGTCATATAGTGTGACGCTGCATCATATGGTGTGACAGCTTTTTTCAAGTCACACTATATGACATTTCTGTCACACCATATGACCAAATTGCATTTTTACATAAAAGTTCTTGTAAAAACATGTTTTAAATTCAGATATTATATGTTTTTGTTAAATCTGTGATAATTGGAAAAAAAATGTATCTGTACAATTCATATTTCTCATACTTTTTTTCTTTTATGTTACCATGCCATGTAAGTTTAAAAATAAATACTAAACTTTCATCTATTTTGCTGTGACACGCATACACCATTCATAGAGTGACTTCAAAAATTCATTGTTAATGATTTTATTGTCATTAAAACCCTGTTTTGCTCTGACACATGGTGGAGTGGTGCAGTTCATCATATGGCGTGACACCATGTCATTTGGTGTGACATTAAATAATGTCACAAAAAATACTTTATAATTGAAAAATCATTAAAACATCAATAGCACACAAAGGAAATGGTATCTGCAAGAATCTCAAGAATTTTGAGTGAGTTCTTACAAGAAATATCAGAATTAAGCTAAAATATCTGGTTACAGTTAGGAGCATTCTCCACCTTGACAAAATAACTTGTTAAATTTTAGGTTGTTCTTCTAAATATTCACAAGGAAATGTTGCAAATCAAAGCAAACGTGATTAAAATGTACAGTGACATAAATTAAAGTAGAAAAACTTATCTAATTTTCATTTTATTTCAAATTATTTTCACGTCACACCATATGACAATTTTAGGCACTAACATGACAAATTGACATATAAATATATATTTCACTTTTTTTTGAAAAAAAAAAAATGTATATTAGTCAAGTTTAGAGATACAGCAACACATATAAACACTTTTTAGGGATGATATTTGAAGTTTTTTTAAATTCCTTTTTTCAGGCTTATTTGTCGTAAGGGATAATGCCCAGAAATAAATGGACGACGCGGAGGCGTGAACTGTCCGACGCAAAACAGAGGACAGTTGCTTCCGCGAAGTCCATTTATTTCTGATAATGGACGCATCAAAGGGCATTATCCCGTTTATACCATGGTCACTTATGAAATAAATAAATATGAAATCAATTATTAATACTAAATGAGTTTTAGAGCTAAAATCGTTGATAATGCTGCCTTGGTTACCAACTAGCGTTTGAGCCAGCACAGTGATTTAGAACTGTCATCAGGCAATTCGAACGGAACGTCTTTTTATAGGTGTAGTAGGGCCTATATCACTTTTTAAACGATACCCTTTTCAACCTAGACCATGGTATAAATATATATATATAATAAAATAAATAAATACTAAAAAGTCAGTACACCAAAAAAGTAATTGTGAAAATAAAATATGTAGATCTTGCAGTTTGGTCTTTTCATGTAGCCTTGGCAACTAGCCATATAGTATAGGCCTGAATAATGCACATGAATTGACACTAGTTTTGCAATCATTTAACCCACCATGGGCAATGCTAACACTGTTACAAACAGTGCAGCATGCAAGACTAGGCCTATCATTATTTTTTACTAAGGGTAAGGGTACACTTTGAAATGGGTCTTACATTTTCCTTTTTTGGGGGCACCGACTCTGTCGTGACTCTCCTGTTCCTAGATACACTGAACTGATTTAGTTCGGGAGAATATAGATAAAAAGACCGCCTACACTGAAAACTGATTGGCCTGTTTCGCTAAATCAACCAATCAGGATGCTCTCTGTCTTGGATGTGCTCAGACACACACGCATAGACATAATATTATCTATGCGCACCACCCCTCTCTCTCTCCCCTGTCGTGCGCGCGCTACACTCAGATGCACATGCGATTTTAGGTCTCCCTCTCGCGTGCACGCTCTTGATCGCTCGCTCTAGATTCCGGGAGTTTTTCTCTAATTTGCGGGCGTCAGGGAGACGCTATCAATATGCATGAGACTCCCGGAACTTCCGGGAGACTTGGGATGTCTGATAAGACCGATTCACAAACAATGTTTTGTGGTGGCATTTCATGTTGCGATGTTTTGAAATTCGTCTAACAATCACGAGGGAACAATTTTGCATTGTAGGCATAACTAAGGGATGCAGTAACACCACCAACAACAACCAAAACTAGCCTACTCATTGTTTACATGTAGCAGGCTACATTAAATGTAACGTTTCATTGTGAATCAAATTAAAAGATTCTCCCCTTTGCAAACGTTGGCATCATATGGTGACAGATTAATTGGGGGCCAAGCAGCGAAGCTGCGAGGACCTCATTGTGTTTCTACGTTTTCCTATTATTATTATATGCAATGCCAAGTTTCAAGTCGGCAACTCGAACCCTCTAGCGCCACCAACAGGCCAAATTTGGAAGTGTGTTCACTCACGTAACTTTTGACCCGTAAGTCTGATTTTCAAAAGTCAGGTATCGTTGGAATCCTTAGACCAAGCCGAGTTCAACGCACCCTATGACGTCATTTTCCGCCATGATGGATTTTCCGCCATTTTGGATTTCATCAAAAACACTTAAAATGTATCAGGGGTCACATACTTTCTCTGATTCCCACCAGATTTTACACAGATCATCTTCAGACCAAGCCTCACAAAAGTTATCACTTTTAGTCTTCGGAAGTATTACCGTTCGCCCGTAACAGCCAATCAAAATTTGGGCCGAAGCCGCCAAACAGGAAGTGAGCTCATATCTCAGCAACCCTTGCATTTATCAAAGCCCAAATTGGTGCATGGACTCAGGACCCAATCAGGGGGACGCTCAAGAAATCTGGTGACCTTTGACCTCTAGGGGGCGCTGTAATTAAGAATCATGCCTTTTGGCCTGTAGCAGCAGTTTTGCTTAGAATTAAAATGCACTAGTGGTGTCTGGTAGTACTGTTGAATGTCCTTAGGCCGAGCCAATTTGTGATGTCATCGTAATTGATTCGGCCGCCATATTGGATTTAATCAAAAACACATACAAGTTTTCGCAGGTCACAAATTTCAGCGGCTCCTCACCAAAATTGGCAGAGACCATCTTCAGACCATGCCTTATCAGTGCATTGCTTTTTGGAACATTTGACAGTAGCATTCGGCTGTAACAGCCAATCGAAACTTGCTGCGAAGCCGCCAAACAGGAAGTGAGCTCATATCTCAGCAACCCTTGCATTTATCAAAGCCAAAATTGGTGCATGGACTCAGGACCCAATTAGGGGGAAGAAATTTGGTGACCTTTAACCTCTAGGGGGCTCTGTAATTGGCAAAAATGTATTTTGGCCTGTAGTTGCTGCATTATTCTGCACTGGAGGTCAATGGCAGCCCATAGAACCGTCTGGTTCATCCTGATGATGCACAAATAATTTGGTGACCTTTGACCTCTATGGGGGCATTGAAATCACAGCAAGCATGATCATATCTCAATCGATCTTTTATTTTTGATGTGAAACTGATATAGCGAGTTCCATTCAATTAATTCTAATGCGTGCGTGCAAGGGTGGGACGGGGCAGGGGTGATTGCGGCGGTGAGTTGGCTGGTTGAGGGGGCGGCGACACTCAGCCCTGGTTCAGTCACACAAAATCAGTTATGTTTTGATGCGAAACTTGACCTTGTAACTCAGCCAATCTTGGGTTGTTTTGCATGGAACTTGCTGTGACTGCTTAATTCTATATGCCTGATACCACAGCATTGAGTTGCATGGCAAATCTGGCCTGCTGAACTGCCTGCTTGGCCCCCACATTGCTGCTTGCAGCTATATTTTAATAATGTTGCTGCGTGAATCACGGTAAGCGTGAATGAAGTGGCCACTTCTTAATGGGACTCACTGTATGGAAGTAGGCTAAGTAAAATAGAGATGTTTAAAATAAGATAAAGTTAGGATATGCCCGCTTGACAACGGAAGAGATAACTGGCCTTTGGCCATAGCAACCATCCATTTAGAACGACTGGCCTTCATAGCAACCAAGGATCTTAGCTGTGATTCATGTAGCTACAGTATGCATGCAATGTGATGCAAAGTATAGAAAGGTGATGAAATATACAGAGACAGGTGAAGAAATATAGTGCAATGTAGACAGTAGTATACAGTTGATTTACAGAAGGTGGTTTAGAGTAATATCAATTAAATATAAATATGTACAGTGTATTATGTAAGAAGCCTTCCGTAATGATATATATATATATAGCCTCGGAAACATAGAGACGTCGAGCTATATCCTCACTTGAAGGAGCTTGTGTGGACAAGTAGGGTGAAGAGTTAAATGGCAATGATGTTATTACATACTCGTTAATCTGACTCCATTTGTATCACCAATCAATTACCAAGTAACTAGTTTATCAGCTATGGAGGAGAATGGCATGGCACACTACGAGAATTGAAGTTATCCGATTGGTAGGCAAATGAACAATTTAATAGGCATTAAGTCTTAAAGGTAAATGTAACCCATATCACTTCAGTTGAATGTACAAGTAAACTCACATAGTCTACTGTAACAAAGTAGCAAATGGTAACAAAGGAAACTTAACCAATTCACAGAGGTAAACTTGACAAGTTAGAGATAACTGATACACCAGATAAAACAATACAAACCCAGAGATAGAGAAAAGGGGAGAGAAAGAGAGAGAGAGAAAGACAAAGGGAGACAGAGAGAGAGAGGAAGAGAGAGAGAGGGGGAAAAGAGAGACCCAGAGAAGAGGTCCAAGAAGAAGAGAAGATGGGAAAAGAAGCCCCAAGATGGGAAAGAAGACAGAAGAGCCAGGAGGACCAGAGCCTCCACTTTTATCATTCACTTGGGCCACCCCCGACTCATCAGAGCCTTTGTTGTCTGAGGTGGATGGGTGTGGCCCAGGTGGATATCATAACTTTATGCTACAGTTTAATTCTTAATCTACAACTATGCACAGATACATTCAATTGTACCAAAACCATAATCAGACTATTTGCCCACATTACAAGTATTAATTCAAGACCAAACATGAATGTATTATTCACAACACATATTTACAGAGCAATACTGTATGATAATGAGGTTGGCCTATCTCACCACAAGACATCAAGTAGGCCCAGGACTGAGTTATCTCTCAGTAGAGGGGCCAGAACAAGGGGCAAATGGTCACTTTATGCATGAGCGGGTGTTGGGGATCTTTGGCCATGGCCAGCTAAGACAATACAGATCAAACACAGGCATCCACACATGTAAATTGAATGCAAAAAGGCATTCTTTAGAAATGCATATGGTTTGGGCAAAAGACGGGCCTTACAATTAGCAGTTATTAATGTACCAACAACAAGCAAGGAATGTGAATTTTGGCACATTTTCATGATCCTGGGTCGTTATGGGCCACACAAAATACGGTGTTGCTAAAATTACTCCTATTGTGGCTATTAGAGACATGCGTTCATGAGTATCCAGCTACATTCAATGAGTTAAATACATTCACACACACAAAAAAAACATCACTAATGTTATGGACATTCCTTTATTCTGAGATACATCAATAGGCTCACAAAACAATCCCAAACAGACATAAGGTCTTTATAGAGCAAATCCATATAGATTATTTGTCAAATAAACCAGTAAAACAGAATTAGGGGATGGAATATATAACATTATTTATTTTTGCAGCTAATCACTGCTGTTGTTTTATTTTATTGATTTGATTTTAGTCATAGAAGCTAAATTCGAAGGCAGGCCACAGATAAAATCCAACGAACCGCATTCACCCCGCAAGGCAATAGTTGAATAGAGCTTTTGAGGTATTGCCACTGCTCCAACACTGAAAGGCACTGTTAGAATGCTTGGATCAAGCCAGGTTCAGCATAGCGTATGTCACTGTCTGCTCACGTTGGTGACCGGACCAGGGCAAGCACACTTTCGCAGTTCCCGCCGGAAATGACGTCTAGTTTATTAATTCATTTCAAACGTTCCAATATGGATAGCGCCACGCAGCCCAGTTGGATCTCTCGCTATGTTCAAACATTCCAATGTGGATAGCACTGCGCCGCCCAGTTGGATCTCTCGCTATGGTCAAACGTTCCAATATGGATAGCGCTGCGCTGCCCAGTTGGATCTCTCGCTATGTTCAGCTGGATGGGTGGTGTCCTGTTTTGCATAAACTTAGTTCGAACGGATAGCGCCGCGCTGCCCAACTGACCTGTCGCTAAGCGCTACCCTTAGAACGCTGATGAGCCAATGACAGTCCAGCCTCAACGGGACTCGGACATCAGCTCGGACAACTCCATAGGAAACAACAGGGGGCAGGCATAAAATGACAAATTAATGGTTATTTATGGAGTTTATTAACTCAAAAAACCCCGACGGATAACCATGGTCAAACGTTTTGCATTGGGGGCGTGTAATACTGATAGCGGTACCCGAGAGGCTAGAAAGCGGGGTATATTTTCATCAAAAGTAGCCTACAGGACGTCTCTCGCGTTTGCAACAGCTCGACGTAATGTAGGCAACTAAGCCAACAACGTGGGCACAGGTTCCCTGTTAAATCCCAAGATGAAAATGCTCATTAACCAACTACTATATTCTTACTACATCAAATATTAACGTAACCTAACATATCTTAGTATCAATCTTCCACTAGCTAGCTAGCTAGCATTAACGTCAGTAGGATTTGCACGGCTACTCGCCACAACTGCTTGTCACCTTGTATGTATTCTAAAGTTTTGAATACACCCCTCCATAGCATAATTAAGTCCCTTTTGATAGCTTCTGGAGGAAAGTAAATCCTTTTATCGACCAAAACGTCCTTAAAGCCTGCTTTCATATACAGTCAGCTGCCATTGTCCACAATGTATTTCTAATCAAGTCTGGTTTGTTTGTCAGAGTTTTCACATGGTAACAATGTGCTAAACAGCACAATCTGCATAGCCTAGGGTGCTGGTTAAAAGATTTGAAATGAACTTGATGAAAAAATCTAATTTTAGTAAATAGTGCTGTGAGCGACCGAGGCAGCCAGCCCACCAGTTGGGATGTGAGTTTGGGGTTGTAGGTGGAAAAGGAGGTGCAGGAGAGGTTTTAAACGGTTAAACTCTATTTATTAAATAACCAAAGAATAACCAAAAAAGGAATAGCAATAGGCTTGCAAAGCAGCACACTTATTGTTCTTCTTAAGTTTTATTTTTCCCGTCAACCTAATTTTTTGTCAGCTCTAGCGCCTAGGCCCTTTGAGACAGAGACACCGTTCCAACTTTAAAACGTCCGGTCAGTACCGGTGTAAGTTGCTCGCGAAGATGACGTCAGGTGGGCGTGTCGTTCGTCCGCCATATTGGATTGAACAGAAAGCGAAACTAAATTTTCACAGGTCACAAATTTGGTCCGAACGCCACGAAACTTGACGTACATTATCCTTGGACCAAGCCTCACAAAAGTTACCAGAAGGATTTTTGATTTTCGAAAGCGTTTGCCCGTCACAGCCAAACGAAATCGGGCGCTTAAGTCTCGAAACAGGAAGTAGATCCATATCTCAGGAACACTGTCACATTTCGATACCAAATTTTGTATTTGAACTCGGGACTCCAATGTGAGGGTGCATAAGCTTAAAAAAAAAGAAAACATTCCAAAAGTTTCCAGCATTTAGCAAACCACCCACCCGTATTTGGTAACCTTCCACATTTGCAGTTGTACTGGTACATCTATCACAATGCCTTCCAAGTATGCACAATGTCTCTGGGCAGCCACAATGTCTCCGGGCAACCTTGCCCAATCATGAAATCCGAAAAAACGAACTGAAATGGTAAGGAGAACATTAGCTATTTATTGCTGACGTAGTACAGTTATTTTCACATTGACGGTATTCAAATTAAATTTTTCATTATTGTTAAATTCATGATGGGAAAGTATTATTAAAAATGTTACAAGTATGCAAATGCATATGTTTATGGGCATTTAGGTTTTACTTTGTTGTTTTGTTGTAAAGACATGCAAGGCATTCTGGGCCATGTAATGAACAGTGGTCGGCAGCACTCCATACGTATTAATATGAATAGGTGTTTCTCTAAACCTAGGGACAATAAACAGCTATCTCTGTTACAAAAACGAGCTGGTAATCGCTCATTGAAGATGGAACTATGATAAAATGATTGTTTTCCTAAAATCATGGAGTTGACGAAAGAATAAGCAGGAAATGTCACGTTAATGTTAAATAGCCTACATCTGAACGCTAGGTGGCAACGTTGTATTACATTTCACTAAATACGTGTGAGCTTCACAAGTAAGGAAGGTGCAAATATTATGTAATTTATAATGGGAAATTATTGGAAATGTTATTTCTTGTTTATTCTAATAGCAAACCACACACATCCATTCGTAATCACAAGTACACTTTTAATACCTTGAAAAGACTCTCATTTTGTTTATTTGATGTTGCCTAGCAACGCAGCCTTTAGAGCAAAGACTCTAGAACAGGGCTTCAGAGAGACACGTTTTGAGTTTGTGGCCAAGAACCTAAAATATCGGTTTCCATGTGTATGTGCTGGATGGTATGCGTCCTTTATGAAAGTAAGGGCTATATTTTAACGGTCTGAAACGGAAGTGTCTTTGTGCAAAACGCAAGTCACTTTGTGGGCGGATCTTGGGCACTGATGCTATTTTACCGGCGGGATATTTGACTGTTGCGCACGACGCAAATCTAAAATGGGGTGGTCTGAAGTAGCTACATTAATCATGGGTGTGGTTTGGGCATAACATGCAATAAACCAATCAGGGCGTCATATCACATTGCCTTTAACAACAGGCACGCTTGTTCCATAGCTGATTGCTATTATGGTGGCGTATTTGCCAGGCGCAGCCAGGAGCGTTCACAGCGCTATAATTTTACTGTTCAGTTAGGAACTGTCAGCTATTGATTTTTCCTCTTGACAAAATGTAATACAGAATTGTCACAAAGACATACTTTCCGATGTTTTGGGATCACTCTCACTGAATCACGAGATTATGAATGCATGGTGATATTTTTGCTATGTACAATGTAATCTAACATTACCTCTCTATAGACAATGCATATCTTCTGTCAGTTAATCTCTTCTCTCCCGTGCTGCCGCTGTGGCATTTGGGTTAAATGGCATCGGCATGCAATTCAACATCACGTCTCCTTAAGTCCTCTAATATTTCCTAATTTACATCAACACATCCGTGATTCGTGAAAATGTGTACGCTAGATGTATGCCTATTTTTCACATCTTAATGGACACCACACTGATTTTCCTCGAGTGGTATATTTTCTTTGAAATTATGTATGGTTTACCAAAATGGGAACTACGTTGTAGATGAGTGGAGCAAAGTGTGCGTTGCGCAGCACAGGCGGCCTGTGAGAAACAGTTTCCAAATTGACCTAACTTTCAACTCCGCACAGTATATCCCATTAACTGCATGACAGTAGGCTATTTACAATATTTTCTGTTAAGTAGAGTTTGCAAACACTTTATCATCAACTTAATGCACGCACAACATTCGTTTGAGCAGGAGAGAGAATGAATGGGTGCAGCAACTACAGAAATTGTAGCCATACTTGCTGCTTTCTTGTACTACCAGTTGGGATGTGAGTTTGGGGTTGTAGGTGGAAAAGGAGGTGCAGGAGAGGTTTTAAACGGTTAAACTCTATTTATTAAATAACCAAAGAATAACCAAAAAAGGAATAGCAATAGGCTATTATTAAGTGTGCTTGCAAATTAAACTGTGCTTGTTAATTAAACATTACCTCGATTAAGGCTATTTGGGTATGGCTTAAGGCTTGACTACACGGTGGTAGCGAAAATCGAAATCTGCTTTTGATAGCCTACCGGTGCCGCTCCACAAAAAAAAAAATATCTTAATTTGCTGTCTATGTTATTGTCAGTGTTGGGGGTAACTTGTAACTACGCAAATCAAAACAGTGTCTTAATTTGCCCTACTTCTTGACTGCAATGTAGTCAATTGACTGCTTGACATGTCATTTTTATTTTTCTGTACAATAAACAAATACATCTGCTTTATGCCGCGGAATTACATTCATATTTGGCTGACTGCCAGCGCCACTTCCCTCCCCATATTCCAAGATTAAGATAGTAGCCTATACAAAAAGCACTTCATACTATCATAAAAAAATCGTTAAAACGAATAGCATTTGCAATTTGACAAAACACTGGTCCTCATTTTGCGAATGCGAGGACGATATGAGCCTGTTGCATTTAGTTAGATGTCCGAGTGACGCATAATGTTTGAAAACCACTGGCTCGTAATCACAATAATTTAACACACGACAGTTGGATAGCCTACTTCATCATGTCCCCATGCCTACATTTTTGTGAGTAGCATAGAGATTGTTAAAAACAATAAAGTATGGCTCTCCGTTTGGGACATCGAAAACTTATATTTTTAATAGATGCTGACTTGCAAAAGCCTCGGGATAACACGTTATCTCCACTATCATCAGTCATGCCCCTTGATCAAAGTGGGGAATGAAATAAAAGTTTGAGAACCACTGGCTTAACAAGTTACCTGCAGTCCAGAACACAGAATCTGTTGCAATATTCTGATGATCGTGATGATATCGGCAAATGTTTGTTTTCCAAAGTAAGAATTTCACTTCACCATGCACCTTCGACAATGAATAGCTCATTACAGTGCATGAAAATGCACTGTACTGTTCTTCCTAGGCTTCTTATTCTTATGCTTATTACAGTGCATGAAAATGCACTGTACTGTTCTTCCAAAATTTCTTATTACAGTGCATGAAAATGTACTGTACTGTTCTTCCAAAATGTCTTACTACAGTGCATGAAAATGCACTGTACTGTTATTCCAAGGCATTTTATTACAGTGCATGAAAATGCACTGTACTGTTATTCCTAGGCTTCTTCTTATTATAGTGCAGGAAAATGCACTATACTGTTCTTTCAAGGCTTCTTCTTATTACAGTGCATGAAAATGCACTGTACTGTTATTCCAAGGCTTTTTCTTCTTCTTCTGATTCTTGTTCTTCTTCTAACGCGTTTAATGCAGCTTCAACCGTTTAACGTAGAAACTTCATTCAGACTGCGTTGCGTAGGTCTTACTTAGGACATGGGGGCTTTGTCTTTTTCATCTTTGTAACTTTTATACTTTTTAAACTATTAATTAAAAACTATCAAAATTTCCCCATTGACTTAACATTGCCCTTTATGACATCACAGCAATTAGAATCCTATGGCAGGTGTTCAGGCCACCTGGATCAACTGCCAGTCTCAGGCTTTAAGCATACAAACTGGCCCTATTAAGACTACACATCCTGTTCAACTGCTTCCTCTGCCAAAAACGGTTTCAAAATAAATGTCCTCACTACAATATTTCACTGTTAAACAATTTAACCCTTTAAACTACTGAACTTTTTAACTGTTCAGCCATTGTAACTGTTACTTGTCATCAACTATGACTCCTACCCACTGTAGCTAGTTAGCTAAGTAACATGGTTAGCATAGTTAGCATGCTAGCATGTTAGTTAGCATTTTTAGCAAAACTACTAAAAATGATTAGCTAAGTTAGCTAAGTAACATGGTTAGCATAGTTAGCATATCTGCTAAAAATGATTAGCTAAGTTAGCTAAGTAACATGGTTAACATAGTTAGCATGTTAGCATGCTAGTTAGAATAGTTAGCATACCTACTAAAAATGATTAGCTAGGTTAGCTAAGTCACATGGTTAACATAGTTAGCATGTTAGCATTGCTAACATGTTAGTTAGCATAACTACTAAATATGAAAACATTAGCTAAGTTAACTAAGTTAAGTAACTTGGTTAACATTATTATCTTTGATAACATTAGAGCCATTCCAACTGTCAGTTATCGTCAATTATCTACCTAAATAATTGAACCATTTAAATTATCCACCTATTTAACCGTTCAATCATTCCAACTATATTAAACCTCATCTACCTAGCAACCAATATAGTTTGTTTTTATTCTGTATGATATTTTACATAATATTTTTTGCATTTTCATGCACTGTATTTCCTTCAGGAAATGCTTTTCTAGTTATTATAACCTTTTCTTTTTACCTTTTCAAGAATTAATGCGACCCTAACCGCTTAACGTACAGACATGTTGAAATAACCGTTCTGAAGGTCTGGAGTGGGGCAAGAGAGTTATTATTTCCGATTTTTTATACAGTTTATACTTTTTGAGAAATAGGGGATTAAAAATGTTAAAAAGCTCAATTTTCCCCCTTAGACTTCAAAGGCTGTGATGTCATAATGGCCAAAAGGCAGCTGCGCTTGTTAAGCTCCCAGAGTAGTTCCCGGGCTAATTAGAACACTGACACAGGTCTCACCTGTGAAATCAACTGTCTCAGCTTCTAATGCATACAATCTGGTGCGCCCTAAAACTACACATCCTGTTCAAGTGTTTCCCGTGTGTCAAAATAAAAGTCACAGCCATATCTCATGCTTTGCGCATTATATCTCCAGAACGGTTTGACGCATGTGCTTCAAATTTGGTACAAGTGTTTGTATGACTCAAAGATGAAGTGAGTTGATGTTGGAGGTCAAAGGTCAATGGTCAAGTCAATGAACACTCTGAGTGCGATATCTCAAGAATGCCTTGACATACATGCCTGAAATTTGGTATGAGTATTTGTATGGATTCAAAGATGAAGTGAATTGATGTTGGAGGTCAGAGGTCAAATGTCAAGGTGAAAAACACCTTGAGTGTTATATCTCAAGAACGCCTTGACACACAAGGTCTTTTGGTACGAGGGTTTGTATCAACTCAAAGATTAAGTGATTTAATGGGTTTTTTTCAAGAATTTCCCCACCAACTTTAGCAGCTTTCCATCCACTATTGTAATTCCTTTGGCATTACATTCTAGTTCTTCCTTCTAACGCGTTTAATGCAGCTTCAACCGTTTAACATAGAAACTTCATTCAAACTATGTGACGTAGGTCTTACTTAGGACATGGGTGCTATGTATTTTTCAGCTTTGTAACTTTTATACTTTTTAAACTATTAATTAAAAACTAATAAAAATGTCCCCATTGACTCAACATTGCCCTTTATGACATCACAGCAATTAGAATCTTCTGCCAGGTGGCCAGGCCACCTGGATCAACTGCCAGGCTACGTTTATACGGTGACGATGAAAAGAGAAGACGCAGAAGTGGCGTCACGTCTTCATTTTTTATTGGCGTTTAGACAAGCTTTCTCAGGGGAAATCTTTGTTTTATATGAAGGCGCTAAGAGTATGTGATATTCGATTGGATATGCATTCCAGACCGCTGGGTGGTGGTGTGATAGAACCCGGTGCGTCCACAGCGCAGACATTCGAATTTGACAGTTTAGCCAGAGAGTTAATCAAGGTTCTTTGGTTTAGCCGTTTAGACGGAGACGCAACCCGGGTCATCTTCAAAACTCTACACTCTGGAATGAGTCTTCAGATTTTTGCATCTTCAAGCCCCGATGGCGGGGTCGCCGTGTAAACAAAAGGCACTTATGATAAAATATTTTGTCGTCCTCCTTCGCAATCGTTCTCGTATAAACGGCCTCTCAGGCTTTAAGCATACAAACTGACTCTATTAAGACTACACAGCCTGTTCAAATGCATCCTCTCCCAAAAACTGTTTCAAAATAAAAGTCCTCACTACAATATTTCACTGTTAAACAATTTAACCCTTTAAACTACTTAACTTTTTAACTGTTCAGCCATTGTAACTGTTACTAGTCATCAACTATGACTCCTACCCCCTGTAGCTAGTTAGCATTTTTAGCAAAACTGCTAAAAATGATTAGCTAAGTTAGCTAAGTAACATGGTTAGCATAGTTAGCATGTTAACATGCTAGTTAGCATAACTGCTAGGATAGTTGCTATGCTAGATTGTTGCTAGGATCTGGCATCATGGTTTTTGTTTGTTTTTATGTAATGTTCGTAATTTTATGTAATGTCATGTTTATTTTTTGTATTAATTTGTCTAGTTAAATGTTTTCTCTCTTTATTTATGTTATTTTTGATAGTTTTCGTGTTATTCTCTTAGTCCTTTTTACTGCTTTCCAGTTGGCTGATGTTGTTAACGTCTGTCCATTGGGAGCTTGCTATGGCTAGCTTTTGCCCTGGGCCTCTTACATCCTTCAAATCCATCTGTGAGCGGTGCTGCACCCGGCTGTCTGGTCGGGGATTTCTCGGGACAGTAGCTGGAGCTACTCTGCAAAAGATCTACCGAGGCCGCCGAGCTGTTTCTGACCTGTAAGCTGCCATGCCAACTGGAGTCTGGATTGAACAGACTAACGTTAACGTTAATGTTGAAGAACTCTGCATTACGGACCAACAAACTGTCGCTGTTATAGCAGCTAAGTCCACCGAGTTGCCAATCGCTCACGACTTTCGGACTGGTTTGCTTCCAGTAATCTCCAGACTAACAAGGCCTAACGTTCACGTTATCTCCAGACTGCCAGTGAGTGTAAAGAACTTTGTTGGCGTTGCATCGGTTGTGGAGACACAGCTGTCGCGCAGTTTCCACCTTGAGTCATCATTGCCCTTGGACATTTTCAACCCGGCTGGAAATTGGACTAATTTTATTTTTATATTTTACTTATTTTATTTATTAATTTGTTTGTTGTCTTGTATGTCTTGGTGTCACAGGTACGCTGGCGACTACGCCGCTCCGTCTGCTATTGTCTTTGTTAGTATGTGTCAATGACAATGTCTCATATGTGGAGCGCTTTGGTTTGCACTCTGTGCATGTTAAATGCGCTATACAAATAAAACTGACTTGACTTGACTTGCTAAAAATTATTAGCTAGGTTAGCTAAGTAACATGGTTAGCATTGATAGCATGCTAGTTAGCATAGTTAATATAACTACTAAAAATGATAAGCTAAGTTAGCTAAGTCACATGGTTAGCATAGTTAACATAGTTAACAGCATTAACATTATTAACATTTTAAAAAAAACTGCTAGAAAACATTAGCTAAATTAACTAAGTTAAGTAACTTGGTTAGCATTATTATCTTTGTTAACATAGTTAGCATAACTGCTAGCAAACATTATTAGAGCCATTCCAACTGTTATCGTCAACTATCTACCTAAATAATTTAACCATTTAAACTATCCACCTATTTAACTGTTCAGTCATTCCAACTATATTAAACCTCATCTACCTAGCAACCAATATAGTTTGTTTTTACTCTGATATTTTACATCATATTTTTGCATTTTCATGCACTGTATTTCCTTCAGGAAATGCTTTTCTAGTTACAGTGCATGAAAATGCACTGTACTGTTCTTCCTAGGCTTCTTCTTATTCTTCTGTTTCTTCTTCTAACGCAGTTAATGCAGCTTCAACCGTTTAACATAGAAACTTCATTCAAACTATGTTACGTAGGTCTTACTAAGGACATGTGGGCTTTGTATTTTTCATCTTTGTAACTTTTATACTTTTTAAACTATTAATTAAAAACTATTCAAAATTTCCCCATAGACTTAACATGGGCTGATGACATCATAATAGAGCACTTAAGCAATTAGAATCCTAGGCCAGGTGTTCCGGCCACCTACATCAACTGTCAGTTTCTCAGGCTTTAAGCATACAGTCTCATGCTCTTAACTAGACTGCATTTCCGGCGGGAACTGCAAAAGTGTGCTTGCCCTGGTCCGGTCACCAACGTGAGCAGACAGTGACATACGCTATGCTGAACCTGGCTTGATCCAAGCATTCTAACAGTGCCTTTCAGCGATGGAGCAGTGGCAATACCTCAAAAGCTCTATTCAACTATTGCCTTGCGGGGTGAATGCGGTTCGTTGGCTTTTACCTGTGGCCTGCCTTCGAATTTAGCTTCTATGACTAAAATCAAATCAATAAAATAAAACAACAGCAGTGATTGGCTGCAAAAATAAATAATGTCACACGTCTTGCACCTCTCAAACTGGGCTATCAGGTAACCTAGAAATTAAAAATGTGAAATTATGAAATATGACTAAGGCATTAAAATGCTGCTTGTTTGTCAGGATACTTTTTCACTGATTTATTTTAGAAATATGAGCTATGAGTGAGAATGTTATATATTCCATCCCCTAATTCTGTTTTACTGGTTTATTTGACAAATAATCTATATGGATTTGCTCTATAAAGACCTTATGTATGTTTGGGATTGTTTTGAGAGCCTATTGATGTATCTCAGAATAAAGGAATGTCCACAACATTAGTGATGGGGTTTTTTTTGTGTGTGAATGTAGCCACAATAGGAGTAATTTTAGCAACATCGTATTTTGTGTGGCCCATAACGACCCAGTGGATCATGAAAATGTGCCAAAATTCACATTCCTTGCTTGTTGTTGGTACATTAATCCCATTCATATTGCCACTTATCTGAGATGTTCAGTATAGGTTTAAGGTCTGGGGCAGGGATTTGACATTCTGTGACTTCTTCATTGAGGGCTTGCTTAGCAGCACTGTCCGCTTTCTCATTTCCCCTCAGACCAACATGGCCTGGGACCCAGCAAAAAACTACACTCAAGTTTTGGTTCTTTAGACGTTCTAGTTGATCAAGCTCAGCTTTGGTTGTACTTTTTGCGTGACATTAAAGCCTACTGGAAAGATTTTTAATTGCAATTTAATTGAATGCAATTTACTTTTACGATTAAATAAAATTCATTTATCCCTCTCACCCATAGTTTTCTATTTATTTACAAATGTACATAGGCCTACTGTAATTACATTTATACATAGTTATTCTACTGATCTTTATACTATTCATCCTGCACATAAACTTATTCTTACTACTCTTATAATGTTGTTTCTGCACTACAATGACACTGTTTCCACACTGCACATAGCTGTATGTTATGTACATATCTGTTATATATTTTTCATATTGAATATCCATATTTATTCTGTTTTATTATATTCTGTTAATACACTGCATATATCTATATTATTATTTCTACTATTATAATGTTACTACTACATACATTAGTCTACTTATTGTATGAGATAACTGCTAATACACTGCACATATTTATATTTAATTCATATTACTCTAAACCACCTTCTGTAAATCAACTGTATACTACTGTCTACATTGCACTATATTTCTTGACCTGTCTCTGTATATTTCATCACCTTTCTATACTTTGCATCACATTGTATGCATACTGTAGCTACATGAATCACAGCTAAGATCCTTGGTTGCTATGAAGGCCAGTCGTTCTAAATGGATGGTTGAATGCTATGGCCAAAGGCCAGTTATCTCTGCCGTTGTCAAGCGGGCATATCCTAACTTTATCTTATTTTAAACATCTCTATTTTACTTAGCCTACTTCCATACAGTGACTCCTATTAAGAAGTGGCCACTTCATTCAGCTTACCGTGATTCACGCAGCAACATTATTAAATTAATCTGTCACCATATGCCTATGCCAACGTTTGCAAAGAGGAGAATCTTTTAATTTGATTCACAATGAAACGTTACATTTAATGTACATGTAAACAATGAGTAGGCTAGTTTTGGTTGTTGTTGGTGGTGTTACTGCATCCCTTAGTTATGCCTACAATGCAAAATTGTTCCCTCGCGACGTGAAATGCCACCACAAAACATTGTTTGGGAATCGGTCTTATTAGGAGTCCTCGCTTAAGCTGTCACAGACTCAGGCGCTACTTTTAGGGCTAAAATGCTTCCTGAATTACTCTTAGAAAAAAAAATAGGAGTCCTAAAGTTACGAGTGACGGAGTACAAGCATCTCATATCAAATGACCATGGCATTACGCTAAGCAACATAAATCTCATAACGTTACAACATCTCCTCCCTATGACCTAGCTAGCTAGCTTCTAGCCACACAAGAAATGAATGATGTTAAAATGTCCGCTTAGCATTCTAATAACAGAAGGGGCACATTTATGTGGACCACTACAACATGACTCATTATGTCTGTAACTCTATAAAACACTTACTTTCATAAAGGAAGCACACCATCCAGCACATACACATGGAAACCGATATTTTAGGTACTTAGCCACGAACTCAAAACCTGTCTCTCTGAAGCTCTGTTCTAGAATCTTTGCTCTGAAGTCTGTTCCCGTTGCTAGGCAAAATCAAATAAACGAAATGAGTCTTCCAGTATTAAATGTGTACGTGTGATTACGAATGGATGTGTGTGGTTTGCAATTAGAATAAACAAGAAATAACATTTCCAATAATTTCCCATGATAAATTACATAATATTTGCACCTTACTTCCTACTAATTCCACCGCATTTAGTGAAATGTAATACAACGTTGCCACCTAGTGTTCAGATGTAGGCTATTTAAGATTAACGTGGCATTTCCTGCTTATTCTTTTGTCAACACCATGCTTTTAGGAAAACAATCTTTTTATCATAGTTTCCTCTTCAGTGAGCGATTACCTGGTCGTTTTTGTAACAGAGATGGCTGTTTATTGTCCCTAGGTTTACAGAAACACCTATTAATATTAATACATAGGCTATGGAAATCAAGTTAACGCTGCCGACAACTGTTTGTCTATTACATGGCCCAGAATGCCTTGCATGTCTTTACAACAAAACAACCCAGTAAAACCAGAGGTGGAAAAAGTATGAAAATATTGTACTCAAGTAAAAGTACCAATACTTTGATTAAATATTACTCAAGTACAAGTTAAAATACCGATCTGAAACTGTACTCAAGTAAAAGTAAAAAGCAGTTCATTTAAAATGTACTTTAAGTAAAAGTTACTTAGTTACTTTTTTTTTTTTTTTGAGGGGGGGTGGGGGTACCAGAACAACCAGTTTTACCAGAGACTTTCTAATGAGGAGATATAGCACTCAAAAAATCCTCCATAGTAATGCATGGGGGTTTGTAACGCCAATATGGCAGTTGTCTACACATATCACAACCCTTCCACGGCAAAACGTCGACATGTGAATACATTGAGCCAATCATGTGGTGTGTTGTAAAATACATTGAGCCAATCATGTCATCTGTTGTGATCTTGCCGCTGGAGCAAGATTGGTGTCGTGAAGCCCACGCACACGCATTTCTGCTGAAATAGATGCAACGATAAGTGCCCAAAAAGCGTTTGTAATATGGCCTGCCGAGTGGAGGGACTTGCCTAAAAGGACTTTGGTCCTAGCTCGAGTTGCTGCAGCCAGCAGCTAAGGCAGCAATGTTCATGCTCCCAGTATGTAGCGCTGTAGCTGGAGCAACTCGAGCTAGGTAAAATCGAGTTTTGTTCATACCCGACAGTACTCAGTGGCGTTGAGAAATGGAGATCTATGTGAAAAAATGTGAAAGACTTCTCCTTTAAGTTTGAGTAGTAGTTGATTTTCAAAGTTAGTTGCACTCATCTTTGTTCGCTTTGCAGTGAACAGTAATCCAGCACAACTGAAATGCCTCTCACAGGCAGCTGAGGCAGGCAGGCCAATGTTGAGTTGCAGAGTTTTTTAGATTTGGAAACGAGCAGAAGGTTCAGCACATTAAAGGGCGTCAGACTGGGGAAAGTGGGAAGTATAGGGCCCCAATGGAGGAGAGGGCCCTTGAAAAGTGGAATACGGGGGGCACAACATTTTCACCAGGCATTAGTAATAACTCAGGTAATCCACACATAAAAAATCCAAACAACTCCATAAGAAGAGTCATGTGTAATGAAGTGGAATAACACAGGGAAAAAGTATTGAACACGCTAAGAAAAAGCACTAAGGCAAGGAAAGGGAAGGAACGAGCTGGAATCTGTAAGTAGTTAGAGAGTAGTTATCCTTTCTATCTGTGCAAATTAATATAAGCTTGGTTAGTAGCCTACATATTGATGGGCTATAAAAAGGTTTTTCATTACCAAGGTGTCACACAAGAAACATTTCATGATGGATAAAAGCAAAAAGCTCCCCCAAGACCTTTGCAACCTTATTGTTGCAAAACATATCAATGAAACTGGTTACAGATGCATTTCAAAACTTCAGAATCTTCTAGTAAGCAGCATGGGAGCCATTATCTGCAAGTGGAAGGAACATCACTGCATCATCAACCGGCCATGCATAGGATCTCCTCGCAATATTTCTGACCAGGGAGTCAGAAGGATAGTCAATTCCAAGGGCCAAGGACCACTCTGAGAAAGCTTCAGAAAGACTTGAAGGCAGCCAATTAAATTAAATTAAATTAAACAGTTCTGGAAGTAACTAAAGATCAGGATTCACAAGAGGGACCCCTGGAATCTGTTTAGAACAATGGGCCAAAATCACACCTGATACTGCGACTAATAAGTTTTGTCATACAGGAAATGTCTTGAAGCTGTCATTACAAACAAAGGCTTTTCCACCAAGTATTGAAGAAATTTCAGTAGGCACGTTCAATACTTTTTTCCTGTGTCATTCCACTTTTTTACACATAACTGTTATGTTTGGATTTTTTATATGTGTTAATATAATGTGTAGTGAAAAATTTGAATAGACTCACTAACCCTAACCCTAGGAAGTTCAGGCTAATTACTGAAAAAAAAAATTAAGTGTTCAATACTTATTTCCACCATATATTTATTTTACCTGAATATTTTAACTTCCAAATTAAATGTCAAAATGACAGGACTGACTGGATTTTGTATACAAAACATAGTGAAAACTGTCTAAGGTCACTCTCACTCTCCCCTTGCTAAAGAGCTAAATGGTTTAGTCCGCCTGCACGATAGTCTATCTTTTGTTTATTTAGTTGAGCATCGCTAGTAGTGGACCGCTAATTGTTGTGCTGCTGGTGCAATGTCTTTCTCCAAGAAAGCCAAGTCAGGTTACCAAAAACAAAGGCCGAAACAGGAAAAATAGACATCAAAATGAGGGGAAACAACTAATAAACTTCTTTCCAAATAAAGGTGAGCACAAAGCGTCAAAACACGAAATCCCATGGTGTTTGCTTGAATAGGCTATCTCCGCAATCATTAGTGCTAAAACGAACTGAGACAACCCATTGAAATAGCGGAAAATACTGTACACTTTCATAGGTTAGGCTACACATGTAATCTGAGGCATCTCGTGATCCAGCTCCATCTCCATCACTTTCAGAAAGACTGCATGGGCCAGCTTGATTCATGTCCTGTTGTAGGCGATTTTTTCTCTCCCTTTCTGTTTTCGTTAGTCTTAACTTTTTTTTTTTACTCAAGTAACGGATGGGATTTTTGATGTAGCGAAGTACAATACTTCACTCAAAATGTAATCAAGTAAAATTTAAAATACAAATTTTATAAACTACTTAAAAAATACAAAATACACAGAAAAACTACTCAATAAAGTAACGTGAGTAGATGTATTTCGTTACTTTCCACCTCTGAGTAAAACCTAATTTCCCGTAAACATATGAATTTGCATACTTGTAACATTTTTAATAATAATCTCCCGTCATGACATTTAACAATAAGGAAAAATTTTATTTGAATGCCGTCAATGTGAAAACAACTCTATTATGTAAGCTATATATAGCTACTGTTCTCCTTGCTATTTCAGTTCGTAAGTCCATACTATCCCATGATTGGGTAAGGCTACCTGGAGATATTGTGGTTCTCCAGAGAGATTGTGCATCCTTGAAAGGCATTGTGATAGCAGTACAACTGCAAATGTGAAAGGTGATAATTACCAAAAATGGATGGGTGGTTTGCCAAATGATGGAAACTTTTAGAATATTTCTTTTTTTTTTTAGCTTATGCACCCTCACACTGGAGTCCCCAGTTCATATACAAAATTTGGTATCGATATGTGACAGTGTTCCTGAGATATGGACGACTTCCTGTTTCGGTTTTCGGTTTCGGTTTCTGTCCGATTTTGTTTGGCTGTGACGGGCAAACGCTTTTGAAAATCAAAAATCCTTCCGGTAACTTTTGTGAGGCTTGGTCCAAGGATAATGTACGTCAAGTTTCGTGGCGTTCAGATCAAATTTGTGACCTGTGAAAATTTAGTTTCGCTTTCTGTTCAATCCAATATGGCGGACGAACGGCACACCCACCTGACGTCATCTTCGCGACCAACTTACACCGGTACTGACCGGACGTTTTAAAGTTGGAACGGTGTCTGTCTCAAAGGGCCTAGGCGCTAGAGCTGACAAAAAATTAGGGAGACGGGAAAAATAATAATAATAATAAAACTTAAGAAGAACAATAAGTGTGCTGCTTTGCAGCAAGCACACTTAACAATAAGTGTGCTGCTTTGCAAGCACACTTAATAAGACTACACATCTTGTTCGTTTCCTCTGTCCACAACATAATTTAACCATTTAAACTATCCACCTATTTAACTGTTCAGTCATTCCAATTATATTAAACCTCATTTACCTAGCAAATCATTTAACCATTTAAACTATCCACCTATTTAACTGTTCAGTCATTCCAACTATATTAAACCTCATCTAGGCCTACCTCGCAAATAATTTAACCTTTTAAACTATCCACCTATTTAACTGTTCAGTCATTCCAACTATATTAAACCTCATCTACCTAGTTCAGTCATTCCAACTATATTAAACCTCATCTACCTAGCAAATAATTTAACCTTTTAAACTATCCACCTATTTAACTGTTCAGTCATTCCAACTATATTAAACCTCATTTACCTAGCAAATCATTTAACCATTTAAACTATCCACCTATTTAACTGTTCAGTCATTTCCAACTATATTAAACCTCATCTAGGCCTACCTACCTTAAAATAATTTAACCTTTTAAACTATCCACCTATTTAACTGTTCAGTCATTCCAACTATATTAAACCTCATCTACCTAGTTCAGTCATTCCAACTATATTAAACCTCATCTACCTAGCAAATAATTTAACCTTTTAAACTATCCACCTATTTAACTGTTCAGTCATTCCAACTATATTAAACCTCATCTAGGCCTACCTCGCAAATAATTTAACCTTTTAAACTATCCACCTATTTAACTGTTCAGTCATTCCAACTATATTAAACCTCATCTACCCAGTTCAGTCATTCCAACTATATTAAACCTCATCTACCTTTCAAATAATTTAACCATTTAAACTATCCACCTATTTAACTGTTCAGGCATTCCAACTACATTAAACCTCATCTACCTCGCCAAATAATTTAACCATTTAAACCAGTGTTTTTCAACCTTTTTACTTTTGACACTTAAAATGTCCCACGGCACACTAACATCCTGTGTGAAGAAAAAATAAACATACCATAGCCTAAAATTTAAAATAATACACAGATACGGCCTTATTATGGCTTCTATGCAAGACCTGCTCAATAAAACAAGCGCCCTCTGTTTCATTTGTAGGTGACTATATCTAAAATTTAATTGTTGTTATGAACTGGATATGTGATGATTCTGTGAATACTGGATATGGGGGCCCCGTTGTACAATGCCTGCATACCACAAATAGTGCAATCATACAATCAATGAGAGCATGTGGTTATAAATTCTTTGTTGCAACAGTTGCTTTTCTGGACCAGTGAGTGACATTTGGGTAATTTTCTGCGGCACACCTGATGATCTCTCACGGCACACTAGCGTGCGCCGGCACAGTGGTTGAAAAACACTAATTTAAACTAGCCACCTATTTAACTGTTTAGTCATTCCAAATATTAAACCTCATCTACCTAGCAACCAATATAGCAACCATGTCAAATACCCTAGTAACAGCCTAGCAACCACTTCCACAGTTACAACCAGGGCTTTGAACCGATTTTTTCCCCCAATCGGTTCGTTCCGAACAGAAACGGAATTATAACCACCAATAAATTGACGTTCCCGAACCGGTTAGAACAAAAAATACTGTTCGGGCGGTTAATTTTCGTTCCTGTCAGCTGTTTAATGCTATAGAATTATGTCACATCTATCTCATCCAGCTTAAACCAAATGTAATAATATTACAACCATTATTAAATAATAATAATTATATTATTAATAATAATAATAATTAAATAGGCCTACAATTATTTCAAATGTGTAGTTTATTGTTAAAGAGAAAATTTCCACACAAACGTAACAACATTATTAAGACCGTGGTTATGCCACTTTCGGGCAACAACAAATTCCAACTGTCGGGGAAAGACCATCCAGTAGGCCTACTCATACCAGTAACAAGCCATCTGTGCATTAGGCAAACAGAGGTGTTGAAAAGCCATTTAGCCAAATGTTAAGCTAGTCCATCATTAGCGATGGAGTCGACAAATATATCTATTGTTATTGTGTTTGGAATGAGCGTTTTAATTAACGATGGATCGTAATTTACCTCTTATTTAAGATGTGGAGTGGAGACTTTGTAATCCACCGCTCTCTCTCCATTCAGTCAGCGAATGTCTGATGTCACACAGGAAGTGAACCTCAGCCGTCATGGTAGCGTCTTGGGAAAATAATTACTTTTTTTTTTTAGGGCGAAAACTTTGAGGAGCGAAATAAAACCGGTATTAACCGGTTACCATTATTTTTAAATAAGTGTTCCTGTTCCAGAACATAAAAAATAATAACGTTTCCGGTTTCGTTCCTGTTCCCTGTAAAATACAAAAAGTTCCCGGTTTTCGTTTTCGTTCCTTGAACCGGTTCAAAGCCCTGGTTACAACCTAGCAACCAATGAGTTTAACCTAGCAACCAGCATAGCAACCACCACAACTAACCTAGCAACAGCCTAGAAACCACCTCAAGTACCCTAGCAACAGACTAGCAACCATGTTAAATACCCTAGCAACAGCCTAGCAACCACTTTCACAGTTACAACCTAGCAACCAACATAGCAACGAATGAGTTTAACCTACCAACCAGCATAGCAACCACCACAACTAACCTAGCAACAGCCTAGCAACCACCTCATGTACCCTAGCAACAACATAGCAACCATGTCAAATACCCTAGCAACAGCCTAGCAACCACTTCCACAGTTACAACCTAGCAACCAACATAACAACCAATGGGTTTAACCTAGCAACCAGCATAGCAACCACCACAACTAACCTAGCAACAGCCTAGCAACCACTCATGTACCCTAGCAACAACATAGCAACCATGTCAAACACCCTAGCAACAGCCTAGCAACCATCACAACTTCAACCTAGCAACCACCATAGCAACCAACAGGATTACCCTAGCAACCAGCATAGCAACCACTTAATTTGGCATAACAACCAACATATGTACCATAGCAACACTATTGCAACTATATCGACATTATTTGTTTTTACTCTGTATGATATTTTACATCATATGTTTTGCATTTTCATGCACTGTATTTCCTTCAGGAAATGCTTTTCTAGTTCTTCTTATTCTTCTTCTTCTAACGTGTTTAATGCAGCTTCAACCTGGCATAACAACCAACATATGTACCATAGCAACACTATTGCAACTATATCGACATTATTTGTTATTACTCTGTATGATATTTTACATCATATGTTTTGCATTTTCATGCACTGTATTTCCTTCAGGAAATGCTTTTCTAGTTCTTCTTATTCTTCTTCTAACGCGTTTAATGCAGCTTCAACCGTTTAACGTAGAAACTTCATTCAAACATTGTCACATAGGTCTTACTTAGGACCCCAGATAGCAGTAGACTCCGGACAGACTCCACCTTCAAACTGTTTGATTTGTTTCAGGTAAGCCTATTTGCTTCAACTATATTAGAATGAAATACATTATTTTTGCTTTCATATAATGTTAATGGATCCTTTTGACGTTTACGCTACTTTAAACTGGTCTTGGACAATTAGTTAACGTTAGCTTTTGGGGTAAGCAAGGGTTAATGAAATTTTATCCATGTACAAATTAATTTAGCAACGCTTTTTATCCAAAGCGACTTAATTTGGTCAATTTACTTGTTACTTCAGGGCTAGTCTCCCTTAGAGCAACTTAGGCTGAGATTTTAACTCACAATTTCCAGGCTAGCATGCTAGCCTGATTCCTTAACCGCTACTGCATCCTCTGTAAGCCAGAAAATAATTGAGATGTGTTCTATGTAGTGAGATACGTGTTTGTATGTTAAAATAATGATTTTATACAGTTAGCAGTCTAGGCGTGTATCCAAGTATCAAATGAATCATGCCTTCTCCCTCCGCCCCCATCTCTTCAGCCCCAGGACTGAGGCATTCAGGTGGCGTGACTGGCATGCCCTGTCTGCAATCCTCCCTTTCAGTAAGGTAAGTGATAAGTCTTGTAGCACTGTTTAGCCTATGTTTCTGACATTTAAAATTCAAAAACCAAAATATATTACATAAAGGTGTTATCAGGGATTAAAATTCTCGTTTGTACGACGGACAATCGTCATTTGGAAATTCGAATCCCAGGTGGTGCACTCCTAATCAAAGATAACGGTCTCTCTAAAAGCTGAACGTGGAACGCTGGATACATGCTTCACTTTAGAATCTCGCGGTGTGAAAAGGCAGAATCGCATAGAAGACGACTAGCTAAATTACTATTAAATCCGCTTAGCATCATTCGCTATCATTGCTGCACATATTTGTTTAAAACTCTTGCATTGAAGTTGACTGATCATCTCAATACCAACGTTTCCCAAAAGGGCCTGTCCCAAGGAGAACAAGTATTATCTTGAAACTTCTACACACATGGGGAAACTGAACAGTCCAATCAGTAGACTATGATGGGCTAAACCAGCCAACTATGCTACTTTGTTTACAACATTTCCAGGCTTCAACCAGACAGCTGAATTAAAGAGGTAGAGTTGTAATAAAAAACAGTAGGCCTAGGCTATAGGCTAATCTGCATAAAGTGTGCTGTCATAAATATCAGTCATTCAGAAAAATATAAAGGATATAAAATAAAAGATATTTAATAAAATGTCTGTCTTCAGCCCCAGGACCAAGGCGTTGAGGTGGCGTGACTGGCGTGAATTCGGCGTGCCCTGTCTGCAAATCCTGCCTTTCAGTAAGGTAAGTGTAAGTCTTGTAGCCCTGTTTAGCCTATGTTTCTGACATTTAAAACTCAAAACCAAAATATATTACATAAAGGTGTTATCAGGATTAAAATTCTCGTTAAGTATGACGGACAATGCGTCATTTGGAAATTGAGTCCCGGTGATGCACTCATAATCAAAGATAACTGTCTCTCTAAAAACTGAATGTGGAACGCTGTTTTTTTTGCTTAAATTGTTTGAACAGGGATAGAAATAGACATTCCACTTTGTCTTCTAATTTGTACCCTCCATTTTCACATTTTTCAAATTTTCTTGTTCCAAGACTAAGACTTGTCATCTTTCTCAAACAAGATTTTTACATTTCCAATCTAGTGGAAGCATTACACACTGCAAATCATTCATTCTCAAATTCAACTCAAATCATTAATTAACTATCTTGATAATGTTGAGTAATGTCATTTTTGTAAAGGAAGCATTAACCAAGGATTGTCATGTGTGCTGATTTGCCTTTCTTGTCTCAAAAGGGGCAGTAAGGACAAGATCCACCCACCACCCAGTGCATGCTACATATGTGTGTGTAATAAATTGAGAGGGAAAGTGTGTGTGATAAATGAAATTTAATAAAGTAAGTAAAATTTTGAATTTGTGCTTCTTTTCTGAAATACATTAGTACAAGGTTTTGATTTTTAGATAATTTATTCCAAGATGTTGATAATTTAACACTCAATATACATGATCAAACTACTGGCTACTGAGTTCAACTAGGGGTATTGGATGTTACTGTTTAAAAAGCTTTATTAGTAATCCTTTATACATTTGACAATCTTAACTTTTTAAAGCTTGAAATTCTGAACAAATACTGTAACTCCTTGATTTGTTAGTGACATTGACTATATAGTACAAATGGGTGCCAGGCGTAAAATGAGCTGGTCCGCATTTGGCCCAAATAAGGGCATAATCGGCACTATCGAATACTCATCTGGTCTGGATCTGGCCCAGATCATTATGATAAAGTGCACATTTGGCCCAAATAAGGGCCGCAATCGGCACTATCGAACACTCATCTGGTCCGGATCTGGCCCAGATCATTATGTTAAAGTGCACATTTGGCCCAAATAAGGGCCCTTAATCGCCACTATCGAACACTTATCTGGTCGGATCTGGCCCAGATCATGACGATAATTTGCACATTTGGCCCGGATCCGCCAAATAAAACACATCGGTTCAGAGCTGGGCCAGATCATGAAAACGGATCGAAGCGGTATTGGCCCGTTGTGCCAAAAGACACCGGCCCAGGTCCGTTTTGCGAATCCGGCCCAGATCTGAAGGTGGATCTGGGCCGGATCCGGGCCAAATACATTTTGCTATCTGGGACAAGAGTGCTATGTATTTTTCAGCTTTGTAACTTTTATACTTTTTAAACTATTAATTAAAAACTATCAAAATTTCCCCATTGACTTAACATTGCCCTTTATGACATCACAGCAATTAGAATCCTATGGCAGGTGTTCAGGCCACCTGGCCCAACTGCCAGTCTCAGGCTTTAAGCATACAAACTGGCCCTATTAAGACTACACATCCTTTTCAACTGCTTCCTCTGCCAAAAACTGTTTCAAAATAAAAGTCCTCACTACAATATTTCACTGTTAAACAATTTAACCCTTTAAACTACTGAACTTTTTAACTGTTCAGCCACTGTAACTGTTACTTGTCATCAACTATGACTCCTACCCACTGTAGCTAGTTAGCATGGTTAGCACAGTTAGCATGTTAGCATTGCTAACATTGTTAGCATTTTTAGCAAAACTGTTAAAAATGATTAGCTAAGTAACATGGTTAGCATGTTAGCATGTTAGTTAGCATTTTTAGCAAAACTGCTAAAAATGATTAGCTAAGTTAGCTAAGTAACATGGTTAGCATAGTTAGCATGTTAGCTAGCATTTTTAACAAAACTGCTAAAACATAGTTAGCATGCTAGTTAGCATAGTTAGCATAACTGCTCAAAATGATTAGCTAAGTTAGCTAAGTCACATGGTAAGCATACTTAACATGTTATCATGCTAGTTAGCATAGTTAGCATACCTACTAAAAATGATTAGCTAGGTTAGCTAAGTCACATGGTTAACATAGTTAACATGTTAGCATTGCTAACATGCTAGTTAGCATAACTACTAAAAATGAAAACATTAGCTAAGTTAACTAAGTTAAGTAACTTGGTTAACATTATTATCTTTGATAACATAGTTAGCATAACTGCTAGCAAACATTAGAGCCATTCCAACTGTCAGTTATCGTCAATTATTTACCTAAATAATTTAACCATTTAAATGATCCACCTATTTAACCGTTCAATCATTCCAACTATATTAAACCTTATCTACCAAGCAAATCATTTAACTATATAAACTATCCACCTATTTAACTGTTCAGTCATTCCAACTATATTAAACCTCATCTACCTAGCAACCAATATAGTTTGTTTTTACTCTGTATGATATTTTACATCATATTTTTTGCATTTTCATGCACTGTATTTCCTTCAGGAAATGCTTTTCTAGTTACAGTGCATGAAAATGCACTGTACTGTTCTTCCTAGGCTTCTTATTATTATTATTACAGTGCATGAAAATGCACTGTACTGTTCTTCCTAGGCTTGTTATTACTGTAATATGTTGTAATGCACTGTACTGCACTGTACTATGTACTATGTATGTTGTAATATGTAATGCACTGTACTGTTATTCCAAGGCTTTTTCTTCTTCTGATTATTATTCTTCTTCTAACGCATTTAATGCAGCTTCAACCGTTTAACGTAGAAACTTCATTCAAACTGTCTTTTCCACTCCAACCCATTGAAGAACCCATTAGATCTTGGGGTGGATCTGAGGACCGGCTCAGGGAATTAATATGCCCAAATAAGACCAATAACATAATATAATTAGTTTGCATTTTCTGATTGTACCATAGCAACATTGGGCCTTTTCTGACGTTTGCTGGTCTTAGCACCATCTGTTGGCCGAGTTGTGCTCCTCTAGTTTATCAATAAAACTTTAATTTCTGGAGAAACTCCTAATGTACCGGGTCCAATTGTTGCAACACAGTGTAAAATAATATACAGCAAAGTGACATATGCCAGATTCCGTGTCCTTTAATGTTTGTGTGGCTAAAATGTTTATAAATGACCACAAACACCTAACTGAAAAGGTTACATGTGGCAGGGTTAAATACAGTTTTTTCTGAATGCTTAAACACAACCGTGATTCTTATAGCACAATTTCTAAAGCTATTAATACTTAGAGCAAAACCACTCACTCAGTTCGCAAAACTAAAAGCACAAACACTGCTTTGCACTCAGTTTGCAATTTTGTAACACACACTTTGCACAACTGTAGGCACAATTCACTGACGGCACTCTTTTTGCGGAACTGTAAACACAACTCATGTTTTACACTCAATTTCCAAATAATCAACACACTCCACAAATCTATACACATGTATGGCTATAACTCTGTGGCGCACTTTCTCGTGTGAAAACTGTTTCAGATAATTAGTTCACTTTGCAGTCAGCCTAAGCATTATAAATAAGCCACAGGTAATGTACAATGGGTACAATGGAGGGAGCGGAAGAGTGAGAAGAGTAAGAATTATAGGAGGCCGAAGAATAGGACAAGGAGGTGAAGAAGTAGGAGGAAGAGGACGCAGAGGTGAAGAAGTGATAGGGAGAGAATGACAAGGACAAGGAGGTGAAGTTAGAGGATAAGGACAAGGAGGAGCAAAAGGAGGACGAGGAGGGGGAAGAGGAAGGGTAAGAAGAGAAAGAAATAGCCCTTTTACAGGCAAAAAAATCAGTCTACAGTACATGTGGGGATATTGTCATGTTAGGCCTGGATACGGCATTCCAATATATTTTCCCCAGTGCCTTGGACTAGGACATTGCATGTGATGTAGATCAAATTTTGAGAGAGACGACCCGATGTAGACTGATTTGTTTTGTCTCAGTGAAATTGCTAGTTTGTGTTTTGACTTGGAAAAACACACTTGTGTTTGTTTTGATGTGTGTAAATAAACACCAATGCTTTATAGTTACAAGTTTGGATCCCTGTATGTTTACAGATCTATGACAAAAGAATGACCTCAAACTGACATAGTCTACTGTACCTTGTGCACAGAGAAAGCAAAAGCCAGATGTGTTTTTTATTCATACATCAGTGTGTAGTTGGCACATTGTGTGCTTACTATTGTGATGGCTTGTGTTTACTGTTTGATACGAAAACATCATTTTTACGAAGGTGTGAAGAGTTAAGCAAGGTGTGTTAGCTTTTGCAAGAGAACTACAATGTTTTGCTGATTGGGTGAAAGGTTTTCCTATTTGTGTGTAAAGTTTTGTAAAAAAAAGCCATAGTTACAAAAAATGTGCTTAAGCAATCAGAAAAAACTGTATAACAGTAGAAAACACTGGATTGTGATAGAGACAGTAAATGTTGTGAAAAAATTACATTTAATTACATTTGTTAATGGCCTGCAATATTCCCAAGACTACAAGCGTATGTATGTATGTGTGTGATTTCAATTACATTCTATGAATATATTGTATGAATGTGCTGTAATTCTTGAAGATTCATACATTGTTGTCAAGCAACTTATGACTCTATGTCAGAATTTCAGCCTGTATCTGAAGGGAATGTCTCGGGTGGGATGCAGTGACCCAAAGCCAAAACGCCTTACATCAATATCAGGCACCTTCTCATAAGGGTCCTTCAGCTCAAAGTCAAAATATGAGAGCATGAGGAAGATAAACTGCTTCAGCTCATTGGTGGCAAAAAAGCGCCCTGGACACATGGTGACACCAGCTCCCCAGGGCATGGTGTAGTATTTTACCTTTCTGCCATTTTTGTAGAAATCTGTCTTTCTCACACCATCTGAAGTCAGGAAACGGTCATATTTGAAAGTAGCTGGATCAGGGTGAACCTCTGGATCCATATGCACAGCTGTATAGGGGAAAAGAGCCACTCTGTCTCCCTTCCGGATGCTATACTCACGACCATCAGCCATCTTCAAGGTCATGTCTTGCAGTACAGCGCGGTTGATGAGAGATGCAGCTGTTAAATGCAAGGTCTCCTCCACAGTGCTGTCTAGGACCGGCGTCTTCAGGAGCATGTCCCTGGTCAGGTCAATGAGGGGTCCTCCACGCTTCACTTCCTGTCCTGTCTCCCGCAGTACCTTCTCCACCTCAGCTCGCACCGCCTTCATGGCTTCAGGATGCTTCATGAGAAAGAGGAGCAGCCAGAAGGCAGAGGGGCCAGTGTTTCCCCAAAGGGGAAAAGTGCCCAAAGGAGCAGGAACATAAATCGGTCTTGCATGCTTTCTTCCATTCCACGTTCAGCTCTTACTTGCTGCTGATCCAGGATCCAACTGCTGATGTTGTGTCTGGTACTCACTTTCTGTACTGACAGCATATTCCAGAATAGTCTCTTCAGACGCTCTGCCTCCATCTTCTCACTGGGGCCAAGGACTGGGGCCAGGACATATGCCAGATTAGGGAACAGCTGGTCATACTTACGGAACTCATGAAACAGTTCATCTGACTCTAGAAGATCTGCCTCCTTGGCTTTCTCCAGCCCCTCTGGCTGTGTGGGTGTCTTATTACCAAACAATGCCAGATATCCAGCTCGAAAAACAATGTTGTAGCTGTATTTGAACAGCCCATCTTCCTGCCAGCCATTTTGATCATCTCCTGAACCAACACTGTGCAGCATGAGATTCTGAAGGTTGCTCATCATGTCCTGGGTCATCACAACTAGCCCGTCACCCATAAGATGCTTGTTGCTGTACATTTGAAGGAACTTGTGGTCACTTTCAGGGGTATAATATCCAAAAACTCTTTGAGCAAGATGTTTGGCAAACTTATTGAAATCCAGCTTGGCTCTGGCCTCCTTCACCACTGATCCAAATGACAAAGGGTCCATGATGGATGTTAAATAAAAACCCACCCAGCATCACTGTAAAGATATCTCCATGTTTTCCTTTCATGCGCTCTAAAAACTTTGCGGTATCTCTTCTGAATTCAAGAACAGCCATGGCAGAGGGCCTTTATCGAGGGGAGGCTCACCGGGGCCGATGTCGACGGAAAGCTCCCAGGAGGTATAATCCACCTAGAACAGAGAGTAGCAGAGCAAACAAAACTGGCACAATCAGGCCCATAGCTGTTCTCTCGCTTAATCTCTGAGCTACAGTATATGACCTCTTGTTAAAAACTCCTCTGAACACGCAGCAAAGAATGTGCTCCTCCCCTTTAGAACAGAAACACTAGTGTTACAATCAAATCATCAGATGACTTATAGGCAGAAATATTTCCATGCTGCATTAACACTTTCAGTTGAAGTTCTCATGTGACATATGACGCAAATCAAAACGGAAAAGAATGCCTTTGGGGTTCAGTCATTCCACCCCTGCCCGCACACACAAGAAGGGGGAGGGGTGCCCTCTTTCAGGTACAAGCAATGGCCCCACAAAATGTCTTTGCTCATCCCTGGCAGAAACTATACTTTCCACAAGCCCATTTTACAAATCTTAAAATGAGAGCACAATTTGACACTTCAGCGGCTCTGTAATTTTCTGCAGTTGATAAACTAGTATATTTCATCCATAACCTACCCACTCGTGTTGTGAAATGTATTTATTTTTTAAAGAATATGCTTTTGACTTTTTTGTCTTTATCATGATAGGACAGTGGAGAGGCAGACAGGAAGCAGGTGATGAGGTAGGATGAGGAAATGACCCGGGGTGTCCCCGTTCCCATGGGCACTTGGACCCACGTGGTACGGGCGCTGTAGCCAGTTGCACCACAGCGCCCCCATGTGAGATTTATCTTTACTTACAGTTTTTTTCTGATTGCTTAAGCAGATGTTTTGTAACTATTGGCTATTTTTGCAAAACTCTACACACAAAGCTAATAAACCTTGCTTAAATCTTCACACCTTCGTAAAAATGGTATTTTCATAACAAACAGTCAACACAAGCCATCACATTAATAAGCACACTATGCTCCAACTATACACTGATGGTATGAATAAAAAACACATATGGCTTTTGCTTTCTCTGTGCACATGGTAGGGTACTGTATGTCAGTTTGAGGTCATACTTTTGTCATAGTTCTGTAAACATATGGATCCAAACATCAAGTATTGGTGTTTATTTACACACATCAAAACAAACACAGGTGTTTTTTTCCAAGTCGAAACACAAAATAGTAATTTCACTGAGACAAAAAAAAAAAAAAATCAGTCCTCGTGTCGCCTCCCTGGGTCCTGCCACAAAATTCCGTGTGCATCAAGGGACCGGGAAAAATATCTTCTGGAATGCCGTATCCAGGCCTGACATGATGCCTGGTCAATATCCCCACATGCCTCCTCCTTCCAGCGCCAGGCAGAGAAGAACTCTTCAATTGGATTCAAGAATGGAGAGTATGGGGGAAGGTTTAGTACAGTGAGGAGTGGGTGTTCTGTAAACCAGTTGCGGACCAAAGCAGCCCTATGGAGACTAACATTGTCCCATATGATGATGTATCTGGTCTGCTCTGGTCTCTGAACATTAGTGAGCATGTCATGTAAGGTGTCCAGGAATGTAATAATGTGTGCAGTGTTGTATGGGCCTAGGGTTGCATAATGGTGAACAACACCATTTTGAATTTATACTGTACTGTAACTGCACACATAGTTATGTTACCACCACGTTGTCCTGGGACATTGATTATGGCACAGTGTCCAGAAATGTTTCATGCCACGTCTCCTTGTTTTAGTGAAGTTACTGTAAAACCTGCCTCATCCACAAAAAGCAGCTCATGACCCATGACATCTGCCTCTAACTCCATCACTCTCTGGACAAGACAAAACAAATGCAGCACTGCAGGCTCATGCACTCTTCACTTAATAATGCCATTATTAGACTATCGCTCATAATTTTAGCACTTACATCTAATCCACAGTATTTTTTTTATAAATACAGATTAAAACATGTTCAATGTTTCTGTCTTGCAATCTTTTACGACATGCGCATACCTGCGTAATATACACATGTGCATACCTGAGTAATCTGTACAAAACGTACATGACACTCAGCACAGCTGCTAATATATATATTGTTTTCCCAAATTGTGGAGCCCACTGTAATGAGCACTGTCACTTTAAGCCCATTGTGCCACTGTCCACACCACACGTTCTCATAATGATCTTTTTTTACCAGCTCCATTCAGCCTATGGCTAGTCCACAAAACTCAAACATTGTTTGTGCCACATGTATAGCACAATATTAACAATGATAAGCATGATATTAAGTTGGCACAAACAGCTTTCATTTCTTTGGAAAGAGAAGCATGTATGACATGACGCTTGCTTGACATTTTCTGTTTGCAATTAAAAGTGAATTAGCCTATGAGCCTGGTAGCCAGTAGCCACCTAGCTACAGTAGCTAAGTGGAATGTGTTTCAATCGGCATATCATGTGCTTCATGTAAATAAATTATAGAATACTTTAAGACTCACCAGTTCCATTACACAAAGGCAAAGACAACTCTTCATATTCTTGTCCACTTTCCAAATCACAGTGAGTGCAGCTAGTATGTCATAGTGACCTGGATCTCATAGTTTATAACAGTAGGCTAGTGAGAACCGGATAAATTCGCAATCTCCTCTAATCTCGTTTGTTGCCTTCACGATTTCCTTTTATACGTTTTTTATATTTTTAAAAGAAAATATCAATTATCATCAACAATGACAAGCCAGCTGGAACCTACTCGTTTTCTCTCCCTCTCGTGCATGCTTAGATGCGTTCTCAATTAAATGCAGTAGGCTAGCATAAGTTCAATTTGGATCTTCATGGAGAGGTCTCGAAAAGTATCATCTTTATGTTCATCTTTATGTAACATGCTGTTGGTGCATTTTAACATTAAACGTTCTCTAACAAGAGTGCAAATTAGTTTGCAGTAAAGCTACTATTTATTGGCTAAATGTTGGTCCTTCCTCGGTCTTGGTACCCTACACACAGTGCGTAACGCGTGTGGGGGTAGCGGCAGCACTGAACTGTGCTCTGGCCACTTGTCTCCGCTATTTTTATTTTTAATTTTTTTTTTTAGTCGCGGAGGGAAAGCGTCTCTGGGGTGACTGGTCCACGATCAGAAAATTTAGTTCTCTTTCAAGCATTCATTCGGTATCTCACTATGGGACACGCCCCCTCGCGAGTTCCCCAGAAGCCATTATTTCATTACGCCAGCCACCATTGGCTGGACGACTGACGTATGCGACGTGGAGGAGGTACTTCCTCCTCCTTTATATTCTACGGCGCAACGTCATTGCTTTAGTCTAAAACCTCTTCTCGCCCCCAGAGGCTTGCTCTCTCGTATACAGGTGCTGTGGCTTGGTGGCTTAACTGTTCATTCCCCGAACGCTACCTTAACGCCGCTTCATCTTCGAAGAGCACTGGTTTGGACTTGGCTAGCCTGTCGCCAAACAGTAGCCTCTCCCTTGCTAGCCTGTCGCCAAACAGTAGCATGCTAGCCTGTCTCCAAACAGTAGCCCGCTAGCCTGTCTCCAAACAGTAGCCTACAAACCCCAAAGCTAGTCTGTCTCCATACAGTAGCTCCAAAGCTAGTCTGTCACCAAACAGTAGCAACCGCTAGCCTGTCCTCAAACAGTAGCGAAACAACATGTCGACGCCAGTGCCCCCCCTCCCCGCGAAGAAGTGCAAAGCCCCGGCTAGGATGTGTTTGTGTGGGAACAAGTTTTCGGCCGCTGACACCCACCAGGTGTGTGCCGCGTGTCTGGGGCTGCAACACGCACAGACCGCGTTAACATCCCTGGAAGTGTGTGAACACTGCGCCCGACTTTCCCTCCGGTCTCGCTGACCTAGGCTAGCACGCCTAGCTAGTCTCACCGACGACGACCCCATGCTAGGAGCGGATGACCTCCCTCCCCTTGAGTCAGCAACCCTTTCCCAGGAGCCGACCGGCGCTGGAGAACTGGGCGCTAGCTGGGGCGACCAGCTCGACGCTCTATCTCCTATATCCGACACCGAAGACAGCCAAATGGGGATGCTAGGTGCGACTGGCGAAGCTGAACTCATCTCAGAGGATGACTCCGTCGACCTACTATCCCTGGGGGATGAGGATGGCGACAACTTATTCATCCCAGCCACTCAGGCTGCTCGCCCGAGCGGCGTGAGAAGTGATAGCACCGCCACTGAGGCTGATGAAGCCGCAAGCGTGGGCCTTCACGACGTCTGCAAGAGAGCAGCTGCAAAGCTCGGCGTTCCCTGGCCTGAGGCCCAGAAGGAGACCGTGTCCTCTCGCTACGAGGGAAAGAGGCTCCCGAAGGCTAAAAGCTCCACCAGACAACTACTGCCCGTCTTCCCCGAGTGCCTCGAGGAAGCCACACTTTCATGGAGCAGCCCATTCTCAGCGGAAAACCCAGCTCAAGGGCTCGTGGCTCTGGAATGGCTCGACATGGAAAGCAGTGGATTCTCCCATCTGCCCCTGTCGAACCGCTCCTGGCCTCCCATCTCCACCCACCCAGAAGTCTGCGATGACCCCTCGAACCCGCATTCCCCTCCAAAGCCGACAATTTCCAGTCCGCCCGTGACTGAAAAAGCTACAAAGCAGTGGCGTCGGCGGTGAGAGCTCTCAACGCCTCATCTCTGCTCATGGCCTACCAAGCCGAGCTGGAGGAAGACTTCTCGTCCGCCCCCAACCAGCCAGCTGTGTGGGACAAAATGTGTGTGGTCACAGACCTCTGCCTACGGCTACACAGGTGTGCGGTGCAAACGGCGGGACGGGCTATGGCCCTCATGGTCTCTCAAGAGAGAGAGAGCTGGCTCAACCTCTCCAGCCTCTCCCACAAGGAGAAGACCCAGCTGCTAGATGTGCCCGTGGACCCCAAAGGCCTCTTTGGACCAGCCGTGGCCACTATGCAAAAGCGGTGTGAGGAAAAGAAACGGGACGGTGAAGCGCTGCAGTTGTGCCTCCCCAGAAAGGTCCCAAAGCACCCAGACAGACGTTCTCCGAGGCAGCGGCACGCCCGCCGCAGTACCAGATACCGAGACGTCAGCTCCCGACCCAGACTGCCACTCAGAGCCTTGGTAAGACTCCCGAGCTCAAAGGTGCCTGGGCCTTTAACCCTAACGCTAGCGACACAGGGAGGTCAGCAAACCCCCCACCCGCAAGGGGGGGCGAGGAAGAAGAAGCGCGCCTAGTACGCGCCTTGCAGGCGAGGGGGGACGGATCCAGTCAGACGCTCCCCCCTCCTCGACTCACACCGGCCCCGTTCCTGGGCCTGTTCAAAGAGGCATGTTCACTGCCCCCCAAGAGGCGTGCAGAGGCCACAGAGGCGCTCGCAGTTCACAGCCCACTGAAGCGGAGAAGAGACCTGGAGTGCCAGTTCGAGCCCCAACAGAGTCTCACAAGCACACACCAGTGCCCCCCTTCAAAAATAAATGTTTCGGTGCGCAGCCGGGCCGAGGGTGTATCCGTCAAAAGAATGCAACAAATTGTCAAATGAACAAAAGTCACGAGCCATGTTCAGTGGCAATGGCGTGCAATCACTCCCTAATAATGCAACCAGGCGGAGCCAAAGCTCCACCGGGGGCGATGGGCAACGCTAGCGTTATTTTCAATTATTATAAATAATTTCCCTGTTAAACAAACAAGCGATCAGGGTAGTCCCCTTCGAGCAAAGCCGTCACGGTTTTTACTCAAGGTATTTTCTGGTCCCAAAGAAAGGGGGGGGGCTTGCGCCCGATATTGGACCTGCGTGCACTGAACAGATACCTAAGAAAGTACAGGTTCAGGATGCTAACCAACGACGCATTAATGCGCTTTGTGCGCCCGGGCGATTGGTTCACCTCAGTGGATCTGACCAATGCGTTCCTACACGTCCCGATCTATCCGCCCCACAGAAAGTTCCTCAGGTTTGCCTTTCGAGGTGTGGCCTACGAGTGGCTTGCCCTCCCATTTGGCCTTGCGCTCAGCCCCAGAGTCTTCGTCAAGGTCACCGGCTGCTATCGCGCCCGGCTCGGGAAAAAGGTTTACGCCTGGCTACTTTTATCGACGACTGGCTGGTGGCCGCGCACTCATACCAGGAAGCGCAGCAGCACACGGCTCTCCTAACGGAGCACCTGTTGTTACTAGGCTTCAGATGAAACTGGGAGAAAAGCGTGCTGCGCCCGTGTCAGATCACCACCTTCATAGGGCTGTCTCTAAACTCCGTCTCATTCAGAGCGCGCCTGTCAGCGGAACGAGTCAAAGCGTTCCGCGCATGCCTCACGCTTTTCCGCAGGGGGGCTACTGTGAAATTCAGGGTCTGCCTCAGACTCCTGGGCCTCATGGCGTCAGCCTTGGTGGTCGTTCCCCTCGGCCGTTTATACATGAGGGCTGTTCAGCGATGGGTGGCGTCGCTGGGATTGAATCCCTCGCGTCACTGCCATCGCCCTGTCGCAATCTCAGCAGCCTGCTGCGCTGCGCTAAGGCCCTGGAAACGCCCACTCTTCCTCACAGAGGGAACTACGATGGGTGCTGTCCTACACAGGAAAGTAGTGACGACGGATGCCTCGCTGAGCGGCTGGGGAGCTACTCACGAGGGCAGGTCGATAAACGGGGTGTGGGACTCACACATGCAATCTTTGCACATAAACCGTCTAGAACTGATGGCGGTTTGGCTCGCACTCAGACATTTTCTGCCCATCCTGAGAGGGCATCATGTCTTGGTCAGAACAGACAACACCACTGTGGTGGCTTATGTCAACAAGCAGGGGGGACTGAGGTCTCGTCATATGCACACGTTGGCACACAGACTGATCTTATGGAGCAGCACACGGCTCCTGTCGTTGAAAGCCACACACGTCGCCGGTGTATTGAATTTGGGTGCAGATTTATTATCCAGGGGCAACCCCCGCTACGGAGACTGGAAACTCCACAGCGATGTGGTGGCTCAAATCTGGTTGCGAACGGGTCGAGCGAAAGTGGACTTATTCGCCTCAGAGGAGAATGCGCAATGTCCGATGTTTTTCTCCCTGCGCGATCAGAAAGCCCCGTTAGGGATAGATGCTTTGGCACACCAGTGGCCACACGTCCTGCTCTATGCCTTCCCTCCGTTGGAACTGATCACTCCAACGCTCGCCAGGGTGCGGGAACAGAGCCTCTCACTCATTCTCGAAGCCCAACGCTGGCCAGGGAAACCCTGGCTAGCAGAAATAATCCCGTTACTCCACTCCCCACCGTGGCCGCTGCCCCCCCGCAGGGACCTGCTGTCCCAAGCGAACGGGGAAATATTTCACCCTCATCCAGAGCGCCTGGCCCTCTGGGTCTGGCCCGTGAAAGGCTGAATCTGACAGCTGCAGGACTGCCCTGCAATGTCATAGCGACCATTCAGAGCGCTAGGGCGTCATCAACTAGGACGTTGTATGATAGCAAATGGCGTGTATTTAATGACTAGTGTATTAAAACAGGGACGATAGCCTTCCAGTGCTCTGTGGACGTTATCCCACGTTTCTGCAAGACTTACTGGATAAAACAAGTCCTTCTCCACTGTCGGTTTACCTGGCTGCCATCTCGGCCTGCCATGTAGGCTTTGGGGACAAAACAGCGGGCCAGCACCCTCTCATACATCAATTTATGAAAGGGGCTCGACGCCTCCGTCCGGTTTCTAAACCACTGGCCCCTTCATGGGATCTGCCGATGGTTTTGGATGTTCTGTCTCGCCCTCCCTTCGAGCCATTACAACAGTTGGATCTTAAAGTGCTCTCACTCAAGACGGCTTTGTTGGTGGCTTTGGCTACGGCTAAACGCCACCTAAACGCACTAAAAGCGATATTCATGCCCTATCTGTGAATACAGCCTGTATGCAATTTTTCCCGGGTGACTCGAGGGTTGTATTAAAACCCAACCCAGAGTTCATTCCGAAGGTTTTCAACCCGTCACTGTCGTGTCGGCCGATTGAACTATTTGCATTTAACCCACCGCCTTTCGCCTCCCCGGAGCAGGGGCGGCTGAATGCTTCTGTCCGGTCAGGGTTGCGTCGCACGTGGACAAAACAGCGGAGTTAAGGAAAAACGGAACAGCTGTTTGTGTCTTGTGCAAAGTCACATCTGGGTAGACCGCTCACTAAGCAGCCGCGTCTATCACAATGGATTGTGGCGGCTATTGCCCTGGCCTATACGACTAAGGAGTTACAACCCCCAGTCGGTTTACGAGCCCATTCCACTCGAGGAATGTCGACATCATGGGCTTTATTTCAGGGCTTCCCCATAGAGGATGTATGCTTGGCAGCGTGTTGGGCAAACCCGACAACGTTTGTCAGGTTTTACAGACTTGATGTCACTGCCCCCGACTTTGGCACATTCAGTGTTAGGCACTGGGGCCGGGGGCGCTGATGTTGTTGGGGATCGCAAGCTTGTCTGGCAATCCGAGTCACGATATCCCATAGTGAGATACCCTAATGAATGCTTGAAAGAGAACTTAAGGTTACTCACGTAACCCCGGGTTCTCTGATAGCATGAGTGAGGTATCTCACCAGACCACCCTCCTTGCCGGTGGCGCAGAAGAGGTTGGTTAGCCAGACTGAAGCAATGACGCCGTGCAGAATATAAGGGAGGAGGAAGTACCTCCTCCACGTCAAGATATCGCCAGTCGTCCAGCCAATGGTGGCTGGCGAATGAAATAATGGCTTCTGGGAACTCGGGCGAGGGGGCGTGTCCCATAGTGAGATACCTCACTCATGCTATCAGAGAACCGGGGTTACGTGAGTAACCTTAAGTTTTTGATTCGAGACACGTGTCAAGTCATCACAAGTCAAAGAGGCAAAGTCCATTGAGTGTAAAGCATTGAGTGTAAAGCATTGAGTTGTGTTTACAGTTCCGCAAAGATTGCTGTGTGCAGTGAATTGTACTTACAGTTTTGCAAAGTGTGTGTCACAAAATTGCAAACTGAGTGAAAAGCAGTGTTTGTGCTTTTAGTTTTGCAAACTCAGTGAGTAGTTTTGCTATAAGTATTAACAGTTTTAGAAATTGTGCTATAAGAATCACGGTTTAGGGTTTAAGCAGTAAACTGTAATTGGTTTGGTGTGGCCATTTATAACCAACAACCACTAATGAAAAGTGAAAATACACTTTCAATCTTTTCTTTGGAAACTATATTGTAGATGCATGCTAAAGTAGTCTACAGTGTAATACAAACTGCCAGTTTTACATGTCAAGCCTTTACAGACCAACTGGTGGGACAGGTGCCATATGTCTCCCAGTTTCTCATGGTCTGGGGTAACCTTTTCATTCCAAGATTACTTAGGAGCAAACACTGTTTTTACATGATTTAAAAGTGAAAACCATGATTTTGTACAACGTGGCATGACCTTACAGTCTTTTGAAATGCCTATTGGGTTTGTCATGCAGGAAGTCACACCTCTGCAAAAGCCCTTGATAATAAATGCATGAGGTAGTTACCCAGGGAGTAGTTGTGTCTTACGGGCCTGTCCTATTGACACACTGCTTATTGCACATTCTACTTTCAATTGTACAGCTGAGTATATCTTTAATCTAATTTTATTATGCTATTAATAAAATTCATAAAGGTTCTTTTTCGCATGTCCAAATTTCCGTCAAGGATTCCCGGGACACTGAAAGACCGGGGTAGACGAAACTTGGTGGGCATGTAACCCCATATGGATAGCATGGAACCATCATTTTTCATTTTGATCTGTAGCCCCCCCACTGGACTACACCCCCGAAAGGAGGGTAGGGCAGACACAGTTTTCTGTGAATATCTCGAGAACCGTAAGGTTTAGGAGGACCATTTTTTTTTTGTATGTTGATCTCAAGGGGCCATGTCCTAGTTAAAAACAAAAAAGCAAAAAAGTAAAAAACCAAAAAGTTTTTTTGTTAAAAACAAAAAAGTAAAAATGAGGTGTTGTAATCGCAGGTATCTGTGACCTAACATAGTCAAAACTGCACGAAATTGGAAGTGTAGGATCATTATGACACCCTCTGAATGCACGCCAAGTTTCGTGGAATTCCGTTCATGGGGGGCCACACAATAAATTAATTTATGTTACTATACACCAACTGGCCTGTAGGTGGCCGGAGACAGTTTTCTGTGAATATCTCGAGAACCGTAGGGCCCTAGAGGTCCACCTTTTTGTATGTTGGTCTTAAGGGGCATGTCAACCCATCCCATTACCACTTATTTCATGTATAGCGCCACCTAGTTAAAAATTAAAAAGCAAAAAATTAGGTGTTTTCATCACAATATCTCTGGCTGACATGGTCAAAATTGCACGAAATTTAAAGTGTAGGATCATTATGACACCCTCCGAATGCATGCCAAGTCTTGTGGACTTTTGTTCATGGGGGCCTTACAATCAAATAATTTATGTGGAGGACCATTTTTTTTTTGTATGTTGGTCTTAAGGGGCATGTCAACCCATCCCATTACCACTTATTTCATGTATAAGCGCCACCTAGTTAAAAATTAAAAAGCAAAAATTAGGTGTTTTCATCACAATATCTCTGGCTGACATGGTCAAAATTGCACGAAATTTAAAGTGTAGGATCATTATGACACCCTCTGAATGCACGCCAAGTTTCGTGGAATTCCGTTCATGGGGGCCACACAATAAATTAATTTATGTTACTATACACCAACTGGCCTGTAGGTGGCCGGAGACAGTTTTCTGTGAATATCTCGAGAACCGTAGGGCCTAGGAGGTCCACCTTTTTTTGTATGTTGATCTCAAGGGGCCATGTCCTAGTTAAAAACAAAAAGTAAAATGAGGTGTTGTAATCGCAGGTATCTGTGACCTAACATAGTCAAAACTGCACGAAATTGGAAGTGTAGGATCATTATGACACCCTCTGAATGCACGCCAAGTTTCGTGGAATTCCGTTCATGGGGGCCACACAATAAATTAATTTATGTTACTATACACCAACTGGCCTGTAGGTGGCCGGAGACAGTTTTCTGTGAATATCTCGAGAACCGTAAGGTTTAGGAGGACCATTTTTTTTTTGTATGTTGGTCTTAAGGGGCATGTCAACCCATCCCATTACCACTTATTTCATGTATAAGCGCCACCTAGTTAAAAATTAAAAAGCAAAAATTAGGTGTTTTCATCACAATATCTCTGGCTGACATGGTCAAAATTGCACGAAATTTAAAGTGTAGGATCATTATGACACCCTCTGAATGCACGCCAAGTTTCGTGGAATTCCGTTCATGGGGGCCACACAATAAATTAATTTATGTTACTATACACCAACTGGCCTGTAGGTGGCCGGAGACAGTTTTCTGTGAATATCTCGAGAACCGTAAGGTTTAGGAGGACCATTTTTTTTTTGTATGTTGGTCTTAAGGGGCATGTCAACCCATCCATTACCACTTATTTCATGTATAAGCGCCACCTAGTTAAAAATTAAAAAGCAAAAATTAGGTGTTTTCATCACAATATCTCTGGCTGACATGGTCAAAATTGCACGAAATTTAAAGTGTAGGATCATTATGACACCCTCTGAATGCACGCCAAGTTTCGTGGAATTCCGTTCATGGGGGCCACACAATAAATTAATTTATGTTACTATACACCAACTGGCCTGTAGGTGGCCGGAGACAGTTTTCTGTGAATATCTCGAGAACCGTAGGGTTTAGGAGGACCATTTTTTTTTTGTATGTTGGTCTTAAGGGGCATGTCAACCCATCCATTACCACTTATTTCATGTATAAGCGCCACCTAGTTAAAAATTAAAAAGCAAAAATTAGGTGTTTTCATCACAATATCTCTGGCTGACATGGTCAAAATTGCACGAAATTTAAAGTGTAGGATCATTATGACACCCTCTGAATGCACGCCAAGTTTCGTGGAATTCCGTTCATGGGGGCCACACAATAAATTAATTTATGTTACTATACACCAACTGGCCTGTAGGTGGCCGGAGACAGTTTTCTGTGAATATCTCGAGAACCGTAAGGTTTAGGAGGACCATTTTTTTTTTGTATGTTGGTCTTAAGGGGCATGTCAACCCATCCATTACCACTTATTTCATGTATAAGCGCCACCTAGTTAAAAATTAAAAAGCAAAAATTAGGTGTTTTCATCACAATATCTCTGGCTGACATGGTCAAAATTGCACGAAATTTAAAGTGTAGGATCATTATGACACCCTCTGAATGCACGCCAAGTTTCGTGGAATTCCGTTCATGGGGGCCACACAATAAATTAATTTATGTTACTATACACCAACTGGCCTGTAGGTGGCCGGAGACAGTTTTCTGTGAATATCTCGAGAACCGTAGGGCCTAGGAGGTCCACCTTTTTTTGTATGTTGGTCTTAAGGGGCATGTCAACCCATCCCATTACCACTTATTTCATGTATAAGCGCCACCTAGTTAAAAATTAAAAAGCAAAAATTAGGTGTTTTCATCACAATATCTCTGGCTGACATGGTCAAAATTGCACGAAATTTAAAGTGTAGGATCATTATGACACCCTCTGAATGCACGCCAAGTTTCGTGGAATTCCGTTCATGGGGGCCACACAATAAATTAATTTATGTTACTATACACCAACTGGCCTGTAGGTGGCCGGAGACAGTTTTCTGTGAATATCTCGAGAACCGTAGGGCCTAGGAGGTCCACCTTTTTTTGTATGTTGGTCTTAAGGGGCATGTCAACCCATCCATTACCACTTATTTCATGTATAAGCGCCACCTAGTTAAAAATTAAAAAGCAAAAATTAGGTGTTTTCATCACAATATCTCTGGCTGACATGGTCAAAATTGCACGAAATTTAAAGTGTAGGATCATTATGACACCCTCTGAATGCACGCCAAGTTTCGTGGAATTCCGTTCATGGGGGCCACACAATAAATTAATTTATGTTACTATACACCAACTGGCCTGTAGGTGGCCGGAGACAGTTTTCTGTGAATATCTCGAGAACCGTAAGGTTTAGGAGGACCATTTTTTTTTTGTATGTTGGTCTTAAGGGGCATGTCAACCCATCCATTACCACTTATTTCATGTATAAGCGCCACCTAGTTAAAAATTAAAAAGCAAAAATTAGGTGTTTTCATCACAATATCTCTGGCTGACATGGTCAAAATTGCACGAAATTTAAAGTGTAGGATCATTATGACACCCTCTGAATGCACGCCAAGTTTCGTGGAATTCCGTTCATGGGGGCCACACAATAAATTAATTTATGTTACTATACACCAACTGGCCTGTAGGTGGCCGGAGACAGTTTTCTGTGAATATCTCGAGAACCGTAGGGCCTAGGAGGTCCACCTTTTTTTGTATGTTGGTCTTAAGGGGCATGTCAACCCATCCCATTACCACTTATTTCATGTATAAGCGCCACCTAGTTAAAAATTAAAAAGCAAAAATTAGGTGTTTTCATCACAATATCTCTGGCTGACATGGTCAAAATTGCACGAAATTTAAAGTGTAGGATCATTATGACACCCTCTGAATGCACGCCAAGTTTCGTGGAATTCCGTTCATGGGGGCCACACAATAAATTAATTTATGTTACTATACACCAACTGGCCTGTAGGTGGCCGGAGACAGTTTTCTGTGAATATCTCGAGAACCGTAAGGTTTAGGAGGACCATTTTTTTTTTGTATGTTGGTCTTAAGGGGCATGTCAACCCATCCATTACCACTTATTTCATGTATAAGCGCCACCTAGTTAAAAATTAAAAAGCAAAAATTAGGTGTTTTCATCACAATATCTCTGGCTGACATGGTCAAAATTGCACGAAATTTAAAGTGTAGGATCATTATGACACCCTCTGAATGCACGCCAAGTTTCGTGGAATTCCGTTCATGGGGGCCACACAATAAATTAATTTATGTTACTATACACCAACTGGCCTGTAGGTGGCCGGAGACAGTTTTCTGTGAATATCTCGAGAACCGTAGGGCCTAGGAGGTCCACCTTTTTTTGTATGTTGGTCTTAAGGGGCATGTCAACCCATCCATTACCACTTATTTCATGTATAAGCGCCACCTAGTTAAAAATTAAAAAGCAAAAATTAGGTGTTTTCATCACAATATCTCTGGCTGACATGGTCAAAATTGCACGAAATTTAAAGTGTAGGATCATTATGACACCCTCTGAATGCACGCCAAGTTTCGTGGAATTCCGTTCATGGGGGCCACACAATAAATTAATTTATGTTACTATACACCAACTGGCCTGTAGGTGGCCGGAGACAGTTTTCTGTGAATATCTCGAGAACCGTAGGGCCTAGGAGGTCCACCTTTTTTTGTATGTTGGTCTTAAGGGGCATGTCAACCCATCCATTACCACTTATTTCATGTATAAGCGCCACCTAGTTAAAAATTAAAAAGCAAAAATTAGGTGTTTTCATCCAGCCATGCATGCTCAGTTAATGCCACACTTAGCTTGTGAGAAGGATTTGTCTTTTCCACTCCAACCCATTGAAGAACCCATTAGATCTTGGGGTGGATCTGAGGACCGGCTCAGGGAATTCTAATATGCCCAAATAAGACCAATAACATAATATAATTTGTTTGCATCTTCTGATTGTACTATAGCAACATTGGGCCTTTTCTGACGTTTGCTGGTCTGCTGGCTGAGCACCATGCTGGCCGAGTTGTGCTCCTCTAGTTTATCAATAAAACTTTAATTTCTGGAGTAACTTTTAATATACCGGCTCCAATTGTTGCAACACACTGTAAAATAATATACAGCAAAGTGACATATGCCAGATTCCGTGTCCTTTAATGTTTGTGTGGCTAAAATGTTATAAATGACCACAAACACCTAACTGAAAAGGTTACATGTGGCAGGGTTAAATAAAACAGTAGAAAACTGGATTGTAATATAGAGATAGTAAATGTTGTGAAAAAATTACATAAAATTACATTTGTTAATGGCCTGCAATATTCCCAAGACTACAAGCCAACAATTTAGAATTTTTTTGCAATGGTATGACACATACTATTGGGGCAGCCATGGCCTACTGGTTAGCGCTTCGGACTTGTAACCGGAGGGTTGCTGGTTCGAACCCCGACCAGTAGGCACGGCTGAAGTGCCCTTGAGCAAGGCACCTAACCCCTCAATCACCCCACCCGAGCGCCGCTGTTGTAGCAGGCAGCTCACTGCGCTGGGATTAGTGTGTGCTTCACCTCACTGTGTGTTTCACTAATTTACGGACTGGGATAAATGCAAAGACCAATAAATAAAAGGTTCACAAACGCCTATTTCTTTGTTCTTTTCAAGCAAAGATAATAACTTTTTTGTAGAATTTGTTTACTTTATTGAATTTTTGAATGTAACACTGGCAATGATTGATACAGATATATGTGTATGTGTGTGTGATTTCAATTACATTATATGAATGCATGTTTTGTATGAATGTGCTGTAATTCTTGAAGATCTATACATTGTTGTCAAGCAACTTATGACTCTGTATGTCAGAATTTCAGCCTGTATCTGAAGGTAATGTCTTGGGTGGGATGCAGTGACACAAAGCCAAAACGCCTTACATCAATATCAGGCATCTTCTCATCAGGGTCTTTCAGCTCAAAGTCAAAATATGACAGCATGAGGAAGATAAACTGCTTCAGCTCATTGGTGGCAAAAAAGCGCCCTGGACATATGCTGACACCAGTTCCCCAGGGCATGGTGTAGTATTTCACCTTTCTGCCATTTTTGTAGAAATCGGTCTTTCTCACACCATCTGAAGTCAGGAAACGGTCATATTTGAAAGTAGCTGGATCAGGGTGAACCTCTGGATCCATATGCACAGCTGTATAGGGGAAAAGAGCCACTCTGTCTCCCTTCCGGATGCTATACTCACGACCATCAGCCATCTTCAAGGCTATTTCTTGCAGTACAGCGCGGTTGAGGAGAGGTGCAGCTGTTAAACGCAAGGTCTCCTCCACAGTGCTGTCTAGGACCGGCGTCTTCAGGAGCATGTCCCTGGTCAGGTCAATGAGGGGTCCTCCACGCTTCACTTCCTGTCCTGTCTCCCGCAGTACCTGCTCCAACTCAGCTCGCACCGCCTTCATGGCTTCAGGATGCTTCATGAGAAAGAGGAGCAGCCAGAAGGCAGAGGGGCCAGTGTTTCCCTGTGACGCCCAAAGGAGCAGGAACATAAATCGGTCTTGCATGCTTTCTTCCATTCCACGTTCAGCTTTTACTCGCTGTTGGTCCAGGATCCAACTGCTGATGTTGTCTCTGGTACTCACTTTCTGTACTGACAGCATATTCCAGAATAGTCTCTTCAGACGCTCTGCCTCCATCTTCTCACTGGGGGCAAGGACTCCATATGCCAGATTAGGGAACAGCTGGTCATACTTACGGAACTCATGAAACAGTTCATCTGACTCTAGACGATCTGCCTCCTTGGCTTTCTCCAGCCCCTCTGGCTGTGTGGGTGTCTTATTACCAAACAATGCCAGATATCCGGCTCGAAAAACAATGTTGTAGCTGTATTTGAACAGCCCATCTTCCTGCCAGCCATTTTGATGGTCTCGTGAACCAATACTGTGCAGCATGAGATTCTGAAGGTTGCTCATCATGGCTTCAGTCATTACAACTAGCCCGTCACCCATAAGATGCTTGTTGTTGTACTTTTGGAAGTCCTTGTGCCCACTTTCAGGGGTATAATATCCAAAAACCCTTTGAACAAGATGTTTGGCAAACTCATTGAAATCCAGTTTGGCTCTGGCCTCCTTCACCACTGATCCAAATGACAAAGGGTCCATGATGAATGTGAAATATAAACCACCGAGCAGCACTGTAAAGATATCTCCATGTTTTCCTTTCATGCGCTCTAAAAACTTTGCGGTATCTCTTCTGAATTCAAGAACATGTCCCAGCCATGGCAGAGGGCCTTTATCGAGGGGAGGCTCACCGGGACGATGTCGACGGAAAGCTCCCAGGAGGTATAATCCACCTAGAACAGAGAGTAGCAGAGCAAACAAAACTGGCACAATCAGGCCCATAGCTGTTCTCTCGCTTAATCTCTGAGCTACAGTATATGACCTCTTGTTAAAAATCCTCTGAACACGCAGCAGAGCATGTGCTCCTCCCCTTTAGAACAGAAACACTAGTGTTACAATCAAATCATCAGATGACTTATAGGCAGAAATATTTCCATGCTGCATTAACCCTTTCAGTTGAAGTTCTTACGTAACATATGACGCAAATCAAAGCGGGAAGGATGCTTTTGGGGTTGAGTCAGTACATGCGTCTTCTTCCAGTAATTGTTATGTAGTCTAACCTCATTGATTGGCCCTAGGCTAATTGCAGTTAACTTTACTTTTAAGATCTTATTGTGGTTATAGTTATGGCTGACTATACTGTTTATTCTAGGTTATATCTTTTTTGTTTGTTGTTGTTTTAGTGTTTTTTTTTCAGGACAGTCTGGGCTACTTAGATCTGGAAAAGTATGATTTGATAATATTTGCATATGTCTTAGGGACTGTTCTTTGTTGAGGGGAGGGTCACCCAACTGTTTTTAGTCTAGGAGGGGGGTCTCCTAACTTTTGTATTCATGAAAACAGCAACATTTCAAAGTGGCTTGCTTTGTGCATATTTTTAGCTCTCAGTCTTCACACTTCAGGCATCCCTCTGCACACCATGTTTATCCTTCATTTCCTTCTTTCTTGCAGGGTAGGGAGTAAAATTAAGGGTTCGAGCTGTGGTTTTTTGAGTGGAGAGACCGAGGGCCATATGTACTAACTTTTTTTCGCCCACTTTAGGCATATTTGATTCGCAACGTGCACATAAAAAAACAGGCCAAGACTGAGGGAAAAAGCTGCCAAGAGACTGCCTGTCGTGGGAGCTGCGAATGGCTATTTGCGCTTTTCCGTGTCATGCATATGCATTCATACTAATCTAAGTAATATATTATTTCTATCATAATTTCAGATAGAAACTAGAAAATGTAATTCCAGGGAATTACCATTGCATGTAAATGCAAAAAAGCTGCTGTGTATAACATTAAATTACTTACAGTTACTTACTTAAGATTATTCAGATTACATAGACGTGTACAGTATTCTTGAAAACCACTTACTTGATTAGATGTTAGCTTAGACTATATGACAGTCAGTAAAAATAAATTGTTAATTCAATATTGATCAACATTCTTTGTTTTAATACAGCAGAATGATACTCAGAATACACTAATGAACACTTAACAAGCAATGTAAGCTTGAAGTCAAAAAAATTACAGTTGTGTGTGTATATATATATACAGAACTTGATAATGCCAATCATATTATCCTAAGACAGATCTATTTATCAGTGGTAATTCTGAAATGGCAGCAAGAGCTAGAGGTATCAATTAATTGTAATAAATAGGTCACTTTTGATGGTTATATATACTGAAGAATAAGATTCAGCCCTTCAGATGATTTTAGACAGAATTTAGGTTAGAATCTTAATTTTCACACAGCACAGCTCAGGTTTAAAAACAGAGGTCTAACAGCACAGCTAAGTTTCACAGATGTCACAGCACAGGTATGATTCAAATGTATGCATGCTTATATAGTTGTCGGCATAGTCCTCCTGCAACAATATAATACTCAGAATGTCTCAGTGTAGATCTCAGATCTACGTCTCAGTATAGTTCAAAGGTATGTGCAGATATGTTGATATATGGACACATGTTTTTAGGAATTAATGTTAGTGTTAATGTCAGCGATGTATGGTTGGCAGGATGTGCACACAGACAGGCACACACGTAATGTAATACACGGTCATCACCACACTGGTCTGGTCTGGTTCCTAAAAGACAAAAGCAAACAAGTTATAGAGTTATACCAAAAACAAGGAATGTGTACAATTGTTCAATACAACTTAGATATTTAAGTGAGGTTGTTGTACCATAAATCTGTAATGGTAGTTCAATATACTAGCCTATAGTATTTCACTGCAAACAAAGCAACTTTTTGTGTTTTATTCATTTCTGTTTAAGGATAGTTGATAGCCAAACAGTTTAAAGTAAACAGCTTAAAACACTTTGTAGGCAAAGGGTGTGTTGTTGCTGTTGATAATCATAAACTAAGTCTTAAGGATGGACCATTCTGATATTAAGTATCTTGATGACCAACTACACTATAGCTTACAGCTTGCTAGGTCTGTCATCCACATTTTTTCTACAGATTACGATGTAGGCCTACTCTAGGATGTAGCCTACTACAACTGGGAAGCTTTAATTTATAGGCCAGAATAATGCAGAAATGAGTAGCCTAGGCCAAGTAAACATACTCTGTAGCTATGTAGTGTGTTTTAACAATACTTTGGTCATATGGTCCATTTCCAAACAGTAAGGTTTTCATCAGGTCCCTTTCCACAGGTTATCAAGAGCCAGATAGTATCCGTACCATATGATAACAATGCTACAATGGTTACATTGCAATGGTTGCTATGTTGGTTGCTAGGTAGGCCGTGGTTTAATATGTTTGACTGGAGGCAAAGTTGATGTCAAGTGACAGTTGGAATGGCTGAACAGTTAAAAAGTTGAGTAGTTTAAAGGGTTCAATCAAAGATTCTATAGTTAACTAAGATGAATCATAAGACGATTCACCAATGGAACGAAATGGCACTAGTTCCGGACTCCTAAATAGGCGTGTCAAAACATAAACTTTTCTCTGAATAAGCAATAATAACATATAAATATAATTTTGTATACTATTTTACAGTCATTTCTTTGTGTGTGATGCCAATGAAACACTCTTTCGGACACGGAATGAATCATTTGATTTTGTCCCGTTAACCGAGCTAGCTAACGTTAGCACAGTAAACAGAAAGTGAATGGGAATGTTCGCTAGCTAGCTAGCAGCTTAGGACTTTGGTTAAACTTATATATTGTTGCAAACAAACCTGAAATAACATACATTCAGCAACGTTGTGGTAGTCTACTAGTTCTAGCAAAAAATATTTTTCCGTTGTGGTAGTCTACTAGTTCTAGCAAAAAATAGATTTCCTGCATTAAGTAACTATAAATGATATATGCTGTATTCTTTCAGAGAAAAATAAGGAGAAAAAAGGAGAATTTATTCCTCCTTTGGTGCCCACTCTCTATTGTAATATCTTCCACCTTAAATGGTATGGAAAAGTCCCAGTACAATTCCACAACAACAAGCAAATAAGTGGTTTGCTGTCCAAACGATATCCAACCAGTACAGTCAATCTGATAAGCCCCTTTCAAAATCCTTCCTCTTGTTACTTTCCTCAAGAAGGTTATGTTTTCAGGTCTATTGTTTTATAAGCAGGATTGCACAAAACAACTTTTTTTAAAGACCATTTAATGTATCTCCTAAACGGGTTAATGTCTATGTTGCTTGAAATGTAATCTGGAAAGCTGTTAAACTAAAATAACATGGAGGAGATTGATGTACAAATATCTTTTAATGATAAGGTTGCTGTAAATTCCACAGACATTAGTTGTGTTTAATCATTGACTGTGGCATCATTTATCACGTCACTGATCTGTGTCTGTAACATCACAACCTTTATCCTCGCGTGAGTGAGAAGGCCTAACTTACAATGATAAACAAACTCCTCTTAGGCAATCCTGTCATTTGCCAAAAGGGGAGGAATAAAAGCTGTGATATTTGAGAGAACTTTTACTGATAATTCATTATAATTCAGAAGGAATTGGAGGAGGTGGACAAGAGAACAGCTATGGGCTTGATTCTGCCAGTTTTGCTGACTCAACCCCAAAAGCATCGTTCCCGCTTTGATTTGCGTCATATGTTACGTAAGAACTTCAACTGAAAGGGTTAATGCAGCATGGAAATATTTCTGCCTATAAGTCATCTGATGATTTGATTGTAACACTAGTGTTTCTGTTCTAAAGGGGAGGAGCACATGCTCTGCTGCGTGTTCAGAGGATTTTTAACAAGAGGTCATTTACTGTAGCTCAGAGATTAAGCGAGAGAACAGCTATGGGCCTGATTGTGCCAGTTTTGTTTGCTCTGCTACTCTCTGTTCTAGGTGGATTATACCTCCTGGGAGCTTTCCGTCGACATCGTCCCGGTGAGCCTCCCCTCGATAAAGGCCCTCTGCCATGGCTGGGACATGTTCTTGAATTCAGAAGAGATACCGCAAAGTTTTTAGAGCGCATGAAAGGAAAACATGGAGATATCTTTACAGTGCTGCTCGGTGGTTTATATTTCACATTCATCATGGACCCTTTGTCATTTGGATCAGTGGTGAAGGAGGCCAGAGCCAAACTGGATTTCAATGAGTTTGCCAAACATCTTGTTCAAAGGGTTTTTGGATATTATACCCCTGAAAGTGGGCACAAGGACTTCCAAAAGTACAACAACAAGCATCTTATGGGTGACGGGCTAGTTGTAATGACTGAAGCCATGATGAGCAACCTTCAGAATCTCATGCTGCACAGTATTGGTTCACGAGACCATCAAAATGGCTGGCAGGAAGATGGGCTGTTCAAATACAGCTACAACATTGTTTTTCGAGCTGGATATCTGGCATTGTTTGGTAATAAGACACCCACACAGCCAGAGGGGCTGGAGAAAGCCAAGGAGGCAGATCGTCTAGAGTCAGATGAACTGTTTCATGAGTTCCGTAAGTATGACCAGCTGTTCCCTAATCTGGCATATGGCGTCCTTGCCCCCAGTGAGAAGATGGAGGCAGAGCGTTTGAAGAGACTATTCTGGAATATGCTGTCAGTACAGAAAGTGAGTACCAGAGACAACATCAGTGGTTGGGTCCTGGATCAGCAGCAAGTAAGAGCTGAACGTGGAATGGAAGAAAGCATGCAAGACCGATTTATGTTCCTGCTCCTTTGGGCGTCACAGGGAAACACTGGCCCCTCTGCCTTCTGGCTGCTCCTCTTTCTCATGAAGCATCCTGAAGCCATGAAGGCGGTGCGAGCTGAGTTGGAGCAGGTACTGCGGGAGACAGGACAGGAAGTGAAGCGTGGAGGACCCCTCATTGACCTGACCAGGGACATGCTCCTGAAGACGCCGGTCCTAGACAGCACTGTGGAGGAGACCTTATGCTTAACAGCTGCACCTGTCCTCACCAAGGCTGTACTGCAAGACATGGCCTTGAAGATGGCTGATGGTGGTGGAGTATAGCATCCGGAAGGGAGACAGAGTGGCTCTTTTCCCCTATACAGCTGTGCATATGGATCCAGAGGTTCACCCTGATCCAGCTACTTTCAAATATGACCGTTTCCTGGCTTCAGATGGTGTGAGAAAGACAGATTTCTACAAAAATGGCAGAAAGGTGAAATACTACACCATGCCCTGGGGAGCTGGTGTCACCATGTGTCCAGGGCGCTTTTTTGCCACCAATGAGCTGAAGCAGTTTATCTTCCTCATGCTCTCATATTTTGACTTTGAGTTGAAAGACCCTGATGAGAAGATGCCTGATATTGATGTAAGGCGCTGGGGCTTTGGATCAATGCAGCCCACCCGAGACATTTCTTTCAGATACAGGCTGAAATTCTGAGTTGTGCTTCTTATGATCAATTGTTGTCAGAAACCTTGTAACACAATAATATTAATTTTGTCTCTTAAGATCTGAATCCAACAAATTGTATATTATATATCTTTGTCTGAATTACATTCCCCAAACATTCCCTTCTGATACAGATACAGGCTGAAATTCTGACATCATGAAACTTTGTCTTAAGTTGTATGAAAACAATCTATGCAATTTCCAAGAACTAATCTACAGAAAATGTATATACTTTATTCATAGGGTTGAAGGCTCATAAAACCACAAGTATCAATGATACTGGTGGTTGTCATGTATTTGCTAATATCATTATGAATCATCACCATTGGTTTGATTAAAAAAAACAAAGCTAAATAAGTAAATACAATCTGCAATTATTTTTTTCTTGGAAATAAAAATAAATAATAAATGAAATTATATTTTTAAACCTTTACTGTTTTATTTGTAAAACATTTTTCTGGTTAAAGATAAGGGTGGCAAAGTTGGTAAATGCCTGCTATGATATGAAGAATAGATACTTTATTGATCCCCAAGGGGAAATTCAAGGTCTCAGTAGTATACAGACATCACACACACATTCACCAACAGCAGAAAAAAGTAGAAAAAAAAAAAAGTATACAATGTAAAAAACACAACTAAGCAATAAGGACAGTAGAAGATAAAGAATATACTAAAATACAAATTATACTAAATAACACAATATAAATCAATTCTAAAACAGTATCCACATAGTGGGTGATTAATCAAGAGGCGCTTGCAATGACTGAGGCATGGACTGAGGCATGGACTGTGATTCACTGTGCATTGTAAGGTAAGGTGCTCTGTGTCAGCAATGCAAGGGCCAAACAGAGGAGCAGAGGATAGTTGCTATGACAATTATGTCATTAAAATGTCATCATTTCAAGGTCCTTGACCTTGTCCTTGAATTAGTGTGTGTGTTAGTGTGTCCTTGAGTTAGTGTGTTCTGCTCTATTAATATCTGACTGCAGGTACGCAGGTAACTTCTATATTCCATATTTGCTAAGCATTTGTAATTGCCCCCAATTTCCCCACCCACATTTATTTAGTTATTTACCGGTATATATATGTAACATAACATAACACAGAGAGCTTTTAAGTAACACATATTATGGGCAATTTCTAACACCCAAAAGGCTTGTATTGCAAAAACAAAAACATGGTTGGCACTGATAAAAGCTAACTAGCACCATGCTTTGAGGTAATTCCTTAAATGCTGCTTTTTCATTTTTCAGAGGTTTCATCCCAGATAACAAACCTACAATCCCATTAGTCCTTGAGCAAGGTGTACTACCCTAGAATGGAACTAATAGATATCCCAATTTTACCACAGCTGAATATTCACATTCAGTCAATAATATTTGTATTGCAAGTTTTCTGACATTTATACATGTGTAAATGAGCCATCATTACAGAAATATGCAATAATTTGCATACTTTTTTCAGTACAGAAACCGTAACACTCCATTAATCAAGATTTAAATCCTCAGTTCTAGTTTGTAATGAATTTTAGCCAAATCAAAATATTAATCTTCTCAACATCTGCATTTCCCTATAGTCTGACATTTCTACAGCATATACCAGACATCCCCACCACATTTGAAGATAAGATCAGATAAACTTTAATGTCCCAGGAGGGAAGTTAGTCTTGTCTGTAAAGTACATCATAGCTGCTTACAATATGACACAAACCAGTGCAACACAGAAAACAAAGAAAACAAATACAGAATATGCACAATTCTTTTTACAAAATCTGAGTAAAGACACGCTTAAACAGTTATATTTCACAGTCCCTCATACACAGAATAAATATTAATATTGTACATTTCCCTAGCACATCTAAAATTAGTAAAGGAAACTAGTTGTACCGCAAATCGATACACATATAACTGCTGCTCAGTCCTGCACATTCTCACTGCAAAAATAAATCACGCTTGTCAATTTGTCTCCATCTTCTACTCCATCCCCTACTCTTGCATTTTTTGTGTATGTAAATGAGTGTGTGCATGTATGCGTTTGCTTTTGTGTATCTGTGCTTCTCTGTGTGTGTGTTCGCTTGTGAGTGTGTGTGGGGGGTAATGGTGTGTGTGTGCGCGTGTCTGCTTGCATGCATGTGTGTGTGTGTGTTTTATGTGTCTCTCTCTGTGTGTGTGTTAATTCGCTTGTGAGTGGGTGTGTGGAAGTAATGGGGTGTGTGTGTGTGTTTATGTGTGTGTGTCTGCATGCCTGCATTTGTGTGTTTTTATGTGTTTGTGCGTATTTGTGTGTGTGTGTGTGTTTAAGTGTATGTGTGGGTGCGCGTGCATGTGTGGCCATGCGTGCATGTACGTGTTTTTGTGTACTTTGATACCTTTACTGTTTCATTTGTAAAACATTGTTTATGCTAAGGATAAGGGTAGCAAAGTTGGTAAATGCCTGCTATGACATGAAGAAGAAAAGTATATCTCTAATCAGCAATGCAAGGGCCAAACAGAGGAGCAGAGGATAGTTGCTATGACAATTAAATATATTTTGACATGAAAGTTTTTTCCAAAAAAGAAGGATGCTGGGCGACTAGACAGACCGGTAAGGAAAGCTGGCTCTGTCGTGGGAGCCGAACTGGAGTGCATCACTTCAATATCAGACAAAAGGACCCTGAACAAACTGATCAACATCTTGGACAATGAATGTCATCCACTCCACAGCACTACAAAGCAGAAGAGCTTGATCAGCTGGAGACTTCGCTCACTGTCATGCACAACTGACAGACTGAGGAAGTCATTTTTCCCCAGGGCCATCTAACTGTTCAATGCTTCACTTAAGGGTAGAGGAGAGATAGACTTCTCTGCATAGTCTGTCTGCCTCTCCTCCTTCTACATGTTTGAGTATGTACTGTCCACTAGCCCAGTGGTTTTCAAAGTGGGGGCCGCGAGGGGGTGTCAGGGGGGCCTCAGCCAGTTTTGAAGGAAAAATAAAAGCAAAAAATAAATACATTTGGAAAATTTAAAATATACCTATTACTATGAGGGTTGTTATACAATGCCATTATAACTAGATGTACCGCATAGCGTTACAAAATATGACCGCCGCTCAGTCCTGTACATCCGTTCCGCGAAAATAAATCACACTTCAATTTGTCTCCATATTTACTCCATCCCCCACTCTTGAAACTTTTGTGTATGCTTGTTTGGCATGCCTGAGTGTGTGCAAAAGCGGCTGCACAGAAAGTAGCCTACTGGTGCTGAAAAGGTGAATAGATTGTAGAATAGCCAAAGAAGATGTAGCATTGTTATAAAACCTTTAAAATCTCTAATCAATCACAAGTAGGGCAGTTCATCCATTGCAACTGGATTGATGAAAGGTCACTTACACCTGTAGGCTACATTGTATTTGGGAAAAGCAAAAGGTATCAGCATAATGTTATTTATTTATTTATTTTTTATGTATTTATAAACAAAAAACATCTCTGTCAGTTCCATGCCGTTTTCAACAGCTATCAAAAACAAAGGTCATTTTTGGATGGATGGATTTTTTGTGAATGTTTCTTCTTCTACATAAGATTTTAGTAATCTTTAGTTCATGTAATACTTTATTGTCAATGCACAAATTAAGTAACAGTAGTCTGAAACGTTATTGTTAATGCACAAATTAAGTAACAGTAGTCTGAAACGAAATGCTGTTTTACATCTAACCAGTGGTGCAAATAACTGACATGTCCAAATGGGCCTTGATGAAATGCGTCGCTAGACTGTTCATACACATTTTAACGGGCCAAAGTTGAAGAGCTTTTGTCCGTTATTGTTCGTGCAAATATAGGCTGATTCATGTTCCCTTGCATTGTGTAACTGAGGTCCATGGCTAGTCTGGCATTCATCAGACCAAGCTCAATCTTTTAAGAAATCAAAAAATAAATAGCGGGCAGATCAGGCTGGGTTCACCCAGCCTAGTCCATAGGCACCCGATATTGTTTAATTTTCCGATTGAGATATACACGCTCTGGCTATTCTAAATGCAAAAATGCATCAGGGAGTTATGACAAAACTGTAACTAACAAACTAGATCCTACTAGAAAGCTGTTAGCTTCCCTAAGCTACAGGTAGGATTATAAGGTAGGCCTATTTACAACATAAATTGTCAATAGGCTATGCTGGCTTACACAAATAAAATCTCCTTTGAAACCAATGGCTTACGCTTTACAGTATCAAGCGGACTTAAACTGCCATATCGCGGGGCGAAAAGTTGTAATAACATTCACGCAGCTCCATGAGTCAAGGAAAGCGCGGAATGAAGTAGCCACTTCTAAATGGGACCCACTACACAGTAGCTTAAGGTGTGTTGCTAAAGCAGCCATAATGAAATGAAGGTGTCATTGTTTGGATACTTCACACACACGTGCTTTTTAATTTCACAGACTACAACTACCAAGCTGGAATCAAAGCACATCGATTCCCCTCTCACACCCTGCACGCACTTAAAACAAAATAAACAGGCGCCTCAGTCTCACGATGTATAGGCAAAACTGTATCAGACCGGTGTAACGTTGGTAAATCTTCCATTGCACAGAATGATTTTGTAGCACGTGCAATAATAAATGACAATCGAAAGATACAAACAGTGCTGCTATCAATTTGCTTGGTATAACCGCATTTATAGTTTTCTACAAATGCAATCAATCAAATTGGCCTCCATCACTCAACCAACGCTAACGGTAACATTACCTAGGTCCTTATTGATATTACAAGATTAACGCACCTGCAGTAAAACCAAGCATGTCCGATAAACATCCTCAGATTTATTTCGGCTTCAAGAAGAAATGGGAATTACACTTCATGTGAACATCGTCCTATCCTTATTAGATGTTCGCTGTGGTAAATTACAGTCCTTGTAGGAAGCGTCCATTTTTTTTCCAACCCACTTTTAACTTCCAACAAAATGACGTCTCACTGCAACGATGCGCCATCTAGTGGACAAACGACTACTTATCGCCAATACTGAAAATGCAGCCATGATGATGATGATGAATATTTATTTTGGCTTTCTTTTAATCCTACTGAATTTGTAATTATGTATCGGCCGTTCTAATACCTAATAGTATGTGGGTGCCTGTGTGTGTGTGCATGTGTATATGTGTGCACCGCCATCTACAGGCCAATGAGTGTACAGTCACTAAATGTACACATAACCTAATTTTTTTAGACCCCCCCATGGATGAAATTGTACGAAACTTGGCATACCCCCAGAGAATGCCAGGTCAATCATACACATAAAATTTGGTGCAGTTCTGAACATCTTAACTGAAGATAGGGGCGATTAAAGCAGAATAATATTGCATTTTAATTTTTTACCGGGGGGGGGGAGGGGGTGCAAATCACAAATGAGTGATTATGGGCCAGGTTGATGTGGGCCCTTGAGACCAACATACCATAAAAGATTCTTCATCCTCAGTGCCACGGTTCAGGTAGTTATTTAGGAAAAACTGTTTTTTTTTGCGGTTCGGGGGGCCCAGCAGGGGTGGTAACAAAAGTTTTCCGTAAAAGTCTAGTGGGGCTACATACCCACCAAATTTCATGTACCCTGGTGGTTCGGTGTCCCGGGTATCGTTGACCAAAAATTCAGGAAGTAGATGACGGGAAAAATTCTTGAATTGTGTGCATGTGTGCGTGTATGTGCGTAAGTATGTAAGTTTATGTTTATGTGTGTGGGTGTGTGTGTGTGTGTATGTGCGTGCTTGTGTGTTTGCCTGCGTATGTGTGTTTGTGCATGTGCATGCATGCGTACATATGTCTACTGTGTGTCATACGTATGATTACTGTAAATGTATGTGTGTGCGTGTGTATCTGTTTATGCACATGTGTACACATGGAATGGGTTAACATGACCCCTGGAGGCAAACATACGGAAAAAATTGGTCATCCTAGGCCCTACGGTTCTCAAGATATTCACAGAAAACTATGTCTGCTCTACCCTCCTTTCGGGGGGTCCAGTCCAGCGGGGGGGCTACAGATGAAAACGAAAAACAATGGTTCCATGCTATCCATGTGGGGCTACATGCCCACCAAGTTTTGTGTACCCCGGTCTTTCAGTGACTGACTAAATCTGAGTAAACCTATATGACTGCCGCTTCGCTGCGCGGTGGTCATAATAACTCATTAGAACCACTTAATTAAAGGGGTCATAGAATGCAAAACCGAGTTTACTTTGTCGTAGATGAATAGTGATAGTTCAGTGATAATTCTTTCCAAGATGGCGGCGCGCATTAACACGCAGGCGACCTCTCTGTCCCAACCGCACGGTGTTTTGTTCGCTTAAAAGTGTTTGTCGAAAAGTTTTACGCGGTTCGCCTCTGCCTTACTACGCCGCACTACAAGTACAGCAGGCAGTTTTAATTGACATCTGCAAAAGCAAGTTTTGCAGCCGTTCTGGACTTTGCAACAGAGACGCTTAAAGGAACTCGGACTACTACCCGCCTGCAACAACACCGACTCGCCTGCTACTCCTCCCCCGAAAGAAAGCGCCGGAAGCGGTGTGCGAGGAAGCAGAAGAGGGGCAAAGCTGAGGCGTCCGGCCAGGCTAGCGGCCAGCCTAACTCGCCCAGCCATACCGCCCATTCTCCTGGCAAATGTAACGATCACTGGACAACAAAATGGATCACATACGACTGCTGAGATCAACGAACCGACAGTAAGTAACTGCTGTGTGCTCGTCTTCACTGAGACTTGGTTAAATGACAACATTCCGACTCTGCTGTACAACTGGAGCAGCTAGCATGCTATCGAGCAGACAGGGCCATTGTAAAGGGAGGTAAATCACGAGGAGGAGGAATCTGTGTTTACATCCGTGACTTTAATGGTGCCGGACACTGTAGTAGTATGCAAACACTGCTCACCACTGGCAGAGTTTATGATCATAAAGTGCCGCCCTTTTACCTGCCAAGGGAAATTACTGCGATTCTGCTAGTCGCAGTATACATCCCGCTACCACCAACAACAACAGCGATAAGAACGCGGCTCTTAGTGAACTGTACCAGGCTGTCAGTGAACAACAGACGGCACACCCAGACGGTTTCACCATCTTCACTGGAGATTTTAACCATGCTGATCTCAAAACTGTCCTTCCAAAGCTACACCAGCATGTTGATTTTCCAACAAGAGGAGATAACATCCTGGACTTGGTCTACACTACACACAAAGGGGCATACAAAGCCACCCCCCTCCCCCACATTGGACTTTCAGACCATATCACTGTTATGCTAATGCCCGCATACAGACAAAGGGTAAAAGCGAACAAACTGGTTCGTAAGCAGGTAAAAGTGTGGCCTGAGGGAGCCTCCGATGCTCTTCAAGACTGCTTTGACACAACAGACTGGGAAATGTTTAAGCAGGCAGCCACTTACAACAACCGGACAGACATAGAGGAGTATACAGACACTGTAACCTCTTACATCACCAAGTGCATCGATGATGTGACCCACACAAAGACATCATCACTCGGGCTAACTGGAAGCCATGGCTAACAGGAGATGTCCTCAGGCTGCTGAGGGCCAGAGACAAAGCCTACAGAGCTGGGGATGAAGCTGGCATGAAAACAGCGAGAGCCAACCTGTCCCGTGGCATCAAGGAAGCAAAAAGGAATACACTCACAAGATAACCACCCACTTCAAAGACAGCAGGAACGCACAAAGCCTATGGCAGGGCATTCAGGCCCTCACGGACTACAAGCCCCGCCACAGAGCTGTGAGAGCAACATCCCTCTGCTCAACAACCTGAACCGCTTCTTTGCTCGCTTTGAAGCACAAAACAGCACCTGCCCACAGAAGACCCATCCCCCCTCTACATGAGCAGCCCCTGTGCCTCTCTGCCGACAGCGTGAAGAGGACACTTGCTGCTATCAACACCCGTGAAGGCAACAGGTCCAGACAACATCCCAGGTCGCGGCGCTGAAGGACTGCGCAGGGGAGCTTAAGGATGTCTTCACAGACATCTTTAACACTTCCCTGAAGCAAGCCATCGTCCCATCATGTTTCAAAGCTGCCACCATCATACCTGTGCCGAAGAAAACTGCTCCATCCTGCTTCAATGACTACCGCCCTGTGGCACTGACACCCATCATCATGAAGTGCTTTGAGCGGCTTGTCATGTCACATATCAAAGCCATTCTCCCCCCCCACCCTGGACCCCTTCCAGTTTGCATACCGAGCCAAGCGGTCTACAGAGGATGCAATCTGCTCTGCCCTCCACCCAGCCCTCACCCACCTGGAAAAAAGAGACTCATATGTGAGATTGCTGTTTATAGACTTCAGTTCTGCATTCAACACCATAATACCACAACAACTCATCTGCAAACTTGACAAACTGGGACTCAGTACCTACCTCTGCAACTGGCTACTGGACTTCCTCTGTCAGAGGCCCCAAGTAGTAACGTGTTGGCAACAATACCTCAAGCAGCATCACACTGAGCACAGGGGCCCCCAAGGCTGCGTGCTCAGTCCGCTGCTCTTCACCCTGCTGACGCATGACTGCACTGCAACCTACAGCAACAATCACATAGTGAAATTTGCTGACGACACAACTCTGGTGGGTCTCATCACTAAGGGCGACGAGACTCAATACAGGTTGGAGGTCGACCATCTGACCACGTGGTGCAGGGACAACAACCTCCTGCTGAACGTCAGCAAGACCAAAGAGATTGTTGTTGACTTCCGGAGAGGTCACACCCAACACCTGCCACTGACCATCGACGGTGCTGTGGTGGAGAGAGCGAGCAGCACCAAATTCCTGGGGTGCACATCAGTGAAGACCTCTCCTGGACCACCAACACTGCATCACTGGCTTAAGAGAGCTCAGCGCCGCCTGTACTTCCTAAGGAAACTCAGGCGAGCAAGTGCTCCACCAGCCATCATGACCACATTCTACCGAGGCACCATTGAGAGCATCCTCTCCAGCTGTATCGCTGTGTGGGGCGGAAGCTGCACTGAATACAACAGGAAAGCCCTGCAGCATAGTGAACACAGCTGGAAGGATTATTGGTGCTTCACTCCCCCCTGAAGGACATTTACACCACCCACCTCACCCGCAAGGCGACCAAAATTGTGAGTGATGCAAGTCACCCCACTCACAATCTGTTTGATCTACTGCCCTCTGGGAAGAGGTACAGAAGCCTGCGCTCCCGCACTACCAGACTCACCAACAGCTTCATACACCAAGCTGTAAGGATGCTGAACTCTCTCCCCCCTCCACCCTCAGCTACATAACATCCTGGACTTTTGGACCCACAATGGCTGCCTTGCACTACTCCACTTGTACACTTGCACACTTTGCAACTTTGCAAAGTTGTTGTTGTCCTGTTGTCCTGAAAACACAACACACTTCTGCTGCTCTTACATAACTTGCACCACTATTCCACTTGCTTACTACCACTAGGTCAAACAGAACTACCTCAGCCATTTATTGGCCTGACTTTGCACTACTATATTGACTGTCTATGCACAATTGCACAATTTCAACCCAATTTTGCTGCTCTTATTTATTCATTGTATGTTCCTTCTTATTTACTTTTTATTGTTTACTTGAACGTTATGTTTGTCTGTGGACTTAATTGGTAAAATTATGTCTTGTCTCCACTGTGGGATAGTGAGAAACGTACTTTCAATCTCTTTGTATGTCTTGACATGTGAAGAAATTGACAATAAAGCAGACTTTGACTTTGACTTTAATTGCATGCTGAACAGATATGTCTTTAGACCCCTCTTGAAAAACCCAAAACTATCACGGGAATGGAGAGCACTGGGCAACTCATTCCACCAACGAGGAACCACTGAGGAAAAGAGTCTTGAATTTGACCTAGCATTTATGGCTGGTCAGCAGCAGACGCTCATCAGAAGACCGCAGTGGGCGGTTGGGGATGTACAGCTGGATAATAACATTGACATAGCATGGAGCAGATCCAGTAAGTGTCCTATAGGCCAACGTAAGACATTTACATTTTATTCTGGCCACTATAGGGAGCCAATGGAGAGTAACTAGGAGATGAGTTACATGTGTCCTCTTTGGCTGATTGAAGACCAGGTATGCTGCAGCATTCTGAATTAGTTGTAATTTTGTTACAAGCAGGCAGTCTTACAGTGAAATACAATAGTCCAGTAACTCCAGTTTGGAGATAACCATGGCCTGTACAAGAAGTTGTGTAGAATCTTGTGTCTGATAAGGTCGGATCTTCCTGTTATAAAGGAGAAACCGACATGATTTTGCAATTGAGGCTTAATGCTCAGAGAAATTAAGTCGGTCATCAATTATGACGCCCAAGTTACGTGCCGATCTAGTTGGGGTCAGTGAAGGTGAGTCAAGCTGGATGTTAATCTGTTGGGGAATAGCTGTTTTAGCTGGAAACACCAAAAGTTTTGGGAGATTAAGTTGAAGGTATACCGATCCTTCATCCAGGCTGAAATATCCTTAAAGAGGACTTCACATTGCACACAGCATGCGCTTCGCTCGCTGCTAGGTTGTTGGTTGAGGTTATGTCCTAAAGATTTTTGTTGTGGTTGCCACCGGGGTCAGTGCAAAAGACCTATGATATACAGCGTGCTGCGGTCAAAGTTCAACATGGTCAATAGAATAATGTGTTCCATAGGACAGCGCTGCCGTTTGCACGTGCAATGTGAACCCCGCTTAAAGGAACTTTGACCGTGGCGAGCTGTCAATCATAGGTCTTTTGCACTGAGTCCGGTTGCAACCACAACAAAAAAATCTGGTTCATACTAAATATGAATATCTCTTTCTCTAGTAAAGGCATAACCCATGCATGTTTAAACTATTCCAGAACTAAGTGAAGTATTAAAATCATGCGTGACTGCCGGCAGAACAGCAGGTACTTTAGACTGCAGAAGAGTAGACAGGACAGGATCCAAAGGGCATGTTATTGGACCCCTTCGCTGAAGTAGAGAAACCTCTTCTTCATTAAGAGGAGATAAAGAGTCCAACAATGACATGCCAACACAGGGCAAAGCCTTCCTTATGGCCTCATCAAACTGAGCACTTATTTTAGCAACTTCTTCAGTGAAAAATGTCATCTGCTGACAATGAAAAGTCATCTGCTGACAATGAAGTAGCTGATGGCAGTGGTGGAATATTGACAAGAGACTTGAAAGTAGGGGGGAAAAACCATCATCAAAATGTCATACTTTTTAAGGTTCTTGACCTTGTCCTTGAATTCGGAGTTAGTGTCCATATCTGCAAGTAATTTCAATAATGGATGTGTGTTAATCATTTTTAATTGACTCCTTTGCAATTTTGTATAACACATAAGAGCGAGCTTTTAGGTAGCACATCTTTTGGACAATTCCTAACACCCAAAAGGCATTGCAAAAATATGGTTGGCATCAGAGGTGGGACCAAATCACAAGTAAGTCCTATGTCTTAGCAGTCAAGTCCAAGTCAAGTCCCAAGTAAAGACAGAGAAGGGCAAGTAGAGTCCAAGTCCAAGTCACATCAAAGCCAAGTCGAGTCCAAGTCCCAATCTTTTAAAGTCCTGAGTCATCAGGTACTCTTCACTTAATAATGTCATTATTAAACTATCAATCATAATTTTAACACATCAATCTAATCTAAATACAGATTAAAATATGTTCAATGTTTCTGCCTTGAAATATTTTACGATATATGCATGCGCATACCTGTGTAATATATGCATGTGCATACCTATGTAGTCTGTACAAAACGGATAGATACATGATACTCAGCACAGCTGCAAATATATATTGTTTTTCCAAATTGCAGCGTCCACTGTAAGGATGAGTAAAAATTTGATTGAGTGAATTATGAGCCTGGTAGCCAGTAGCCACCTAGCTAGCTGAGTGGAATGTGTTTCAATCGGCATAATATCATGTGCTTCATGTAAACAAATTATTGAAGACTTCACCAGTTCCGTTACAAAAAGGCAAAGACAACTCATCATATTCTTGTCCATTTTCCAAATCACAGTGAGTGCAGCCTATGTCAAAGTGCCCTGGCTTTCACCAGTAGTGGGAACCGGATAAATCCGCAATCTCCTCTAACCTCGTCTTTGTTGCCTTCATGATTTCCTTTTATACATTTCTTATATTTAAAAGGAGATATCAATAATCATTAACAAGCCAGCTGGAATCTGCCACTCGTTTTCTCTCCCTTTCGTGCGCGCTCAGACACCTTCTCAATTTAATGGAGTAGTATAGCCTATGTTCAAGTTGGATCCTAATTGGATCTTAATGGAGAAGACCCGAAAAAAGTATCATATTTATGTAACTTTATGTAGGCCTAATGCATCTTTTGGTGCATTTTGACATTGTAAACGTTCTCTAACAAGAGTGAAAAGCAGTTTGCAGTAAAGCTATTTATTATGACCGCCGCGCAGCGAATCGGAGGTCATATAGGTTTTTTTTTTTTTTTTTTTCGCATGGGCAATTTTCCGTCAAGGATTCCTGGGACACTGAAAGACCGGGGTACACGAAACTTGGTGGGCATGTAGCCCCACAAGGATAGCATGGAACCATTGTTTTTAATTTTCATCTGTAGACCCCCGCTGGACTGGATCCGTGAAAGGAGGGTAGGGCGGACACAGTTTTCTGTGAATATCTCGAGAACCGTAGGGTTTAGGAGGACCACCTATTTTTTGTATGTTGATCTTAAGGGGCCATGTCAACCCATTCCATAACCACTCATTTAATGTATAGCGCCACCTAGTTAAAAACAAAAAAGTAAAAATGAGGTGTTGTAATCGCAGGTATCTGTGACCTAACACGGTCAAAACTGCACAAAATTGGATGTAGGATCATTATGAATGCACTGAATGCACGCCAAGTTCGGGGGAATTCCATTCCATTCAGTGAGACGGTTAGAATCATATATGCCTTTCACCTTTTGTTTTTAGCCAGCAGCCAGACCAGCAGATACCCTGACTTTGCTGAATTACTGAAGCTAAGCAGGCTTAGTTAGTACTTGGATAAGAAACCTCCTTGAAAGAGTAGGTTCCTGCTGAAAGTGGTGTTGGTGGCTGGCCAGCAGGTGGCACTCTTCCCTGTGGTCAAAAGCCACCAAACAAATATCAATCCCAATGTCCTATTGCAGTGACAGGGACACTGTACTGCAGGAGATGTTTTCCTTAGCATGAATGTTAAATTGAGGTCCTGACTCACCATGGTTGTTAAAGATCCCATGGCAATTATCGCAAAGAGTAAGTGGTTCCCTGATTTGCTTTATTTATGTACACATACATAAAGACACACACACACACACAAAAAAACACACACAAAACACATATACACAAAAACAACCACACACTCTGCACACACTCTATTACAAACACACAAAAAAGGAACAAAGTAGGAAAGGAACACAATTTGACAAGTGTGACTTATTTTTGTGGAAAAAATGTGCTGGACTGGGCAGCGGTCATATTTTGTACCGCTCTGCGATACATCTAGTTGACTAAATGTTGGTCCCTCCTCTGTCTCGTGCCCTACACTGTGCATGATCACTGTGCTTTTAACATCAGGGAACTTTTTAAACTGAAACTTTTTGCCTAGAACCTCCTCATGATTCCTTTCCATCTTCAGCTAACTCCATAGACAGTAAAATAAACTCTTAGGCTTGTGGCTTCAGGTTTTGCAGCTTCCGTTAAACGACATCAGCCCCCCACAAAGGAAATAGGAAAACACATAGGAAAACATGCGTTAATTGTGTTAATTACGTATTTCAAAATTAATCATGATGATTAACGCGATCCACTTAGTCGGGTGGCAACAATCTTGGCCGTGATTGATGTGTGATTTATTTAGTTTCTCATGCAGGCCAAAGTCCTTTTAGGCAAGTCCCTCCACTCTGCGACCACATTGCAACGCTTTTTGGGCACTTATCGGGCATCTATTTCGGCAGAAGTAAGGCTTCACAACACCGACCTTGCTCTAGCGGCGAGATCACAACACATGATCGGCACAATGTCTTCACAGCACACCACATGATTGGCTCAATGTATTCAGATGTTGACGTTTTGCCGCGGAATGGGTGGGATAGGTGTAGACAACTGCCATATTGCCGTTACAAACTAACCCCATGCATTTTTATGGAGGGTTTTTTGAGTGCTGTGTCTTCTCATTAGAAAGTATCTGACTAGGCTTCCATGACGCAATTGCATGTCTCTGCATCACCCAGCCAGGCTCTGCCCGCTTGTCTTCGCTATTTTTTTTTTTTTTCCGTCGCGGAAAAGAAAGCATCTCTGGGGTTACTGGACTTAACCTAGTTCATAGTGTTATTTTTATTTGATACTTCTGTTCCTGTTACTTGTGTGCAGATGACAAATCATGCTGTGTGTCAAGAGAAATGTTCTTAACCTAGTTTTAAATGTCCTTAGTTCCTAAACCTAATGTTCCAACTCATTGGACTAAAAGTGTGTGTGTGTGTGTGTGTGCGTGTGTGTGTGTGTGTGCAAGGAAGTGTAATGACACAATGATACAATGTGAGTGTGAGAAACAAGTGATTGTCTCTTTGGTGCACAGACTTTGTCTCTGTATCCAGATTGTCTGATGCATATGAGACCTTGCTGCAGAAATGAATAAACTACTAACAACAAAGACAAACCTTCTCTCAGACTCAGTATTTATAGATATTTAGGTAAAATGTCTTCCGCACTACTCACACGACTTATAGCTTACACTGGTCCAAAGCCAGTTTAGCCCACTGTAGCAATAGCCCCATGGAAATACACATGGAGTCCTGCATTATTGCGCAGAATTGGAGAAGGAATCAGATACTGAGAAGAACCAGTCCCTCAAAGATTGGAATAAAATGTTTCTGTCTGTCAAGTATTGTTCTTTTCTATGTTTCCTCTACTGGCACTTCAGCCCAGACACAACCCCAGACACTCACTACCAGTATAACTGTCATGAAAAAACCCCATATTATTATTACGCCCATCAACATCCAGAAATACAGGTTTTTTAGAACATTTGATCGCATGGCGGCGACATCAATGAGTGTCGCAGACTCGCAACTTTCTTTTATATGGCTCTGGCTGAAACTCCATAGTTTCATCAAGAAACATGCTCCTCAGTTTTAAATTAAATGTATTGACATTCGGCGTACAATAAAGATGTGAAGGTAGGCTGTCTAAGGCCCCATTTAGTCAACGTCAGTCACATCAGCTGAATTGTTCCTGACCTCTAATCAGCTAAAACTGCATGTAGGCTATACTCTCTTGTAGCAATAATTGTTGTATACCATTTGTTTAGTTAGCCTATCTAATCAAATTCCAGAAGTCCAGTTTGGCTGGTGATCATGTTAAGTGATGATATTTGATCACCAAGGCCCTGCCTATTTGTTGACAGCTCTCTGCTCTGCCTCTGCTCCTTGAGTGGCGGAGGTTCACATTTTCAGGAAGGCTACTATACAGTGAGCAACAGAATATGAAGAAAGATCTTGCCGAAAACATGTGAACATCACCGGTTCATATTTAATGCATGTCCACTTTTTTTTTTTTGGGGGGGTTTTTATGCCTTTAATTTGACATGACAGGAAGTGAGTGGGAGAGAGAGAGTCGGGGTGGGATCCGGAAAGGACCACGGGGCGGGAATCGAGCCCGGGTCGCCAGCGCACAGTGCAGGTGCCCCAGCCAGCCGCGCCACAGCTGGGGCCTTAATGCATGTCCACTTAAGCATTATCCACACAAAATGCTGTGTGAACTGCAGGGAAGTCTCAAAGTAAAGTCTTGAAAAGTCTTGAATTTCCCCTGGGGATCAATAAAGTATCTATCTATCTATCTATCTATCTATCTATCTATCTATCTATCTATCTAAAGGTTTTGCTGGGTTTCGAACATGAGTCGCGCGGAGGAAAAGTATTCTACTAAATCAGCACTGATACCACTACACCACGAAAAGCTGACAGATTAGTACCCTACTAGCCTACTGATATCCATGTCCTAGTTAACTGGTGTTAAGTAGAACGCTCCATTGACTTGAATGGGATTTCCCAAAGTTCTAGTGGTCATTATTTTCGACTAGAGGACCTCTGAAAAAAATAATGACCGCTGTCAATGGCAACGAAGTTTGTGCTTCTAATTCAGGTCTTTCATATCACTCCGCAACTACTGGAACTTCATTCAAAAGTGAAAAGCAGACAGTTTGGTCAGCTGTGTTCTAAAGAATGTTTGATTCAAGTTTGTTGTGTGTTGTAGCGAACTATTTGTTTCTCAGCAAAAGCCACGATGAACGGTAACAAATAGGCTATAGCCTAGGCTATGTAGACTAAATAGTCATATCGTGGGGAGTTTATTGTTTCGTTTTGGCAAGTAGCCGTGTAATAAGTGGGATAATGTATAGAACGCCGATCATTATGGGTTGGTCTTCAGGGCAGAACAATACCCCTCCGCTGTGCACCGGGACTTATTTTTCCAATAATGACCGGCATTCTATACATGATCCCTTATAGCCCATGACATGAGCAAACACGGGATGGACGCCTTGAACAAGGCAGTCTAGATTAATCTTTGCCTCACATACCAAAACAGTTAATCTACAACAAACTGGCATGACTCAACTTCAGACGTTGTTCATTTTTGGGGGCAGAAACACACATTGTGATTATAATGCTGCAATCATATGAAAGTCACTTGTGGGCCTGGAACCACTCACTAAAACTGCAAACCTTGAACAGTAATTCACACACAGCTTTTACCAGTAGTGCCACCAAATCAATCAAACAGAAGTGAACTCACTGTTCTCTCTCTCTCTCTCTCTCTCTCTCTCTCTCTCTCTCTCTCTCTCTCTCTCTCTCTCTCTCTCTCTCTCTCTCTCTCTCTCTCTCTCTGTGTAGCCTACAGTCTTCACGTTAAATCAATGCATATTTTCTCTTGTGACAGCTTTTTTGTCAACCGACACCAAGATCTAGCCTATATTTATTACAGCAATAGGCTACATCTAAGTAGGCTAGCCTAAGTGAATGTTTTGCACCAGGCTGCTGAACGAGCAAAGTAGCCCTAACCTGTAGATGGCCTTGCAAGTGTCAAATTTAGGCTCTGTGGGCTGCAGCAATAATTGAAAGTAGAGTAGAGTATAGAGAGTATTGAAACGGGACAAAATTGTGATTCTGGGTCAAGACAGACATGCCCTAATATGGATTTAATGAAATTAAGCACAATTACAATCAGTTGACTTGTGGCACAGGTTTAAAGAGATTGAAATGCTGAGATAGGCTTACCCTCCAAAAGAAATAAAGTGTTAATTGGGGTCATGCCAGTTTGTTTTACATCACTTAGGTTTTGGTATGTGAAGCGGAAGACGAAAATCATAATTTCATTTCGGCAATGTATAGTGTAGCGGTGTAGGCCAGTGGTTCTCAACCTTTTTTCAGTGATGTACCCCCTGTGAAATATGTTTTCAGCCAAGTACCCCCTAACCACGCAAAGCATTTTTAGTTGAGAAAAAAATACTTAAAACAGAGCACTGTGCCATCAGTGTCTAATTTATTAAACTTTGGAACTAATAAACACATACACATACAACTTATATTTTCCTGAAATATTTATTTTTTTATATATATTTTTAAGTATTTTTGTATGGATTCTATTTTTTAAATATATGTATATTTTAACCCTTTTTTTTTTTTTTTAGGGCATTTTCACTACCTTTATTCATAAGGATTTATTCTGGTCATTGTAAGTGCCACACACACATATTATATATTGTATTTTTTCTGGCAGAGTCTAGGCTATCCAGATCTGCCATAATTTCATGTATTAGTACTAGCATTGATTTTATTTTGATTTTTAAAGAATTAAAATATAAAAAGCGTATTATAAAAAATCTTATATTTTGACATGTATCTCACCACAGCAAGCTCATAGCTCTACATGCATTTCATGTGTGTGTAGGGCAGACTGTCCTGAATCTGGCAATGTCATTGCCACAGTGGAGGGATTCTCTGGGGTTGAGCAATTTACAGACATATGTGGTGTGCGCCTTACAGAAATAAATGCCATTTTTTTATTTAGTGATTAAAAATGACCTTTCTGCGCTCCATATCTGAAACACGAACTGATCTGACCTGACTTGACCCGAGTTTACGTGTGTGTGCCTCTCTGCACTCATGATTCTCTACAACTTTTTACTGCGTTGCCATGAACAAAGTAAATAGTAGGGGGGCCTATGTGTCTAATTTGGGGACTTGTGTATTATATTTTTGTTCTAGGGGTTCTTAAGAGTAAAATAAAACATGTCTCCATTTTCTTTAAGGTTCTGAAGGACCCAAATCGAAGGTCAAATTCAGAAAAGGTCAAATTTGGTGTTTTGTCCATAAACCTCACATTGCTGGTATTGTAGCATAGGGGTTGGTGACAAAAAGCAAAGATATTCTACAAGGTAGTGTGCAAAAGTGGACTACATAAACAATACAACATTATAAAACATTTTTAGACTGGTGATTGATTTCTTTAACAAGAAATCGTGCCTAAAATGCTCAAAATTGTCCACTTAAAAAATAATACTTCAATATCAATACTATCAATTAATGCCTATTAGTGTGCTTGAGTGTAGGCCTAGCCTGCTCTGACAGTTCTTGTCTACACCCATTCAGAGCACAAAGTGCAGAGATCTCTTTTAAATCAAGTTTAATAGACTTTTACATAGCTAGTACCAGTTGAAGTCTGTAAGGCCTTCAGTAGCCTATGTAAGTGTAAAGAAAAAAAGGGTAAAAGGATCAGATAGACAAACAGACAGGTGTGTGTGTGTGTGTGTGTGTGTGTGTGTGTGTGTGTGTGTGTGTGTGTGTGTGTGTGTGTGTGTGTGTGTTTGTGTAAGAGAGAGAAAGAGAGACACAATGACAGTTGGCTGTTGATAGCTGGCAGTTATAGAATTTAGAATATCAAATAACCTGAAGCACATAGTGCTCTGTTCTTCATGGTTGGTGATATTAGTGACCTTCTAGCCTTCTACATTTGAGCAAACACACTTTCATAGTTGATGGTGGCACAGTCTAGTTAGGTTATATTCTGAGGTGTGTCTTTCTGTTAGTCAGGTAATGGCACACATTCTCTACAGCAAAAGAAACAGATGTTTGGCTATGTATCCAGTGGCAGATATGTGTGGACTGGTGAATGACCCATCACTAGAGACATGCCAAATTTCTTGTTTTTGTCAATGAGAGAGGAGAATATGGAGATGGTGAGCACAGATCAGCCAACGATTACAATGTTACAGTGCAGTTATTTTACAACAGAACAAAGCAGTTTGGCACAGGGACTGCTACAAATCCACCTGTAACAGTGAGCATCTGCAGCATGCTAAGATTCACTACCAGAAATCATGTGAAGCAGGCAGGATTCGGTGTCTTCAGAAAAGACGTGGTAGACCATCTTTTGAATCTGCAGCAACACCTGCAACTGCATCAAGTCCATCTAGAGGGACTTTGTACACTTGTTCAGCAGCAGCTGCTGCCAGCATAGATAAGTGCTTCTTCTGTCAGAAGCAGACAGCAGTCTTCATGAGGTGTCCTCTTAATAATATATTAATATATAGTAATATTTTGAAGTCAATGCGACTTTTAACAGGTAGTCAGTGTAAAGATGCTAGGATGGGGGAAATATGTTCATATTTTTTGGTCCTAGTGAGTGTGCGAGCAGTTGCATTTTGTATAAGCTGTAAGCTCTTTAGACAGGTATTATTACAGCCAGTGTATAGAGCATTGCAATAGTCTATCCTTGGGGTGACAAAAGCATGGATTAATTGCTCGGTATCTGGCAAGGATAAGGACTTCCTTATCTTTGAAATGTTTCTTAAATGGTAAAATGAAGTTTTGGTGATCTGTTTTATGTGATTATTTAGTGAAAGGTCCTGGTCAATTATAACTCCTAGATTTTAAACACTTGTGGACGAGGTCAGTGGAAGATCACTATATGTAGCCTGTGATGTGGATAGGACATCCCTCATCTTTTTACAACCTGAAACCATGACTTCTGTTTTATCTGAGTTCAAAAGCAGGACATTATTTGTCATCCATGTCTTTATATATCTTATACATGTGTCAAGTTTGGCTAACAGGGTTAATTCATCAGGTATTATGGAAAGGTATGGTGATGTATCATCTGAATAAGAATGGAAATTAATGCCATTTTTCCTAATTTCAGAGCCTAGGGGAAGCATATAAAGAGAAAATAGCAGGGGCCTCAGTACTGAGCCTTGAGACACTCCATATTTTACCATAGTCTGGGTAGATGGTTTATTATCGACCTGTACGCATTGTCGACGGTTAGGAAGGTATGATCTAAACCAAGTGAGTGCTGAGTCTTTGATGCCTATCAAATTTGCAAGCCTATGAAGTAGTATGTCATGGTCTATGGTGTCAAAGGCAGCGCTGAGGTCCAGGAGGACCAGTATTGATACATATCCATTATCAGCGACAATGAAGAGGTCATTAAAAACTTTAACTAATGCTGGTTCAGTACTGTGGTGAGCTCTGAAGCCAGACTGATATTCCTGAACTTTGTTCATATGTAAGAAGGCACCAATTTGTTTGGACACTATTTTTTCTAGTATTTTAACATGAAAGGGAGATTTGATATGGGTCTATATATAGTTGGCCAGGTTGTTAGGGACAAGGCTAGGTTTTGTGAGGGATGGCTTAATAACAGATGTCTTAAACGACTGTGGTACATGCCCTGATAGCATTGAATTATTTATAATCTGGAGCAAAGTATTATCCAGGAAGGAGAGAGCAGTCTTAAGAAGGTGAGTAGGAATAGGGTCTAATAGACTAGTTGTAGATTTTGATGAGGAAATTGTGGAGGTAAGGTCTAATATGTTGTGTATGTAAATTAATTAAATGTTGTTTGAGGTCTCATCTGTGATTCTGCTACGTTTTCGCTATCTTTCAGCAATTGAATATGTGTATTTGGTGAAACTGATTGGTTACTGATCTTATCTCTAATTGTTTGACATAACAATCATAATACTGACATACAATCATACTGTTGAAAATAACTGTTTTGTGAACTTTTTTCAACATAACCAGTGATTTAGGTGAAATGTATGGTGTTAATTACAGTGAAATATACAATTTCAGAAAAATAGGGTTGAAACAGGTAAAAAAAAAAAATGAGACATAATTTTTCTCCATGTTCAATGACCCCTAAAGACAGTCCAACATAGACATAGGCCCCCTGACTAAAAGGCAAAAAAGGTGTTTCTTTGTCAAACAAATTGGGATGCAATGTGAGCCTTGAATTGAACGCCATGCAGGAATTTACTAGGATCTCAAAACCGGATTATGAACATTCTGTGCCATAGAGAAACACACAATAGCATTGGAAATATAAACATGCTTTGCCACAAAAACAGACAAAAACGTGAGGTAAGTCGAGATATATGAAGTTATTATTTTGCTGTCACATCGTCTTTTTTATAACCCAGAAGAATGTATGGTATCAAATGATAGTTCTGTCTCTGTCATCTGACATGTGTGGCATATTCGATCACAGGTCCGCGAGTAATTCAAACGAGAGTAATGGGTGTGCAGTTGGTTTTTGTACATAACATTATTATTTTTCACTCACTTCGTCTGTTTTCATAAGGCAGAAGGATCGACATGCTTGATATCAATGGATAGCCCTGTGTCTCCTTATCAGGGGCGCAGCTACCCATTTTTTGAGGCAATAACAACAAATGCAACAACAAATTGGCCAAAAAAAAAAAAACACACACACAAACAACTAAAGTAAAACAAAAGGCCAATAATTTACAGAATTTATTAGTGTAAATTATTATTTTTTAAGAAATTCTGCCAATTTGAACTTGAAGCATTGTCACTTTAAGAGTCTAAACGGTTCTCATAACGTCCTTTTGCCAGCTGTTGCTCACAAAGGATAAGGCTGATCCAGCTCTAGCCTTTGTTTGCCACATTATCAGCACAATATTAAGCTATTAATATTAGGATTGTTAGGAAATGGAAACATGTAATGAGTTTTTGCTAGCGTGACATTTCTGTTTGCAGTTTGCCATTAAAAGTTCAGTATGAGCATGGTAGCCACCTAGCTATCTTAATGGAATAGGTTAATGTTTCAATCGGCATATGCTTAGCAAACGCTAGTCTGTTAACATGAATATTTGCAAGCCTCCAAGCACAGACGTCATACTTTAAATCCTACCTGTTGCTTTTCACCATCCACTTATTTAACTACTGTCGCATCCCTTGACATGCCATCTCATTTTCCCTCTTTCTTTTTCTATGTTTAGCCCCCGACAGGTTTTTTTGCTGTATCCATCTTTCATAGACGAAAACTCACTACTCGTACCTGCTCACTCAGCGCTCACGGCGCCCCCACTCCCTTTTCTATGTTTTCTATGATGGAATCTTATGATAGGGCACCTACTATAGCCTGTTAGTCCTCTAAAATGTTATTTAACATTGAGGAAATGCAGAAATGATTTAGAAACGTACAACAGTAGCTACATATAGAATATACCAAATATATTATTATTATTTTTACCATCGGCTTTGCGCCCGGTGCTTTCGCCCTATCGCCGCGATATAGCGCATACCCACTTTTTGCGCCACTGCTCCTTATATATGCGTTCACGGGTTCGCGAGTAATACAAACGAGAGTAATGGGTGCGCAGGTGAACGCAGAGACAGTAAATATGATGCAATTTGATTTAATTTCATTTTTTTAATCTTCATACTTTAACGTACAGACAAGTGCGTGGTCTCGTTGGAAAGCCCCACTTCTGCTCTGTCACACGATAAAGGCTTCTCGCTGCTATGAACAGTTGCTGAGCAATTTAACAGAGAAGAAAGGGTGTGTTTTTTGACGCACTTTGCGTCATTCGACTTCTATCTCACGTACCCCCTGGAGTGCCTTCACATACCCCCAGGGTATTGTAGGCTATGTAGGAGTGAATACGTCAGATTTTCTGTCCATGACACCTGAGGTCCAAATCTCAGCTACATGTCTTGTGCATTGTTTTGTTTTATTTTTTCCGTTCATACAGCATGTGTTGTATTTTTTGTGGATAGGCCTAATGCTTAAATGGACATGTATTAGACATAAATTGGTTATGTTTTCAGCTATATCCATTATTTTGTCTCATAGGCTACATGTCCATTTAAGTACTCTTCGGGGTGCACTATTGTTCCTTGTAGTACTATGCTATCCTTAGGCCCTGTCCACACGGAGACGCTTTTTAGGTTAAACGCAGAGGTTTTGCTTCGTCTTGGCCAAGCGTCCAAACGAATCCTGTAAACGCACTGCCCGAAACCGCACTTTTCTGAAACCTGGTCCCAGAGTGGAGAAATCTGAAGCCGTAGCCCGTTTGAGTTCGTTTAGACAGCGAAACCGCACATCCTGCTTGCATATCGATGATGTCATCGCCACACCTCAGCTGCCCTGGACTTGCACTTATAGTATTGCCTAACAATATTAGTTTTCATACATGACATTACCTACGATTACACTCCGTTAAGATAAATATCACAACTGATGCTGCGCAGCGCCGATAGTGAATGCTCGACTGTGAATGCCTGGTCCCAGAGTGGAGAAATCTGAAGCCGTAGCCCGTTTGAGTTCGTTTAGACAGCGAAACCAAGACATCCTGCTTGGCGTATCGATGATGTCATCGCCACACCTCAGCTGCCCTGGACTTGCACTTATAGTATTGCCTAACAATATTAGTTTTCATACATGACATTACCTACGATTACACTCCGTCCAAGATAAATATCACAACTGATGCTTTCATGGCGCCGATAGCTTATGACTTGGTGGACTGAACACTGTTTTTCCGGGTGTTTTTTTATGCATTCTAGCTACTGTCAGTGGCGGAGAGAACTTAAGTTATTAGGAAAGTCGCGATTGGAAAGTTTAGGCTACATTAATTTGTGCGTAGTGCCAGTGTCATTCATTTATTTTACATGTCTTACAACATATATACATGCATTCACAGTCGAAATTGAAATCAGATATAAGCATACAAAGACGCTTTTTTAGAACTCACGTTAAGCCGATGGTAGCACAATGAATGCGAATGCGATTTGATGCAGGCAAAAAGTATTGACTGTTACTAACGAAGGTTTTATAGCAATATTATAAATGTGGCGACAGAATAGCCTTGAACTTGGGTAAGCCTTAGTAGCCTAATTGCGGTGATAGCCAAAACTAATGTGAATCACAGACTATCCTACAACCAAAGAAAGTCAAGGTGATTAGTAGGCCTACCTGCGTTAGCCAAATAAAGGACGGGACTGCACCCTTCACAAACCGTAAAATAAAGTTTATTAGTTTTACAGTTGGCTACAGTTGACAGTTCACCATCAGTCCACACAAACAATTCTGGTTTCCTTGCACTAGCCATTTCGCCGTAGCCTATTCTGTCTGTTTTTAAAGCGCAAGTTTTGCAAGTTTTGGTGAATTTCTGTAAAGACACAGTGCCACCTATAGGCCTGGGGTATGAAGTAACATGTTGAGTCGTGTTGAGATGGATCCGTTTGGACGCAAATATTCTTGATATGGTTCCAGGGAAGACGGAGGAAAAAAAGATCGGTTTGGTACGTGTGGACTAGGCCTTAGTTGGGCAAAGGGGGATTCTGTGAAGCTGTCCTGTCATTCTAACAGAATAGACAGATCGGGCATAGTCAGTGTGTAACAACTTGTTCTCTATGGCTCAAAAGTCACAGCTCTATCGGGTTTCTCTGAAACTCTGAGTGTTAACTATTTTGACTGTTGATACTCCACGAGGGGGACTATCGAGGCTTTTGGCCCTGAAAGGAAATATATGTGCGCACAGTTTGGGACTACTTCAAGAATCTCCATAGAGTGCTGTTCACTGGTGCTTGACTAGTATAATCATTCTATGTTGTTTTTTTATGTGTTTTAATTATTACCGTTTAAACACTTTTAAACTATTGACATTTTTATGTGTTTTAATTATTACTTCTTAAACACTTTTAAACTATTGCCCTTATGCTTTTATGTACCTTGCATGTTTTATTTCTTTTCTTTTATTCTTTAATTTTTAATTATTCTTTGGCCTTCTATGCTTTTATAAGCTATTCTTTTTGCTTGTATGTATGTAAAAGACATTGAATGACCTCTGTGTATGAAATTCGCTATATAGTTTACTTGACTTGACTTTGTGAAAATGTGAACCTCTGGCACTCCAGGGACGGAGGCAGAGCCGAGCACTCTTAAGAAGTAGGCAGGGCCTTGTTCAATATTCACTGATTGTATGCAAATATCACCAGTTATCATTGATCACCTGCCAAACGGGCTCACTGTTAGTCTTGTTATGAGGTTATGAGCCATCAAAATGCTCTTTATCATTTTGTAACTATAAAGGGCTATTTGACGTCTTTAGAAAAATATCGGAGGTGCCATATGTTGAGATATTCCAGCCTAGATTTTTGACATTAATATCTCCTATGATATATTGCTATTGTCTATCCAACAGAGTTTCCGCTAGAAAAAAATGGTTTCGTTTTCCGGACATTTTGATGATATGCCGGTCAAACATCATATTATTGCTTCTTAATTAGTCAAGTTGAGGAAAACTGGAGACAGGCTATGTAGCTTAAAGAATGACATAATCAGGCTGAATAGAATGCAACATGTTCATTAGCCTAACTTATGTAAACATGCCTAACAAGATCCAGCCAGTAGGCTTTATGTTTTCATTAACAGCAAGAGTCCGCTTCGTTCATTGATTTAAAAAGGCTACACGTTGTTTGTTGCTGCTCGTTGTTATCTCCAGTGGTTCCACTGTTTAACTTGCACAGATGCGCAAACACAAGAATGAGCGCTCACACCAAGGCTATAATTTATTTGATAACAATAAATTAAGAAATGTTTCCTATTCTGGGAAATGTTTAGTTTCTTTTTCTTTCGGTCCGCGGTTCAATGATACCGTTTAATTGTGCGCGGACCAGCAATCTCCTCGTCGAGGAGGCCGTAACCCTGCAGATCATAGACATAGAAAGCTTAGGCCTACTGTATGCTTTGGGTACAGAACACATGTTGCATGTCCAGCGTACACGGAGAATGACAGTCTTGGAGAGGCCGCAACCCCGCAACTCCACTTCCAACGTCATGATTCCGACAGATACGCCCGACACTTCTGCTTTTTATCTGGTGGTGGTGGAGTTGACCAGACATCTGAGGCTTCAGGCGTTACCATTTTATCATCATCCATCGCGTCTGGCCTCTGAAAAAACTTTTAGGCTAGTCTGCCTGGGCCTGGCCATGTTTGAACCCCCTCACTCATTTGTTCGTTGTTTAGCATGCGTGCGCTTCCTATTTGAAATGTTTATTTGAAATGCAGCATATGCGTGTTGTTTAAAGCAACACCAAAGAGTTTTTTGTACCTTAAAATAATGTTTCCAAAATCGTTTCAGTGGTTCATCAACTTGTAACAGGGTGAACGGCACTTCTACATTCGCTTTGCGGCCCTCTATCGGCTATAACCGCACTAAGTTTGCAGATTGGGTAGCGGGTCTGTAGTTCGATGGAATGAGACATAAGAAACTACACATTTGACTTGCATCTGATGTCGCAATACATCGTAGCCTACTTCCATAAATCGTGCAACATATTCTACCTTGTCTGTGGACATCGTTATTTGCAAAGCCGGTGCTGGATAAACAAATAGCGTGCGTGCGACAGAGGGAAAGTTCTTTGGTGTTGATAGCTTTCAAACGGTAGAGCCTGTACATTTAATAACATAGCCAGAGGACGGATTGCTTAGGCTTACATTTTAAGGCTTATTCTCAAATTCAGATTGCATTAGGGGGACGGGTTTATTAGCCAATTTCAATCGGACAATTTGACCGGAGAGATTTAATTTTGTCGGACATTTCATTTTTTTTCCAGCCAATGTCCGGTAATTAGCCTACCGGACAACGGAAACCCTGCTATCCAAAGTAAGGTGCATGTTTTGAAGTTAACTGATGGTCAAATCAACCAAAACGTGGATTTGTCATAGGCCTACATTTTCAAAACTTGGAAACTTGCACTTAGGCCTATCAGAAATTGGTTGGACATAGCAACAGTTGGGGCGCCGGCGGGCCTACCATGACTGATAGTTCGAGGAGGATCTTTGCATCTTTGCAATAACTTTAGATCAGAATTCATTCTGAAAATATATTATAATATTTATATTTCAGAAAAAAATTAAACAAAATCACCACACCAATTACAGGTTGTGATAATCATTTCAACCTGATAATGAATGATGATGAAAATACATAACTAACCCAGAGCAACTAGCCTACATAGTCCATAATCCAACGCAGGTCTGAAACCTGCAGGTATAGTGTGAACATGAAGAACACCGAGGCCCCATCAGAGCTGAAGTTCACCAGAAAGAGTTCTGAGTCTCACAATGTGAATACAAAATGAACTGAGTCCCTTTTGTTTTTGGTATCTCGCCTGGTCCCCTCCTCTTTCTGGTCCCCTTTTAGTGGACTGAGTTCGGTTCTTTTAAAAGGAACTGTGAAAAGGCCCTTGGTAGTTAGCTTCAATTAACACCCGGGTCTCCTTATATGGGCAAAAATGGTTAGAAGAAAGTTAAAATCGAAAAAAATAAACTATCATGAAAGATCATTACCACATTCATTTTAACTGGCCAATTTGCTAATAGGCTTTGATATGAATAGGCCTATGCAAATCGTTCATTCAGTGATCAAATGTTGTTACAGTGCTGATAGGGCATGATCCTATTGAATCCAAGGTCCGCCAGTCACATTCTGTTATAGAACACAGCTGATCCCCGTTACATCAGAGCAGTCTGCAGGAGCTCTCCGGTTACCACATTTTTGGAGCTTGTGCTAACGTGGCATTTTGGGAAATTGAGTTAGCTCAAAATAGTGGCATCCCTTATTCACAGGGAAAAAACTGTTTAATAATTCAATTTATCTGAATGAATATTCTACATAATGAGAAAACAGGTCTATTGGAGTGATGTTATCTTCGAACTTTGTCATGACAGGACACAAAAGACTCTTCGGAAATGTATTCCCTACGTCAGTGCAACGTCATCAGTCACGAAGGACTTCCCCTCTACTTTCTTAACTGCCCTGCTGATTCAGATGACTGCTGTTCTCGCACGTGAATCGAGTCACCTTTAATAGCTGGTGAGTATGGACCAGTATGGCTCGTTCTGTTCAAGTTTTTACTAGATTAAGTTTAGGTGGGCTACGGTTGAATGTTGTAGCCTGATACGCGTTTGATTTGGGTGACCGAAGGATAGGCTATGTAGGGGAGAGATAGCCGATCACGCACCCTAAAAATGAATGGTGTCTGTCACACTGAAAGTAGTTTCTGGACGTAAATAATGTTAATCGGTTAAGTGTCGGTTCTAGCGCACTAAGACTAGCTAAAGGTTTTATGTATTAAGATTCCTAGAAGTATGGCTAAAGTTAGACTTTTCAGAGCGCTAATTTTGTGATGTCACATTTGTTTGACCTTAGGCTAAATTGATGTCAGTGCAAGTGTTTTCGAAACAGATTGAAACAGCCTAAACGAGTTATGATCTATTGTCTACAGTTTTAACAAACCAAATGCGAATCTAGACTAGCGCATGGATGCTTCATTCACTAGCCCAAACACGGTTAGTGTAGTCATGTGAGGCCGCTTCATCGTTATGCAATTGAGGGACATGGCGTTACATAGTCTATGGGCAAGCGGTTCCTAAACTTTTTTTTCCCCCCCGCGGACCATTTAGGCCTACATCCTGACTCGGCTCGCGTAGGCTACTCCCACCATCCGACACATAAAAAAGTAACACATTCTATTGACGCATTCCGGACATCATGTTTAATTAGCCGCCATACACGATAAAAAAAAATAACAAAATCAAAATGTGCAACTGGTCTATGAGCTCACGCTAAAAAAACATTGTGGAGAGCAACATTAAACTGGTTAGATAGCTCACTGCAAACCACACACTGTGGCTTTGGGCAGTCTCCCAATCCACGTGAAGCCTAGGCCTATATGCCTCATCATACTTTCGTTTTCTTCGCGCAGTCTTTTCTGTCTTGTACTTTTCTTTTATCCCCCTACGCTCCACCTCCATCCTCATCATTTTGCCCCCATTCCATCCCATCGTTACATGTTATGTCTCCTGCTCTGTTTCTCTCGCTTTCCCTTCCATTAACCTGGCAATAGCCAGATGAATTTCGCTCCGCCTAGCTCCACTCATCCATCTGGAACCGATCCATTGAAGTGTTGCTTCAGAAGGCTGGGCCTAATCAAAAAATGCTTGCATATGATTGAATAAGCCAGTCGCTTCTACGCTATGTCACATCTATGAAACTCCCGCCCTACGTCCTCATTGGCTAAACCATAAAGTTGGTTGGAGAAATCACTCTCAATGGAAGAGGTCCCAGATGGATGTGAGTGAAGCTAGGCGGAGCTAAGCGGAATGACATTCATCTGACTAGGGTCAGGTTACCCTTCCATCGCTTTAATTATGCCTTTTGGACAGTGTCCCTGTTTTTAGACAGTCTTCCATGTTTGCGTAGCCTTCTACCTAACCTAGCTTCCAAGAAACTAACGCGCCAGATATTCTGTGGCAGGAAATCATGTAGCCTACCTTATTTTTTACGTTACCATATCATTATAACCCGATTCGAAATTATTTATTATTTATAAATTAGCCTAATTTAGATTATTAATGAATCCATCATTTTCAACACCTTTCCGACATTCCCTTTTTCATCTCGCATACCCCCTAGTGGCAGCTCATGTACCACTGGTGGTACACGTACCAGTTTGGGAATCCCTGGTCTAGGCTGTTAGGCTGCAGTCTACTTGCATGGTAAAGCATTACAATGGTCTTAGGCTGACAATTGTCTCACCTTTTTAATTTATTGATTTCTGTGGTTATTTCTCTTTCAAGATCTAAATAGGCCCACTGAACTCACCCTTCAGTCAAGATGTCTGCAGTGGAGTATGATGAGTACGAGTCCAAGTTTATGCGTAAAGCAAAAGAAAATCCATTTGTTCCTGCAGGTAATTAATAAATATATAATTTTCTTATTTAATCTGTAGGCCTACTACTGTTATTAAACCAACACAGTTACTGCAGACTATGCCATAGAGTCTAGTTCTCATAATCATAAAACTGTTCAAATAAATAAGCAACAATACTTATTTTTTCCTTTCACAATAGGAATGGCTGGATTTGTCGCTATTGTGGGTTATGGACTCTTCCGACTGAAAAGCCGTGGCAACACCAAGATGTCGGTGCACCTTATTCATATGCGTGTAGCAGCCCAGGGCTTTGTTGTTGGAGCAATGACGATAGGTATGGCACAAACGTGAGTATTTGTGAGTCTGTTTGCCTCTTCCCATTCAACTTATGCTGTAAAGTTTCTTTTTTTATATCTCTTTAGGTGTCATCTATTCAATGTACAGAGACTACGTGTTGAAGCCCATGGCTGAACAGAAAGCCCTGAACAGGAAATGAACTGTTATTTATTTTTTATTAATTTCACCTCATAGGTGTGTTACTACTATAGGTGTGAAGTACTATAATTAAAGGACTCATGTAGTATGTTTGAAGTGATGGGAATCCTATCCCATTTTAAAAATCGCTGTGCCTCAGATTTCTGAGGTCACCTCTTTACCATCTGCACCTCTTTTATTTTTATATATATATATATATATATATATATATATATATATATATATATATATATATATATATATATATATATATATATATATATACACATATTCATAGGCTCTGATGAGAAAGTGAAAAGTTGCACCTGGTATCGACATGGTATTTCTCTTCATTGGTTATGTATAGGAAAGGGAAGGGACACAAGCCAGGGATTTCACTCACCCCGAGAATTTACTACTTTACGCAAGACCAAATATTTTATTTCTAAGAGCCTTGTGGTATTTTCGTCCACAGTCTTATTTATTCTGTCAAGGTAATTACCTTATTGACTGCTCCTATTTTAAACAGTTAGGAATAATGTGTCATAATTAAGTGATGTTTTATTTATCAAATTCTTTGCTGTGTTTTCTGATGGCCATCACTGAAATTGTTGCTCTGGGCAAACAATGTAGTCTGTTCCACTTCCTGCCTCCTGAATTAATTAAAGCCCCGCAATGCAGTTTTGGCAATTTCTTCACTGTTTTCTCTCTTTTTGCTCGCAGATTTTTCTGCAGAGCTCCCCCTACAGCTTCGGAGTATATATTTTACGACTCCTCAATCAGTCAGTCTGCAGTTTCCTCTTTCTCTGTTCCTCCGACAATGATTTACTCGTTTTCTGCTTCTTTTCGCTGGCTCTGCCATGACGAATGACTGAGAAACTCCATCGCTACCTTGTTCTAGCCGGTGCCTGGCATGTACTGTATGTGTGTAGTGCAGTAAAACAATTTGTTACATCGCAAGACTTTCTGTGTCTGAGACAGTTGCAAGGCTGTTTTTTCAGCTTGCTTCCCCCTAGCGCCTGTGAGACGGCCACCATTTACCCTAGAAAAAGTCATATAACCATTCCAATGACTTTTTGAAACTGTTAAGTTAAGGTCAATTAAGCTAAAAAACCTGCATAGTCCCTTTAAGGCCCAGCAACTTCTAAAACAGAACTGAACAGAAAAAAAACAGCGTAGCTTTTCAGCTTTTGAAAATAAAAATACTCACAACCGAAGTAGCGCCTAAATGATGCATTCTACAGATAGGAAAGGTGTTGGGTTAAAGAAATCACCTTGCAGATTAAGCCCTGTTTTTGTATTGTTGTGGTCTAGCCTACCTCTGTTTTAACAACACTTTTTCTGAATCATGGACTTAATGAAGCTTAGTCAAGGCTATGAATTAAGGTCTGTTGTATCTTTTTGTGAATACATAGATTTTATAGTCTACTGTATTTGTACATTGACACAATGCAATAAAGGGTGTGTCAAGTGGTTTATTGAGTATGTGTACACTTAATTCGGAGGATTGGTTAATGATTAGAGAATGAAATGGTAGGATTAGAGGCTTGGGTTAGAAGAACATATAAAACAAAGAAAAACGCATGCAATTACATTAACACCGACATTGAAAGGTAAAGACAGTCTGTTTATTATTAAATAATAAGAGTATGAGGCTGCATTAATTACTCTGGTCTATTTGGTGGATTGGGAACATGATGATTGAAAATTGCAGGATGAGCGGAACATAAACCAAATAAAGTGTAGGACCTAATCACACCGCAAGTGGACATCGCATGGCAGCTTTGTGGCGTTTTCTATGTCTGCTTACCAGAAGCGTGTCTGATGCTATGCTGCAGCGGCCAATTAAAATGTCTCTTTTTCTCACATTTTTTTTCTTAAATTAAATTTCTTAAAAGTTTTGAATGGAAACACTTTCAACACGCTTGCCTGTGGCGTGAAAAATAGGCATTAGGCATGAGGCCTGTTTCACACCAGGTGCGTGGCGTGAGCGTGTCCGTTTTTATTTCGGCTCCCATGTTAACAGGTTAGACCTTGCACACCGCCTGTGTGACGCACATCTCAGGCGCAGCTTGAGCCGTGCCGAAAACACGTGCATGCTAGGAATAGGACTCACGCCTATTTTTCACGCCACACAGCGTTTCGATTCAAAACAGTGAGAAAAAGTGACATTTTAATTAGCAGAAAGGCCGCCGCAGCACCGCATCAGACACGCTTCTGGTAAGCAAAGACATAGAAAACTCCACGCACCCGCCACGCAGAGACACGGCGTTCACGCCACGTTCCCGGTGTGAAACGGGCCTTAGGTAAGGAAAAGGATGTTTATTTTGGTTGATGCAGAAAGTGAAACATACTCTGGATTCAGTGGGGATGGTCTCAAATCTTAACCATACTGTTTCAAAGTACCTCCTACACTCTAATGCAAACAGGCTGCAACGTTTGGTTCTAGGCCTACTGTATAATAATTATAAATATCCTTGCCTGGGATGATAGGGTATAAGTATACTCTTTTGATCCAGTGAGGGAACTTTGGTCTCTGCATTTATCCATTTATCTGCATTAGTTTGTGAAACACACACAGCACACAGTGAGGTGAAACACACTAACCCGGAGCAATGAGCTGCCTGCTACAGCGGCGTTCAGGGAGCAGTGAGGTTAGGTGCCTTGCTCAAGTGCCATGGATGTGGGCATAGGAGAGCATTGCTCATCCACTTCCCACGCCCACATTTTTCCTACTGGGTCGGGGATCGAACCGGCAACCCTTTCATTACAAGCCCGAAGCACTACACAGTAGGCCACGACTGCCCCCATGGCCTACCCTATTTTACATTTGGTTAGTATTATAAGTATATATACTCTTTTGATCCCGTGAGGGAAATTTGGTCTCTGCAAATATCCCAATTTGTGAATTAGTGAAACACACTCAGCACACAGTAAACACACAGTGAGGTGAAGCACACACTAATCTTAACTTAATAATAAAGTGAGCTGCCTGCAACAACAGCAGCGCTCGGGGAGCAGTGAGGGGTTAGGTGCCTTGCTCAAGGGCACTTCAGCCGTGCCTACTGGTCGGGGTTCGAACCGGGGCAACCCTCCAGTTAGCAAAGCGCTAACCAGTAGGCCACGGCTGCCCCCATGGCATCATTCACACCTCAGGGAGTGCTTGTCTATCAGGTAGGGTACTGATGTCATGTCATAAGTATATTTAAAAAGTGATAGTCCTTGCAGGTGATTTCATTTCTGCATATAGGGAGAAGAGGATAGCCAAGTGACAAGCAGCCCTGTGGGATTTCATCTCAGTTACTATAATGTTGGATTTAAAACATTACATTTTACTATGACATGCTGTGGTCTATCCTTTAAAAAATCCTTGTTAGATCCATACCATGTGTTCTATTGACTGGAACAGGTCCAATCTCTTGCTCACTTGCAAAACAGAGGGTTGGGGTGAGTGCCACAGGCCTAGAGTTCACTTACAGTTTTATTTACCTATTAATTTATTCTAGTCGCCTTAAATGTCATTAAAACACTCATAAAACATATAGCCTGATTAACGGACAAATGTGTTGGGCAGAATTTCAGATCAGTCCAACAGAGGTCTCCAGCCTGCCTGGCTTGCAAAGCTCCAGCAGGGGGACACTGTCAGTGAGAGTTTGCTGTCATGGATACGACGTCTCTTGGGGTGATAAGTCAAAAACAAAGCCAGCTGAAAGTGGTGTGTTGTTGGTAATATCCTAATATAACTATGCGAGCTGTTTGGTTTGGGATATTCTGTGGAAAGGTCGAGGCATTTTTGTATAGTGTGTACATGTCATGCTCGGTCTAGAACTCGCTATAAGCATTAACGTTAAAGTTAACGTTTATTGTTTTTTTTATCTTCACTGTAGCTTGCCAGTTGCTAACCTAAGTTGTATGCTAACAGCAACTTTTATCGTCTGTCACTGGGATGTGTCACTTACCTGCTCAAAAATTAAATTAATTTTTTTAATTACATCATTGAGCTGGATCAGTAACGTTAACGGCCGATGGAGGGTGACCACGATGAAATTAAGGAGCACCTGAGGCTGCAGTTCCAAGCACTGCAGGACCAGCAAGAGAGACGACTCCAGCGAAGGCTTGAGAGGAAGAGGAAGGATACGGACAGTATAACAGCAGAGACTTTGCAAAACCAGGAGGAACTAAGTCTGACAGGACTGGGCACGGATCAAAATAACGACATTGACATAAGGTTGTTGAAATAGTACATTTAGAATTTTCGAACCTCTCCCGAAAGGCTTGGTTTTCTTTGTTAACTTGTTAGGCTTTCTTTAGCCCCGCATCTCAAAATTAAGAAGCTGACTTAGAATGTCCATGTCTGACTTGCTGTTCATGTCTGAATGCTACTCATAATGTCCTTCAAACTCAGATGTTAACAGAATTCAAATGTTTAATTTAATATTTGTATAAATATAATCAGTTTAAACATATAGCCTAGGCCTACTAGAAGTTAAGGGTTAATACCTTAATGTAAATACTAGCCTAATTTCATTTTGGGAAACTCTCACAGACTACTGCAGAATGAAAATGAACTAATGCAGAACCAGCTGAGAGAGTTCAAAGACGAAAATGGAAGACTACACAAATTATTAAATGAAAAAGACTTTGAAATACAGCACCTAAGAAAAAAGAGGGAGGAAGAGAGGCTTGCACTGGCAGGTAGGATTGGCATGTTGCACTTTAGGTTACAATGTTTTCACAAACAGTGCCTTATTATAATTGATCACAGGTTTAGATTAGTGTTGCCAAATACCTCATGAAGATGTGTGGTTTGTCTGTAATGTCCATCACCTGCAGGTACGTCTGGTTTGGCTGGTGATGCTGCGGCTACCAAGATTGTGGAGCTGTCAAAAAAAAACAGAGCACTTACAGTTGAAATTGAGCGAGAAAAAGCAAAGGCAAAGCAAATCAATAACCGAGTCAAGGAGCTGGAGAAGGAGGTGACTGTAGTTATCTATCTTAAAGGAGAGTTCTGGCTTTTTTTTTACATAGCCTACATCTCTGTTTCTCTAGGTCATCGAGTACTGTCGATACGAAATAAATGACATAAATAAATAAATAAATTGGTGCTACCTAGTTCGAGTTGCTGCAGCCAACTGCCAGGGGGGCATGATTTTTGGCTGGCTGCAGCAACTCGAGCTAGCAGGTAGCACCGATTTTATTTCCTAATCCTCAGTACTCGTGACCTCGAGAAATGGAGATCTATGAGAAAAATCGAGAATATACTGCCATTTTATATATTCCATAATTTGTTATAAGGAATACCTAGCAAGAACTCAAGTCATTTACAGTACCATGATAACCCCCACCCCCATACAGTTGCAGGCTACAACTGTAAATGTACCTCAGATCAAGACAAATAAAAGTAATATGTCAAGAACTACAGAGGACGCCCAAGAGGTAATGCATTTGACACTAAATGATGCTGAATAAATGTGTAGCCTGAAAAACATCAGTCTGAATAAATGTGTACCCAGAATTTTGTTCATATACTGTATACTTTTTATGTAAATTTCTGTCCAAATAGGCCAACCCAATAGTGAGGTCTTTACAAGACAAGCTGTCAGCTGCCCAGTTGAAAATGACTGAATATCGAAATCAGATCCAAGCTGCCAAACAAGATCTGAAAGTAGCCCAAAAGGTTTGTGTTTTTAATCTTTTGAAGTCACAACTTAAATGATATGTTAATTTGGAACACAATTGAGTTGTGCTATTGTACCAGACCACTCCATCCATTCACATTTTAGCCAAGTGGGTATTGGAGCCACTACTGGATACAGGTGTGAATACTGTATTAATTTCAGTCTGTGTGGCAAGATGCATTCATCACATGTACTGTACAAGGTTTTGTCAATAAATAGACTTTCATTCATGAACATAATTCCTGGCCAGTAATGTGAAGTATGCTTTTCTACATTTTAATTATACTCACTACTAGTGGTAGTGACCACTAGTAGTGGTACCTGCATTAAAAAGGTGTGTGCGATGCACTGTGCATCAAACTGTGAAGGTCGGCGTTTTCTGTCATTCTCTCCTGGAAGTGCAGGTTTTAAGCAGTGAGGTGGGTGAAGATGTGAACATCCAGCAGTTGCTTAGCAGCCAAAGTAGCTGGAGAGGACGTGCTCAACAGATACTGGCCTTGCAAAACAAAGTAAGTCTGTGCTAGTCTGTACTTGACGGATTCAGTGTCAAATGTATATGTTTTTTCCAGTATTTTGTATCACTGACGCACAAGAAAGAACCATGGACTAGCAGGTGTCTTCTATTGCCACACTTTTATACCCCCCTACACACACACACACACACTCACAATAAATGTGCATCACCACACTGGCGTACAAACCGCAGACGTGTGATTGGAGTAAATGAGATGTGTAACTCTAACTGACCTGGTAGGTACGGGATCTGGAGCAGCAACTGGGCCTGAGGAAGCAGTTGGGAACCCTGACCCTGGAGGAGGAGATGTTGGGCCTCAGGGGCCACCAGGGGGTGCTAGAGAAAAACTTCAGCCACATCCGCTCCATGGAGAAAGAGAGAAAGGAAACGTTGGAGGTACAGCTGTGATTTGCGATTTGCTCTCTTGCAAAATGTAAGAGAGCGGAAATTGTAATGAAAGAGTGTAGGTTTGGACAGTGTTTAATGGTGAAGCATGAAGCCATACAAATTATTATCTCATGCTTGAAACAAAAAGAAAAATATGTAAAAGAGTCAAGTTGAGGAGCAGCAATCCAGTGGTTGATCTATTTGTTGGCTTGGCTCAAAATAAATGTTGAAATAAGTACAAAAAATAGTTGTACCATCAAATGGGTCAATGTGTTCCAGCTGTTTGTTACATGTGGTCTTGGCAGCGAATCACTGAGGACTACGCAGTGCTTCTCCGAGACCAAGATGACGTGAAGAAGAAGCTGGAGGCCTCGAGAGCCAGAAACCGTGTACTCAGCGTGGAGGTGAAGACGCTCAAAAACCAGATCTCCACCCTGGTGGAAAAAGGAAAACACGACGATGAACTAGTGGATGCATTATTGGTAAGAAACTATGGCGAGAATTGGGTACGCCGTAGTGATTTTGTGGAATGTGTGCTGCCAGACGTCTGTGCTGTGTAGGTTTATTTTAGAGACAAGCAATGCTTTTGAAAGCCTATGGCTCTCAAAGGGTATATTTTCTCATTTTACCCATCAAAGACATTCATAGCACATTTTGCACGGTATGATCATGGACCATTCAAATGATTGCACTGTCCTGCAATCAAGGCAGATTTTTTGGGAGAGGAAGAAATCCACACTTTAAACACTTTAAATTAGACTCCGTGATTGAAGATATGTCTTGATTAAGATCCAACAACCCCTTCCCTCTCTCTCTCTCTCTCTCTCTCTCTCTCTCTCTCTCTCTCTCTCTCTCTCTCTCTCTCTCTCTTTCCCTCTCTTTCTCTCTATCTCCCCCCTGACAGAAGCAGCAGGCACATCTGCAGGCGGTGCTGGGCCGCCTGAGCCAGCAGGATGAGCAGCACGCGGAGGCCCAGCAGAGCCTGGGGAAGCAGCTGCACACTGAGGCCCAGAGACACGGCTCCCTGGTGCAGCAGCTGCAGCATATGGTCGCTGAGAGGGAGACCAAAGTCAAGGAGCTGGAGCTGGAGATCCGGAAACTGGCCCTAAAGGTGAGAGCATGTCATGTTCAGATCTTCCATACTCCCGGACCCCCCCACTCCAATACTAGCCATAAATAACCATCGCAATGTTTTTTCCTCCATACTGACCATACAATTGAGACAATATCATGTTCATGTCATCACAGATTTGTGTTATTATTATTATTATTATCATTATTTATTTGTTTTGTGGGCATGAAACATCAGATACTAGGGGTAGGAATCACAGTGTAATTATGTCAATCGATACTGAAACACAAATAATAATGATATTATCAGCAATTTTACAAGGCATTCCAAAAGATTTATGATATATCACAATATCTGTGTAAATGAGGAAGAAGAGGGCAAAAAGATGGAATGATGTATTGACAGGGTGACTGTGTAGAGGAGTATCCTCAGTAATAACAAAGTGTCAGAATGAATGGTAAGTCAAAATGGTAGTAAAAAATATCTATATTTAGCACCAACGTATCGCAGAAAGAAGTTATTCAATATATTGCAAAATCAATATTTTGTCCTACAGTACACCTAGCAGAGACAGTGACAAAGCTAAAAGCCTTTTTTCCTCATTGTGTAGCAGAAAGGAGACGTGAATTCAGAGCTAAAGGCTGCTGTTTCATCAAGAGGAGAGGGTGTTCACAGATCAACGTCAGCACGGTATGTGAGTGGATTCACTTGAGAAGTACAAGTTGTTGTTACACAGACCTTGACAGCAGGTTTGAAAGTGCTTCAAACTATCTTACCTCCTCAGTTGTCAAGAGTGTAAAAAGTGTGAGTTTATAGGTGTGATTGAGATAAGGTTGTTCAGTCTCTACGGCACTAACATCAGTAGTACAGATCAGCTGAAATTGTGTTCAAAAGCCTGGAAAATAGAGTTGCATCAATGACATGGTGTTTCAGATTCCGTGTTTAAAGTAGCCTTTTCCCCTAATGTTTGTACTTCTGCAGCTCTTTCTCCACACTTGGGCATAAACTGGTTGAATCTGCTGCTAGTCTACCAACAGGTGGCAGTGCTGACATGAGGTTAGTGACAATGTTGCAGTTATTCCCTTCCACACTTTGTATGCCATACAAGTGAAGTGTCACTCAACAAGTAAATGGTACAATGTTAATGGTAATAGTAAAAGCGTATGACAGACTCTGTATTTTGTTCATTCTGATGGTAATTTTGATACCATAGATTTAATAGAGACCCAGTCAGACCAATAGTATGAAAAATCAGGAACAGAGTTTATTTACAATGATGCGCATCAAGGGAGAGACAGCATGACTTCACCTAAAGATCCATCAGCTGCTCTAACTAGACAAGGAAATAGTTAGGGTTTAAGTATCCTTCCAGGCTGACGGGAGATGGCGTTGGTCATCCCATCTCACGTGGACTACACTGAATCAGACTCTGATTAGTGGCAACCTGGCAATCCGGAACAGATAGCTACTGACGCAGCCATGCAGAACAGTGAAACACTGCAAAGTCATAATATTCCTGCTTATCTCTAAATACAGACACACACAGATATACACAGGGACAGTACAGATATCATACAGTCATTACATAGAATCATACTTTTAGTATCAAAGTGACCTACTAATGAGAAATGCAGAACATTAAACCACATATTAGAATATTGGGTATAATGCAGAACATTAAACCATATATTGGAATATTGGACATAATGTTCTATTCCACTTTCTCTCAATTCACATTCATAGACACAGACCGTTTTGATATTAATGGACATTTCATTTCAATAATATCCATGGGCTCCACTATTACTCTAATCGTCCAGCAAGCACCATGTTTCAAATAAATGCTGTTCAGGGGCCTCAGGTCATACAAAAATGATGAAAAACCTTTTCTGACAGACTTTGATAACTCTTTATTTTTAATTTGCACTATTTTGCTCATTTTTAATTTCCCTGCAACAACAAAGAAGTTGATATGCCATGCTATTTTGAGAACTCTGAGAGCAGAACAAAGTTTCAGAACTGAAAGCAACTACTGCATCATCGACAATCTTCGAGAATGAATAGCCACATCATACAGTCCCTAAGGTTTCAAACGCAGAATCGTGTTTTGCAGTAGTGCTCTACAATACAAGTCTTGCTGTCAAATAAATCGCCAATGTCCAGTAAAGGACAGACTAAGATCAAGTCGAGACGGCCATGACACTGAGCAGAGCTGACAGGAAGGAGACTTCAGTGTCCTGCAGGGCTTCTCTTTGGAGGAGTCAGTCACAGCAGTCACATAAGGCCAAGGAACAAAACTCAAGCAATTAAGCAGAAGCTCAGTCAGGATCAGTAGGTGACATTGGCATTGACATTGACTTGTGTTGGCTTTAAATGACTTTAGTTCCACACTCTAATGTCATTCTGCGTTAATTTGATTTTCTTTCTCCTAAGAGAATCACAAGCTCCCAACCACTGTCCCGACTGCTCTTCCAGGATCAGATCCTTACAGGCCCAGTGTACAGAATACAAGGCACTCAGCCAAGCGGCTGGTGTGGAAAGAGACAGGCTTTTGGAGCTCGCCAAGGTGCAGCAGAACAGGTAGGAAAGGCGTGGGTGGCACATGAGGAGATAGTGAAACTGCTGTGGGCATGGCAGCGATGTGTGGGCAGGGGCTCAGCGCTCTCTCTCTCCGGTGCCAGAGAGGAGGAGGTGACGCAGAGGTGTGCGGAGGTGGAGCAGAAGCTCCGTGAGGAGCGCCGGCGGGCCGTGCTCCTGGAGCAGCAGCTGGAGAAGAGCCGGCTCCTTGATCTGGGGAGAAGCGCCGCCAGCCAGCAGAAGACCCCCAGCAAGGGCCGCAACAGTGAGTGATGGCACTGGGACTGGAGGAGTTCTGTCAAGGCTGTGCTGCAGAATGTGTGTTTGTGTGTGTGTGTGTTTGTATGTAGATGTGTGTCTGTGTGTCTGTGTGGGTGGGTTCATTCGGCCTTGTTAGAGCTATACCCTGGAATCCACCGTGATGTAATTTGCCTTTTATGTTTATATGTCATAAATTGAGTTTCTGCTCTTTTGTAATGCCACTGATATCCTGTACACTCATCTCAAATAATAATTTGTATATCCTCCCTTTTATGTTTCTAGTAATCGGGCAGTCTCCCACATAGATGTGTATGCCAGTTAATAAAGCTTGTATTACTATTCAATTACTTTATTAACTCATACAAGAGTTTTATAATGAAAATGTGTCTGATGTCCTTGTCTTGACCCAGGTCTTTCCTCAAGCAGTATAGGCCTACCAGACAGACAAGACAACCACTCCCCCAGAAGTGCTGCAAACTTCAGCCAGGAGGTCCAAGTCAATGAGCTAACCATACAGTACGTCACCCTAGCTGTCTTTAATTACACATGTCTGTTGGAACCGCAGGCTGAAAAAAACAATGACTGGATGTCAGCCTGGCTGAATGTTGGAAAGAAAGAAGTTTATGATTCACATGGGAGAATGAGCTTTTAATCCTGGTCAATTTAGTATCTCTGCTATGTTTTACATTTATTTGCAGATTTACAGACTTTAAGTGAACTGGAAGTGAAACTTTAAGTGAAGTGGGCTTCTTATCCATGCTTTTTAAAATGACTGTGAGAAGAGCTTGAGAAAGCTACTGTAACATTAGAAATTCTTCAGTAAGGGGTTCTTTAGTTTAGGGCAGTGGTTTTCAAAGTGGGGGCCGCGAGCGGGTGCCAGGGGGGCCTCAAGCAAGTTGGAAGGAAAAATAAAAGAAACAAATAAATACATTTGAAAAATGTAAAATATACCTATTACTATGAGGGTTGTTATACAATGCCATTAGAATAATTTGTCGCATATCTGAACATTATATTTTTTATGATAATGACTGGGAATAATAGTAAAGTGATAGCTCTCATATAGCAGAAAGCCCCAAATGCAATTTTTACACACTGTGTGCTCCATCGCGAAGTGCTTGTGGCTAAAATAATTATTAGGATTAGCTTAATGTATTTTTACATTTGCCGTAGTATTGTTGATGGGTTTAATAACACATCAAGGGGGTCCTTGGCCAGAACCTAGTGGTATTTGGGGGGCCTTGTCGTGGAAAAGTTTGGGAACCCCTGGTTTAGGGAAATGGAGTATGGAGATTGGAATATTTATTATTTTGTTTTGGCAGTAAATATGCATCTAAAATATGTATTTTCTGCACTGAGCATGTTGGAGCAGGATTAGTTGGTATCATGGGTAACTCCAATTGAATCTAGATTTCATTATAACCAGTGCTACTCACTCCTGGAAATGACCATGTTGTTTTGTAGCTGTTGCTGTCTGCAGGCTGTCACTTACTAATTACTTGCTAAAATGGGATGTGGTTGCACCTTTGCCATGTAATTAACTGTTCTCTTTGATGCCTAATTGGTTTCTTTCAATTCTGGAATGGCATTCTGCTACTATTTGATTTACAGCTGGATCAATATATTACAAAAACTTTGGCTTAGGATAAAATAGCTCCTCTAAGTCTTTTAATTTGATTAGCACACATGAGTCTACAGATGTTCTCGTTAGATGTGGCTGTGGCGGGGAACGATTCTCCATTCCAGCATTAGACTTTGTGGACTTTCATTCATTTAGCAGACACTTTTATCTAAAGCAGCTTACAACAGTGAGGAATAACTTTCAAGCTACACTGCAGAGGAGACCATAGTTATTAGGTAATAGTTAATACCACAACAACAATGTGTGAATGGTTTGACAGAGGGAGATTACCCTCTAGATTACCCAGCACTAGTGTCCAAAGAGGGGAATGCTCCTGTTCTAAGCCCTAACCACCATGTCATAAATAAATTGTAAACCCTGTGGATAACACCTAATTAAAGTGATTGCAGTGTAAGTACGCGGAAGATAACCAGAGCAACCAAATGATCGTAAGTGCCTTCTGAAGTCTGTGAAGCCTATACATCTGTTAGAACATACAGGTAGAACTGATATTCCAAAATACCCACGACAGAAAATACATATTTGAGATGCGCATTAACTGCCAAGAAAATCATAGACTCCAATAAGGCATTGCTGCAACCAAAATATAGTTAAGATGTAGCGTTTACTGGAAGGAAGGGTTGGGGAAATCCAAAACCATTTTTCATACACTCTTAAAACGAATGTGTTGTAAACAACACAAACTGTGTTGTCCTTTTCTGGGCATAGAGATGTGTTAAAAACAACGCAACATAAACAGCGAACACACATTTATTTAAAGATTGTAACTAATATTGGGTGTATTTATACGAGGCTTAACGTCTTTGCCCTATATTCAATGCAAAATTGTTGGACAATGAATGCAAAATGAATACAATCTCATGTTGTGTCAATCACGTTTGCACACAGACTTTTATCAGTCGTAAAACTTTTCAGAAATGCTTGTGAAATTCCCTTTTTTTTTATCATTATTACCGGTATTATTATTTTTATTATTTTTAGGGCAAAGTCCTTTGCAATAGGTACTTAAGAATCAGACCAGTTAAAACCATAGGTTAAAATGAAATGGTCAGATGAATCTGGTATATTCCAACATTTGAGTCCAGTTAGTTGTCCTCACCCAGACGGACATGTTTGAGCTGCGGCCATGCTGTGAGTGAGTTAGTAAGTGACATGCTTTTGTGTGGGCCTGCAGGCTGGCCACTCAGCTGGAGGAGATGGAGTCCATGAGAGCCACGCTCAAGAGCACTCTGCAGGCCAAACAGGACGACCTGCAGCTCTACAACAACATGATGAGCCAAGTCAAGCAGGTGTTTCTGCAGGCCCTGCGACAGCACAAGCAAGACACAAGCCACGAAGGCTAGCGAAATGCTGCAGCAGTCCCTCCCAGTGGTAGGCCCTCTGAAGAGGCAGAGCAGAGCCTCACCACAGGACAGTGTCAGTAATGATGTATGGTATCTCTCTTCATGCCTGATTACATGAACTTAATTAACACAATAAGCATCCTCTCTGTCCCTGTGCAGAGATTGTGATTAAAAAACAATGGGTCTGCTACACAGGCAAGATTAGACTGGAAATGTCAGAGAGGGAAATGTCATTGAGATAGTTTGCAGGGGCCAGGCTGTCATGTCAGGGACTTCCATGGCTGTCAGGCCAGGAGAGAATGTCATGGGCTTTTTTGAAAATCAAAAACATTAAAAAAAAGGAAAAACCTGGAAGTCAGGTGCATAAGATTGTCAATGAACTGCAAGTTGAAAGCATGCGTTGTACACATTCACAACCACACACACAAACACACACACACACATATACAGAGAGAGAATGAGAGAACTTTTCACATAGATATATGAAGAAAATATGAAAAGAAAATGCAGTATTATACTGCTTTAATCGCTCGTATCTTCAGTTGAGATGTTCTGAACTGTACCAAATGTCATGTGATTAACCTGACATTTGGGGGTATGCCAAGTTTCATGGAATTTCAAATGTACACTTAAATTTAAATAAATGAATGTATGTGTACATTTAGAGGCTGTACACCCATCGGCCTGTAGATGATGGTGTTGAGCGCAGGGTTGCTGGTAGAGACTGATGAGGAGAGGAGCTACAAGGCAGGACTGTCTCACACACACACCAGGGATGCAAACAGCGTGTTTTTCGGCGCCTCCCGCTTTATTCACGTCAGTTTGGGTACAAAGAGGTTTTTTTTTTTTTTTAAAGGGGGTCTGATTATCAGGGATGCTTTCCGGCGACTCTTTTTTCACGTCAGCTACCGCAGGCTACCAGAGGAACCAGAGCAACGTTTCTCATGGGCCTGCTGGTTAATGTCCGGTGTTTCTGTCACTAAATCTGATCATATCTGATGATATTTGATCATGTAGCAAAGGAGTGGTAGCTTTTCTAAGCAGCTAAGAAAATATAGGCTTCACTCACTCCGTTAGGAGGCAACTTCCTCAGTTCGCGCTATCTTACCTCCGCTACTTCAGCTGGAAGTTTTAACACGCAACTGTGGACTTGATTAGTGTGTAAGCTTTCGTTCAGCTGACGCTGGTGCTGCCATCTGACTGTGATAATCCAGAACCGTACAATAATAAAATTATTCCGCCTATCAGTAACGAAGTATGAACTAGTCATAGACAGTAACCGACAAAAAATGTTTTTAATGTAGCCTAGGCCTAGTATCTAATGTTATGTGGGAATTGCAAGAAAATGAGTGAAAACAATTCCTTACTTTAACCACACAATTGTGTGTGTCGTTTATTAAACGGTAGGAAAACTGAATCAAAGACTGCGCTGTCCATCAACAAAAACAGCATGGAGTTAAAACGTAATTTAAAGTCCCAGACATTTAAAGGGACTGCGATCACTCAAGACATAGGCCTAAATCACAACTGAGTGATGAACGTGAAATGCTTTGAATAGCCTACAAAACACTGCATTTAGATCACAACTGCGTATAGAACCACGCTAATCTAGCTAATGGTGAATTACAATTTTTCTCGATCGTTTTGATACCTGTGTCAACTCTGAAATCACGCTCTCAAAACAGGTAACACCTGTGTCTGAACAAAAGCACAAAAGAACAAAATGACACATTTTGCTTGCAAAAGGCTGTTACTCTCTCAAAATACTTAAAACATGCAGCAAAAGCAAATCTTGCCATCAAACACTACAACTTGTTGGCAATTAAAAAACACTTTAATCAATCATTACACACTGGACAACAAAATGCAAAATCTAGTTCTCAAAATGAGCATTTTTGCTATGTCTGTTCCATTACTTTCTCATTTTTCTGGTATCAGAAAAAAACTGTGAAAAGACAAAATGTAGCCTACTGAATAAAAAAATAATTTATTCATTCCTCCCAAGATGTAACTGCCATTGACATGTAAGACATACAGTAAATACCTAGCAAGATACAGTAAATTGTATTGAACTACAACTTTTTCATCGAAATAGACCTACAGTAAACACCTTTTGTACTGTTTTCTTCACCAAATAGGCAATACAGTACTTTGTCTAAATGCGCATTAGATCCATACATGTATATAGCAACACAGAACAGACATCTCTTATGCATAATGAATGATTGCTGATTGAAGAACTGTGCAAAGGAGTTTCACACAGGTGTATCAGAGATTCAGACTTATGCAAGGAATCTATACCACCTGTGAAAAGATGTTTTCCTTTTGTTTAGCACGGGAAAACCAATAGAGTTTGGGGCTTTTGAATGACACCTGTGTTAACCTGAGAAATGTTTGAACCCAATGAAAATGTGTGAACACACTCGCAAGAGATGACTTCTGCTGTGTAAAGAAAGTAGTCATGAAGACCAAGTGGGTTCTAGTTTACTTAAGCTGGTAAAAGCAATCGAGAAAAACTGTAAGTGTATAGCATTCACATGTAAAGCAAACTTCTACTGCAAGAGTTTCAACCATGTTAAATTCGAAAGCATCTAGCTATTGACAGGAGTTTTTTTTTTTTTTTGGGGGCAAACTGTGTAACCTACCTGATTCCACAGTCAATGTTTAGTATTTGTGTTACGGTCATGTTACTGGTACTCTTTTTTCACCACACTTGTGTTTGCATCCCTGCCACACACACACACATAAACACACACGCGCGCACACACATGCACGCATACACACACAGGCACACACATTCACACACACACACACACACAAGCATGCACACACACAGACACACACAAACACACATATAAACACACATACATACAGGCACGCACACACAGACAGACAAACACACATATAAACACACATACATACAGGCACGCACACACACGCACACATACACACAGGCACACACGCAAGTACACACACACAGTCACGCACAGACAAGCATACACAAAAATTGTAAGAGTAGGGGATGGAGTTTCCCCATGCTGCCTTGTGTGTGATTTTATTCACGCTGCTAGGCAGCCTGGATTCCATGAACCCGATTTCCACCTTAACGAAGGAACCACGAAGTGGGGACAGCAAGACGATTATGACATCTATGTGACACACCGAAGCGGCTATGAGCTATGTACAGTCCAGATGCATTTGATAGACATTCGTAGTGCCCAATAAACGGCTCTGGGAATTCGTAAACCACGTCTCAAAAACGAGAAAATGAATGTGTAGTTCCCAGGCTAGGATGGAGTAGACAATGGAGACAAATTGACACGCATGAATTATTTTTGCAGAGAGAATGTACAGGACTGGGCAGCGGCCATATTTTGTATATATTTGTGTATTTTGCTCTGCGGTACATCTAGTTGTATGTTAGTGTTAATGTCTAAATTTACCAGCACACAATTGGGATAAAAGTGTGAAAATACAGTTTGTTGATAACATTTGTTGTCAGTCATTTTCATCCTCAAATGTATGTTTTATTTGAAAACACCACTTGAAAAGATCATATGACAACACATATAAATAAATAAAAAGTACAGAATATGATGATGCAACCAACATGATGTTAAGTCATCCTTCTACTTATTATGACCACAGCGAAGCGAAGAGTTTTTTTTCTTCAGTCATATTGTTTCAACGATTCCCGGGACACTGAAAGACCGGGATGCACGAAACTTGTTGGGCATGTAGCCCATTGTTCCATATGCAGAGAAACACACATATACACAAAAGCAAAAACACACATGCACACACTCATTTACATACACAAAAGTTGGGGATGGAGTAGGAGATGGAGACAAATTGACAAGCGTGATTTATTTTTGCAGAGGGAAAAATGCAAAGGACTGAGCGGCAGTCATATTTTGTACTGCTTTGCGGTACATCTAGTTTGTATTTAACCTTATACTGATGGCGAAAAACTACACCTGTTTTAGATGTATACTCCAACATATATAGCCAACCATTGGAAGTAAACATATCTAAGAATTGTCAATGACCAGTTGCCATGAATTTATTTACTCCTGCAACTGATGTTGATTAAACAAAAACAAAAATAGGGATATTTCAAGAACATTTTATTTTAGAAACAAAGCGCTGACCCTGATTGTGAAACTACCCAAGTGGTAAATAAATGAATGTTTTTAATGTAAACACCAGCTCTAAAATGGACATAATCGACCAGTGAGACCTATTTCATTCAGTCCAAAGGTAAATATTGGCAGTCTGCCATGTAATAACATGAGAGCAAGTCCCACACCACCACCTTTCAAAAACTGTCACATGCAGGTATATACACATTGAATCTCTAGTGATGAGATGAAATCATCACTGACTTGTGAACCAGCTGTAGAGCAGGTTATCTGTGGACCTAAAATGCAGCAAAACTAAAGAATTCTGTACTCGGCCCCCGCATACCTCCCCCCCTGAGCCTTGGCAAATGTACCCAGTACATGAGCAGAGCCACCCCAGCTGCCTGGAGCCGGGTTCCCCTGCGCGCGCTGCCTAGCTGGATCGGTCGCTTCTTTCATACTCGCCTACACAAGAAATGTTCTTCCGACTTGGCAGCGGGGGCTTTCAGCAGTCGCCACTCCACCCTTCCCGCGCTGCTCCACTGCGCTTAATTTGAGCCTGTGGCTGAGGCACTGTGTAGAGCCTGAAATACGGCAGTATTTCTCCTTCCCAGAACCCCTGGGGGGACACTGGCAAGCCCCTAGGCTCCGGTGAGCGAAAAGTACCACAAGACAAAAATGTCACAAAGATGTCTTGGATATGATGGAAAATAGGCCTTTATGCGCCAGGAACTCAAAAAGCATCTTGTGTTTAACATGTCAAGGGCTGGTGACCATGTGGAATGGCTCGGTGTAGAGCGCAAAGTGACGAGCCGGAGAGGGTATAGGGAGGGGGCAGTGGCATGGCACTTCTACCAGCAGCCATTTGGCGCACACACGGTAAATCCATTCAAGAGGAGTCTAGTTTCCTCTTGCGGTTGATTGAGTAAACAGTTGTCACGCTGAATAAATGTTTTTGAATCCATCTTTGCTTCCCAGTGTCATTTGGATGTCTAAATTAGACCAACACCGTGTTTGAACACAAGTCCACTATGATGTCCAGCATTGTTTGTCTTTATGTGTCAATGTCTTGTGTGGAGCGCTTTGGATTGTACATTTTATGTATTTTTCCCCTTCCTCCTCTATAATGTAATGTATGTTATCTTATTATTTATTTATTTTACTTTGTTTTATTTTATTTATAGACCTAGACCTATAGTTTTTTTCTCTCTCTTTTTACATTTTGTTACTTCATTGTTTCTGTAATCTCGGCTTCATTGAAAATGAGGGCTTCCCTCAATGACCCTCCGAGAAAAAAATAAGGGTTGAATGAATGAATGTGTAAACAAATAATGTATTTTTGCTAAATTCTAGATTCATGTGTATTAACAACCATACATTTATAGTGTATTACTATTATATAGCAATTAGTTGTTATCTGAACTTAACTTCAGGAGCCAAGATTTCTAAAATATATAAAATGTTATTCTGTTCAAGAATTAGTGTATAAATGGATAGTTTTATTGTGTTTTTTAATATGTCCATTTTATCCAGACAGTTTTCGGTATCTGGTTCTGTATTCTCTTGCTACTGGTTGTGTTGGTTGCTGTAAGTCCTTTCTGTTATTGCTTAAGTGAAATATCACGAAAGTAAATGTTGACCATGTTATAACTTTGGCATAAGAACAACTGCACTAAGATCCACCAGGCTACATTTTATAATTACACTGCTGAGCCATGCAATCTCCCAGTGAGCCTTCTGGGGCACAAAATACACTTGTTTACAAAAGCATGCCTGATATTTCAATAATGTTGTTGCCTAAAGAAGTATGTGTATTTAAGTGAATTAATATATATTTTAATCCTGCCCTTTCACTGTCCACTGGGCTTAAGCAGTCTTCATTCCTTATGCATGAGTGTGCATGTATTCCCGGAGTAAGGGATATCATGAACTGTTTTACACGTGTTGCTTGTAAATTGGCTCGCATGGAGGATTCCAGAACACAAATATTGATGTCTCTCACTGACCTTCTGATTGACAGAGTAATTAGGGACTTTGTCAGATCCATATAAATTAAACTTTAACCATACAGATTAGTATTGTCTTCTGCTGCCTTGCTGCTCAGAAAGGTGAGGATTTATTCCAAAAATGCCTTGCAATAACCAAGCAGGCCAAACAGAAACTTGTGTAAACATAGCGTACGTAAACAGCCTCACCTATTTGTCATTCCAGGTTTGAATGAGTCCTTTCTCCATCCTTCTCCTCAGAGGTATTCCCTCGTTCTGGACCAATGCTTCCTCCAGACCATTGACTGTATCCAGGGACTTAAGTAAACAGGTCCTGCTGTGAAGGCAGAGGTTAAAGTGTGCCATGTGAGTTTGACGGAGTTGTGAAAATGTGTCGACCTGAAGTGCCGAGGGGTCTCAATGAGCTCATTCATCCCTCGGCTGAAAACCCTCTCATTTGCATGCAATGGAAAAAGCACAAACACGGCCGTTTATCTGCAAACGTGAGGCTCAGCTTGTTTATGATGGGCAGTAAAATATTTTATTTCAAACATGTGTGTCATAAAGCTGTGTCCTGTGCTCACTAACCAAACTTGAACTCTGGAAATTTTGTGCAATCGCTCTTGAATTCACTGATATCCGCTCTGATCTAAAGCCCATGAATCCCAGTTAAAGGAGCCCATGTGGCTTAACGGTCAGTGCCTTGTTAATCTCTTATCAATTTTATTCCCACTTTTGTATCATGGTTTTAGTATGAAAATGAGAGTAGCATTCATGGTGTAAAATGTAGAAAAATGTGGAGAGAACTGAACGCAAACCAGCCTTGAACTCACATACTGAATGTATGACTTTTGGTGTTATGCAATCAGTGGGCTGAGATACCAGCCAAATCTGACCATTGTACAGCAGTCTGGACACTTAAGGTTTTAATGGAACAACATGTGCATATCACTAGATGGCAGTATGTAGTAAATTCTATTTTCTCACTACAGCAAGGGATAAAGTAACAATGAAATTAGTTATTGCCATTATGGGGTATTTTTCCTTCAAATGCATTTTGATGGAATTCGGTGAAGGAAAGATGAATATACCTGTGGATCCCATAATCTCTCCAAGATGCGCACAGTGTCTGTTGTCTGCGAAACACTTGAGAGAAAAGCCTTCACAGCGGCATGACATGTCAACAAAAGAAGTCATTTAGCAAGCCACTTTGCAAGCTTTTATCAGTGTCAGCAGGGCAAGGCTTTTGCAGGCTTTAAGGTTTCTAGCTTCAGACCAAATATCCATAATGCTTTTTTAAGGAATGCCGAAGAATACACATGACAACATACATATGTATTCTGTGACCATCTCTGACAGGAAATCATTCTGTTTGTTCTTTTAGTGTTTCGATGCAGGTGTCATGTGCTGCAGGGTATCATTTTAATTTAGCAAGTACATCTTGTCACTTGCAGTATAGGTCTGTTGTTTTGTCAATATTGTTTCAGGACACACTTGTGATCTCATTGGATTTCTTTAGTGTTATTAATCCAAAATCAGCAACATGTCAGACCAAAGTGTCAGCTATTTATTGTGTCAGGCAAGATTCTGTTGTTATGACAGTGTGTCGTAGACTACTGGCCCTGCCAGTAGCAGTTTTCAGACCATGTTTGTGTGTTGGTGTGTGTGTGTGAAACCTGACTCATCATACAATACAAGTGTGTGTATGCAGGTCTCAGAGAGAGCACTCAGTGGGTAAGAGATAGAATCGAAGCCTGGAAGTTTGAATCATTGACTATTTGACACAGCCACTGATGCAAACATCCCGTGTCCTCACCATCGCATGAGTTACAGCTCAACATATCTGCTTACAAGCATCTATATTATTATTTTCAGGGAAACAATAAGGACTGTTTATGTTTTCTCATATATCTGAATCTTTTTGACTGCTAACATATCAGTATAGCATGTCTGTGGCATGGTCAGAAAAAGATGTAGCGATTCATTGCTCAGATTTGAAGACCCTTAGTAGACAGAGGACCACTAAAAACATCACCAAATGATGCATGGAGATTATAGTGCCCCAGACTGTTCACTGTAGTTAATAGTTTGAGCAAGATTCTTGGAAATGTTGGAAATATATTTAGGCTTTTCCTCTGATAATCCAGAGGTTAGCGCTCATGGTACTCAATATACTCAAGTGAAATGACAGAGCATTCCAATGACATCACATAATGTAAGATCCCTTGAAAATTACAATGCACTAATGGAGTAATTTACCTGATTGTTTTCTACTTGGCTCAGCTAGCTGGAAAAAACGGAATTCTAAGTATTCATTCACTAAATATCACTAAATAACCTATTAACTTTATATTAAATATCTTATATACACCTTCACTTATGATGCATAGCTGCACTCAAAGGTCGGCCTGTAAAATGTGAAGAGTCCATTTACATGCACAAGCCAGGTTGACTGTCTGATCCAGTTGAATGGCTGCATGAACAAGGCAGTGGTGCCAGTGTATAATGCGCCGAAAGTAGCACATTGCTGTGTGAGTTGACCACTCTTGAGATTAGGCCCATTATGAGCAGTCCATCTGCATGCAGACCATGACAAAGTAGTGCACTCAAAGATCTGACATATTGGCTTGACCCTTGGGGTCCCTTGCTTTGGGCAGCCCTTTGGTAAAACTGCTCCAGTTGTTCGTCCGCTTTTGGATGTACTCACTGAATGTTAATAGCATGGCAGCAGTCAACTGCAGATTTCTAAAGGTCGTTTAATCACTAAGTTAATTGCAATCAGCCTTACTTCAAACAGCCACTAAGAAATAGGCAGAGGATGGGATTCCGTAGATAGAAAATCCTCGCTCCAAGCACCTAATATTTAGAGAGAAGCCTTGCATTCCAACAACAGCACTCCACCCAAATGGGGAGACAAGGTCACAATGATACGATATGTCTGTCGCCACTGTGCCATTCAACTGCTCATCCTGACCAGTGGCCAACAAGCATGTCCAGCAACCGTGAACGAGCCATCAGGGAATAGGAACCGAGGTTGTGTTCCACGAATATAGATGCCACAGATGCTTGAGATAATGAAATAACATGGGAAATGTTTCTTCCCTTTGTCAAGGATTGATAGATATGCAGTATAAAATATAGCAACATAAGGGCCTGAGAAACAGGAGCACAGCCTGGGTGGCTCGCACCACCTTTCACTAATAAGACCAAATCTAAATGTGTAAAAAACACAATTAAATGTGTAATGATGAAATGTAATGTGCATAAGATGTGTATGTGTTTGTGTGTGCACGAGTGTGAGTGTGTGTGTCTCTTTAGCTTGAGGCTTCAGCTTTTAGCTAAAGCTCTTTAGCTTTCGCTTGGAGCACAACCACATTTTTGATGTTGATGAGGCCTGTTGATCAATCCAGCAAGGGAAAGTAAATGCTCTACTGGAACAGAGATGGGGTGATTGTGTTAAATCTCACAATAGGGTGCTTGATTAGGATACACTGTTTCAAAGAGCAAGTTCCACTTAAGCCAGGCAGAAACGGTGCACTTTTTTCTGTAGCGCACACAACATGGTAATTTATTTCACTCGGATCACGATTGATGTGGTCACAGTGTAGGCCGTTTGACTGCTCACACTGTAAAACAGTTCTGACAGCTATCCAATCGGATTGGACCGGATCTGAAACATTGATTATCGTGTGCGTCGTTGTTGGATCCGTCTGATTCTGAGCTAAAGTCGGATCAAAATTGTACAGTGGCATAAGTCACCACCAATCAGAGGCTGCATGCATCATTTTAGCTTTTATGCAATGGAAAGTATTTATTTATTTATTACAAAAATACACGTCAATAAAGTATTTTGGTACAAAGTCAAATTTTCTTCAATCCAATAAAATACAAATGACAAAATTCTGTATTTTTGTATTTGAAATATGTGTTTTAAATACGTTTCAGAAATAGGCCTACTGCCTATTCCTGATAATAATGCCCACCCACATAGCACATACACACTATATCTGTTAGGTAACCCAAGCCTTTCATAATCTTAGTGTAGGTTGTTTAAACTGAACTGTACCACTGTCTGGAAAAGGCAGTGCAGTGTCTGTGTTCCAGTAGAGGAAAATATGTGATAGAAAACACTCTAGACTGAAGCAAATTCTAGACAAACCAGTGACCCAGAAATTTACCAATGTGACTCAAAGAAACTGTTACTCTTGAGATATTGATTTGTCTGGGAACGGAGTGATAGAATGCCCCACCAAGATAGAAAATGTCATTTGTTCTTGGAGTACTCCTGGAGGACTAAAGCAAAAAAGAGAAAGAGAGAGAAAAGAAGCATGTTCAATAGATTGCCAATGCTGTCAAGTAGCATTACTTCAGAAACTGTTTCCAGCGCAATTGCATAACTGCAATTCACCTCGTCAGATGCATGTTTTCACTCGTGACAAGACAAATTATGTGCTACCGTGTCACCATGGCACTGGCCGCACCTCCTTCTGGGTAAAAAGGCAGTTGCCCTACATGATTGAAAAGGCCAGTGATGAAAACTGAGTTTTATAGAATTTTGGGAAGAGCCATTTCCCATTGCTACTGCCTCTCCTTTGCACAAAGTTCCACTGTATACAGTATTGGGATGGATCCTGCTGTTTCTTGTTGAAAGGGTGAACAATACCTATACCCTTGCAGTGCTGACATCATCTATTGAAAAGAGTGAAATAGTCAAACATTAAAACTAAATTTACATTAAAAAGAACAAATTTATAAAACTGTTCAGGAGTATTCTTTCAACATTCTTATTCTGTCCATGTCCTGTCCCCTTTGATTTCAAACTAATTATTTCTGGGACACCCAAATTAGATAATTCCTCTCACCATCACAAAGCACTGAAGCAGACAGCATTTCAGTGTCTGTCCGGCAGTGGGGAGAGACCTAACTGTTGTATAGACAGCTACTGAGACCTTGACACTATAAGAGCAAGTTGAGAAGGTTTTAGGCAGACCACTGTGGGTGGTGTGGACTTTGTTATGGAAGGTTTTGGGGGATTTTTACATCATTTCACATTTTTTTTATTTTTAATATTTGGAAAGTGCAACATCTGCCGTCAAAACTGCACACCAATCAAAGCTGAAGGCCACATTAGAATTGTTTGTGTTATTGCAAAGAATAGAGAGTCGACAGAGTTGTTCATAGTGAATTCATCACGACTTATACCAAGTATGTAGTATCAAGTTTATTATTATATAAGTTTATATTATATAAAAACACACAAGAAAACAGCCTGGAGTATGTCAATGTAACTCTCCGGCTATATGTGGGATCATCGTACTCTTTTTCTACACCTCTTCTATCAGGATTCACAAGCCCAGTCAGCAATATTCCCATTCGGTGTGTAATCCCCAAAGGGAACCAATCGTTTTTGCTCTCTGTACCAGAGGAGCATTTGTAGTGAGGTGTTCCCTCCCCCTCCATGTTGTTGCTGGTAGTATTCCTGGCAGGCTGGGCTGTAAGCGACACCGGCCCCTTAATTAATTAATGGCCCCTAACCGATGGGCTGGCTTCTGCCTGTGCACTGCAGAGAGGGAGTGCTGTGTGGTGGGGAGAGGAGATGAGGCAGGGGCTGAGGCAGACAGAGAGTATGAGGCCAGTAAAGCGTGTGTGAGAGAGCTGTTCCGGGCCATCAATCACCTGGACCAATTGTTAGCCCTGCTGGTCGTAGTGCGCAAGAGTGGGGGGCAGGGTGGGGACAGGAGATTCTGAAGGAAGGACCGAGAAAGAGAGAGAGAGGGAGAGAGAGAGAGGAAGGGAGGGAACGTGAGGAAGGGGAAGAATGGCGGCAGATCGGCCTACGTGCCCTCCCCCGGTGCTGTTGCTGTCGGCCGCCGTGGCTGTGTTGCTCTCCCATTACATACTTGATGTGGCTTCCCAAGTGCCCGACCCAGAGGTAGGAGAACGCCTGGTTTTACTCGCAACTCTACACACAGGCTCAGCAATAGCGCGTGGATGTGCTGGTGACAGTGGTTAGGATGACATCGGCAGGCGAGTTTGTAAGGGGTGGGAGGGTATATTGAGGCGCTGTGCCGTGCTAATTGCTCATAAAGGGCAGGTGGCTGAGCAGAATTGGTGCATGTGCTATGAACACAGAGTAGCATGGTTAGACCCAGACATTCACCAAACCAGCATTTGGGATGGTTTGCTTCAATGCCTCATGTGTGTATCTGTATATTTGTGTGTGTATGTGTGTGTGTGTACCATAGCATTCTGTATGTTGTACATGCACAGGCTGAGAGCTGATATGAGTATAGGAGAGTAAGTATGGACACTTAAAGGTAATCCTGTTGTTACTAAACAATATGATCATTAATGCGGTCTTGTGTGCATGACATTATTAAACAAAAGAAAGAACAAATGAGCCAGTTCTTTATGCTTACATAATCACATAAATCATAAAATTGTAAAACTCAATAACCAACATTGCTGCCTGAGGCTACCCACTGATTCCAATAACTTCCAGTGTATACTGGAGAAATGCTCACTCTAAAAAGCTGTAGATAGGACTCTGAGCAAGTAGGTTTCACACCAGGTGTCTTTGAAGTGTCTTAGCAGGGACCTTGAGATGTAAATGGACTAATTTCATGCACACACCTGTGCTGACAGGATTATAGGGCTCCGACCACAGGTGTGGCTCATCAGCTCAGTGGGAACCTTGGCTTCTCAACAACAGACATAAAAAGATTCTAAATCAACAACAGATGGGTGGCTAGCATTTATCTTACACCTTCCACAAAACGGTGAATGGAGGGAAAAGTTACGCAATATTGGAATAAAATAATGCAAGAAATGAGTTCAATTATTTATCAGGTAGTTTTAGTTTCTAATAAAGTTTTAAGCATTTGGGACCATATATCGTATTTTGGAGCTTGTAGATTACAAAAGATTTATTCCACTCATTAGTTTTGCCTCCTGGCTGATGGTTCATATTAGCAATATAGCACACCCAGAAAACAGGATATAGGAAGTCAGGAACCTGTATTGGAGTGCAATGTTCAGTTTCAAAACATGTTCAAACACAACCCAAAGTTGCTATGTCAATGTTTGTTTTACAAACCTTTTTTGTTAGGAATGTGCTTTTGAGAAGTGTTAACATATTAGAATCATCTAGTTGCCAATGTTATGCTAACACATAGCATCATGTAGCTATCCATGTGTTTCACACATATACCAGCTAATCTGATCTAAGGTGTGTGTGACATTGCAAAAGAGATTATTATTATTATTATTTTTTTTCTCTCCTTCAGCAAAACAGTGAACATCTACACTATGATTAACTTTTGTTCAACAGACAGGTTGCATATGTTGTGTCCAAGGCCCAAGGGTGTAAGCGAACGTTCGGAAAGCATATATATGGGAGGCTCTGAGGCTAATAAGGATTCACCTGGTGTTGACATTCCATTGACCACCAATCATTTTAGCGTCACTATGACAGTAAATAGGCTAGCCTAACTTTGAGGCGTTTTAAGCGTTTATATGAACCATTTATATTTTCAGAGAAATACAACATTGTGCGACTGGCGTCATAATCTTGTTTATTACACGGCTCTTCAGAGTGCTGCAGAAAGTTCCATTCACATGAATGGGCCTTCCCAACGTTCGGGCCTATGTTAAATCTACATACATCACCGGCAAAGTATATAATCACCGCTGTCAATGGCAACGGGTTGATTAACGTCTTTCATATCCCTCCACAAGACGTCTGTTCGCTTATTGCAATGGAATTTCATTGAAAGGGAAAGTAAGCTAGTACGTTGCCACGCAACACCTGAAACTGTGAAGTTCTATCTGTGTGGCGAACTATTTATTTTGTCAGCAGAAGACACGTAACGGTAGCAAAATAATTTTAAAGACCCATTGTGTTAGGTTTCTTTTCTCGTTTTGGCAAGTAGCCGTGTAATAAGCTGCGCGTCGGGGTTCTGTTCTCCCTGTCGGGACTTATTTTCTGATAATTACCGGCGGACAATACATTATCCCTTACATATCACTTTTACGGCTCTGTAATAAACCTTGCTAAAACTAATGCTAAAATGATGTCATAACAGGGCTCCAGACTAACTTTTTGCACTGGTTGCACTGGTGCGCCTAAATTTTTTTTCTTCGGTGCTCCAGCACAAAAGTTAGGTGCACCCAAATTTTCAACCACATCACATTTAACACCGCAGCAGGTTCACTTTTCTTCCTTAGTAACTGTCCTATATAGGCTGTCCTATGACTTATGATTTACAATTCTACAAACAAAGTAACTTAATGAAGTGTTGGTGCTTTAAGTGCTTCACTGAGCTGAAATTTAAACGTAAAACATCTCAAGATGAATTAAATAAAAATAACAGTGAGTAAATTAACAGTGCACGTCTTTTAAGGGCTTCAAACTGCACATCTCATGGCTCAATGTCTTACATACTATCCTTCATGAGCTTTAGGCCTTGGCTAAACCAGCTCGCCATGCTAGCATCTTCTATAGAAATGTATTTGAGCACAATTTAAAGAGATGTTCCAAGTAGCCTGGGGGATTTTTATGTGATTTTGCAATGATGATTGCAATAATCATTTGACAGCCCCACAATGCAATTTACTTTTAATTTTAGTATTTTTAAATTTTCAATAAGAACATCACTATATAATAATAATAATAATAATAATAAGCTTTATTTGTATAGCACCTTTCATATACAGAATGCAGCTCAAAGTGCTTTACATTTGAAGCATGTAACACAATAATAGTCAGCCAGTCATTATCAATCACTTTTCTTCATTGCTAGGGGCCGTTTATGATTAAAAGATTAGAATTGGATGATCTAAGTTTCCTTTGTGGTTGATAAGATATTAAAAGCTCAGAGATACATGAAGGTGCTATGCCATTCAGAGCTTTGTAAGTAATTAACATAACCTTAAAATCAATTCTATAGGAAATAGGGAGCCAGTGCAGTTCAGCCAACACAGGGGTGATGTGTTCTCTCTTCTTAGTCTTAGTTAAAAGTCTAGCCATGAGAGTTCTGTATGAGTGCCAATTTCTTTAGATGTTTTTGGGAAGACCAGTGAAAAGTGCATTGCAGTAGTCTAACCTGCTAGTGATAAAGGCGTGAATTAGTTTTTCTGCATCTTGTTGAGTTAAAAAAGGGCAGACTTTTGGCAATGTTTCTCAGGTGGAAATAGGCTGTCTGAGTAACTTTACTGATATGGGGCTTAAAACTTAACTCTGCATCTAAGATGACACCGAGGCTTGTTACTTTTGGTTTGACCTGGTGCGCCAAGTTCCCCAGATTACTAAGAACAGTATCTCTCTTTAGTCTTGGTCCAACCAAAAGTACCTCTGTTTTGTCATCATTTAGTTTCAAAAATGTTTTTGCTCATCCACTGATTAATGGAGGTTAGGCATGCAGTGAGGGAGCAAAGGCCATCTGGGTTAGTTGGCTCCACAGAAATATACAATTGGGTATCATCTGCGTAGCTGTGGAAGTTTACATTATGCTGACTTATGACGTTTCCCAATGGAAGCATATATAGGGGAAAATAGTAGGGGACCAAGGCAGCTCCCTGGGCCACACCAAAAGGCAAGTCATGTTTTTCAGATACATGATCTCCTAGACTAATATAAAAATCTCTGCCAGTAATGTGGGTTTGAAACCAGTTTAGAGCATTATCAGAGACCCACCCACTTAAGGAAGGTGAATTAGGATGCTATGATCAATGGTGTCAAATGCCGCACTCAAATCCAGAAGAATAAGGATTGAGACTTTGTTTGAGTCAGTAGCCAGTCTGACTATGGTTAATGCAGTAACGAAATGGTAGGCCTATTATTATAGGCTATTGCAATGACTTACCATGCTCGATCTAAATGTGTCCATTCAATTCACTGTACACAATGACCACAGTTATACATGGAGGGAATATTCGGGCTTTAAATGTAGCAGCGATATTTGGTTTGCGCCACCGGATTAAATTGATTGATGCCATCAGAATGAGTTTACACAACTCGCGCGCAAAACGAATATTGCTGTTGAAAACTGGGTTACTCCCTGCATGTAACTGCGGTCAATGACACACTCCTTTTCGATATCTGCGATATCTGTATCTCTGTCGTTCGGGAAGGCCTTGTATGCATTGTTCGCAATTTTAAGACGTCTTTTCATCTGCAATGACTCCTATAAATTTGGCGCAAATGCCATTCCTGTACGTCGGGTTTACGTTCAAACTATTTTTCTGGTGAATAATTATTTCGGACTGAACTTGGTGAAGGGAAGTTTCACTAGGCCTATCGTAGGCAACGATAAACTTGATCATCATCTCGGGCTCATCTGATCGGTTTGCTGCTGCCAGTCGCCGAAAGGCAGTGGGGAGAGGGGACATTTATCTCGGCCTATCAAATTCAAATTCAAATTGGCTTCACTTGTCTTTATTGAAGTCCTATGGGGTGGCTGTGTCCATTTCTTGTAGGCCTACTGTCTATGGTTTTGGCCTATGGAGGCTGTCAGACATCTTGTTAGAAAAGCTCCATATCTTTTTACCAAGGTAGAGAGGAAAGGATTGGGAAAATATACAACATAAGAAGTAATTGTAACACTGTAACAGGAAAACCAGCAGATGGCTTTTTTTTCTGTATAGTTTACACAATTCGATACCATTGAGATAAGGCGGCTCAAACTCTTGAAGGCTTTTCTCAACCAAAGTGCCAAAGTTACTAAAGAGCTGCAAAGTCCACTTACTGTCTTTAACCCCCCAGCATTAGAAACTGAAAATGCAGCTCTGAACAGCTGCCCTATTTTAAGGCCGGAGTGGGTAATCGGGAGAATTCCCGGTGGGCCGCTTCACTTTTGGGCCGGTCGAGGGAAAAATATTGGCATTAATCTATCTTCTTTTAAAAAGTTGGCTACACACGTTCGCATTCTATGCCTAACACCGCAGCCTCTGCATGCGTTGTTCTCCCCTCCCAAGAAGAGTTAATTGGTTGGGTCCATAGCCCGTCTTTCCTAAAAAGTTTTCTCAGATACCAGCCGGGCCGGCCCTACCGTAGTGATAAGCGTCAGGGAGGATGGCCATGAGGGACTGAAATATGAAGGTTATATTGGGTGCAAAAGTGGCGAGCACATTTAACTGCAGATTTTGCATGTGCACACTAAAGTCATAAATGTGTAACAGTAAAGTTGAAGTTGTATATATTTTTTTTTATATCTTGTTAACACAAAATAGGGGCTACGGGTTCACAAATCCTTTTTACAGGTACACAAATCCTATCCTGTGAGTCACAACTTTCAAGAGTCAACGACTTGACACTTTGCTCAATCGTTGCAGAAGCGCAGTTGGTGCGGAAACACATTTGCACATCCGTGTTTCATAATCTGAGAACATGCACAACATTTGTGCATTTGTAAACCCAAATGTGAACTAATGCATCCGAAGTTGTGCATCTGTGAAATAATTTCTCATTAATAAAATTCTACAGATCGCTTTGATTTTCTTGCACGACTACAAGTCAATTGATAAGTGCTCAAATCTGCTTCTATGAGTGACGATACTTTTGCTCCTGGCTAGGTGATATAATAGGAGCAAAACGATTTGTATGTGTGCGTCGAGTTTAATCGATCGAGAAAACAAGGCGGCCGGATCTGGATCGCGCTCAGACTACCATTGCCTGCTCATAAGGTAAGTAACATGATAATAATATGAAGAAAGTTATCTTGTTTGTTGGTTTACATTATCATGACAGCTATGTTTAGCTTAGTTTACCTGCTTGCTAAATCCTCCAGTGCCAGATCAAGCTAGCTATCGCTAGATAAATAACTAGTTTAGAAGTACAGAAATATAACACTGCCCGTCCAAAATCGTTAGGACACACAATCTGACACAATCGTTCTGCAATTTTCGAACAGCTGACTTGTATCTTGCACGAAGACTATTGGATAGTGCTAGGCAAGTTAGCAATTGTTTGCTGTGCAGACATTATGAATAATAAGGTCGTAAAACTTAACACCGCAACATTTTTTTCCTCGCTTTGTGCAAAGAAAAACTATAAATCGTGTGTCCTTCATTGATAAGGAAACATGCTGAGGTTACTTACTTTATGAGCAGGCAATGGTAGTCTGAGCGCGATCCAGATCCGGCCGCCTTGTTTTCTCGATCGATTCGCTCGACGTGCACACATACAAATCGTTTTGCTCCTATTATATCACCTAGCCAGGAGCAAAAAGTATCACACTGTAGAAGCAGATTCGAGCACTTGTATCAATTGACTTGTAGTCGTGCAAGAAAAATCAAAGCGATCTGTAGAATTGTATTAATGAGAAATTATTTCACAGGTGCACAACTTCGGATGCATTAGTTCACATTTGGGTTTACAAATGCAATCTTAATGTTGTGCATGTTCTCAGATTATGAAACACGGATGTGCAAATGTGTTTTCGCACCAACCGCGCTGCAACCATTGGAGCAAAAAGTGTCGAAAAGCGTGACTCTTTGAAAGTTGTGACTCACAGGATAGGATTTGTGTACCTGTAAAAAGGATTTGTGAACCCGTAGCCCCTATTTTGTGTTAACAAGATATACAAAAATATGAACTTCAACTTTACTGTTACACATTTATGACTTTAGTGTGCACATGCAAAATCTGCAGTTAAATGTGCTCGCCACTTTTGCACCCAATATACCTTCATACTGAAAAGGCCGGTTAAAAAAGACGAAAAGTATTGGAGGGAAATGCTGCCAAATGTGCCATGCTTCCAATTTTTTTTGAAGAGGACAGACATAAGTGGCAACTGGTAAAGAGAGATAGCCATGATTAACGGCGTAATTGGGCTAATAACCTACTGGACGTTGTAGCGTTGTCAACCTATTCTCAAGTAACATATTAAACTAGACTGCATTTCCGGCGGGAACTGCGAAAGTGTGCTTGCCCTGGTCCGGTCACCAACGTGAGCAGACAGTGACATCGCTTATGCTGAACCTGGCTTGATCCAAGCATTCTAACAGTGCCTTTCAGTGTTGGAGCAGTGGCAATACCTCAAAAGCTCTATTCAACTATTGCCTTGCGGGGTGAATGCGTTTCGTTGGCTTTTACCTGTGGCCTGCCTTCGAATTTAGCTTCTATGACTAAAATCAAATCAATAAAATAAAACAACAGCAGTGATTGGCTGCAAAAATAAATAATGTCACGCGTCTTGCACCTCTCAAACTGGGCTATCAGGTAACCTAGAGAAAAATGTGAAATTATGAAATATGACTAAGGCATTAAAATGCTGCTTGTTTGTCAGGATATTTTTTCACTGATTTATTTTAGAAATATGAGCTATAGTGTGAATGTTATATATTCCATCCCCTAATTCTGTTTTACTGGTTTATTTGACAAATAATCTAAATGGATTTGCTCTATAAAGACCTTATGTCTGTTTAGGATTGTTTTGAGAGCCTATTGATGTATCTCAGAATAAAGGAATGTCCACAACATTAGTGATGGGTTTTTTTTTGTGTGTGAATGTATTTTACTTAACTCATTGAATGTAGCTGGATACTCATGAACGCATGTCTCTAATAGCCACAATAGGAGTAATTTTAGCAACACCGTATTTTGTGTGGCCCATAACGACCCAGTGGATCATGAAAATGTGCCAATATTCACATTCCTTGCTTATTGTTGGTACATTAATCCCATTCAGATTGCCACTTATCTGAGATGTAAGAGTTCAGTATAGGTTTAAGGTCTGGGGCAGGGATTTGACATTCTGTGACTTCTTCATTGAGGGCTTGCTTAGCAGCACTGTCCGCTTTCTCATTTCCCCTCAGACCAACATGGCCTGGGACCCAGCAAAAAACTACACTCAAGTTCTGGACGTTCTAGTTGATCAAGCTCAGCTTTGGTTGTACTTTTTGCGTGACATTAAAGCCTACTGGAAAGATTTTTAATTGCAATTTAATTGAATGCAATTTACTTTTACGATTAAAAAAATTAATTTATCCCTCTCACCCATAGTTTTCTATTTATTTACAAATGTACATAGGCCTACTGTAATTACATTTATACATAGTTATTCTACTGATCTTTATACTATTCATCCTGCACATAAACTTATTCTTACTACTCTTATAATGTTGTTTCTGTACTACAATGACACTGTTTCCACACTGCACATATCTGTATGTTATGTACATATCTGTTATATATTTGTCATATTGAATATCCATATTTATTCTGTTTTATTATATTCTGTTAATACACTGCACATATCTATATTATTATTTCTACTATTATAATGTTACTAATACATACATTATTCTACTTATTGTATGAGATAACTGTTAATACACTGCACATATTTATATTTAATTCATATTACTCTAAACCACCTTCTGTAAATCAACTGTATACCTGTCTCTGTATATTTCATCACCTTTCTATACTTTGCATCACATTGCATGCATACTGTAGCTACATGAATCACAGCTAAGATCCTTGGTTGCTATGAAGGCCAGTCGTTCTAAATGGATGGTTGCTATGGCCAAAGACCAGTTATCTCTTCCGTTGTCAAGAGGGCATATCCTAACTTTATCTTATTTTAAACATCACTATTTTACTTAGCCTACTTCCATACAGTGAGTCCCATTAAGAAGTGGCCACTTCATTCACGCTTACCGTGATTCACGCAGCAACATTAATAAATTAATCTGTCACCATATGCCTATGCCAACTTTTGCAAAGAGGAGAATCTTTTAATTTGATTCACAATGAAACGTTACATTTAATGTACATGTAAACAATGAGTAGGCTAGTTTTGGTTGTTGTTGGTGGTGTTACTGCATCCCTTAGTTATGCCTACAATGCAAAATTGTTCCTAAGTGATTGTTAGACGCATTTCAAAACATCGCTGACGTGAAATGGCACCACAAAACATTGTTTGTGAATTGGTCTTATTAGGAGTCCCTCGTGAAGCTGTCACAGACTCAAGCTACTTTTAGGGCTAAAATGCTTCCTGAATTACTCTTAGTAAAAAAAAATAGGAGTCCTAAAGTTACGAGTGACGAAGTTACGAGTACAAGCATCTCATATCAAATGACCATGGCATTACGCTAAGCAACATAAATCTCTTAACGTTACAGCAACATCTCCTCCCTGTGACCTAGCTATCTAGCTTCTAGCCACACAAGAAATGAATGATGTTAAAATCTCCGCTTAGCATTCTAATAACAGAAGGGGCACATTTATGTGGACCACTACAACATGACTCATTGTGTCTGTAACGTTAACTGTATAAAACACTTACTTTCATAAAGGAAGCACACCATCCAGCACATACACATGGAAACCGATATTTTAGGTACTTGGCCACGAACTCAAAACGTGTCTCTCTGAAGCTCTGTTCTAAAATCTTTGCTCTGAAGTCTGTCCCTGTTGCTAAGCAACATCAAATAAACGAAATGACAGTCTTCCTGTATTAAATGTGTACGTGTGATTACGAATGGATGTGTGTGGTTTGCAATTAGAATAAACAAGAAATAACATTTCCAATAATTTCCCATGATAAATTACATAATATTTGCACCTTCCTTCCTTGTGAAGCTCATACTAATTCCACTGCATTTAGTGAAATGTAATACAACGTTTCCACCTAGCGTTCAGTAGGCTATTTAAGATTAACGTGGCATTTCCTGCTTATTCTTTTGTCAACACCATGCTTTTAGGATAACAATCTTTTTATCATAGTTCCCTCTTCAATGAGCGATTACCAGCTCGTTTTTGTAACAGAGATAGCTGTTTATTGTCCCTAGGTTTACAGAAACACCTATTCATATTAATCGTGAGCCTATGGAGTGCTGCCGACCACTGTTCATTACGGCCCAGAATGCCTTGCATGTCTTTACAACAAAACAACCCAGTAAAACCTAATTTCCCGTAAACATATGAATTTGCATACTTTTAACATTTTTAATAATACTCTCCCATCATGATATTTAACAATAATGAAACATTTAATTTGAATACCGTCAATGTGAAAATAACTCATAATTATGTAAGCTATATATAGTTACTGGTCTCTTTACTATATCAGTTCGTAAATCCATACTATCCCATGGCAGAGTAGGATCTTATGAATGGGCAAGGTTGCCTGGAGACATTGTGGCTATACGGAGATATTGGGCATTCTTGAAACGAATTGTGATAGACGGAGAAAGGTGAATGGTAAGAGATACTAAATACGGGTGGGTGGTTTGCGAAATGAAGGAAACTTTTGGAATATTTCTTTTTTTTTTTAGCTTATGCACCCTCACACTGGAGTCCCCAGTTCATATACAAAATTTGGTATCGATATGTGACAGTGTTCCTGTGATATGGACGACTTCCTGTTTCGGAGCTTCGCCGCCGATTTCGTTTGGCTGTGACGGGCAAACACTTTCGAAAATCAAAATCCTTCTAGTAACTTTTGTGAGGCTTGGTCCAATGATGATATACGTCAAGTTTCGTGGCGTTCGGACCAAATTTGTGACCTGTGAAAATTTAGTTTCGCTTTCTATTCAATCCAATATGGCGGACGAACGACACGCCCACTTGACGTCATCTTCTCGAGCAAGTTACACCGGTACTGCCCGGACGTTTTAAAGTTGAAACGGTGTCTCTGTCTCAAAGGGCCTAGGCACAGGAGCTGGAAAAAAATTAGGGAGACGGGAATAATAATAATATTAATAAGAAAACTTAAGAAGAACAATAAGTGTGCTGCTTTGCAAGCACACTTAATGAATTAAAATATTAGCATTTTGGTATCATCCAATATGGCTATTCATAGACTTTGCAAATATTATGCAATATTGAGAGATATATTGATAACAAAACTCAAGCTTGATCTGTGTATGCAGTAGCCTATAGGCCTAAAAACAAAAGTAGCCTGAGCAGCAGATTAGCCAGTCCCCTGCTGAAAATGATGAGCCCGAAATTAACTATGACTATAGGGACAAGTAGAAAGGATAATAGAGTTAACCGTATGAATTAAAGTTATTTTATGGAAGAAAGAACACTAGGCTATGACAGCAGTAGGCTACATGATCAACCTATATGGCTTGTTTGCTCAGAAGTGGGTGTAGTAAAGGAGCAAATCACCAAACAACAACATGATAGCTGACCCATGCAGAAAAAAAACATGTGAACAGTACAGTAGTTCAATATGCCTCTTAGTGGAATTGTGGGATACATTTCAAATGCTTTATTTCTTCCTTCCTGTTTTTGTTAACTTATCAACCTACCCTTGTGGAATAGTGGAATATTAGCCTAAAATAAAAACTACAGGATAGTAAGAGCTGAAATTTATCCAATTTCCACCACCACTAAAAAAGTGGGCCGGTCTTGGGCCTGAAACTCCCGGGCTGAAAAGTGGCCCCACTCTGACCCTGTCTATTTTGGAAAGACACAGTAAGCTGCCCTGAGTGAGTGGTTCACCTGACCATAGTCCATACAAGTGGCAAACAAATAGCATGTCAAGACATAACACCATCATTAACTTGTCTTATGTAAATGAAATATAAAAACTCAAGGAGTGTAGTTAGTTTAGGTGTAGTTGAGTGCAGAAGGGAAAAAAAATGAAAGGATCATAGATCATAGATCAAGGTCGTACTTTGAAAATGCTATCAATTCTCAAAAAACTATCCTTTTAGAAAAAGAACAAGAGTGAACTCTCATAGCAGAGTAAATAAAAGAAGCCCTCCTTATTTCTAGACTTGATAGCAATTAGTACAAAGGAGAAAAAGACTGTTCTTTTTTTTTCAAGACAGGTGGTCTTTCCCTCTGCAAGAAATGTCGTGTGTCGTGACAGTCAAATTAATAATATAAAAGAACTGACTTAAAGGCATAAAAAACATTAGTGTGAACATGAAATGCCATTTTCCATGTGTTCTTGCTCTTAGCCTGGAGACTAACTGACATTCTAATATGCTATAACTCATGATGTCAATTCTCTGTCTTGTCAACATACAGTATGAATTTAACTTCCTAGAGGCTAGCTTAATGCTTTCTTTTAATCAGGCATACTGGTTTCGTGTCTGCTGACATGTTGACAACTGTCAGACATGACCAATTAAATTGTTTAGCTTTTAGCTAGGGGTTGTCCCTTGTATGCAGATGTATTCTGTATAACACAATTAAGACTGAAATTTCCCCAGGTATTTGAGGAGCTCACTTTTTTAGATCCCTCATTGTTTCAAACTGCTGGCAGCAGTCACAAATGTGCTGCATGTTGTACCCATGTTGTTAATAAACTCTGTTCTAGTTATTGTTGCTTCACACACATCACACAATTGTCTTTCTCAGCTTTTACCTACAGATCCTCCTCCAAAACCAGATCCCCTCACATCAGAGACCGTTGTGTTCTGGGGTCTACGGCTATGGCAGGTCGTGGGAATCTTTTCCATGTTCATCCTTGCCATCGGTAATATAATTGCATGTTTCCTTAACAATCCCTAATTTAAGTGCTAATGTCTGCAAAAATCTGACATCTTACAGTATCACAAGATTCTGTCAGCATCTTACATTTTTGACAGTATTCTTAGATGAGTTGTTCCTAATAGAAAATATTAAGCATGTGCAATTTCTTCCTTTTTAAAAAAACAGTGATTACACTCTGCTGCATCTTCAAATGTCGAATTCCCCGCACGAAAAAAGAGATTGAAGCGCGACATGCTCAAAGAGTAGCAGCGAAGTCCTATTGCAACACACTGGAGACAGTTCCTCCACTCAACGAGCTCACAGAGATACCAGCCAGTAAGTGCTATTCCGTTGTCTCACTTTGTTGAAGAGTCAGCATTTAATACTTGTCAAGAGTCTTTTTAATAGTACAATTTGGTAAAAAAAATGGGTTTTACTTTCCACTACAAATTTGATCAGTGTGACTGATCCTCCCAGAAATTCTTCTATTTATGTTAGTCTGACAAGACTGAGTGGAAAGTTTGACATTTCAAAACAATATCCAAAAGTGTTTTGAGAATTTTGTTTCAGCAAGTGGTAATTGTACAGATGACGAGACCCTAATGCATATGCTAGTCAGACATGCTTTCATGAAAGCATCCAACATCATTTGGAGGAGATTTATCCCTAATTATGTCTAAGGGTCATTCCACGTAAATTCAACCAGGGCCCACGCACTTAGGTCTCAAAAAATTCTGAAAAAATTACCAGGTGTACGTACCTATGTTACCCAGGAGACACACTGCAAAATTACTCTTATGTAAGATCAATACTTTCCAAGATACAGCCAGTTTTACAGGGGGAGGGCGGTGTCGATTTTCTTCGGCCTCTTTTTTTTGTCATAGTTCACAAGCCCACAGCGCAAGAACTAAACCATGTAGAAGGCTCAAATTTTGCATGCTGGTATATAAATAGGAATAGTATGTAGCAAAATCGTCACGTTTGGTCTGGATAATCCTGCATGGTCATAGCTGTCCCTCAAAGTTGATACAAATTTTATTGGAGTTTTTAGCTGGGCTCTGTTTAAGCCTTCAGAAGACATATTTGTACTCAACATAGGCTCTTGATTTATTTTCCTCACCGAGATAAGTAGAAACACTCTCACAAAAAACAATAAACAGAAAATAAATTCCTTCAGGGTCTGAACAGCAGACTTTTTACAAAATTAAAAAAAAATCATTTTGTTTCATTTTTTCAGAGCACTAAAACACTTTGTGGGAATATATTAAAGATTTTTTTTAAATTTTTTTTTTATTCTCCATGATCTTTTCTTTTCAAAAAAAACACCAATTTGACTTGTCTTATGCAAATCTTTCTTTTTCACTTTCCACCCTGAACAAAATGAACCATTGACATCAATATGTTTTGTATAGAGCTACCGCAGGTTACTCTATACAACCACAGGTGGCAGTGTGGTGACTATATATAAAACATAATATTGATGTCAATGGGGCATTTTGCCCATGTTCAGGGTGGAAAATAAAAAAGAAAGATTTGCATAAGACAAGTGAAATTGGTGTTTTCAAAAAGAAGGGATCATGGAGAATAAAGAAAACATATTTAAAAAAATCTTTGTATATTCCCACAAGGTGTTTGGGTGCTCTGAAAATGATAACCAAAATGATTTTTCAGACTTGTGAGGTCTGCTGTTCAGACCCTGAAGGGATTTGTTTTCTGTTGTACCAGCCTGCAAAATTTGAGCCTCCTACATGGTTTAGTTCTTGCGCTGTGGGCTTGTGAACGTTGACAAAAAAAAGAGGCCGAACAAAATCGACACCCCCCTCCCCCTGCAAAACTGGCTGTATCTTGGAAAGTATTGATCTTACATAAGAGTAATTTTACAGTGTGTCTCCTGGGTAACATAGGTACACCTGGTAATTTTTTCAGAATTTTTTGAGACCTAAGTGCGTGGGCCCTGGTTGAACTGACGTGGAATGACCCCTAATCCTTAGATTACTTTCTTGTCTCATTTGGTGCAGATATGTTATCTTTGCTTTATTTGACGATCACATGGGATTGTAATGAGCTCATTTAGATGATTAGTTGATTTAGATGATTTAGGTGATATTATATCATGCTATTCAGTTAAATTTCATGATGAACACCAGCCTTTTAATATCATGGCCTGATTCTAACATGATTTAGTGCCAATTTATCTAGAACAGTTTTACACATCTGAAATTTCAGGGGTACCATGTGTACCGGTTAGATTATAATTCAGACACCTACAAAGGGGATGGGAACTATTGACTAGACCAGTGGGTCCACAAATAATGTGTCACTTAGCTGTCAACTAACTAATATGTTTTTTATTTATTTTGTAGTGATGAAAGGCCGGTGGTGGTTCATTTAAAACTGAGCAGATGGAGAAAGATATAGATGGTTTACTCTTACACTGTTGAAACTTTAAGGCTTGGACGTTTTTTCTCCACACAGGAAATATTATTTATGTGTGCAAATATTTTCCACAAATTTTAAAACTAAAGAAAATACTATCATCTTAATGTAACACTTGATGTCTGTGGTGACACTTTTAGGGGTGCAATTTTTATTGAGTGTACACTCTCTGAAATTTCTGTGCATGTTGTTTGGCACTCATATTAATGTAAATCTTTTCCAGTTATGAGAAATGTCAGTGCCCTTACAATCCATGTTCAAAATAGATTTGATTCTTGGGGATATCAAAATACAGTGAGATGATTATATGGTATAATACATAAACTACAGTTAGTCCTCTGCAAAATATGAAATGTCGGCGCCAGTAGGGGCAAAAGTGATACTTATATTGTTAGAACTACTGATGTCTATTGACAGGTAGCTAAATGAGAATGCCGAGATGGGTAATAATGGTAATTATAGTGTACATCAGGGAGTAGGATCTTCTTTTAGTCACAGCACAAAAATACTCTTACTATCTTTCATGGAGGAGTTGTAGTCTGGTCTTTCCCACTTCTGTAATCTGTCCTCTCCGTGTTCTGCAACCTTTTTTCTGGCACCTGCCCTTGCTTTGCCCTTTCCTCATACTCCACCTCTTCCTCCTCCTCCTCCTCCTCCTCCTCCTCCTCCACTTCCTCTTCCTCTCTTTCTAGCTGCCTTCTCCGATGCCACGGCTCTCGCCACCGTCTCTGAGCAGGTACAGGCTCGAAGTGCCAGTCAGCTACCTGTGGTCAGGGAGGAGGAAGAAATGACTAATCCCATCGCCCAAGCGGAGATGGGATAGCACTTTCCCTGCTGTGACTGTCTCTCCCCTGCTCCTCCTCTGTCACAACACTGTCTGTGTAGTCTCTCCCGAAGGCGTGGGAGGCATCTTCCTCTGCAAATGACATCTGCTCGTGAATGCACCTCTGCTTGGAAGTAGCCTGTCCAGAATGTAGTGGAATCGTTCCACCGTCTCATTTCACATTTGTGTGCCACAAATCCCCACATGTAAGGTCTCAGCCATAGCTGAGTGCACCTTTAGGAGGCCTTTTAGTCAGTAACGTAGCATTGCATTGCCATTAGGTGGCATTGTGCTGTGCGTCTTGTAAGAGATGAAAAGTTTGTCGTTTTTTGTAGTTTTAGTTTTAGATCAAGCCACACATGGCATGATTGGCTTTTAGGAGGTCTAAAATGCTTTTGAACATACTCTCAGAATACAATGACATATAACATGCCTTTTTAACGCTTTTATCTATGAGGTATGTTTGTATCTGGGCTCTATTTAAGAGTTTTATTTGTAGATGTATACATTCTACATTCTATACACTAACAGTGCCTATAAAAGTATTCACGGATATTTCCACTTTTACTGCTTTTATAAATCAATTTAATTTGGCCTTTTTTACAATGATTTAGAAAAATAAATCCCCTCTTTGATGTCAAGGTGAAAGCAGAATTCTACAAAGTAATGTTAATTAATTAAAAATATATAATGCAAAATGAGAGATGATTTGAGATGCATAAATATTCACCCCCTTCAATTCAGCATTTACTAGATGCACATCCATTCCATATATTTTGCTGAATTACTTTTACCTTTACAAGCCTTCCAGGGCCTACTGTCGAGAAGTATCCCACAGCATGATGCTACCACCACCATGCTTCAAATTAGGGATGGTGCGTTTTTGGTGTTGTGCAGTGTTTGTTGTACGGCAAAAAATAGCATCTAATCTTATGGCAAAAAAGCTCCATTTTGGTTTCCTCAGACCAACAAACCTTCTTCCATTTCACAATGGAGTCTTCAACAAGTCTTTGGGTGAACTTTGCTCAAGATTTAATAAGAGCTTTGCCACTCACCCAGAGCTTAGACTGGTGAAGAACTCGGGCAAACGTTGTTGTATGCATATTTTCTATCTTCAGAGTTGTCATAGATACCTTGGTGACCTCCTCCACCCATTATTATTCTTGAATGGTCACTCAGTTTGTGGTGATGGCCTGCTCTAGACAGATTTGCATATTTGCCATATTCCTTACATTAATGATGGGTGGACTTGAATTTGTTTTGTATCCATCCCCTCACTTGTGCTTTTCAATAACCTTTCTTTGAGTTGTTTGGAGTGTTCTTTTTTCTTCATAGTGGAATTATAGCCAGGAATACTGATTGACCAGTGACTGGACCTTCCAGACGCAGGTGTCTTTATATTACTATACTATACACATTTCACTGCACTTAGGCGATCTCCAAATTCACTAATTGTGAGACTATTAGCACCTATCGTCTGGACTGCTGTTGATTTAGGTCAGTCACTTTAAGGGGGGTGAATATTTACACACTCGCTTATTTTGTATCATATATTTGTAATTAATTAACATTACTTTGTAGAAATGTGCTTTCATTTTATTCATTGTGCTTTCATTATTAAATGTGCTTTCATTTTATTAATAAGTGTGTGAAATTCTTTTTATAGATACCGTATACATTCATAGGTAGACCTATGTAGCCTATTAGAACACTTTATGCATGCAGTCTTCTGTTCTGCACTCTTCTCTGCTGCTGTTTGCTTGAATTATCACTTGTGTTTTGGTATGTATGTGTATATATATACAGTATATAATATATATATATATATATATATATATGGTATTCACATGGACATTTCTGTAACATAAAGACCTTGTGGTTGAGAATTACCATTAAAGTCTTAAGGGCAAAGTACAATTTTAGATCTCTATCTGGGTTTGTGTTCCTGTACTCCTATGCTAAAACAGCACAGTGTACACACACACACAAACACACACACACACACACACACACACACACACACACACACACACACACACACACACACCACAGTGTACACACACACACAAACACACACACACACACACACACACATCAGCAGCACACCACTGCTATTATGTGACAAGTGAACAGTGCACTCTCAGTGCATATACTGTAGGACAAAGGGAATAGATAAGAATACGTGGGGGTTGACATGACCCTACTGAGTCTTCAATAATAGTATTTTGGTCAGTCAGTGGTGAGATCAGGTCAGCTTGTCTCCCCGTCTCCCCCACATTTAAAAGAGTTGAGCCATACTGTATATATAGTCTCATTATTTTGTAGGCTATATGCTTGAGAAAGCAGGCATGGAGAGCAGCATTATAAGCATAATGAGGGAGTGGGCAGGATGTGATCAGTCCAGTGGAAGAGCAACGCATACAAGTAGAAAACATAGTCCTGCTGTGCTGACATCACTGAATGCGTAAAAGGGAGCACTGATCACGACATGGCAGTCCAAGGAGAGATAAAATAACAAATGGATTATTTGACCTCATCTTGTCTCAGTCATGGATGTTCTCAGAAATGGTGCTGTGAGGAATGTTGTGTGTAGATCACATATTACAGTAGCAGTAGCAAATAAATGATCAGTTGTCCGAAGAAAAGAGGAGAGGGAAAAAAAGAGAAATAGCTTTTTGTTTGCAGTGCATTGCAAGTAATGGCCTGAGGTGATTATTTCCACACAACAATGTTGTGTCATTTTCTCAAAAGAATGTGGTAATATGGCAGTGATCTGAAGTGGCAGTTGAGGTGTGCTTGTGTGACCTGTTTCCATTCTCTTTTTTTCACACCTGTTTCACATCCACACAAGATAATGTGTGTGAAATTACAGCTTTAGGGCAATGTCCACAGCTTTCAAAGCTTTAGGGCAATTTTGTCCAGAGAAGTAGAGAAAAAAATGCTCATTTGACCTTAAAGGGTGGGGGCAGTGTCAATTAGCTACTACTTCAAGAAATGGGAAACACTACCTCACTTCTCATCAGGGAATGAGTGGCCCAGATATGACCTGGACACTTTTGTCAGGTTCTAATTTCAATCAGAGCACTGCAGCAGCTCTCCTGTTATAATGTATGACACAATCTTGATGTAGGTAAAACAAAACAATAATAATAAAAAAATATCAGTTCTAGTGTCACTGGACCTCAGCAGACAGACCAATAGACCTCTGACACTATTGGTTATAGAGTGTTACACTGACTGTAACATTAGTTTGAATTTTTAGGTGTGGATATCAAGATAATGTAAAAGGCAAGGAATTATTTGTTGCCATTTGAAAAACAAAATGTCTTAATACCATCTTTGACAAGGTGGCAAGAAAATCACCATCTGTGCATGTGCCCATATGTCATATTTCTGACTATCTTTTGGATAGTGCTAACTAAAGATGAACTACTCACTGTTTAGAGCCCCATGGGATTATGTATTGTCTACCTATCAAGAATGCCCACATAAAAGCTTGATAGTCATGATTTGTTTTTCACAATATATAAGTAAGTATAGTATATACTTTTTTGATCCCGTGAGGGAAATTTGGTCTCTGCATTTATCCCAATCCGTGAATTAGTGAAACACAGTCAGTGCACAGTGAGGTGAAGCACACACTAATCCCGGCGCAGTGAGCTGCCTGCAACAACAGCGGCGCTCGGAAGCAGTAAGGGGTTAGGTGCCTTGCTCAAGGGCACTTCAGCCGTGCCTACTGGTCGGGGTTCGAACCGGGAACCCTCCGGTTACAGGTCCGAAGCGCTAACCAGTAGGCCATGGCTGCCCCCATATCTGTGTGTTCACCTGTTCAGGGAATTGTTTTTCTTTAGGTCTTATACAATCAATAATTGATTCTTGCAGACTCAATCTACTGATCACTTTTGTTTTGTGCAAATAATGAGTAGTATAATATTTTTGTACAACTTCTTGTTTTTTCTTTGCATGAGTATTTTCTGTGATGGCATGCCTCTGAACCTGAAATGCCATGTATGTTTCATATGCCAGCTTTGAAAAGATTATAAGTATAAGGTGAATGCATGCCAATACAAATAATCTATAAAAGAACAGTAGAAATATAATATAATAAATATGGAGCTGTTAACAAGTGTAGACTTGAGTTTAAAACAACACATTAGACTAGAGCGTATTCATTATATGACTGTCTCTTCATATTTAAAGTATGGTAATCTTTGTACATGGTTATATGATGTCATTTTAAGTGTATCATAATGTGAACAGCTACTTCTAGCCCACTCACTGTCCCCTATAGAAATAAAACCATGGTGTTGAGATATGATTCTAGGCTTCAGGAAAGACACTTTTGCAGGGAATGCCTGTCTCTCAAGAAGTATGTCAAATCATTAGTACAAATAATAATGTCAGACTAAATTCAATCAGTGACATCTGATCTGCCAGCATAATTCAAAGTCACAATTTATAACTGGCAAAAGAGAAATAGTTTCACCTGAGATGCGGCCTGCACTATTTGCTTTGTCACACATTCAACCCAAGTCTTCTTGAGTAGCTGAAAATAGTTCCACACAGCAGAAAACAGAAACACTCGTTTTCACCTGTTGATGAGTCATTTGTATGTTTAAAGTAATGTGATGCTTGATGTAATGCTTGATTGTCCTTTTCCCAAACTAGTTTTCAAACAAGTCTTTCTTCCCTTTCTGCACTGGGCTTTCCTTGTCTGCTCTCAAATGAGGATTTCAAATGCTGTGCCAATTTGCAATGAGCCAAAGTGAATGTCAGCTTCTCTCTATCCAAACAGCTGGAAATTCAGAGAAGAAAACCCTCCAGGGCTTTGATCAGTCAACACAACACATGTGGCAACAGGCCTCAAATTAATAAATTAACTCATTAAGGCTATCTAAATGTGTATAAACCTGGCATTACGGGATGACATAACTTAATTCAGTGACATGTTGACTTGACTGGATAATGTTAGTTTGTTCATCTTTTTTTACATTGTCACCTTTGATTAACTGCTAGAACTAGCCTACCAAGGCGGTCATTTTGACAGTTGGAATTTAAACTCAAATTTTCACCAGCAGAACTATTTTTCTTTTTTATGAAAGTTAGCGGTCAAAATTACCTGTCAAGGCCTTTCTAGTGTTGAAAAGTAAATAAAATGTACACTCAGTGGAGGCTGTCACACAACCAACAGTAGCTAGTTCACTTTTGAAACATTGTCACTAGTTTAGGAGGAATTATTGACAGTGTGACAACTTACCCCATTCTTTCTTCCCTGTGCTATGAGAGTTACACTGCTTATTACTATAGTGATGTGTAGCTGCTAAACTTGACTACTTCATCCTGGGTCCTCATGATTGATTCATGCAAAGCTAGTCTGTCACCTGCCAGGGTGATTTGTATTCCATCAGCATGTGTCAAATATATGGACATAAATGTACAATGAATAAACATGAAATGTGTGGTAAAATGAGTAAATCTTAAATTAGATTCTTCTCTTATTTTTCTAGCGGCAAAAGTTGAAGAAAAAAAAGAAGTGCCCACAGTGGCTGGGAAAGTGGACAAGAAAAAGGGAAAAGGGAAAGAGGAGAAAGAGGGGAAGGGTGAAGAGAAAGAAGAACCTGGCAAGAAAAAAGGTGAAAAATCTGCAAAGAAAGAAGGCGAAGATGAAGGAAAAGGAAAGAAATCTGGAGAGAAAGGGGGCGAGGGGAAAGGCGGGGCTAAGGGCGGAGCCAAAAAAACAGCTGCAAAAAAGTGAACTGTCACTCCCCCTTCCAAAATGTGCTAAACTTTTAGTAAACATTTTTTATGATTATATTTTCATTTTTTATAAAGAGATTTGTATTTTATTGTATGACAATAATAAACGTCTTCCAATTCAAATCAAATTGTTGTTATATAACTAAGCACATACACCTTGATGACCTTATTTGTATCAGGGGCACACTGGCACAAATCCAGGCATTTAAAAGTTTTCTTATATTATTGTAATACTCTATTTATATGCATAGAATAACAGAGAGGCAGATGTGATGTGCATTTCATGCTGGTTGACTTTATACATACTGCATTCAGATTTAGCACCATGAATTCTAGACACTTGAGATGACAATATATTTAAGGTATTCAAGGTAATTTTCATTTATTTCATTATTCACAATACGATGATGTACACTTTATATGTCAATATATTCTTATAAAACCAGACAGTGGACTTCAAATAAACCACATGGCAGCTAAGCTCTATAGTTATTTTTGCAGCAATGTGTCTGCTTGCCTGATTTCCACCATATGTTAACATCATTGGCATATAAACAGGCTATATGGACAGTTGTAGGAACAGCTCACACTGTATCTTTTCATACAAATAATACAAATAAAAAAAGCTGAAAAATATTGTACATGTTTGAATTATGACAACATAATTGGTCAAGATCCATGATTCAAACAAGTACAACTGGCAGGCGAGGGATCTTGGCAAAAGGAAATCCAGGCAACACCTTTGAGATAGGCTACCTGGAAAATATCAGCATGATAAGAAATGTGTCCATAATCGCTGATGAAAAATAATCGCTGATGAAAAGAACAAGTATGCATTTTAAAGTGCTTATATGGCTATCGGTAAAATGTCCTGAACAATTCCACTCTTTTATTTGCAAGTTTTAGAGTTAAAGTAAAGTGTAAACCATGAGACATTAACAGAACACAGTACCTAGCTAAAAGTTTGATAATGACTTTTGTATTTGGATATTGTTGTCCATGGCCTATAGCAGTTCTATCGCCGTAACCTTTAGACCTTTTGACACTACAGAACCGACGCTATCTTAGTACTGGTGGTAATTATGAACACTTCCAATGTTCCCTCTGTGATCTTGCATAATGCTGCAGTGGAATATATACTACCTCTGAGAATACCAACATGTTTCAATAAGCCACAGAGAGAGAAAAAAAGGAAATTCGTATAAATATCTTAAATATCAAAAAGTTTAAAGACCATGGGAAATATCGTAAAGATTATAAAGCAATGATAAAATAGGATTGAAAAAAAAAAACAAGATGCAGTAAAATGTCATTGATACTGAAATCAGGTTTCCAAAGAAGTATAGTGCCACACCCATCTGATGCTGTCTCTTGCTTGACGATGTTTGTAGCGATATAACAATTTCAAGAAACTGAATCAATAAATTTACCATAAGCATGTTGGAGCGCATCCCTGATTAAAAATAATGAAATACTGTCCCTTCATAGTTACATCACATTACATTTTTTGCAGAACACTGATGCTCATTTAGCTCAAATCTAGCCTTTGTAAACATTGTGACTTCTGTGTACACATATACTGAATATCTATACATACATACATAAGATAAGCAGCATAATACTGAACCATATTTAACAGTATGTGAGCTATAATACATAATTTTAAAATTTATGAATCATTTTAAATTATGTTACATTAAATTATGACAAATTTTTCACACCAAACATCACAAGGGACTGCAATTTACACAATTCTGAACATGGAGAGATTTTTGCACACTGAATTTCAAAAGTAAAGCCTTGAGCTGCTTCATTAAGGCTCCCATGATCGTAAGCTTACAGTTATGTTCCATTAGGAAAAAATCTATCACTTGTAAAAAGTCTGTATTGAACTTTTTTGTACTATTTTCTGACAAAACTAATGGTGGCATTAAGGAATACCAAGAACCTTCACTTTCCATCATGTGTATTTGGAACAATTAAGAATGTTTTTTTTTTAATCAAAATTAATTTCCCCTACCCTATCGGTGTCAAACACACACTGCAATTCAATATGTCAGTGTAGGTGCTGACATCTCTACACTGTAGACACTAAATCAGTTGGTTGTTTTAATTGGGGACTTAAATAAGTACATTCATTTCAGCAACAGCTTAACCACCTGTGACAAATGTAAAAAAACACACACTGGGCCTCATGCAAGAGCCATTTATACAATCATACTTGATTTTAGGTGACAGGTGCTACTGTTCAACACACTCTGTCACCTTCAACACATGCTGCACTGTGGTTTTCATATTCCCAACTGTTTCCTACAAAATCATCCATCATTTAAAACTTTTCACACGAGTTACACACAGTGCATGCCATTTTATTACTTGGAGGGGAGGGCATTTTTGTTTTACTGTATACTGTTTATTTTTTCCTGTCAGACTTTTGGTGATTTCAGTGATACTACCATCAAGCGACAGTGTAAATGACCCTGGAAATGTTTACCTATTGTTTGAATTTTGCACCTTTTTCAATGCCCATTTTAAACATTGTGATAGTAAATATGATCTTTTTCCAAATGCTGACAGGAGTACAGAATATTAGTCTGCAACTTGTGAGATTCTTTGGGTGGAGCTTCTTCACAAATTGGATAAGATGGTATTTTCAGGCTTCAATTATTCTAATTTACATTTTCAATGGACATGTATGGATATTCCAATAACAATGTTTGGCAGCTTTCTTAAGTCTCAAATGGTTTGCTGAATTTGACATGCTACATCAGTATGAGTAGAGCGTACAAAATGAAAAAAATAGGCAAGAGTGCATGAGGCCCTTGGAATATGACTAACACACATACAAAAATGCATTCACTTGAACAAAATAGTTGCCTTGGTGGAATGTGCAATCCCTGACAATACTGAATAACAAGTTATTGTGTCAGCTTCCTTTTACACTGCTGGAATTATAAATAAGAAAATGGTGACCAAATAAGGCAATGTAGAAATTAACTCCAAGAATATGTATCCTTGTTCAATATATCTACATGAGAAGAATTTAGCATACTGATTGTACTATAACACGTGTCCATAATTAATAATACACAAATATGTTCTTATTTATAATGGAATCTCTTCCAAAAGATATTGATGCCAATACAATTCACGCCTTATGATCAGTATGGACGCAGTTAATCTCTTTTCATGACAGGCAGCCAAAACAGATAAATACCGCATTTGGCTAAAATGCATCTCTCTTATAGGGACTAAGACTGGTTCTCATCATGACATTTATATTCCAAATACCTGATACAAAATTACAGTAGATTCCCATTATGCGTATTTGAGTTCCGCTTTAGAGCAAGCGAGGCCATCACCTCACCTGCCTGAGTGAGAGAGGATGGTCATCCTCTGTGATCGAGCAAGACAGGGCTCGCAGTTCCTCTGAGGTCTTTCTAGTGCGTCTCCTTTCACGTATATTCCCATATGTCAAACTTTCAGAGTCTGACCCCGACATCCAGGCTGTCACTACGCATTGTTTGTGACCTTTGAGGAGCGCGCCCTCCATCCAAAACAGTCACAGAAGTCTGGGATCTCCAGGGGTGATACTAAGCACGTTCCACGTATAGCAAATTTGAGCTCTTGGCTTTGGTTTTATACAAAGTATTTTGTGACTCACAGGATTCGAAGCATGCCAGAAATACCGCAGGCATCCTCCTGACAAAGCAACCTTTGTGAATAAAACAAGTATCCTTCATTTATTTATTATTATTATTATTAGTATTATTATTTCTTTTTTTAAAGCAACTTCCTTGCGCACATGCTCAGTGCTGTGGGTCACATGACTGTCTCCCGCTCCTCCTCCACCACCGGTGGGGGTTTGTCCTCCATCAGGGGGCGATTGCCGTTGGACGGCTCCTCCTCGGGGATGTGCAGCTCCTGCCCCGAGGAAGGTATGGAGTTCTCTGAGACGGAACCGTTCTTCACGTAGCCCGGGAGGTTCCGGTGTCCGTTGACGGTGACCGGCCCAAGGCGCGTGGTGAGATGCAGGGCCAAAGGGCCCCTGGCCGTCACGTTTGTGACGCTGGTGTGTGACACCATGGGTCCATAACTGTAGGTATTGCTTCCACTCCTTGCTTTCCTTTTGAAGTCCAGGGCAAGTGTCCGCCTACTCCATGACTTCTTGATTTCAGCCTGGACCTGAGAGGGTAGGAGAGAGTTTTAAAGCTTTATTTTCACACACCAACAACAAGTAATGATTATGCATTAAACTTCTTGGTAGAATTTACAGAATTTCAAATGATCATTTTTCTAGCAGTGTTAAAGCGGTACACTTAGGGCTATTCCACAAGGGTTAGCTACTAAGAGTATTCTTTTAAAGAATAAAGTAGTACTCCAACTGTGTATTAGGAAAAGGTGCTCATCAGAAAAATAGGTACAAAATGAGGACACATTTTGTGATTTGAATATAAGCACAATATGTGGGAGTAACTGTTCTTAATTATATTTTAATTGCCCTTTTTGCTGTTATTTATAGCCTATATAGCTATATTAGTTTGGGTTGGTTCATTTGTCATTTCCTTCCTTTTTTGTAGTGCCTGGTCTTAATCATTAAGTTTAAATGGTATACTAATGCACAAGTAAACAGGTATATTGCTTTTGGCTTTACATATCAATACATCAATAAGGCAATAAGGCAATCACCACCAAAATGAATGATTCTATTTAGGATGCAGTGACGTAGGGTACATAATAAATAGCTCATATTACTTTTTTGTGCATTAGAAAATACATGGGTCATTTGGTCTTTGTTCTCATTTCATCCCTCCAGCTTTCAAAGGTTGCTTGCCATTATTTTTCCACTCTCCTATCTAGTATTCCACTCTCCTGTATCTAGCTTTAAACTGCCCATATTGTCTGTTGCCCTTCTGTTCAATTCAGTTGATACAGCATCTGAATGGAGGCGTTGATAAGACACTTTATGTATGTTGAAAATAGCACACTTTTTAATTATGAACAATGCAGCATCTTGTTTAAAGGTCTAACGTGTTCCGTCTCCGTTCCGTCACTGCTGCGTGTGTGTGTGTGTGTGTGTGTGTGTGTATTGTTCACACCAGGACTGTCTCTGATACGGGGATGATGTGTCTCCTTTCAAACTTCCAACACACTTCCCTTTTGCTTGAAAAATCTACGCCACTCCTATTATCTAGCTGGCTCACGGTTGCAGCACGGCTCGACGCGTCCCTAAGACGCACGTATCATATCATAGAGGCATTGCGGAAGCTCTAACCTGTTAATCCCTTAACTGCTGCTTGTGGACACGACTCACCGATTATGGCATAAGATTTAGCCTACCACAGATGTTTTGACAGACTGAAATCATGGCCACAGTCGTGACCGATCGAGTACTGAAGAGACACACTAGTGTTGAGGGCATGGCCTTCTCAAAAGACATCAGCCTTAAAAGTACTGTTAACCTTCAGTTTAGAGTAAGTTGGACATGTCCACAGAGCCCCTCTGTCAGAGAGAGAGAGAGAGAGAGAGCGAGAGTGGAACAGAAATGGACCCTAATGATTCAGCACACAGCACATTGTACATTTTAAATTCTATTACAACTAAATGGTACTTTTCTGTTAAATGGGTTGATTGCTTGACTGAATTTTCCTATTAAGTTTTCCATTCAAACTATGGCAAATACAACATACTTAAAATCACTGTCATGGTTTTTCCCAATGTTAAAATTCCAGTGATTCACATTATACTTGCATTTTCTCTAATGACAGGGGAAATATGTTGGTGAATTGTTAAGTGGTTCCACATGTTCCTAGTGTGTTCTGTAAATAATGTGATATTCTTGAATAACAGAGTTAAGGATAAGCTGGATGGTTTTTATCTTTTTCCCCAAGTGAATGGTGCCTTGGATTAATCTCTCACATATTTGTTATCCTTGCAAATCTACAGATGACTTTTGTTTTCTGCTCTGTTGCTTCCACTGACCTGGGATCTGCAGAGGCAATTCTCTCAGCACACAGAGACAAATGTGCAGACCCCAATGACCCTAAATATGGTTTCACTAGATCTCATAGCCTGAGCCATTGCTATTCACATATATTTGAGCTTTCTGATAAAAACCACCTCACAAATACAGATCCATAACATCCTGTTGTTGCCACTGTGATGCTATTAAAATGCCATTGAAGGTATGCTCACCTCTCCATTGCAGAAGCAATATATTATTGCAACAAAGAATCCCTGTAAGAGAAACACACAAACACACACACATACAGACAGACACACACACACACACACACACACACACACACACACAGTCCTTTGTAAGTACTGTATCTCTTAAACTCAAACACCTTTGCCAACAATTGAAGTAATTATCATAGGTATCATACATTTGAATTCCACTCTGTCAATAATACAGTATATGGTACACACAGACACACACCGACACACACACACATGCATGCACGCACACACACACACACACACACACACACACACACACACACACACACACACACACACACACACACACACACACAAAGGTGGACGCAATGCGGATATGAAACAACAACATGACAAGGGTACAAATATTACCTGGAATGAATTGACGAGCATCTCATAGTGCATCTGTATCTGCCAGGGCACTCCTGATACCTCCGTGTAGGGCATCGCCATGAAGATGATGTAGTGAACTCCAAACAGGGGCATGAGAACTAGTGTGGATTTCAAAAGTTTTCTGTGGGCAAAGCAACAGTTTCAAGACAAAAAAACTCCTACAGCTGGGGTTTATAGATTATGTTATACTATAAAGAAAGATACAGTAGGCATACACTTTTACCTGTACTGCTGTCTGGTGTCACATCTTCCTGCATTGGTTTCTCTTAATTTTGTTGCTAGGACTCTGATTATGTTTAAAAACAACACAAAATTGATCTAGAAAAAAAGAAAGGTAATGACTACAAGTGCAAGTTAAGTGCAACCTAGACCTAAAATTTAATTAAGAAAACTTTACTTAAATCATGTTTACAACTGCAAGTAATTAAAGGCACGTTTGTAGTTCTTACTTACCACAACAGCTGTTAATATAGGGATTTGTATAATCCATTTCACATTGCCTGCACTTAAATCCCAACACCTGTTGGATACAGATGGAAAAAAACATTTGTATCAAAAGGAAACTCTCTTTATATCAATTAAGAAACTCTCTTTTCTCTAGGCTTCACCTTTTCTCTAGGCTTCACCTTTGCACCATGACCCCGAGCCAAACACCCTCCCAGAACCTGTTTTCCCTTGGTCGAACCCTGGTCGAGTAGCGCTGTCAGAAACTAATGACTTTCTGCAGGCGCTTATGGAAACAACAGAGTATCTCCCCACCCCAATTACCCCACTAATAATTCTCTGAATGGTACGAAACTTCTACAGTAGTATAACTATGTTCTTTGGTGTTCATTTATTTTACTTCAGCTCGACCACTAAGTCAGATCTCACTGACTCATTAGTTTGATCAATGCGATCATATGTACAGTACAACTGCAATCTTAACGGATAACTCTGTAAACCCTCTAATGAATGTCCACAGACCTATTAATGTTTTAGATGAACCTTGTGTTTATATGACAGACTTTCAGTATTTGCTTTGCATGGCCGAGTGACTTACTCTGTATCTGCCAAAGTGGCTCTGACGCTTGCCCACACGGTCACAAACATGGCAGGGACACCTGAAACACAGAGCACAACAGTACCCGTGACCCACTTCTGCCAGCTTGGCACTCCCCCACAAGGCATTGGACAGATCGATCAAAGCAACACTCATCCACATCTTGTTTGTTATCTATGCCGTATACAACACTGCGAAGACGGATGCATAAAATTCACAGATATATATATAAAAAAAGAATAAATATACAGTTTTCCAGATACAATATATCTTTTGATGTATGTGGTGATTTGGCAATACAGCATCCACATTGTATGCGCTGTGCATACAGAACTACTACACACAGTGTGTACAATGCAGGAACTGTAGGACCCAGGGTAGGTGCAAGTTTTGAGTCTGGAGCCATCATTTCTTAAAATAAATGGTTTGAGAAAGTCAGGGAAAACACAGAAATTCTCGGCACACAGAGACATAAACACTGCCCAATAACTCGATAAACATGTCAACGGATAAACCACAGTAACCATTGTTCGATATATGGACTATAGCCAATGCAACAGTCTCCAAGAAACATACCCCAGCCAATCAGAGTGAATCCCCAGAGGTACTTCCTGTCGGAGAAAAAGGTCATGAAGATGAGGCTGTGTAAGTAAAGGCCCTCCACCAGGATCCAGTAGTAATTTGTGGCCAGGAAGTACAAGAAGAGCGTCACAGCAACTTTACAGCCAATCTGTGTGAGCAAAATAAAGACAGAGTTATCAAGATGAAATCATCTAAGAGGTACCCAGGGAGACACAGGAACTCAACTCACAAACTGGGTTTTGTTGCCTGGCGGTGCTTCCGTAATGGACTTCAAGTCCTCCAGACTGACCCGCTCTATCTCCCCCAGAACATCTCCGGAATACAGCGCCATGTCTTTCACGAAGATACTGATGGCTCTCAGCATGAAGGACACAAACAGATGCATATGGATGTAGTTCCTGGTGCAATGCAATCGACTGCAGATGAGGAAAGATCACAAAGAAGATGACGTGTCGACGTAGTCAACAACAGTGTGATTTTTTTGTTGTGATTTTTTTTAATTCTTCCTACATTAAACCTAGAACTAAAGTGCCAGGGAATAGCATTTCCTCCCCTTAGAATTTTTGTCTAAATAAATCAATATCTCAGAACTACTCAGAATGCAGATAGAACCTTATAATTCCAAAGGGACATAATGGACATTTGGCATGGCATGGGGGCTTTGTGTGAGCTGAGGCCATTCCTCTGGAGGAGCCCGACGTAGCTCCATTCTCACAAGTCCGCATGCCCTCTGCTCTGCTTTAAGAACAATACTGCTCCTAATTAAACCCACATGAGCAGCACTCGGACTGTAACACATTCTTCAGATTTAGGAGCTTGAAAAGCACAAATATTGAAATGCAGGGCTCAGAGAGAGAGAGTTGTAAAAACCAAATTGCAAGCATGTGTTGCTAAGAGCCAAAGGCATGTCGATCTCCTCCTCCCAGGCTTATTCAGCGCAGTGAGAGCTTGTTTAGTAAATAGCCTCTCTTATCGCCACTGAAGTTCTTACAAATGGACACACAACAGTTTAAATTCCTGGGCACTCCAGGCAAAATATGTTGACAGTCATTATCACAGCTGCAGATATTTGGAGTAATTGCACATCCATCTTTGCATTGAGAAACAGAAAAACCCTGTTGCTTTATGAAATACAGATCACAATGTGAAAAGTGACCACTAAGTCTAACACACTGGAATTTAGCAAATGGATGCAAAAATCCACTCGCCCATTTGTCAACAGCCTGTATGTGTTGTTTGTTTTGGCCTACAAGTGGTTCCTTCTGGATTGTCTTGGCAACAGGTGCTTATTCAAGCATACAAATGCATGGGCCGGGGATAAAATGTGATGAAAAGCTGTTTTTTTTTCTGTGATGCCCCCCTTAAAGAAGGAAATAGATGCTCATATGAATTTGTCAAGAGACATCTGGTGTTTATTCAAACTGACCATAATTCAAAGCATAGACAGTAGGCCTACATATCCCTTCAATAAGACATAGGGAAGACTATGACAAAAGTGGTCATAGTGCTGCCTTAAAAAGAAAAGGTACTTTCAGGACATCATCCAGAGCTTTCCAACCACATGAACATCGATGTCTTCCATCACATCATTGATGTATCTGCTGAGAAAATAGCAATGAGAAAGAATTTGAAAGCCTTTAGTCCATCCCCACCATAATTATTTAAACAAACACTGGGTGATACAGTGAAGGGATTATTTATGTTGCATGCCAGGTTTAGACTTAACTACCTGAAATTGGCCATTCACATGTGCAATCTCCTGCAATCAGCAGGTCTGTGTAGGCGTTCTGGCAGTTGATAGCTTTGATGCCTATGCGCACAGGCTCATAAGTTTACCCAGCTATTCGACCGACATTGATTCGGATTCGACGTGTCAGAGGGCCAATACATGCATGCATGTGCGTCGCGCTCCCTCTGCTCCCGGGGTCACCGCACTCGCGCACGTCACACGTGTATAGCCAAACACTGCCGCTAATGTGTAAAACTCCCTCGACATCCTTGGCCAACATCTCTGTGCCCTGTTGCACCTGAGACTGCGAGCGCTTACATGTCGAACATGAGGCATGGCTAAAGTGGCCTGGAAAGGCCGTCGGAACATGGGGGGAAAGCCACGAGAGGCCTTATTAAACTCATTTCCCTCCGATGGGTTTCCTGGTGCCAACTGAAGTGCCGCCTTAAAACGTCAGGCCGCGGCAGCGCCTGGACCCGAGTCAAGGCGAGTAAAGCGTTTGTCAACAAGTCTTTTTTAGCACGTCCTGACCCTCTATTTAAATAAGCCAGTTGAACAAATATCAGAGGACGTTCTCTGCATTAATTACCAAGGAAAATGAAACCATTCAGCTTGGTGCCAAACTCACCCAATCATACACATACTGCCAGAATCTTGAATTTCAGAGTGTCAATCCATAATGAAGAATATGGATTTTGGAGAATGGGGTAGCTTGTGTTTTTACTGAACAACAATTCAAAAAGCAAAAATAGATGAGGAACAATATCATATGCAGTCCTCTGACTACTAGACCAAAAGCTGCTATATGGACAAGCAGTCCATAGACACTGAACAAGACAAGTTGAATTGAATTCAATCAAGCAAGCCCTGATGCAGCCAGAGACATTAGGGGGTTGTACTGTAGTAAAGACAAAAACAACAGGCCCAACTAAAGTCATGTGTGGAATGGTAGAAACAACAAAACTGGTAAAACAAGATTGAGGTTTCTGCTACAAAAAAGCCAATATCAAGCAAATCAAGTTTGCAATATTATTTCTAAGGAAAAATAATTCATGGCTAATTTTCATTTTAATTTCATTTGTCTCCCAAACTGCTTTGGAGCCTGGCTGGCTGACACTTTACTGCTAATGCATGAACAACTTGGGTAGGTAGGCACCATAGCTCTTCAAAGCCCACACATCTCCTCATGTCAAACCCTGTCAAGTCAGCTTATTTGTTTCACTTTCAAAGCAGCAACATGAAACAGTGCGGAGAACAGGCATCTACAGATAAAATCAATATATTACATCAGTGGTTTTCTCAACCTGTGAACAACTGTATATAAAATAGATTGAAGTTGACTGAAAAGAAAGCATTTATGCCGCATGTATCCCCATAATATACCAGCATGAAAGGAAGCGAAACATAAATGTCAACAGGAAGGAGCATGAATTACAATCTATCCTGAGGGTAGAACTTTCTAAAAGTCAAAGTGTAAAAGGCAACAGGCCTGCATTGGACAGAAATATCCTTTGGACTTTGCCTCTTCCCATGTTATGTGTTGGTTGTGTGCTTGTTAGCATGCCAAATGGGCTAGCAGCCTTAAATGTAAGCATTAATTATACTTATTTGGAGGAAAGGCCAAAGGTTTGTTATAGAATATTTTTTCTGCTAAAATGTTTCATTGCAATCTTCATAATGAACAAAAACACGATTCCCACATCCTCACATTACATTGCATGCAAGTAATGATTTGGCTAATTTTAACAGACCTATCATTAATCACCACCAGTGCAGACACCTTCCTATCATGTTCTTTTTCGTAATTGGAACAGGGACCAGAACTGCTCTTATCTCTGACATAAATTACTTCTGACATTAAAGAAAACATCATGAGATAATATTTCCAGTGCTCTACATGCAATGCCTTAACACAATCTGTAAGTGTTTAAATTCTTTAGTTTCACACTGTCCTAAGAAGGACATGTACAAATCTGATTTTCTGTTTGTCAATTATGATTCTTAATTTTTCTAACACAACAGTTCATCAGCAACATTGGACTTGTTTACATGTTTATTTATCTAAAAAAAAGTTTGATTAATAATCCAGTGGAAAATCTTCGTGAAAATACCCAGTCAGATTTAGATGAATTAAGTCCAACAGGACTGGAGAACATACCGGAAATATCCCAGGATCACCACGGCCACCATTAGGGATCCCAGTGAGATTGAGTAGCCCACGGTGTAAATTAGGTAGAGTCGGTCAAACACCTCCTGTAGGTCAAGACAACAAAGACAGATAAGCATCACCAGTGAAATGCTCTGAAACCATCCTTTAATTGGCCGTAAAGGGTTTATCATGGATTTAGGTCCTCAGTATGGCTGCAAAAGGGTTTTACATGAACTTAGGTCCTCAGTACTGCTGCAAAAAGTGCAATCAAATGCTCCAAAACAAACTACAAACACATAAACACAGAATTTGTTCAGAAGTTTGTTTGTGAATTTTGTAGTGTTTTCGAGACTTTCGTGGTCAACTGGGAGAACACATCAAATGCTGTCTCAGATGCTAGACGCGTGCAATGTGGAGGTTGGGAGAACACATCAAATGCTGTCTCAGATGCTAGACGCGTGCGATGTGGAGGTTGACGTGTAAAAGTAAATCTGTGGCGCTCAGGCACGGGAAACAGACGGCTTACGGCCATAAAAACTCTGTACACATCCACACAGTTTTAATTACAGTAAGAATCCTAAACTTGCGCCCTGCTCCACAGAGAAACCTGAACGTTGCTTTGACAGAAAGCTGACACCCAGTGACTGAGGTGGTTTGAATAGCATTAGTTTCTTACGAAAACATTTTCCTTCAAGCGCCGAGGCCGAAGAAAAGAAGCGAAAAAAAAAAAGTGGGGGGAAAATCAGGGTGGGGAATGCACCATTTCCAAAAGAGATTACTTCAAGTAACAGGCAGCCAGAGGACATTCTGTGCGGAGACCACACTAACCACGCTAGCTGGAGCAAGGCTGTGTGCTGCAAGAGGCCCATCTCAGGCTGATGTAACCAGAACTCGGAGGGCTGTTATCATTTAGCCTGTGGTGCAGAGGCCCGGCCAGCCCGAAGCTGTGGTGTGCACAGATTGCACTATAAAGATTTTCATTTGTGCGTATGAATTTTTCATCAATAGCTGCCATGGCTCCTGATGTGACTAGATCAATGTAAATAGCCAGTGTCAGATTAAAGAGGCACAATATGTGAGATTTCTGCCCACTGGCTCTTAGTTTGGTCTGACATTTCAAAAAAGGGATAGAAATGATGAGAGAAGAGAAGGAAAAAAACTTAAAGGAGAGGTCCTGCAATTTTACAAAATGTATCAACTTGTTACATGTTCTGCAAGTCAACTCATTCATTGTTTCTGAATACATTTAATTATCTTAACCATTTTCAGGCTATGTGGTGGAATCATCCCATTTGAAGTTTTAAATACTTAAAATGGGATGATTCAACCACATAGCAAAACTGGTTCATTTCATTAGTTCACCCATCAGAGTACTTGATATTGAGAGCTCAGAATAAACATGTTTGGCTTGGTAGCTGGCCGTGGTCCTGGGATGCCAATAGCGGATATGACGTGCAAGCGATGTCCACTGACACTCATATGGATAAGGGCCTATGTGAGCTAGGAACTACTAGTGAAATGGAGAACAACGGGGAGGTGATGGGAGGCTTTGCCATGCGGGAGCATGTGATGAGGCTGGATAAGGAGGGCTTAGATCTCTTAGAAACAGAAGTGGGATGAGTGATGTGGGTCAATCATCCCTATGGGTTTTACCCAGTGATGTCCAACTTTTGCTATCTGCTCTCTCAGGAAGGCGCAGGTGCGAAGTAACATTAGGTCTGTGTGTATGGCACAAACTGACGGACGGGAGTACGCTCTCAGCTCTGTGTGCCGGTGTGAGATAGCATGGTGGACTGATCGAGAGAGAGAGAGACAGAGAGAGATAAAGAAGAAAAGAGACATTATCAGAATCTTAACATCGTAAAATATGTCATTAATCTGCGTTTGACACCTGACAGTGATACCCTCAAAATAGTCCGCATTCCTCCTCACCTGTCTATTTCCATTTGTCTCTGCAGTGTGATAATCAGTAAGGACAAGCAATGTTGTTCCAGACTTTCCATTTAAAGGAAATCTTGTGAGTTCTACAATCAAATTGATTCCCCTCCCTGTTGTCACACAGGGAAAAGGATTTCCATCCACTCATGTCAGGAGAACAGTTGCTCTGCCTCCCCTACTTAACCTCTCACAGAGAGAGGCTTTGATGAGGGCAGACTGGGAACTCTTTGCCAGGCAGACGTCAGATGATGGAGCCAAACGTGCTGCATGCACTTGCAGGTTGCCCAGGCACCAGCAACTCCAAAGATCACTGCCTGGCCGACTCTCTTCTCTTTCTCCTCCCTAACAAAATGCACTCTCCATAATTGTCAGCTCTACACTAGAGTTAGCATAAGTTGTTTGAAGAGCAAGAACGTGAAACTGTGGCTTAGCATGATATTGTGCTGATGCCTTTTAAAAAAAAACAAAATCAACTGTACAATCAAATGTGTGAGTAGTTCATACTTAAGTCTAGGTCATGTCTAGGTCAGAGCAAGTCTCTGGAGAAACTTGTTCCCAAATCTTATAATGTTCCACATGAACATGATTATCGTATGAATAAATCCATTCCAAAGAATTATGATTGGCGATGAACTTTAATCCAGCCCAAATTCAGAATGAAAACAGCCACAATTCATCACTAACTCATACAGTCATTATGTCTCAGACCCTTGTTAAAATACTGATTTACTACAACTAAACAATCAGATGTCACTGGTCGGTTGAGGAGAGCTGGCTCCCTTTACACTGAACAGAAGTACCCACCAAACATTCCCAGTATCCATCTGTTCAAAGAAATAAGTATTCCCAGACAAAATAAACATTTCAATGTTAAGACAAGCTATTTGCAAAAACATAACATCTGAGGAAAGTTTTGTCTTTTAATAAGTCTAAATACATCTAAACGAAAACAAATATCTGTGTTTCAACCAGGGCTTTGAACCAGATTTTTTCCCCAATTGGTTCGTTCCAAACAGAACAGTATTTTAACGTTTCCAGTTTTCTGTTCAACCCTAAAATTGACGTTCCTGAACCAGTTAGAACAAAAAAATAAAGTTCCCGAATCGGTTAATAAAGTTCCATGTCAGCTGCGGGACATACAAATAAGTGGGCTGATCATTAGGACTTTAAATTATACTGTTAGTCTACATAACTTTCTTTAAGTCTCTATCCCGTCATCAAACATTAAAAAAGCATATAGGCTAGTAAGGCTACATTATGTAAGCGGCATAACTGTAATTCTGACATGCCTACATTTTTTTAGGCTACATTATGTAAGCTGCATAACTATAATTCTGACATGTCTACATTTTTTTTTCAATATTATACATGAATTAAGACAAGGAACATTTTTGCCATGTTGTTTATTGGCAAACAACTGAAAACATCCATTATACTTCTTGCATACTGTAGCTCAATTGGTGCAAATGACAAATAGGGCAGGCTACATAGCTGTCATTGAGAACTTCAATTGACCAAACCTGGTCAGGGCCCAATCAGTGCTAGCCTAGAAATCACATTTGCTGCCAGGGCTAGTCTAGCAACTCTCCGTTGGCTTGTGAGCTCTAGAAATTGAAACTCAATCAGGCCAATGAAATCATGTATAGAGTCGTTAGGTGGGCTTAACATAATGATTGATGGCAGAGTTGCAACGATTTGGCTTGAATTCCCTGCTACTTGAAAACAAATAAGATGGATGTTGCTGTTGGCGAACAGTGTGACACGAGTTAAGCTTTTATTAAGTTGGCAAACGTTTGAACTAGCCAACTAGCTCCGCTGGTGGGAAACGATGGGACTCATATAGCTGCCGCTGTCCTAATGCGTGCAGAGGGAATTTGAAAGACAACTGATTATCCCGCCTCTCGGACTGAGCACTGCGAACGGTGAGTGCCCAGACCCTACATTTTAATGTGGGTCTGGCTCGTCAGGCTAAATCAGTGCATTTGTTTCTCTTATGTCATCCAACAGTACAAAACCACAAAGCATTACAGAAGCATCACTGTAGTAACTACATCCATCAAAAAGGCTGTGCAACTCACATAGCTAAATTTGTGCAAATAACTGAAATATGGTAGGCTACATACTGTAGCTGCCATTGTGAACATAAATTGGCTAAACTTGGTCAGAGCCCAATCAGTGTATTTTTGTCTCACTTGTCATCAGACAATTGAAAACCACAATGGTGTGTGCATAGCTGCCATTGTTAATATTAAACTTATAAACAAGTGCCCAAAACCTTGTCAGGCCCCAAAGGGAAATGAAAAAATATTATGCCTGTACAGCTGGCGGCAAACTTCTCTATTACATTTCTCCCGATTGGAAGTGAACCTCACCAAGTCATATTGCACAGAAATATTGTCAAAGAACGAAAAAAATAACGGTATTAACCGGTTACCATTATTTTAGATATATGGTTCTGTTCCGGAACATACAATTTTTTTAAGTTTCTGGTTTTGTTTCTGTTCCTAGCAAAACATCAAACGTTTCTGGTTTTGGTTTTCGTTCCGTGAACTGGTTCAAAGCCTTGGTTTCAACATTTGACAAAAAATCACTTGAGTCACACAGCATAGATTTGTATGTATCAGTGTTAGTATCAGTAGCTCAAATTGTTGCTGTTTTTTGTCATTTTTGTATAGTGCTTGATACACAGCCTTTTTTTTCCTTATAAGCTATGTAATTGTGTGTTTCTAATTAATTCTCTTCAACTCAATCAATAATCTTCAACTCAGTTAGAGCTGTTTTATCAACTTTGTAAAATCTGTGGGTCTATTATAAGAAAAGTATGTTTGCAAATGACACTAATAAAAATAACAGCAGAGAACAACTGTGAATGCTAATGCCCAGGGGCCCAAGGGGTCAGGGGCCCTGAAGCCCAAGCCTTTGCATGCAATCATTGCCTTAATATCAACAAATCAGGATGTAGGCTATGAAATGAATCTGATTGAATTTAGTATTGGCCATCTCCAAAATGCACCAGAATACAGGAAATCACATCAAACAAATAAAAGAAATTCTGCCTTCGCAAAAAAAGAAGAAGTGGTCAGCTAAAGCAGAGGCTTGTTAGCATGTCAAATGAACGCCCTCAGATGACTTGTTCTTCACACTGAGGAAAATTAATATATGAAACGCACACCATTGAAGTTGGATTTATTTGTTGCCTACTGCACTACACACATGTTTTCAAAGACCACTTGAAGGAAACATAGGAATTCTATGAGAAGAGCAAAATCTGTTTGATTTAATCTGTGCCTGTATGAATGAAGAGGCTATGTGATTGTCCTGCAGTCAGTAAAATGAATGAGTTTCAGATTATCATCCCCTGCTTCTGGATTATAATTAAAAATGTGTTTCATGTTCAACATGGGCAATTTTGTGCAGTGATGTGATACACAATCCAGCAGTTTTAACATTGTTAAAATGCTTAAGTGTTCATAATATGACATTCTACTACCACTAAAACAATATAAATGTCTATCATATTTAACCTTCTAGATAGATAGATAGATAGATAGATAGATAGATAGATAGATAGATACTTTATTGATCCCCAAGGGGAAATTCAGGAACTTCTAACACTGTTCCGGTCAAAAATGACCGATTTACACATTCCCTGTACCATAAATATGGCATTTTTCATCAGATTGCTTCAAGATCTTATGATATCCTTCACACTTAGAAACACTTTTTTTTGTTTACCGCCATAGGAAATGATTGGGAAAGAGTATCATTTTCATCCAGGAGATAAAAGACATCTTGCCTACACACTCCTACAACTTACCACCAATGTTCCCACACACACACATGCATGCACACACAGAAGCACACACACACACACACACACACACACACACACACACAAACAGACACACATAAAGTACACACACATGTACACGCACTCACAGACACACACACACACACACACACACACACACACTCAGTACATGTTGTCAGTTCATGTTGTCATGTTGCCACTTGTGTGTGTGAACCACCAATGTTCGCACACATATGCCTTCACGCACATACAGAAACACACCCACCCACACACACACAAACAGACACACACACATGTACACCCACTCACACACACACACACACACACACACACACACACACACACACACACACACACACACAAAGAGTTCATGTTGTCAGTTCATGTTGTCAGTTCATGTTGTCATGTTGCCACATGCGCATGTGAACCACCAATGTTTGCACACACATGCATGTACAGTACGCACACACAGAAACACACACACACAAACAGACACACACACACCACACACACATACACACATTTACACCCACTCTCTCTCTCTCTCTCACACACACACACACACACACACACACACACACACACACACACAGTTCATGTTGTCAGTTCATGTTGTCATGTTGCCACTTGTGCATGTGAACCACCAGTGAGTGTTCGCACACATTCACGCACATACAGAAACAAACACACCCCCACACACAAACACACATGTTGTAGATGTTAATGTTCTAATAAGGTTCTGTTTACAATAATGTTCTATTAAAGAATACTTTTTGTCATGGTATTGGTATTTAAGAGCAGTTAAAACTGTCCGGTCAAATTTGACCGCAAACAGTAAATTAAAGGGGGTAGCAACGAACAGTGTTTAACCCTTAGAACCCTAAGCTGTTTTTAGGGCATTTTCACTACCTTTATTCATAAGGATTTATTCTGGTCATTGTAAGTGCCACACACACATATTATGTATTGTTTTTTTTCAGCAGAGTCTAGGCTATCCAGATCTGCCATCATTTCATGTATTAGTACTAGCATTGATTTTATTTTGATTTTTCAATAATTAAAATATAAAAATCATATTATAAAAATTCTTATATTTTGACCTGTATCTCACCACAGCAAGCTCATAGCTCTACATGCATTTCATGTGTGTGTAGGGCAGACTGTCCTGAAACGGGCAATATAATTGCCATGTTGGAGGGATACTCTGGGGCTGAGCAATTTACAGAAATATGTGGTGTGTGATTTACAGAAATAAATGCCATTTTTTATTTAGCGATGAAAAATGACCATTCTGCGCTCCATATCTGTGACACGAACTGATCTGACCTGACTTGACCCAAGTTTGCCTGTTAGCATGTGTGACTATGGTGTATGCACTCATGATGATTCTCAACTTTTTACTGCATTACCATGAACAAAGTAAAAGGCAAAAAGGTGTTTCTTTGTTGAACAAATTGGGATGCAATGTGAGCCTTGAATTGGATGCCATGCAGGAATTTGCTAGGATCTCAAAACCGGATTATGAACATGTTTTGCCATAGAGAAACACACGATAGCGTTGGATTATAAACATGCTTTGCCACAAAAACAGACAAAAACGTGTGGTAAGTCCAGCTATATGAAGTTATTATTTTGCTGTTACTTCGTCTGTTTTATAACTCAGAAGAATGTCTTTGGTATCAAATGATGGCTCTGTGTCTCCTCTTTCATCTAACATACGTGGCATATATATCCGATCACGGGTCCGCGAGTAATTACTCCGAGAGTAATGGGTGTGCAGCGTTGGTTTGTGTACATGACGTTAATATTTTGCAGTCACTTCTTCTGTTTTTATAAGCCAGGAAGATGCCCTGTTTCTCCTCTTTCATCTGATATGCTTGCCATATCTATGCGATCACTGGTTCGCGAGTAATTCAAACGAGAGTAATGGGTGCGCAGGTGAACGCAGAGAAGTATAGACTGTAAATATGATGCAATTTGATTTAATTTCATGATTTTTTTAAATTTTCATACTTGATCGTACAGACAAGTGCATAGTCTCTTTGGAAAGCCCCAATTCTTCTCTGTCATAAAATAAAGGTTTTATCTCGTTGTGATGAACAGTCGCGGAGCAATGTAACAGAAAAGAAAGGGTGTGTTTTTTGACGCACTTTGCGTCAATCGGGTTCTAAGGGTTGCACCTCTGCGTCACATTATACCTTTGTAAGTCTATTACACATGACTGGATGACCAAAGTAATTTCTGGGGAGCTTATCACATAATTCTAGGAATTAATTATTTGTGCTTGATCAAACATTCCAATGTGTCAATCATGAGGATAAGCCTAATTAACCCAACAGAAATGAATATGGGACATGCAGATATAAATGACATATTGCAGACTTCAAGGCAGTAGGACTTCACAAAGGGCTACCTAGAAATCTGTGGCAGTCCTATTAGACAGTCAAAAGTACTACTAATCATTCTTCATAACATTTAAATCTGTCAACAGTTATTTTTTTCATTTTTATTTTAACATTTAGAATTTATATGACTGAAAACCAATGTCATCTTGTCAGAGAAACTAGACTTTGTATTCTCCCATACTGTAATTTTCAGCAAATTTATCTGTATGCCTCATGCCTGAGGATTGCTGGTAGAGCTGTGGTAACCCCACTGCCATTTTGGTTTTTTCATTTGAAGTGGGATCTTTGAGGGGACATTATGGTGACATTCCACATACAGAGCAGCTTTTTTCCACTGCGCTGCGCTCCAAAATCAATACAAGAGCTAAGGAGGGAAGCGGAACCAGTGTCGGGGCTGACAAAAGAGTAAACACTCAATTCAAACTCTCTATGGGCTATATAGGGGGATAGGGCTCCGATGCGCACAGTCAGAGTCTTCCTACAGATTTGCAATTCTCTATGGGCTATATAGGGGGATAGGGCTCCGCACGCACAGTCAGAGTCTTCCTACAGATTTGCAATTCTGGCAGAAACCAAATCCCTAGAGATATACATCGTTGTAATGACGCACAAGTCACTGGTTCCTATCATCTCACAGACAGTCTATTACATACATCCATTGTGCACAGTTCACTAAATTAGTCCACCGCACACAACGTGCAATGGTAATAGGAAAGCCTTTTGACTCTCACAGTTACAATTCATTAAAACAGTGTGCTAAGAGTGCAGAGAGCAGTAAAAGAGTGCTGCTATTGGAACATGAGCACAAAAAGGCATGACTGATAAAAGAAATATGATCAAATTTCCATTGCTAAATAAAAATGAAAGAGTAAGACATCTTACCCTCTCTTGGTTTTGGTTGTAATGAGAGAGGAATTTGGCACATTCGCTGTAATTAGCCCAGGTCTTATTGTTGGTGGTGGCCAGTTCCCACGTACCGTTTAGGTCACAGCGGCGATATGCATAACCTGTAGAAAGAGAGAGAGAGAGAGAGAGAGAGAGAGAAAGAGAAAGAGAAAGAGAAAGAGAGAGAGAATGACCTCTGATGCACATGCAGCTAACTAGGGAATGTTCTGTTGTGCACAGTCACACCGATACAATGTGCATCAAAGACTGTAGGTTGGCCATCTCAAACACACAAATGAATTCGAACCATCTGGAGGTCAAAGCCATGCTGCTTCTGAGTTATGCCCATGTGAGATGACCATAAAACATGTACCTCACTGTTCTTGGAATGATCATTTCCCAGCTTTGGCTGCAGAATGCCTGAGTGGAATTCAGTTGCCATGTTCATTAATTAATGGAGGTTCATACAGATAGCCTTTGGCAGTGCATATACACTCACACACACACACACACACACACACACACACACACACACACACACACACACACACACACACACACACACACACACACACCTTTTTACTTTAGGTAAAAACCTGCTGTTAATAATATTCCACATGGACGTAGTTATTGTTATATGAATAAAGAATGCCATTTTTCCCCCTTGTGGCAAATGGAAAGGTACTCAGACAGAAAAAACAACATGGCCTCAATGAGAGACAACGAGAGATATACATAGTATTGTCCTGATCTCTATTGATTACATACATTGATGGCCACCAAACACCAACATGATACCATCTGTTTTGAGAGTTGAAAAGGTGTTGGATATGTCATTAATCAACCCAACCTACAGTGCTGTTAAAAAAACAAAACATGACCTGTCCTACTTTACTGTGATCTTTAAATAGGCCTCTCTTGGGACATTATGTCTGCAGCTGCAGGTTAGACTATGAAGAATGGTATTACAAGGACATTCAAGGACATGTAAGTTAGTAGTGAGTTACCTTTATGGTTAAAGTCGTAGACATACTCTGGGCAGGAAGTAGACACCAATCTCCCTGGAGGTCCCTCTGGCCAACATACAATTCCATCCCACTCTGGTAGACAGAAGCCCTCTAGGAGGGGACAAGATTTACATTTAAAACAGGTGTGTCTTGTGCGGCTCCTCAGGTGAATGCACCACATTACATTTACATTACAACACATGCAACACAAAGGAACGGTGCTCAGGATAGTTTCATTTCAAGCTTACCGATACATACACATATATTTTGAATGCAGGTAAACAGGCAAAAGATCAATGAATCTGTAAGGGTTCTGTCCATGAACTCATTTTTTAACCAGCCTTTGGCTTTCCAAAAACAACAGAACATCACAAATAGAGGAGACACAGTGCAGATCTGCAGAGGTCTTGAAAGATAATTCTTGGTGAGATCGAGCTTAACTTTTGCTATTGTTTACAATTATTTGAGTTGTCTAAAACAAAACAACCAACATGATTTTACATCTGTCAAATCATTAGATTTGAAATGTCTAGAGAACAGCTTGAGCCAGCTAGATCTCTCTCAGCGGTTGCATAAGTAATACATTTGTCTCATAATGACATAAAGGAAATAGGAAAAGTCAGAGCCAAACAAAGGCTTAAACTGAAGAGAACAGTGCTGTGTTGATTTGTATGTCATGCCAAGGCAAAAATAAATCAATTCCAGGGTACCAAAATACTTTGACAGTTTTTGAATGTCTTCATAGTGAAAACAAAATAACAGATAAATGAAAAGCGCAACACTGCTTACTTCATGTAGGGCCGTTTTGGACACGTCATAGTAAAAACAAACAAAAAAAACAGGATGTGCAAAGTTAGGCAGTAAAAATCTTGAATAGCTTTAATATTACCTGACAGCAAGTGTAATATAGTAGACCTATAAGACCTAAAACTATGTGACAGACTGAGTTAAACAATTTGCTACTGCTTGTGGTCCTACTAATGACCCAGCCACCCCCCAACGCAAACACACACATTTCTATCAGACTGGTTCTCTCAATACCTGTATAATTAGCAGCCAATTCATACCTACTGTGCTGTGGACTATCAGATAAGAGGCCTCTCTGCACCTCAGAGAAGCCTAATGTAGGAAAGGAAGGAAAACAATATCCTTCTACAGAAACCATGAAACCATCAATACTTACGGCAATTTAAAGCTGCAAAGCTGCTATTTACAGACAATTTTCACTCAAGTGCTTCACAAAAACCTCTTCAATGTATTTTGGTCTCTAAAAAGGGCAGAGGGCGAGGAATGCTGTTTGACTAACAGCCCTGCCACACAGGCATCTCCAAGCCTGGCTCGAAAACAGAGGTAGAGAGGCTATTGTAACCCTGTTAGGGGACCACAACGCCCATTTAACAATCTGAGTCACTTTCTTTTCCGGACATAATTTCTCCAGCAATCAAAATGGTAACATTCCATACAAACAACGGAGGCAACAAGACAAGACTATTTAAGTGTTTCTTCTTTCCAGATGGAAAGGCAAGTCTCACAAAACCACAGTTGCAGAAATAAGCGACAAGACAAAACAAGGCAATGTGTACAAACAGCTCCAAATGTCCTCACACTTCAGCAAATATTGTGGAAATACATATAATGCATTGTTTGGGGTGTTAAACTGAACTTGTAACAAACCATGATAGACACAATTATCATTCCAAAAGGTTTCATAGTTATAAATACAATGAGGTTTACCACATCTATTATATGTTCACATTTAGCAGTTCCCATTGTATATTTACAGATAGCCTTGATGATGGGAATGGGAGTCTTTTATCTCCTGAGATGCTGGCCAAGCCTGATTTCTGGCTTTGCCATGGATGTTATTGAAACCAGCTGCCCCAGACTCGCCACAAATAACCAGTTAAGGATAAAACTTAACCATGCCGCCTCTGCTGTAGATCCATTATTTTCTCATGCCTATAATCACAGATTTCAAAGGGGAAATCAAAGGAGATGACGCTATTCTGTCTGTATGCAATCCAAACGTCCTGTCACTTCTGTCCTAATTAAAGAGTGTATAGCCGACAGGAGTAAAACGTTTTTAAAGATGGCTCTCCATGCAAATTTAACATAGCACTTATTATTACAACAATAACCAGATTTTTTCAGAAATCTCAACTCGCCGTATACAGTGCTTAGACCACCTACTGTACTATGGCTCTCAAATGTAGCTCTAAACATATACTGTATGTCATTTCCTGTTAAGTCCATGGCTCTCATTTAAATATAACCATATATTGCAGCTTGGGTGGGGGGGGGCATGGCTATTGATGATGTCATTTGGGTTTTTAATAATGTTTTTCCTTGCCGTACTCACATTTGATTCAGAACTGCAGATGTCATAACACATATTGTGGGGCGTTTTGATATATGCAAGCTTTTATGGTGATTGCTGGTGTTATTTTACGGCCAGACCACAGAGCTTGAGCGCCGAGCTATTTTCACACACGGCAGAGTCTTGGGCCTGAAACCCACATCCCTCCACTGTCCGACCCATGCAAACCTCAGTGTCTCTCTCAATGGAAACCTTGTTTCAGGAAAGTAAGGGAGACTCGGTGCGCCCGACCAAGGCACAAACTCGAAATAATAATAAATAAGTGGACTTCACTGGCGCACACGGCAGCAGGAGCAAGGCTCCCCGGCCTTGGCTGAGGCTTGGGCCACCACCCCCTCCAAATGACTAGAATAGCTAAAATCAACTCACAGCTATTTGCTAATTTCATACCGCACAGAGCAAACGATTTGAAATATCCATCATAGCTCGACAGTTCTAATAATAGTGGGGCTGACCGCAGCTTGAGAGACACAAAACGGCAGGGGTGGCCTGACGCTGTAAAGGCCCGAACAACAAAGAGATGAAGCCAAAGATATCAAAAATTTGCATCAAGCAGCACATTGTCCACAGAGACAGAGAGAGAGAAAGTGTATGTGTGTGTGTGTGTGTGTGTGAAAGAGAGAGAGATAGAGAAAGTTTTAATCCTCTCCACCACAGGCTATTTCCCTGTACGCCGGTTCCATCACAGGACAAATAGCCTGTCCCACAGAAGCAAACACTATGAGCATAAAGTCTTACATTTCATGATATTCACTTTCTCATGGGTGAGGGTCTTTGACCCCAACATATCAATGTGAGACTACCCTTGATCTAATGAACAGTTATTAGCCTATCCATACAAATCTGTGCTGTTTTTCTTTTACAAACAATATAAACAACGAGCTGTAATAATTAGCAGTAAAGAGAAGGCGGTACATACAGAGTTTCTTCTTTTGGACCATGCAATGACCTTACCAGTCTAATTATTAGCATGTGTGGTACATTTACAAGATGGTGCAGAATATTACTAAACCACGGGAAATACATTTCCTTGGGCTATCATTACATCACAGTAAACACCTGTGGAGAAAGAACAGGGCATCCAAGTAGAAGTGTGAAACTTCTATAATTGGCTGTGAAAAGAATGAAGCACAATAAAACACTGACACTAATGACTGGGCTCAAATAACACAAAAGCAATGATAGAAGTATACCAAAGAAACAAATAACCAGTAGGATATGAATATGTACAACTCACATAAGTAGCCTAACATAGAGTAATTTCCCTCAAGCTACAAACTCAAGAAAGTCAAGAAAATAGAATATTAAAATTATAACTTTTAAGGCTATTCTAGGGTTATCTGAAAAATAATGTTCACTGTGTTCTCAAATGTTAAACATCAGAAAATACAGCATCTGGCCGTAGTGTAAAGGAGAACCTCCGTGCTAGTGCAAAGACTCTTCTGCTCTTTTCCTTTTCTTTACTCTCACAATTCATTTCAGAGAGCATTTAAGTGGACAAAATGGCTGGTGGTCGGCTCTCCACTAAAAGCTCAGGGCCCATCTGTGAGAGCTCAGTTTGTGGTTCCTCTGTTCCCCCACTTTTATGGTGGAGGAAAAGCCTCCCTTATGTTCCTCAACATATGCCGTGATCGGGCAGACGTGTGCACCCTTCCAAAAGGGGGTCAGAAAACAGCCACTAGATAAAAGCCCGGTGCCATCGGGTCTCATGGGGCTTGGATGATGCCCCACACACACACACACAGACCAGCTTGGAGGCACTGACTCAGGTAAAGACTGTGTGTTTTCCCCTCCAAATAGCCTCCATCAACCTGAGAGCATGCTTCAGAGAAGCAGTGCTCTAACTGCCTAATCTGCTGCCTGTCCTTCCCTGCCCACCCAGGATATAAGTGCTTCCCTTTGCTCTACTCCAGCGGTCAACTGACCATCGGCACGTCCCCACCTGACCGCGCCGCACCTCTCCTGCACTGCCTCCGCTCTGGAACGACCTCTCCACCCCGTCATCCCAACTCATAATTCTTTCATGGCCTAATTAACAGTCTCCACTAGGAGCAGCTGAGGCAATGCACCCTATGGTATCAGAGCAGTTGATGTCGGTCACTACACTGTGCTTTATCTTCTGCTGCCAAAAATGCATTTTCCAAAAAGAACAACAGTATTTAATTGGTGGAAAGATGTGTGGTCCTCTACTTAAAGTAGTTTTTGTATAGGAACCCTGCAAAGGCAGTTACCGTATGCATGACAATACCCTAGTAAAGAGTGATATGAAATGATGTTCATGAGGAATAGTACCTTAGATGATGTTATTTGTGAAACATACTGCAACAGTCCAGTCCTTTATAGCATACACAGCTAATCAACACAGTAAGACTTGCATGTCCATCATTATACTGTATGCTGGAGCTTACCGAAGTCAAATCCAACAATTCAATCCATATACTAAACAATATTGGTTACACACACTATGAACACATGTTCATCCACTGTTAAATCAAAAGTTTCATGTTTTAAGGACTGGAAAAATCCTGTCTATGCATTATCAACATGTGCAAGAAAAGTAATCTGCCTGAACACAAAATCAAATCCACAGAGTGATATACAAGAGGAAATGAAGTGAACAGCAAGACAAAGACTCATGGTGTTGATGTGGATACAACTGTTTAATTTTTTCCTAAAATGATCCGTAGTCATCTCTGCTATAAAGATGAAGGAATTGTGTTATTTTCAAAAAAAGCTTCCCTTTTGGTAAAAAGTGAACATTCATCTCAGGTTGGTATTACTGAACCAACAGGTTGGTTTCAATCACTAGGTGTTCCTTCATCCAGCTGATGAGCAAATTAATTTGATGCCAATTTAAGACTATGGACTCAATTTTTTAAGATACGCAATGCACAATGCAATGCATTAATATCGACTTGTGTAAGTTAATGCTAACTCATCAAACTGGGCAAAACATTTTGCTACTTTTATACCATGTAACACCCTGCTAAATGCAAGCACCAGATGGTCAGCGCACAGACAAGGACAGTATCAGTACATGAATTCATTTACAGTGGCGCCGTTTCCATGAAACTTCTAAAACTCGTACACAACTGTCGACCTCTGTCATGTTTATCTAGATGTTAAATGAAACGCTACTAATGACTCAACTGATTTCGGCCACATTGTGCAGTGTGACGTGTATACATTGCTCAATAAATGAGTAAATGCTGGTAGCATTGCATGGTTTCCACAGCACAGTGGCTGTACATAGTGTGCGTTGTGGATTCAAAGTGGTCCCCATGAGATGGTCAGAGGGACAGAACAGGGCTATTCTGATATTCAGATTTCAACATCTGCACAGAATCCTATTCAGTACCACTTCAATACCACGAATGGTATGTTTTAGTAATGAATCTGGCTATGCACAAAACAAAGCATTTCTTCAATTCCAAATGGATGCATTTTAACCAGCACCAATAAGGTCACAGAGGAATGACTGACATTGGGTTTAGCAAGCTTAATTACGATACTGCATGGCCATGGGCAATATTTATTTTACTGTTTGCTAATAACACATGTGCTGGCGTGCTCTCTCTTCTTGGAGGCTGTTCCTGACTTTAACAGCTTGATTACTTTTTGTCAGTGAAGTGTGGCATAGGAAAAAAGTAAGGTGGTGAAGTGATTAAAACGTCTTGAAAATCAGAAGCTCCCCTTCAAACAAACTGCTGATGAATAAATGCTGTGTGGCGACGCAGCGGTGTACACATGTTCTGACTTCCCTTCGCATGAGGCTCCATATGGGTTAGCAGCTTTTATTTAGAGATTTTTCCACCCTTGACTTGAAATAACCCAGCTTTGACCAGAGAGGGCAAAAAAAAAAACCGATGGCCACTCTCTGGAAAAGCAAGCTCAGATACCTGGAAAAGCAGAGTGCCTGTCTCTGACACGACACGTAAGTCATGTCAGGAGGCATTAGTGGTGACTGTGCTCAGACAAGGCCTCTGGACTGCCATCTGAAAAGAACCTAATGTGTGAGGGGCAGCTCTGCCCAGCATTAGTGTCCACCACCATTCAAATCAATATGGCTTGATGTAGCGCATGGCGTTGCTTGATGTGCACCGCACCAAGGAGCAGATGTGCTAATACGTTAGCGCCCGTTTTAGACTCAATGTCGTTGTGAGCCTAAAGACAGGACAAGGTATGCAAAAACCGACCACACATGAATAAAAGCACACTCTGCCTGCTGCAGAAGCATAACACGGCAGGTTGCGCTTTTCTGACTTTTGCATGCACATTTGTGTGAAGGTACTGAGGTAGGAGTCTGGAGTAAAATGATGATGATGGGAGGAGGAGAGCAACAAGCAGTGGTTTGCAGTCAAAGATCTCTGCCTTTTAAAAAAACACAATGTGGAATTTCCCTTTTCGTCAATGTTTTATATACTGGGTACCCAATTCATCTAAAAAAGACAAAATGGGTCATGTTCCTACCCACAACAACAAATGAACATATTGTAATAGGGCAATTCCACGCAAAACCGTCACGTCCATAACAGCAACTAAATACCATGGCATTGTGTTGGTGTTATGGATGTAACAGTTTTGCGCGGAACTGCCCGATACCAGGTGGTTGGGTGTGCAATGGCAGTACCAGAGACTCCAATCTCTTTATAGTAAGTTAGTGTAGCATCAAAATGAGTCTTAGATGTGTAAAATAACATCACAAACAGTGGACTCAGTATTCTAAGCACCAGTTTGGCTTATCTGGGCCATGTTAAATGCAAGCTTTACTTTTTTTGTCTATTTATGTCTTGCTATCACCTTTTCACTTTATCCACTTCCATACTGTACATGTGAATGCCGACTAAAATGGTGAGAGATCAGAATGTAGAATTAATGGTCTCTATTGTCTCTCTGTTTGATGATACTTTATTTAAAAGGTTTGGCTCCTTTTCATCGTTCAGCAAACAGTTGTAGTGTGCACATCCCACCTTCTGGCAGGTGCAGGACAAAAGAAAACTATACTCATTTGAAAAAATATAATGTCCGCAACACTGCTATTGACTCCCAATTACTTATTGCAACGTTTCGACCCTGCTGGGTCTTCTTCAGGCAAATGAGGCTCCTTTTCATGCCAGACTTAGTGTCACGTTTCAAGACAGATTACATGCATATGCTGTCACGACTGAATGATACAGCATTGATCGAGCATGTAAAGCACGAAAAAATGTCAGTGTAAAATGAAAAGGCACAGCGAGTGCTTTTTGTGCACTATTTGCGCTGAGCTCTCCAACATACAGACTTTGCGTCAGAGAAGAGGAGTTTGGGAAGTGGAAGATGTGGGAAAGGAAGGGTATTGAGGACAACTTGTGTGTGAGAGGCAGTAATCAAGTTCATTTCCTTGGTACCCTCTGGTTTCTGAAACAAACAGCACTAATGGTTTGTTTTAGAGCTGTCAACGTTTTCCGTCAGATGAGCGAGGAATCGGTTCAATTTAATTGGAATGGAATAAACCAAAGTTAAAGAGAAAATAATAACAGAGTCAAGACTGTACAATAACCCACAAAACATGGGGTTTCAAAACAATTTGAAACAACTGTGGGTGAAAAAATGTCTGCAGTGGAGGGAAACAGAATAACCTTAAAAAGGCCCCCAATTCTTACACTGCCAGATGGACCTTAACTATGTGTTTAAATATAATTGTTTGAGAACAAAATTTAGAATCAAACATTAAATATAACAGCTTAATCTCAATGTGCAACTGCACATTATTTATCCAAAATATGAAATACAATACAAAAACAACATGGTACACAGTAAGTTACGTTTGAATTTTACGTAATTACACCCTTAGGACATTGCTCACCAAAGGCATTCATTTGATCAATACTGTGCATCAATTGTTTTTACAAAACCCCACAAGATCAATGTGCATGTGTATGTATGTGTGAGAGAGTATAATGTGTGCATAAGTATAAGTATAAGTATAAGTATATATACTCTTTTGATCCCGTGAGGGAAATCTGGTCTCTGCATTTATCCCAATCAGTGAATTAGTGAAACATTAATTATTACTAATTATAATTACAATAATATACTTCTCTCCCTCTCTCTCTCCCTCTCTCTCTCTCTCTCTCTCGCTCTTCTCTGTGCAGATGTCTGTAAGAATAGTTGAGTGGGTTCATCTGTGATACAGCCATTCGATTTAAGGGAACATTGTAAGTGTGCATGAGTGTTTGCCTTTGTGTGTGTACTGTACGTGTATATATGTTTACAATGGCAAAGAGCCAACACATTCCTGATTCTGACCCTGATCTGATAATAAAATAACGAAGCAAACATGACATCCTTCAGTGTCTCCAACCTCTTGTCTTCCCCGGAGAGCCATGAGCACCAGACCAAAGCAACAAATCAATCTTCCATGGCCGAGATTCCTCCACCTCAATCAATGTCAGTTTATCCCCGGCTGAAGTCTATGAGACGTGTCAGAGTGTGTCACCTCTGCTCCCAGCCTACATATTGCTTTGGGACCACCTGTGTTATTATGACCACCACGCAGCGAAGCGGCAGTCATATAGGTTTAGTCAGATTTTTTTTTTTTTCTTCTTTTTCGCATGGCCAATTTTCCGTCAAGGATTCCTGGGACACTGAAAGACCGGGGTACACAAATCTTGCTGGGCATGTAGCCCCACATGGATAGCATGGAACCATCGTTTTTCAGTTTGATCTGTGGCACCGGTGCCGATGCAAATGGTAGTAACTGCATCAGATAACAACGTGGATTTCGGTGCTTACATTTTTTTTTTTTTTTTACACGAGGCATCCCCGCATGTCATGCGCCATCTAGATAGCAACACATCCAGATACAGTTAGCTAACATAAACACTGGATGTATAAATTGATACTTTAAAAGTATCAATTTAGCACCGGTATCGGATAAAACCCAAATGATACCCAACCCTAGTCTTAAGGGGCCATGTCAACCCATCCCATTACCACTTATTTCATGTATAGCGCTACCTAGTTAAAAATTAAAAAGCAAAAAAATAGGTGTTGTAATCACAATATCTCTGGCTGACATGGTCAAAACTGCACAAAATTGAAAGTGTAGGATCATTATGACACCCTCCGAATGCATGCAAGTTTTGTGGACTTACATTCATGGGGGGCCATACAATAAATTAATTTATGTGTACATTTAGTAACCGTACACCAACAGAGTTTTCTGTGAATATCTTAAGAACCGTAGGGCCTAGGATGATCAATTTTTTGCGTATGTTTGCCTCCAGGGGTCATGTTAACCCATTCGAAATGCACACATGTGCATAAACAGATATTCACACAGACACACATACATTCACAGTAGACATATGTACGCATGCATGCACATGCACACACACAGGCACACACACAGACACACCCACAAGCACACACACACACACACACACACACACACACACACAAACATAAACACGTACACGCACACATGCACACAATTCAAGAATTTCTCAGAATTATGAACAGGCAAGATGGGGGTGGTGTTGCGCGGTCTGCCCGAAATTAAGCGGTTGCCCGTTATGAGTCATAAACAAAATATTTTAATGATATTCGGGTCATTTGCGGGCGGGTCAGTTAAAATTAATGAAATATATATTTTCTACAAATAGGCCTAGGCCTACTTAAAATATCACAAGAAGGCTGGCATTAATACAGTAAAGCATCAATACAGTAAAGTCAACAGTAAAGAAGCTGAAGACGCGAGTTAAAAATAATAGACACCCCTTCAGGAAAAGCGATATAGGCTATGGGAAATATTGAGAAAAGTTCTTAAAGAAGATGACAGTAAGTTATGGTTTATGTAGGCCTACTTCTTGCGAAGCCATTTAAAAGTATGACAGCCAAAACAGGCAGCCTGCAGGAATAAATGTTATGGCACAGACTACACATCCTATATATAGGTTCGCGCATGCATAAAAGTTACAGTTCGTTGTGTTTGTGACTTTAAACAGTGGATGTGCTTTTGTAAAGCTTTGTGCTTCATTCAGCATTATAAACCAGTTCTTACGCTAACGTTTTGACCAGCAATGTATCTCTCTAGCCTACCTTGCCTCACCATTTCTGTTTTCGAAAGAAAGATGTATGTCCATGGCCTTCAAATCTTATCCTAGTGTTCTAATTGCGTGCGTGCTTGCGCTCTTATTCTCATTCTCTCTCCTACGCAAACATTATGTTCTGCATGCCTAAATAAATTAGTTTGTTTTACAGAAATGGCCTACTGTCACACTGCATGCAGACTATAACCAAAAGCACACATTTTGTAAATAAGCGGGTCGGATCGCGGGTCGGGTATAATTTTGTCCTAATTAATATTCGCAGTCCGAGTTGCGGTCGGATTGATTAAAATATCGGGCGACCGCGGGCCGCTTGTGACCAAACCCGCGCAACACTGGTGGGGTTGTATAAAATGCATTTTACTTCTTGAACCAATCATGTTTTGGTACTTGTTGTCTAGCAGATACCAGTGAGAATTGAGTGTGAATAACAGACATGTGGACTCGAGTCACATGACTTGGACTCGAGTCAGACTCGAGTCATGATTTTAATGACTTCAGACTTGACTTGATAAAATTCGCATGACTTTGCATTTCGACTTGGACTTGAATACTATTCACTCGAGACTTGACTCGACTTTGCCTCTTTGACTTGTGACGACTTGACATGTCTCGAGTCAAAAACTAAATTTCCTGATCGTGGACCAGTCACCCCAGAGATGCTTTCCCTCTGCGACTAAAAAAAAAAAAAAAGTCTAGAGCACAGTTCAGTGCTGTCGCTACCCCCACATGCGTTACGCACTGTGTGTAGGGCACCAAGAGACAGAGAAACGACCAACATTTAGCCAATAACTAGTAGCTTTACTGCAAACTGATTTGCACTCTTGTTAGAGAACGTTTACAATGTCAAAATGCACCAACAGCGTGTTACATAAAGATGATACTTTTCGAGTCCTCTCCATTAAGATCCAACTTGAACTTATGCTAGCCTACTGCATTTAATTGAGAACCCTAAGCACGACGGAGGGGGGAAAACGAGTGGCAGGTTCCAGCTGGCTTGTCATTGTTGATGATGATTGATATTTTCTTTTTAAATTTAAGAAACGTATAAAAGGAAATCATGAAGGCAACAAATACGAGATTAGGGGAAATTATGGATTTATCCGGTTCTCACTACTGTTATAAACTATGAGATCCAGGTCACTATGACATAGGCTGCACTCACTGTGATTTGGAAAGTGGACAAGAATATGAAGAGTTGTCTTTGCCTTTGTGTAATGGAAATGGTGAGTCTTGAAGTAGGCCTATTCAATAATTTGTTTACATGAAGCACATTGATATGCCGATTGAAACGCATTCCACTCAGCTAGCTAGGTGGCTACTGGCTACCAGGCTCATAATTCACATTTAATTGCAAACAGAAAATGTCAAGCAAGCATCGTGTCATACATGCATCTATTTCCAAAGGAATGAAAGCTGTTTGTGCCAACTTAATATCATGCTTATCATTGTTAATATTGTGCTATACATGTGGCACAAACAATGTTTGAGTTTGTGGACTAGCAATAGGCTATATTTGAATGGAGCTGGTAAAAAAAGATCATTATGAGAATGTGTGGACAGTGGCACACAATGGGCTTAAAGTGACAGTGCACCATTTACAAATGAGATAAACAGCATCAAATGTGTAGTATTTCTTAAGAAATGAACACTTTAAAACAAGTGTTGACCTTGGCTTCCCTTATGAGTCGCCACTGGCAGACAGCCTGATAAATAGTTTGCAGGCAAATCTGTGGCCTAGTGCAGTGAAATGCCATCAGTCAAATTATTACTCATACTTACAGTGGGCTCTGCAATTTGGAAAAACAATATATATATTTGTCATGTAGCTATCCGTTTTGTACAGATTACTAAGGTATGCACATGTGTATATTGTATGCGCATGCATATATCGTAAAATATTTCAAGACAGAAACATTGAACATATTTTAATCTGTATTTATAAAAAAAAAATCTGCGGTTAGATGGAAGTGTTAAAATTATGATCGATAGTCTAATAATGCCATTATTAAGTGAAGAGTACCTGATGACTTGTTCAGGACTTGAAAAAGATTGGGACTTGGACTTGGACTCGACTTGGCTTTGATGAGACTTGGACTTGGACTCGACTTGCCCTTCTCTCTATTTACTTGGGACTTGACTTGGACTTGAGTGCTAAGACTTACTTGTGACTTGCCAAACAGTGACTTGGTCCCACCTCTGGTGAATAATGCAATTCAGTGAGACAGTTAGAATCCTATATGCCTTTCACCTTTTGTTTTTAGCCAGCAGCCAGACCAGCAGATACCCTAACTTTGCTGAATTACTGAAGCTAAGCAGGCTTAGTTAGTACTTGGATAAGAAACCTCCTTGGAAGAGTAGGTTTCTGCTGGAAGCGGTGTTGGTGGCTGGCCAGTAGGTGCCACTCTTCCCTGTGACCAAAAGCCACCAAACAAATATCAATCCCAATGTCCTATTGCAGTGACAGGGACACTGTACTGCAGGAGATGTTTTCTTTTGCATGAATGTTAAATTGAGGTCCTGACTCACCATGGTTGTTAAAGATCCCATGGCACTTATCACAAAGAGTAGGTGGTTCCCTGATTTGCTTTATTTATGTACACATACATAAAGACACACACACATGTGTGCACACACACACACACACATACACACACACACACACACACACACACACACACACACACACTACACATGCACACACACATACATGCACACACACGACACGCACAAACACGCACACTAACACATAAACACACAAATACACACACACACACACACATGCACCCACAAATACAAACACACCTACAACACATGCACACACACACACACACACTCACATACAAAAAAACACACACAAAGCACATATACACAAAAACAACCACACATTCTGCACACACTCAATGCACACACCACAAAAAAGGAACAAAGTAGGAAATGAACACAAGATGACAAGTGTGACTTATTTTTCTGGACAAAATGTGCTGGACTGGGCGGCGGTCATATTTTGTACCGCTCTGCGGTACATCTAGTTACAATGAGAAGTGATAAGACTTCAGGAGCTGAATCCTGCGTGTAGCTTGAATGGCCTGTCGTCTTGCGTAATGATATTTGCATGTGGGTATTCTTAAGTGTGTCACGTAGACATGTGCCTGCCTTGTATCATGAGGACACAGTCAGACAATAGGTTTAGCTGTGAGTCGTGAAGGGTAATGACTTATTGCCAACGTAAATTCATGAAAAAAAAGATGAATTCATTAGTGTAAAGCAGTGTCTAAAACAGGAGAGGATAAGCAAACCTCTTTTTCTACCCACACATTGGTAGAAAGGCACCGCATGCAAGTGCTTTAATATTGACTTCAGGACTGACCAGCAATCTTGTGTTTTGACTTGATGGCTCGTTCACATTTTCTCTTAGCGTTGAACAATAGATAGATCTGCTCCTCCTTGGTAAGGACATCATCAGCATCCACCTGCATAGGGACAGAAAAAAATGTCAGACTAATTTGAGGCAGCTATTCTCTATTGCAGTTCAGTCATTGCATCAGTCATCGAAAACATGGTGGTGTCAATCAATGATGGCTTCAACACTGATGCAATGGCACCAAATTGCTATTAACAAACATGCCTGTTGTCGAAGGATGCACTTGTTTAATCAAATGAAAAACACCTTTCTTCAAACCAATTGCCTATCTTTTGAGAGTAATTTAAAAACACTTGATAAATTGGGAGAAATGCATTTCACAGAATCACATTGCTTAAAACCCATTGCCTTTGCAAGACAGTCAAGACAGTCATTTGAAATCCTTTATTCATTCCAACAGCTCTCGAAGAAAATAACCTGTGAAATGACTTGAGCTACCTAACGGAAACCATGCTCTTTCCAGTCGGAATGATTTATGTAAACTGTTAAGTTGGTAACAAATTTATATTCCTGTCAGAAGGAATATAAATTTGGACTTTAAGGACTGTGTGGACTCTTGGGCAAACAGTATCACTTGCAGTCTTTGTTGATAGTCACAGTTGGGGTTTCTGTGATCTGAGAAACTCAGCAGGCAAGATTCATTCAACACTGATTCATCTGACCTGAGTCCAAAAAACAAGAGGGGAAATAAGCCATTTCACAAGACTAATCAGCATTCGCTTTGACAGCAGTTGCGAAGTTTCGCCATATCCTAACTCCATTGTGGCCGTGTATGTCATGCTTGCCTGAAGGTAAATAGCAGTTTTTTTGTCCTGAGTGATAGGAGGAAACAAAGCTATCTCCCTGTGATGTTAACTCATCTTATTGTGGACATCCTCAGGGGAACAGACCACCTGCATCCAACTTGTCAAGTGTGTAGCAATTTCAAATGTCAACTGGACATGGCAACAAATGCGATGCCACAGCCTTCACCTTGCCTCTACTCTGGCACTGTCTTTATCCCTCAGCAAAAATCAATATTTTGCAACTGAACACTAGCAGCCATTCCATGGATCTATCAGCAACAAGTATCAAGTTCTACTCATACAGGTCACATGTCTGTTTGATGAAATGTAAATAGGATATTTTGCTCCACCACACCAAAATGAACGCAATGAATAGCCTCCCTTTTATTTTACTGCTTGAACGGCCGAGTGACTCTCCACTGGACTGTGCAGGGCTGTGTTTGTATATGATAATGAGAACAGAGTTTCATAGCGGAATTTATAATTCATAATTTCCACCGTTTTTAAAAGGGGAGCGCTGTGCTGATAAACATTAAATGGTCAGTTTTTGCATCAGCCCCAGGAATATCAACCTGTATCAGTCACGGAAAAAGGAAAAATAGTTCACAACGACAGTCACAAGTTATTTGCTCAGTCGGACAGCGTCCAAGATACAGAGGAAAGATAGGAACAAGATAAGCCTTTCATTACTCGCATAACCATGCATTGGCTCCGTCCTTACAGAGTACACAAAACTGCTCTGATATCTTTCTACACGACAGATAACGTTCTATTGTCTGCAAATACGCATCATAAATACACATAAACACAGTTCCTATGACGACTAGATGTGGAGGCCCCTGCTGTTTCCCCCCAACATGAAGACATACCAGTGACACCGGTGATGTCATAAGTGTTTCATGTCACCTTGGATGATAAGATGGAAGACAAATACTATCTACAACTCTGAGAGCATTACATCATGAGGGTAAGAAAACTCAAATTGGTGTGCTTATGTTCAACAGCTGAAGCACTAAGTACAAGAAAAAATGCCACTCTTGCCTGACTGCGTTTAACCCTCCCACCATACTGTTAAAAAAGTCTCAAAGCCATTGTGCCCCTGCGTGCTTCAAAGGCTGACCACAGTGCTGTCCACAACAAGTCGACCTGACTTCATTCCAGATAGTGGCATCACAGTTCAGCAGTGGTGTGATGTCAAGCGAATGTCAACGAGTTGTCAAACACACTTACGCCTCCGAGCTAAGTGCTACCCGGGAGGACTCTGTGGTGTCGCGCAGCAGAGTGGGAAACCATGTCTGGCCTTAGGTCAGTCATTCTATGGCAACACTGTGCGCTGTGGGACCATTATGCAGGCAGGACACCCAGGCAGGGGCAGCCATGGCCTACTGGTTAGCGCTTCGGACTTGTAACCGGAGGGTTGCCAGTTCGAACCCCGACCAGTAGGCACCTAACCCCTCACTGCTCCCCGAGCGACGCTGTTGTTGCAGGCAGCTCACTACGCCGGGATTAGTGTGTGTTTCACCTCACTGTGTGCTGAGTGTGTTTCACTAATTCACGGATTGGGATAAATGCAGAGACCAAATTTCCCTCACGGGATCAAAAGAGTATATATACTTATACTTAACAAAGCGGTTTTCTCTTCCAGGAAGGAAGATTCTGGTAAAACTGGTATAATGAAAACCTTTTCTTCTTTCACTATTGGATATTGCGCTCATCTCCCTCACCAAACAGTGTGTGCTCTCGAATGATTTCTAACGACAGATGAGTAATTAGATGACTCATTGCTTGTCCTTCAGAGTCTGGACTTCTTCCTCACCCTGCTGGGCTTCTGAAGGAAACGCATGTGCCTTCATCACTTTCACTATTCATGAGTTGATTTAGCCACACCATGTCCACCGACAATCACCAAAAAAGCCCTAAGTGAATTGGCGCCCAATTAGTGCTGGAGAGCATGGCCTGACGTCAGAGGACTTGGACACTTTGTCTCCTTCCTGGCAGTATATTTCTGAAGCATAATATTGAACTTACAAATATATAACTGCCAAAGGACCACAGCACCTGAAACCATAATACTTCATCCTTCAATATTTTCTCTGCTTTCAGGTTTGAAATAAGGAAGCACATTCTGTGCCGTGAAAGGAGGCACAGAGGGAAGACATTTATGGCTACGCAGAGTAAGGAACCACAGGTGGAACAACATTTCACCACAAGCAAACAGGGACAGATACAACTGGTTTGCTGTGTTGGCTACACCAAGATAGAATATTCCAAAAGCTAGGCCAAAGAGAGTATAAATCTTGTCACGTTACTGACAAGTGTAACAGTCTGCATATCAATTTACAAGCGCACAACCTGTACAACATCTCACCACTTACTCTCACTCTGTCTTTCATTCTCTCTCTCACACCACACACACACACACACACACACACACACACACACACACACACACACACACACACACACACACACACACACACACACACACACACACACAAACAGTTATGTATTGAACATTTCATGCAATGGCACTGTATAATTTGCGGAATTTATTCACATTTCTACATTTAATAAAATTGAATTTATAACACTATGTCAGAGCATTCACTGGAGAAAGTGAAAGCCTGGCGGTTCTGCGGTCAACCCTTGGAGTACGCCAGGGCACTCTGGGTGTGAGAAATGTCTTCACTTCACTTTGAGTCGCCCACTGTGAGGGAACAGGCAGGGGGAAATATCTCCACTTCCAAAACAACAAGTCGTCTGAGAGAATTAATGCCCTAATCTCTCAGCTCAGCTTTGTCACCTGCAGTTACCATCCAATGACTTCAAAGAGCCGCCCACGCTTCTCCTCAGAAGGCCGAGGCAGGAAATGACCCCTAAGGTCAGTTCCCTTTCTATTAAGCGGCACAAAATATATGTCACTAACTTTGGAGCTGGCGATCAGAAGAAGATGTGTCTGCGAGGGGTACTGCTAAACAGGCAGAGCATGTGGAGCCTGGCCTGCTCACTGCGCTACCATGGAGCACAAGCAGGACTTGTGTCTGCATCTGCTCCGTGAAATACCTGGACTTAATCTCATCAGATTCTTATCATCTTGGAGAGGTGCCAGGGATGCCTAGAGCATTTAATGAATATTAAATTAAGACAGAGCACAATGCTCCACTGCCCTGGGTTGAGAAACAAGCCACAGCCTGTGAGGACGCACGCTTGTCCACAACAGGGGCATCTGTCCCGAATCATCTCCGCCATGGCAGAGGACTTCCATGGCTGGCAGCTAGTGAGGTAAAACGATAGTCTCCCCTTCCATCTAGATATGAAGTGTAATTTGGGATTGAGCTGTCCCAAGATGAGGATCATGGGTAATTAGCCTGCACCTCACAATTAGTTTAGAAATGTATTCCTTCTCCACTGGCTCAAGTCCCAGCCACCACAGAGTAAACACAGCTTCCAGTGGGGTCGCTGTGCATGTTCTTCTTTACGGCATTTCGTTAAAAATACAGTGTCTTTTTTGTTGAAACTGTCTGGCAGGAGACCAGGAGCAAAATGAGAAAAATACACAGAATATAAATATATGTACAAGTTTTTGGCCATCGCCGATTTAGGCAAACTTGAATGAATATTATGTCTCTGCTTGTCCCAAAGAGGAGTGTCTTGAGGATTGACATGAAATCCCTCTTTTCGAGGAAATACCTCAACCAATATTGAACTAGCTGTTTTTGACCAACAGTGAGAGGGTGGTGTACAGATTTCATTTTCACTGATACAGGTCTTACAGAACTATTCTGCTTTTCTGTCTGTAAATAGGTAGGCCTCAATTAAAAATGTATCAAACTCATTTTACTCTCGACAGCCAAGCTTGAGGCCATGACTATTTATTACTGTGCAACAGTAGTGCATTACCGGAACCACCCTTCGAACATCTTTTGTCATGAAGCACTCTGATTTTCATTGTCATATTCATAGATGATCTCCATTTTTTACCGGCAGGGGAAGAATACATCCTTAACCCAAACATTCAGTACACAGCCTCTTCAGATTAAATATGAATCTGGTACTTTCCCAGTTTAAACTCAAGCACTGTTTCACAGAGTTCACACATACCTTTTGAAACTTTTTTTGAAAGAGCACTTGAGTCAGATAAATAAACCATGATTTGTAAAAGTACACGCATGCCTCAACAGACAATCAAAACTAATTCCACCATCAGCATAGTCAGACAAATTCTTCCGTTATCATTACAAGAAATTGTCTTGACTCACAAAAGACCTTAGAATCTGACCTCCTTGACCAAACCAAATCACAGTGCGCATTTTTTGTACACTAATATCCAGGACCTGCTTTGTTTCAGAGGCAGTTTCTTTTCTGCTTTGCCCACTGTGAGAGAGAAACAGCAGATATGTGGTTCACAGTGGATTACCACCTTACTGTGGTCACCATCAGCAGTTCTCGTCTTGCAGTGCTCTGCACAATACGACCACTCTGGAACAGTTGTGGTGGACCACACCATTTCCTGAGATATTATTTACAGGCTCTGTGTCTGTTGTTTAAAGTATTAAGTTCCTCTCTGCAGATAAATAACAAAAAACCCTCTACTCCAAGCGGATTATACTTGAATTCAGAAAGCTGAAGATTAGTGAGTCATTTACAACATGACACAAGTCCTCAATGACTGTGTCAAAAATGCAAAGAATAGTAGTTGGTCAAGTCCTCTGCAGTTTGCCCTGTCTGTTTTCAACGGTATAATTACATTTGAGAGGTGCCGCAGGTAGTCTCCGGCTGTTGCTTTTGTCTGCCAGTGTTCTTACAAGCCTTGTTTTGTGCTGTCAGCTTTACATTTCAGATGTCGGAGCTTTGAACACACTGAGAGAAGTTTATACTCCTTTTCAGCAAATTCTGCATGCCTTTTGTGGCCGTTGGGTCATTCAGGGATACAGCCACCACGCATTAAATCACTTTTATTACAGGGAAAAAATATTCAGACATTGAAGTGTCACATCCTTTAGTGAACTGGATTTCCTCTGAATGTCCCTCTGTATTGGAAGCTTAGAGTGTTGTGAAAAGTGGCCTTGACTTGCATGTATATATTATGGTAAATGAAGATTTTCATTAGGTTAACCGCACAGAGTAAGACTTTCCGTTGCACATCACACTTCATCAACGAGGATGATAAATAATACACAATTTGCATTTCTTACTGTAAGGCCACTGTATTTTCAGAAGGACGATTACTGTATAATGTATTTATTATACTGCTATTTATTCTTTTATTTACTGGTCATTTGCCCTTTTTTGCACCATGGTCTAACATTTCCTTCCTTGATGTTGGCCTGTTTTCAACATGCTATCCCTGGGGTTTGCTCCCTCTGTTTTTTTCTCCTTTTCAAAAAATGAAGGGATCTTGTAAATTATAGCTCCACTGAATCTTGTTTTTAATGGCATGCCCACAATCTGGGAAAAAAACATGAATATGTTACTTCTGACATATTACACCGCATGAATGTTTTAGCGGACTGGGTTCCTGGATATTATAAACTCTATGAGTCAGTGCCACTCCTCTTCAACTGTGCAATTTGCATTTGATGATAAAAACCACAAACCACAAGACTGGTTGTCCCTTGGAAATGCTTGCAAAACCACATTCTGACTTAGAGCTGCATTCAGCTCCTAATTATACCCTGTCCAGGCCAGATAGGGCTAAAGAACAGCAGTTTGTTTCGTATGGAAACATTGTGTGTTGCCTTAGTAAGCACACATGCCATGGGACCAAAAGTGGCCTATCCCAGTGTTGTTCCCTCTAATTGAGGAGAGAGCATTTATTTCTCATGTTATATAAAGATTTGACTATAGAAGGTACGCTCTTTTTCTTGCTCGCCACAGCCGAGCCAAAGAAGCATTTTCATTTTCAGAGAGAGATTAAAAACTGCTAATGATTATATAATCATAAGGCCACACCCATCCTTTCATAATACCTTAATGGACCTGGGGCAGTACCATGATATGTTAACATGCATTTGGAAATATGAAGCAGGTCAACCTCTAAGGCCCGGGTGATAATCTAGAGCCCCACTGGGGATTACATATACATTTTGAAAGTGTTGCTTAAGAGCTTTCTATTTTGAGATGTTGCAGATGTTCAGCTCTCAGCTTGCGTTATTGTAATGGAGCTCAAAGCTAGAAAAGTTGGCTTAAAAGCATCAGCCCTGTATCATCATCATCTAACTCAGTGGCACATGGGAAATGTTTATTGTTGTTCATGTGAGACTGAGAAAACTAGCAATAATCCACTGCTATAAAAATATCCTCAAATATAACCATGTGTTATCCCAAGCAGACACTGTGCATCAGAGATAAGATATGATGATGCAAAGGGCCTACACTTGAACTCAACTCACTGCAATAGTATCATTACGGGATGAATCCGTTCCTGTGATCCCTAATAAAAAACAAGAACCTAACTCTGTCTATTGATTTCACAAGCAGCCATTTGGAGCTCTATTCTCAGCGCACTATGTGTGCAACATTGCGTGGTGCACATGAAATGGAGTTCCAAGGCAATTACCAGGGACCCTTCAGACAGCACTATTGACCTCTGTCATCACTGACAAAAGCAGATAGGTGTGCAGGGTTAGACTAGCCTTTATCCCTTCACCATCTACTTCTTCAGGTAAGTCTCTAATGGACTCATGACATATTTAAGATGCTCCATCAGTTTGTGAGGATTTCTGCAAACACAATGCCAGTAAGAGGCTGAAAATGCCTGAAAGCTCTCTCCTCTAAGATGTCACATGACAAGTACCATAAATGAATGATGACTGGACACACTACTCTCAGTACTCAAGGAACAGCCTGGAGAACCCACACAAAGCCAAAGACATCCAGGCAGGTAAAGGTAAACTCAGTGAATATCAGGTCTGTGCCAACTGTCAACACACAATTTATAAAACAGCATCTAAAGGAGTACCGTCACACCGGGAAACAAACGTTCTAAAGAATATCTGGGTTCATTGAATTCAACATAGAATTTTAGAACCTTCAATTGTTGTGGAACTTAGAATGTTCAAAAACCTACACCTTTAAGGGTTAATTCTCATCCTTTTGAGCAGATTATGACATCATTTATAGGCCAACATAATTATTCCTGGTAAAAACATACTATTAATGTCTTGACATTAAAGCTGGGAACAGAACTCCTGATTGTTTTCAATTGTACTCGCTGAGAACGAGATTTAGTAGACCAAACCTACAGACAGAGTCTGGTACGATTGGGAGTTAGTTACGAGCACAAACATAACAATTGAGCTGTTGGCTGTTTAATGTCATAATTACAACCATGGTGACCATAGAACAGACCAGGCTTCAAACATGTTTGATTGAATCTGATTTGCATCAACAATGGAAAGAATTACAAAGAATTCAAGTCTGTCACCCAAACACACATAACAAGTCCTGCCACAACTTAACACTGCAACTACTATTGACTCCGTCGGATTTCCCATGATGTCCACAGCCATTCAATCCTTTAAAAATCTGGCTTTAAAATCAGGATGTCTGTTCCCGGCATTAGTCCACCTCAATCATAACTAATTATTCTTAAATGTGATAGGCTACTTATGTCTGTTGTGTCTATTAGCCATATTACTGTATCACCCATAATCCTTCAATTAATCGTCTTTTTAAGAGAGCTCAATTACTTGTCATATTCATTTACATAAGAGAGGCACAGAGAGAGAGAGAGAGAGAGAGAGAGAGAGAGAATAAAGATAGTCCTCTTACACTGTTTGCACATTTGTATTTGCCAGTCCTAGCCTCTGATATAATGATGGGACACAGCTTCTTCCAACAGGATAAATCTCTTATATCTGTGCTATGAAACCTTAATTTGGTCAACCAGGTACTGCTCAAGGACATTAGGACAAGACTAATGTGTAGTAGCTAAGGAGTTAAAAAAAAAACAACATTTTACATGCCAGTCTTTTTTTTCCTTCTCATTAAATTGTAATTTGACCAGTGTGTTTTCCACCTACATTTCTTCTGAATAAGACAATGAACTGTGGATTCCTTAAAATAGCCAGTTCAGAGACAGCACTCTGCATTGTGTCCCCCGAACACAGCTATGAGACTGACTTCATTTCCACCCACTATCAATGTCAAAACTCTCAGGCACACAATAAAGCCTACAGCAAGTTACTCAACCTTGTCCAATGTAACAGTGGTATATTTCTGGCACGTTTGGCATATTCAGCTAAGTAGTCCATTTACGGCTTTCTTTTATAGGAGGGGGTTAGGTATTTAGTAAAAGAAACCAGAGACCTTTTAAAATGCTATCTTACTTTCCCATGGGAATATCAAATCATGGACTCAAAATAATAACAAATACATCTGGTGGCACTGCTGCTTCAACAGTCATCCACTTCATTAGGTTTTAGGACTTGAAATACATATGTGTACCCAAGTACTGACACAGCAATGTTGTGCCATAACAATCAGACTCACCCCTACCCTGTTGCACTTGTTTGGAAATCTCCATTGGTAATTAAAACTTAAGATTAGACAATAAATGTAAGGTCCTCTGCCCTTCAAATATTGTATGCTATCTACTATCATAAACTGAAGGTACACCCATTCTCAAGAGAGAGCTCTCCTCTACAAATCAAAACAACCATTTTGATTCAAGTCGATTATTCTGTTACTCTGACTTGCAATTGAGAATGCAGACAATAATGACCAGCTTTAGACTGCCTAGGCTATACCCACAAAGGCAGTGATGGGGCACCTTTTGAATTCCTATAACACACATCTGAATGATAACATGTCCCTGTAGGGTAAAGCAGCCATGCAAGACTGGGTCAGCTGTACTGCTGTACTTATCTTGTGTTATTTTTTGTTGTTAACCTGAAAGAAATATTTGAGTTTTTACTCACTTATACAAGAGGTCTCCTACTGTAATAACTTTAATGCTGTTCATCACTTGTAAGTCACTTTAGATCCAACTGCTTAATGAATGTCATGTAATTGTTAATGTAAGCGGTGGGGAGGTTTGTACCAGAGCATGTACTAGGGACTGTGTAATCTAGTGTGCAAAGCCGACTTATGACTTCTCTCACTCCCAAACTACTCTCAGTTCACAATGTCAAAATACAAAAAAGCAATGTCACAATGTCAACAATCAGCAGATGCTCCCCACACTCCAGGACGCTCAGCATTATTTTTTTACCACAGCACCGTCATCACCATGTGAGGTATCTGTGTGTACATGCTGCTGATTACGGCTGCTTAAACGACGAGGCCAGCCGGCCCACAAGGAGATAATCAGGAGTTGCTTAATTACTAGAAGTGTCTTGTCCTCTAAAGCCCTAGCCTCTCTGATTAGCTCATTAAAAGGTCCATTGTGAGTGGACCTTGATGAAACGGTCAAACAGGGTTGTGGCTGTTATCTAGGTCAGTTTTTTACCCTTCCAAGAGTCTAAAAGTGTCCCCAAATGAGGTGTCTTCAGAATCAGCATTAGCAAGTTGGCACACCAAGTTGCCAATATCAGTTGGCAGTTTGTCTTGACCTCTGCAGGCTCTCTAGTCGCACTTCGCAGCCTCAAAATGAGGTTTTATGGGAGAGGCGAAAATCATTATGTGCGGAATATTATAGAGGGTGTGATAGATCAAGACAAAAAAAAATCAAACACACAAATAGATATAGAAGGGCTTAAAATAAGCCCGAGATCCATCTTTCCTCTCTTACACACTATTACAGAGGTTGGCCTCGTTGATTTATGTCATCATATTCCACTTGCACAGGCCATGGTTCACTGCTGATCTAAAGAAACATGACGATTTCTCCACTCCATCAGTTACATGGTTGATTTGCATATGAAGCAATTTCCCAATGGCATTTGTATGGGGCAAAAATAGAGTCTGACTTATCCGGCCTAAGGAAAAGGTACACTGTCTTCTGACACATGTGAAATTATGCTCAGATGGAGTCAGAGATTTAATGAGATTTTATTAGATACATTTTGAAACAAACTATATTATGCATAGGCTTCTAACCAAGTCTAGCCCAAAAGATTCATAAGGTCAACTTTGGCAACAATAGATGTTTACCTATTATTCATCATGTATTATAAGAGTTGACACCTGCATGTTTAAATTATGAAAAAAACATGACCTTTACATGATGAACAACATCCATTTCACTTTCATGGTCAAAACAGAATGTGCTTTCACAAACAACCCTATTTCCATTCAGTTTCACTGTGTGCATGATTACCTCCAACATTTACAAAATGTATGCACCACTGCAAATTTCGCAAATTTTGTGATGCTAAACTTCAGTGAAGGCAGTGATGGTAGCCAACACAAAGTGGAACCATTTCAGATTGATTCCTCCTGTAACCATATTGAAATTCCACAGATATAGCTTCCATCATAGCAAAACTGACAGAGTTTTTCCAGGCCTGTACTGTGGGGTGCATTAACAATGAGGCAGGGGTGCTGGGGGCTGAAGTCCTCACATCCACAGGCTGGAAGTGCCCTGGCTGACAGAGGAAGTAAGCATACTTCAATTTGCAACTCATTCAATATTCACATGCAGGGGTGCGAAGTACCGTAGCTCAAGGCTTCAAGAAGCCTACTGGTATCTGGCCAATACTACATATTGTGCAGGCTACTTGGTGTCAGGAAAAAGTGATGGATAACGGTTCATACAAATACATCAGCGAATCCTCAGAATTATTTTTCAATTCTACCATAATTCTCTTTTTAAATCAACTGACGGCATTCTACCAACTCTCAAATGAGGCATTCTACCAACTCTCTGACTATCCAATCGTTCTATCAGACAAATGGAAATACAGGGCTGTCAAAACATTGTCAGCAAAGCCTTCCATAATCTAAAAGGAAAGTAGTGCCTGACAGATGTCAGCAGTCTGGGACTATTTCATTATTAATAAAAAATGTAATCAGGTTGGCAGACTGTGAAATGTGCTGCATAAGTTAACTTACTAGAGTCACTAAATCAGTCAGTTCCAATATAATCATCTATAGCGCCATAAGGACGAGTATGGAGACTTTACAAACGCTACTGAAACAACCTTCAACCAACCAACCCTGCAAACAGTCTTGGAGGTCCATGGGAGGATGCCCAATGGCTGCACTGAAGCTCACTGAGGCTTGAGAAGAACAGTGCACTGCTTTCGACGGCCAGGCCCTGTTTAATTCAAAGTAAACTAAGATTGGCTAAGATTATCTGACAATAAGTGAGACACTGGACAGTGTACACTGTTGCTACCATGTAGTTAATGATAATAGCTGAGTTGACATGGAAAACTTAGGCTGCTGTACCAGGTGTGTATGTGTATGTGTGTGCATGTGTGCATGTGTGCGTGTGTGTGTGTGTGACAGGGTTCTGAACTTCCTAATAATATCAGGTAATAATACATGTGATTTTAAATGTTGTTGTACCTTTCTCTTAAATGCTACTGCCAGCAGTGACATCCTCTACGTGTTACTGATGGTAAACTCATCTGCTTGTCAAACCACTGGCTGTGAGTGTACATTAAACAGCAATGACCTGCATGGAATTTTTATCCAGACAGATGGTTATGTATAAAAACACTGACCATTACTGATGCCAAATAATTAGTGGTGTTACATTCATTTTTTTTTCACATTTATCATTCACCATTGCATCAATTGAAAACATAATGGCAATTTAAAAGCATGCTTGCCTGAAAGTCCACTCATAAGAAACAGAGAAAAGCTAGTGATGCACTAAACTGATGTATCTGATGCTGACAGACTGTTTAGTAAGAAGCTGATGCAAACTGTTTCCCTGTTGATCACTACTACTAGTAAACACTAAGAAAATGGATACCACAAACTTGCAAATATTTTAGTAGGCTGTAACAATACTGAGACCAGTGGTAATACAAGCTCCATGACTAAACAAAAACTATGTATTTTGCCCATACTGGAATCTGCCCAAAAAGTGAGCTATCAGCGGTCATATCATGACAGCATAAATAATACGTGCCGCCAACTTCTGCCCTCATACAAAACAGTGGCTTCTAACACCCTGCCTGAGAGCACCTACATTTAAATAGCGTGTTCTGCTTATGGCCTTTCAACATAGGGCTTTCTACAGATAGACCATAAATGCCACCGAAGTCCTTTAAGCCTGGTGTTTATCTTTTCTTGAGATGTCTGAGGGCTCTGGTGTAGTGAGAGCAGAGCCCATGTCAATAGGCGACCATGAGCAGGAATGTGAACGCTAAGCAGTTGATAGCATGCGTCTACAGTGCATGGACCCTGCATACATTAATGTTCAGGCATGAAGGCTCGAGCAGCTCTGGATAAATGAGGCCCAGTGTTTTCCTACAACGTCACTGAGGTGGTGTTCACAGTCAATGACTCACTCACTGAACTCTCCCGCTTCCACTGAGCAGCGTGTGAAGAGAGAGCACACAGCCCGGGGACCGTTATCACAGGACTATGGAAAGGAAACTAGATCAGTGAAGAAAGAAAAAAAAGATTCTCTCAGATTCTCACCTGGTTTAGCGTAAAATTGTCATTTGTATTTGGCAAATCCATCTCAATGTTTCAGGAAAATCTGCCACTTAGTAAACCAACACCAGTTTTGTGTGTTTATAATGACTGTCCATGTTGTTAATTCAGTGTTGCAAAGTCATTTTAGCTTGGCGGCAAAGTTGTTGTTGCTGTTATTTGGATTTGAATTGGCTAGTAGTTTGCCTCTACAGAGGATTTCTTACTCTCGCTGGAAAATCTTGAGCTGTGAACTGCATACTTACAAACCCATAAGCCCTAGAGGTTTGCAATGAAACTAATAAAGGTCCTTTTAAGAAATCCTCCCTGCTCACTGCAATAAGACCTCTGCCAAAAGTTCAGCCCAGCCCAAACGCAAAGCTATATCACCAGTCGCCAAACATATAACAGTGATAGGAGGACCCTATGGCAGGAATTATCATATTTTTTTGTTTTTAATTACAAAGCTTGATTAAAGAAAAACAGAACACATCTTTTAGTGATGTGAGTCTTCTTCCCTGATACACTATGATCCTAAAATGTACACATTGGGGGAAGGAATTACGCAGCCCAAGGTCCATGCACAGGGAGGCTGTATAGCCAAGAACTTTCACATGTCAACGCAATTTAGTCAGGCTGGGAGTTAAAGGAATGCAGGGCTTCTTGGAATTTGTGGCCCACAAGATTGATCGGCAACACTTAGGAGAGCAGACAAGGCAACTAGCTTCTAGGACTTATCTGCAGACACAGATTGCAAAAAAAAGAGTTGTCTACTGGTACTCCTTCGTACGGAGCCACTACAAAGACACAGGGGTGTTTTTTTCTGAAGTAATAGCAGCAGTTCTGTGTTCTGTTGCAACGGGCCAATTACTAGTGTTCAAATAGCGTTTGGTATATAAAAAAAACATACATTCTCTGACAGAATCTTAGCTTTAACATAAACCACATAAACCACACTGAATCAGTCTAACCATTTAAATTGAATCAGAAATTCTCTACAAGGGAATAACAAGCAAGGAGCAATTCACCATTCACCAATAAAAACCTTGTGAATTCTATCACATGTAAACAATTACACCAATAAAGAATCTATAGTCATCAGATTATAGTCATATGCATACCAGAGGTGACATAATGTACCAGTACTGATGATAACCGTGATGTTAAAAAGTGAAAGTCATATAAGGTCCATGATACGTATGAATCAATTGCATTTCACTATCCATGAAGTAGTATAATTTGTTCATTTTGTAGACTTTATATGCATCTCACTTCACTTGTATTTTGAGTATTACTCATTTGCCAAAAAAATCACATAATACAGAAAATAAATACATTTAAGGATTAATTTGACTGACCATGGCAATCATGTAATGAATTAGAGATGTCACCTACTGTATGGCATCGGTCCTACATACATACATACAGTACATACATACATACATACATACTAGTACTTTACATACATACATACATTTTAGTAGCACATATGGCACAAACTCCCAAATCCCTATAACTAAACTGAGGCTCAATTGAAGCAGGTGGAGGTCCCTTAAAGCCTTCTGACAACTCCCTGATCTTCTTTAAGAAATGACCGTTATGAGAGATAACCTTGCTCTCAACAGGCTGTGTTCGTGTAGACATCCCATTGAACCTTCAACTTGTGAAAAGCACAAATGTGACGTTTCAACAAATCCAAAGGAAATCAAATAGAGTCCATAAGCCGATGCTTTTTATAGTGGATATGCAGTGGACTTCTGTCAACTTTATCTCATTCACCCTACCGCCCCAGGCTGCACAGGTGGTCTCTCTGGCTTTGTGTCTTTTCATGTCCGTGTGTACTTGTCTATATTGTTATCTTGCTTTATCGCCTCCTGAGCTCTTTCTCTTTCCTTTTCTCTCTATAGCCATTCACCATACCATCACACGCCATATAGAGATCATACAGAGAGAATGAGATGGAAAGATAGATAGGAGGTAGTGGGAATGTAATGACTTGTGTGATGTTCAACCCTTCAATATCTTCATATTAACATGTTGGCTAAATGGCATGAGAATGACTTACAAGTCCTATTTCACTTTGAGACACCAACATTCTTTTTTTTCTCCGCACCTGCAGTTAATTACAGACTTCATAGTTTCAGAATAAAATAATACCAATTTGTCAGCAAGAACATTTTGCATTAAAAACAATTCTCTTGCTTTTTGTGTCACATATTTAGCCTGCTGTAAAACTGGCATTGAATTACTCACAGAGTCTTTGGATGGAAAAAAATGTAAAAAAAAAAAAAACCCAAAGGTCACAGGGAGTCAAGTAAACAACATTTTCCTGAGTCAAACACAGCCATGGTATAGCCTTACCATGCCAGTGAAACTGAAGCCTCTACTATTAACAGGGCAACCAGGACTCTGAGTCATGAACTTTCTCAAAAGCCTATGATAAGTCAACAACTGCCCAGCCACCAGCCAGATAAATGAGCCTGCCAGATATACATTGCTTTGCTGTCATTCGGTATCGCAATGAAGTTTTCAATACTGCATTGCAAGGCAGAAATCATGGTAGCAACAGATCTTTTTTGATGCCATTATCTTTAAGACATAGAAGTGCCTAATATGAGTGCCACACATGAGTGAGAGATTGAGCAAGAACTAAGAAGGGGGGCAGCCGTGGCCTACTGGGGGGCAGCCGGTGTGGCCTACTGGTTAGCGCTTCGGACTTGTAACTGGAGGGTTGCCGGTTCGAACCCCGACCAGTAGGAAGCAGCTGAAGCGCCCTTGAGCAAGGCACCTAACCCCTCACTGCTCCCCGAGTGCTGATGTTGTTGCAGGCAGCTCACTGCGTCGGGTCTAGTGTGTCCTTCACCTCACTGTGTGCTGAGTGTATTTCACTAATTCATGGATTGGGATAAATGCAGAGACCAGACTTTCCTCACGGGATCAAAAGAGTATACTACTTATACTTACTTAGAAAAAACTAAGAGATACAGGGTTTTCAGTTTCAAGAAAAGTGTAATGTAATTCTTAATCTGAGTGAAAATTTAAGGATAGTTTGTAGATGTGGCAGCTGTACAATGACAGGGTGGAGGTGTGAATTAACTTTACAACAATGATGATGAAGATGTGATGATGAGGATGCCTGTGACTTTCCACCAGGTATTTTATGAAATTTACATAAGCAATATTTTAACTAATAAGAAGACAGGTGTACACACTATAAATGATGTGAACGACCCAGGTAGCACTGGGTTAAATACCTTGACTGTTTCAAAAGGTAAATTTTGGATCTGAATTGTGTAAATATTATGTGAGGATATAAAAACAAAATAACTCAGCTAATAGCTTCTATGCCAATGAGCCTCCAACACCATCATGATGATCATCATTTACATATGAATGTATTGGCTGTTGAATTTTGTTTGACCAATTAGCCATTTGACTAGAATAGGAATACATGTGAAATTCCCTTTACTTTGAAAGTTTACATCACAATATACTGGCTAAGGATATTATATAATATTTCCCGTGAGGAAAGTCTGGTCTGGCTAAGGAAGCGCTACATTTTTGCACTGAATGTTATTCACTAGGTGGTGCAGCGCATGCGTACACATTCTCTAAAACCACATGAAGGTGCTGGCCTTTTCTTAAACACTAACTCATGTGCCTAGTCATTATCCGGAGTCAACATAATCCATCATCCACAACATCCACCAACATCATCCATGAAAAGACCTATCAATGAAAAAAAAACCCTATTTGAGGTCAAACCTCCCCCTTAATTAACATTTGTTTATGTGTTGTCCATGAACAACATAATTGCATGCTTGTTTAGTTTATTTATAAAAATATGTTGTACTTGATTAACACCTCTACTACCCTAACATGTCTAACTCCCACCTACTGTGCACCTCTTTGTCTCTCAGTCAAGTTGCATCATTCCATAAAGAACCAATTGAGAAACGATGAAAAAAGCTTGTCAGTGTGAACACAAGGCTTACAATACGATAGACCTCAATACGATAGACCTCGATAGACCTGTAGCTGAAAAGCATATGCGTCAAGGACACTGTATGGGTATGTAACGGATGCCAGGCAGCTAACATTAGCCCAGCTAGCCGACTCACAATCCGAGGTGCTGCTGTTTTGCGGGTTTGAGTCCGGGCGTGTGCAGGTTACGTAAAGTCATGGGCAGAATATGCATAGACTGGAAATGCATGTAGTGTGTTTTTGTACTTGACTTGTCTTGAAAGTAATGCATTTAAGTAAATATTTAAGTAAATAAATGCAATATAGTCACGTAAAGTACCGTTGATAATATGCACCAGAAAGATGTTTACCATGTTATTACTCTCAACAAATGTTTGTAGCTTCGATGAGCTGCAGACACCATGTAATCTAATCACATAATTTTCACAAGTAGAAAAAAAGTCTCCTTTTGCAGACAAAGTCTTCTTTCTAGCAATGTTAGCACAATTTGTAGCACTTGGCCTGGCCATGCCAACTTCTGTCACCTATTATCACCTATTCCCATGACAAAGCACATGAGTTTAGCAACACAGGCAAGATCAAAATGAACTAAAGAGGCAGTGCATTTTATTGCGATTTTGATTTTGAGTGCTGAAAATGAAAAATACAATAAAATTGAGGTAAATCTACTATCTCAACTGAAACAATGTAAAAAAATATCTTACATTAAAATATTAGGAAATAATGCTATTGTCAGAAAATAAATGTAACTCAATGGCAAGTAGGTCTAGCTTGTGAGCTACCTGAACATGGCCATAAATGGCCGCTCTCAATCTTCATATGTACAAGAGTGCATGCCAGTGCAGAAACGACATTGACAATGGACCACCAGACAAATAGAAAGAGGAGGATGTATTGTGGCGCTACACATACACCACATAAAAGTTAAAAGTGTAATATGAGTGAGGTACAAAACTTTAATGATTTATAGTTACATTTATTCATTTAGCAGACACTTTTATCCATATGTCAAGTATATTACAAAGGCTATTCTCCCCAGAGCAACTCGGGGTTAAGTGCCTTGCTCAAGGGCAAAGCGGTGGAAGATAGGAATTGAACCCACAACCTTTTAGGCTGCTGCATGCTAACCTAGCTCCTCGAGTATAAAAATAACCATAAGTAAAAATCCCTTATCTATATTCTTTCATTTTTGCTTTCACATACTTTAAAATTGTATGTTGCAGAAATGTATCTATTTACAATTTTTCTCAGTCGCTTTGGTGCTTTTCTCAGATCAGAATGAAAATTCAACCTCCACAACATTTAGTCATTTGTGCACATCATAGTAGCAATTTCTCCTTCCTCTGAACAAATTGCAAAGGCTTGCTTTTGAACATGTATCAGTTGTTTTGTCATGTCAGTCAAAATGAACTATACTTAAGGATGCTGAATAGTCGTTCCCAATAAAACGAATAGTCTTCATTTCATTGCTTGAGTCATTACATACAAAATTGGTGAACTAGTTATCAAATTCTGTCACAATGATGTAGAATTGCAAAGAGCATATACTGTAAAACTGTGAAACGTACATATTCAGTGTCTTGTACTCATTTACTCCCTTAACTACAGCAATTTGGAACTTTACTATAGTTTTCAAATGGCTGTACAAGTACTGTATAGTGCTGTCTTGAGCATTTTCAGATAGTTTCACCGAGTTCTGACCTTTTTTGCATGGGAAAACACTGAGAGCATAACCTGTCATAATGAAAACATGACAAAGCCATTTGATTATCTTGTTCATAAACGATGGTCAAGACTTCTCATTTTGATGACACTGGCAGTTTCATTGACATAAATACTTGCTTTTGAAAAATGGACTATCCATTTTGAGCAAGTGACGTGCTTTTGCAGGTTATCCACTAGGTTTTGCAGTTTGCACTAACTGCTGTGCAAATGTTAATAGTGATGTGAGAAAATCACCAGACTGAGAAAAACTGTAAGCTGTTCTCTAAATGTAGTTGTGTTTTTTGAGAAGCATCTCCCCTCTGCCTTGCTTGGTCGACCACTTAAAGTAACCTTACTACACCCTCTTGTCCACCCTTTGTAAACAATTCATGAATAGATTATGAATGCTTCTTTGCATTTCACGTAACTATATGGGCAGAAACAGAAATGGTAGTTTAATTCAACAACAGAGGTGTACATTACAATGACAGAACCAAGTCTTGTCATTTTTACGACACTAATGTTTTCAGTTGCAGATAATATGACAGTAAATAGAAACTTTTATTTTGAAGAAAAGTAATTTAAGTCATGCTTTATTGAGCATTTACAAATATATTATGAGCAATTCATGTATGATTTTATGAATGTCTTATGCACTCACCCGTTAAGTGGAGTGTTACAGAATTGCTTGTATTTCAGGAGGTAAGGACACATGCATGTGCAGTTTGTCTGGGATGGATGGATGGGTGGATGGATGGATGGATGGATGGATGGATAGATAGATAGATAGATAGGTGGATAGATAGATAGATAGATAGATAGATAGATAGATAGATAGATAGATAGATGTTGGGAACAACACTTGTGGCATGTGTTTAAAGGGAATAAAAACACTTTTCCGAGTGACTACACTCATTAGCCTAATTGCTCACTTAATTGTGATAGGAACGGTCACTGCCATGTCAAGCAAGAATAATGAAATTCAAACACTGGGCCACAGTGCACTTCACTTAATGTTTTGATTTCTAAATGGAAATGAGCTTAAAAGTAAATGATCACACTGAATCAAAATCTACAGACTTTAACTGTTATTCTGTTATTTATGGAAATTGAGAGCAGAATGATCCTATAAGGATGTAAATGACAGACTGAGTTATTAGACAGAAACTCTGTTCACACAGAAGTTGAATGTCATCCTGAGAGAGGGACTAGAGTGACTCATTCAGTCCAAATCACCATTGTTCTGTTCTGCTCACGGCAGAGAAATCTGAATTATTACGCTTTACACTGTGTATTACTAATACAAAAATACTTTCCCTGTGGCAAGATACAAGCACTGTAGACAGGGTGTGACGGCAATAATACGGGACAATACGCTGACAATACAGTCCTTCAGTGAATGGAGGGATTCATGCTACAGTGTGCTGCCACCCAACAGATAAATGAAGCACAACTGGTTCAGTGTTCATCAGGGTATATGCTCCTCTGGAATAGCAATGGTTTACTCATTCCAAAAAATAAATGCTGCATGGCTCAGTTTGCTGAGATGCTTAAATATTCATCAGTTGTGCACATAATTTGAGGAAATGTTGTGCATGTGTTCAAAGTCATTACGAAGTCAGGGAGAATTTAGGCCTTTCAGCGGATCTACAAATCACCAGTATGCATACATACAACTTTCTCTTCTACTACTACACACACTACTCTACATATACTGAAAGATGGGGAAAATGGATGTATGGTCAACTATTTGTTTGGTTAATCTATTATTTCTTCTTGTGCATGATATATGGGGTATATGGTGCAATGCATTTGGAAGAAACATTGGCTTGCAACTAAAAAGCAAATGTCACTCTGGGGATCAGATAGTAAGTTCAGGACCCCATCAAAGGAGTATTACTGAAATATTCACACAATCAACATACCACAATATGTTCACAACCATGCTGGGGTACTAGTATGGTTGATTTAAGTATAACAGAACAGATGAGGGTGAAAAACAACACCGTGACTGACACCAAGAAGAGAAGCCCCAAGCCTGTCAGTCCAGTAGCAACAGCTATTGCTCCATCAGGTTTTGTGAATGCAATGACATCTATCAAAATAACATTCCTCTTCACAGAGAAATAGAGATGATACTATTTGCGCAAGTTGGCAAAACGGGATAGGCTAACTCAGTGTCAGGTCTGGTCAAACAGATGCCTCTGCTTTACCTTTATCATTCACACATCCATCACATCACATGTGAAACATCACTGTGACACATCCTTGATTTCCACCGTCATTAGGGACGCATGATGCTCTGTGTTTACATCCCCTAACTGCCATCTGATCAAGGTCATACACCATAAACATACTACAATTACATCACCATGACCAAGGGGGCCTTACCAATACTGGACTACTACCAGCATAGCAATGCAAAACTGTTCATCTAATTCATTAATTAAGTACTAACCATTGCAGGAACCAGACTGAGAACAAAGTCAAACCTGCACATATTCCAGATAACTATGGCCTTCTGTAATAATAATCAAAGGGTGCACTTAATTTGAACTTGGTCAGCTTTTCCAAGGCAGTCATTTAAACCGTCATCAGGTCATATCACTTTCAGTGATGATGTGCCTGGTTACTTAAATGGCCTTGGTCAATATCAAAACACAACCCAGCCAGAACAATGTGTTAATTCCCCAAAAGCAATATAGCCTAATATATGGTACAATAGGCCTACATCAATACAATAGGAAACAATACACTAATGCAATAGGTCGAGGACTACTGATGAAAAAGAAAGAATATCGATCGATTAATAACACCAGGATTGTCCACTCGGTAGCTAAATTATGGTTAATACTCAGTGGTTAATTTAAAAACGTTCTTAAATCCGTAGATGTACCACTTATGTATATTCCATGCCTTTTTTACAGTGAATTTTACACTGAATTTTACAGTCGTTAAGTCAGTTCTCATTTCAAGGAAAATTGATCAGAACTTACCAAACCGTAGACAACAGTAAGCACGGACCCACAGAGGAGAATTCCCAAGCTGTGGACCAGCCGCGTGGATCCCATCCCTCCGCTCATCCAAAGAACGTCCAGGAGTCCACTCAAGAAAGAAACTTCACGTAGATGGATGGTCGCTTTAACGGGGTTTCGCTTACGTGTTTGTCCACTTGAACATTGCCTACGAGTCCGTCTTTTTCCACCATCTGCTTCCCTGTAACATCATTGATGGTAACTTTTTAAATCACAAATATCTCTTGGCGCTGTCTCTTTTCAGAGTTGTATAGCACGTTTGAGCTGAACTCGAACTCACAGTATGTCGCTCTCTCTCGTTTTATTTCTCTGCATCTGTCTGCTTTTTCAGAAATTACATCCACATGTCAGAACTATTTATGTCTCTCGTTCTGTGGTAGGAAGTTCAAATGATTCTTTGTGAAACCAGGACTTTATTTTTAGGTCTTTTACATTTTCCCTCAGCTTAACTAGAATAAAATGGCATAGCCTAATAAAGCTGAGCTCTTAAAGATCAACCCCAAATGTTCTCTTTCAAGACAGATCAAACACTATTTGCTGAGTGCCCTAAAACGTATAGACAGGCAGCTTCTCAACAGGAGCAACATCCACAATATCATTTTTTAAGGGTTGTGCTTTTGTAAATGCTCAGTCTACAAGATTAGACCCCAAAATCAATAACCTAAATCACCTAATTGGCTTATATATATAACAACACAATTAGCCAGTATCAGTGGTAATTTATGTTGTCATTTCCTTTCTGTTTTGCCTGTTATGTAGGCTACTATTAGGCTACACTGTAACGTTACAGTCGATGCGTTCTCATTCACAAATATTCCACACACTTTCAGCAGACACTTTGACTTTTTAGCTTTACCTTTTAACTGAGAATTGCTTATTTTTCATTGGATTCTAGCTGACTAGAACGAGAGCTCAACCTAACACGATTCAAAACTGTTAGTAGCCTAAGTTTAACCTCATGGCTCCTCGCACGTATCCTACCACTTCTAAAAACACACACTACAGTGAGGATAGCATAACACACGTAGAAAACCGATAACTATGCAAAGAATCGCACTTACTCTGTTAATGCAACAAAGAACCGCTTTTCTATTGCTGCACAGACAGTTATGTCAAGTCGTCATGTCTAAAGAGTAAGAGTACAGTCACGATCAAATTAACATTTAAAGTTTAGCGTTGTACTCATTTTCAAAACGCCTCCAGATGTGCACGTCAGTAGCCGTGGCACCACTTCTGCTTTTTAGAGGTCTCGCTGTAGCAGATGAAAAGGGGCATGTACTGTGGACCGTGAAAAACGCTGATTGGATAACCGTCTCTTGCGTTTGCTTAAACCACGACTCAGACACCCCTTTCACACAATCTCCACATTCACTACTTACAGTATTTCTGTCATTACTTAGGCTACAATCTGGCAGCATGTTTGGTGCGACTTAATAATGACTTCTCGTATTGCTGGAAATGGTAATTTAGTGAGTGAAACAGGTTTGAAAAAGAAAAAGTAATTTTGTCTGCTTACTGAATTGTGATAGGCCTACACGTTTATCAAACCAGTATTGTACAAATGTGTTACGGGTAGGTTATTCTCTCCACTCTTCATTTGTGTTATGATAAAAGTTGAAGGGTATTGTCTAGGCTATAGTTCTTCTACTTCTGAAAACAAGACAATCCTCCTCAGTCCACTTTCAATATAATTCAAGTATGCTTTCATCCTTGGTTATGAAACAAATTGAGGTCAACTGGGAGGAGGGGAGATATAGGCCTTGTAAACAAATAACCCCCACAGACAACAATGTTATCTCTGAAATACAGTGAATTGCAAAAGTATTCAACTCTCCTTAAAATCATCACCACTTTCTTGTTTTAAAAAAGATATCTACACATACATTTTCCTAGTGTTTTCATTGTAGATATACAGTATATATATTTTACTAAAATAGCCTGTTTAATATTCAACCCCTATACTGTACATTACATTTACAAAAGTGCAGAAGTTTTAGAACTAGTCGAGTGTATTGAAGGTCATGGAAGGAGGGAAGAAGGGAAATGTATGTCTTGGACAGTTAGAAGTGTTGGAAGAGGTACTTTCAAAAGAGTTGGGTCTTCAACAGTTTCTTGAAGATAGAGAGGGACACCCCTACTCTGGCAAGTTCCTTTATGAATAGTGTGGATTGCCATGCAGGGGCCGCCGTGCCAGGTGACATTTTAGAGCTATATCAGTTGTCATGAAGTTCAAACTGCATCTGGAAAATGTTATTGGTTGGCTGTTCCTAAGTTAAATGAATTTCTGAAGTATTTCCCCTGGTAAATAAGCTCAGCTAGGGCCCAGTATACCAAAACCATCGTAAGCCTATATCGTTAGTGAAGTCTCTCTTGTAAATGTCTTACCATTCTCTGAAATGTTTTCAGAAACATTGTGAACCACTTGCAGATTTACCTGTGTCTCGTACAATCATGGGTGGCTTAACAGAAACTGAGGTCACCAGCAGGACATACAGGAAAATTCACAACCAAATACATTCATCAATGTTACATCCCCATTCATTATTCATTATTCCCCAGCTTTAAAAAACTATATTTCATAAACATGTGATTAAAATAGAATTGGCAATGTTATAAAACAAGACTGGAAAAATAGTCTCTCATTCCATTCCAAGTTTATTATTTAAAAAGGTGAGAGCATATGGCTTACCCTGGAAGAGATGTGCTGCGGCAGAATCAGTTATAGAAATTTGAAGATGAGGAAAAGTTTGAGTAAGATAGTAAGGAAATGAGTTGGGGATGGGGGACGGGTTAGAAGTGGCTATAGCTTCCTTCATTTTTTCAATTCAATTAATTCAATTCAATTTTTTCAATTCAATTAAAAAAGACATTCAAAAAGCAGCTGAGTTGTGATGTCACCCAATATCACCAATATTTCAGCACTGTTTACATGGACAGCACTCCTTATGTAGTTTAGAGCAGTGCGTTTGTGAGATCACTCACTTGTAACTGCTAAGATTCATCACTATCGGAAACCTGGGGCTAGGTCAGCTATTTCTAAACTTATGTTTGATGGAAATTTAGCTTAATTCTCAAATACCCACCATCTCCGTGACAATTATGATAATGGGAAGCAAATGACAGATTTCTTCCCCATTGTGTGCTGCTGAGTCTAGTCATTAAACGATAGCATACAATTATCCAATATAGTCACATATTTGCAGCACCTTGGACAGGGAGGTGAGCATGCAAGCAGGGAGATTGAAACCCAGGGGTGCTAGCATCTAGTGCAATCACACCTCAGAGTCATTAATATGGTCTTCCTGTGAAAGAAGGTGGAAACAGTACAATACCATCTTAATCGAGGAGTTTGAACCACATGGGTTTTTAATCAAGGAGCTTTAGCCCTTATGTTCCCCATTCACTCTGAATCCAGACCCCTCATGATAACCCTGATGACCTCATGCAGGTATGTAAGTAAGGTGTCAGGAGGGAGGTTTACGTGTTTACTGCACGGCTTTTGTATCAGTTATCTACCATTAAACATAAAGGAAATCAGCGTTTACCTTTTATAAATCCTTGAAGATACCTGCCTTTCAAACTTAATTAGCTTGTTTTCAAAACTACAGGGGTCTGGTCTTTCTTTTGGGAGACATGATCAAATGCCATGTTTATGTCTGCTGTGTTTATTTACACTGCAATAGGTAAGGTGGACAGGTCAATTCCTCTTGTTTCTGTAAAGTTTCTGACACACAAACTTCCCTTTTCATCCTCATGCCTTAAAGGACAGGAGATCTCAAAATGATTTTATTTTGATGTTAACCCAGTGAATTCTGAACAAAGAGCATAGAGCACCCCACATCCAAATACTGCTGCCTTTTCTTGAACTGAACCTCTGATCCAAGAACACTTGAAACCCTCTATTTGCTCATATAAACCCTGGATATTTCAGAGCAAGCATTTTATGGTTTCATAAGTATTTGTCCATGTAAATCAGGAGAACATCTTAAGAGTTAAACATTAGCCTGTGGCAAAAAACACAAAAAGATGTATTCTTCACCATTGATGCATTCATCATTTTTCAACTGGGACCAGCAGAGATGATTAATCGGACATCTTGAGCATTTGGTGGAGGCTATGTGATCCTAGCTATAATATATGTTGTTGTTGTTGTTGTTGTTGTCATTTTTATAATCCCACCTCCTAAGACTTATCAGTGTAAGCCAGCCAAACCTAATACTGTATGTGTTTATGAAAGTTATATACGGCATCCATTTGTATCCCCCAGACCCTTTTCCTGATTCGCTATTTCAAGACATCTGACATGATTCCTAGAGTGTTGCGTGGGCAAAAATTTATGGAATACTCACGTTTCATCCCTTTCAGTCAGGTTCTTGTCCAAGAGGGATTCTCACCAAATCTTGAAAGAAAACTTTATCACAGGAATTATATGAAAGTCCTCTCTAATGTGGATTTCAATAAAGGTCTTCCTCCCCCCCATCCAAATACTGTAAGCCATGGATGCCACCAGAAGGGGATATTTATCATGCAGGAAGGACATGAAATAATATGTGATGGATGCACTCTGAGTCTGCAGTTTATTTCAGGGGCCAAAAACAAAAATTACACTTTTTCATTAAAGAAAGCCTGGTGCAAAAGAGAGATTAGTGGATCTATCTTCCCAAGAGTCAGGCCCCTAATTTGGGCTCTAAGCACATCCAGTTAGTGAGTTTATAAAAGTGTAGCCATCTGTCATTCATATATCAAATGAAAATAACCACAAAGCATTTAATGATTTTTTTTTAATGACTAAATCCCTCAGGAGAAAGAAAGTTGGTTTGAGTCAGCCCACGACACAAAGTTGTTAAAATGTCACCTTACTCACTCATACCATACCTACTATGTGTTTGTAGACTTTCTTATGTAATCTATGTAGTCACCATTTGGGGGTAAATTCTCACTAATTTCCTGAAAGCTACGTTTGTATGTAAGTATATTTTTGCATGATAGCAAATTGGATCTTGCTGTGTGATTTTACTTCCTTTTACGACCTCGTATTCAAAATGAAAGGATTTAATGGAAAAAGTTAAAAGTCATGAAAAAAGAGCTTTTCAGTCATGACACGGTGTGTGCAATATTTCAAGCACTTTGGCAGAGTTATTCAATTTAACAGACAGATTTGATTTGACCTAAAAAAAGACATGTTCCAAGGGCATAGGTTTGGTCTGAGCTTTGGTGGGGACAGCCTAAAAAAAGAAAAAGCCTAAACTATATATTTTATAAAGCATATGCATATGCTTATATATATTTATATAAAGCATATGCCCTCTTGATGTGATTTAACTCTGATTTAATCGACATGGTTGCCGGCTATGGGCCTTGTCCATACAGTGTACCATGATGTTGATTATTTTCCATTTAGTTATTAAGACCCAAAATTGTACAAATACTTCTGAGCAGTTCAAACTGACCCATGGTAGTATATTGTGCAATCAACCCAGGGAGCATCTCAGTCATAGAGCTACTGAAATGAATTATAGCCTTCATTATCATCAATTTCTGCATCAAGCCTCAACTACCACTTCACCGTCACTGCACTGCCAAACAACATCCTTTGAAGGTTTCACATAAATCCTATCATGATAAAACCAAACCACAGTAAAAAAAATAGCCACTAATTCATCACTAGAAAAAGAAAGTGCAGTCATGATTCAGCCAGTCCAAAAGGATATCCAGCATGTCTTGAAAGATATCACGCCATGAAAGAGCCAGCACATCTTGCGTATGTAGTCATACTAACGCTTGCGTATGTAGTCATACTAACGCTTGGTTTGGTTAAGCACATACCGTACTGTAGATAAGCACATCACATATGGTAGAATTCTGCACTTACACTGATTCAATTAACCAACATGAGTCATGAGTGGAATGGGAGGCAGTGGTAGGCCTTTCAAGAGTAAGAAGTGAGCGAAACAGTTTAGTGAAGCTTTGAGATACCTGGTGAGAGTGAAGGGTCAAAACATTCCCCTCAAATGCACTACAATGCATTCTCCTGTGCACAGGGGGGTTGCTCAGGTTGCCCGGGCAACTGCCCATATACCCTTCTTGACTCGTGTTGCCCTTCCAATGGGGAAAATAAATAAATAAATCGTACAATGGATGCAGAATTTCACGTACAGTGGGCAGCAGTGATGCCAGTAACGCGTTAGTCTATTTTGACCACTTTTTTCAGTAACGAGTAATCTAACGCGCTACTATTTACAAACCAGTAATCAGATTAAAGTTAGCCTACTTATCTAAATTACTGTGCGTTACTATTTTTGTAATTTTCCTTAATAAAAATATATATTCTTTGCTTTCTTCTTGTCTTGTGGATTAATGTCATGTATGCTCACGTTTTCAGCATGAGCACAATTCACCTGTAAAACCATGCAGCAACACAAACGTAAACAATGGAGGGAGAGAGACACATTTCATCAGTCATTACTTTGAGTTTGTGTCAGCTGAACATGACAACATTAAGGTACATTGTACATTCTGTGCTGGCGACAAAGTGCTGTCTAGCTAGACATCCCAAGTCTCCCGAAGTTTTGGGAGTCTCCCACATATTGATAGCGACTTCCTGACGCCCGCAAATTACATAAAATCTCCCGGAACCTAGAGCGAACAAGAGCACGCAAGCCAGACCGGACTTCAAATCGCGTGTGCATATGAGCTTAACGCGCACACAACGGAGAGGGCGAGAGAGAGGAGTGGTGCGTTTGTGCATGAAGCGCATCCAAGACAGAGAGCATCCTGGTCTTTTTTGCTAAATCAACCAATCAGTTTTCAGTGTAAGTGTGCTTATATCTCTTTTCTCCCAAACTTAATTAATCAGTTCAGTCAGTGTATCTAGGAACAGGAGCATGATGGCAGCGTCAGTGCCCCTCAAAAAGGAAGATTTAAGACCCATTTCACATCAGACTACACACAAGTGTACCCAATTGTCTCAAAAGATAAAACATAATGATAATCTTGCACACTGCACTGTTTGTAACAGCGACTTTAGCATTGCTCACGGCGGGTTAAATGATTGGAAAATACTTGTTGAGGTGAGTTTAACAAGTGTAATTTAATTTGCATATTACTCAGGCCTATACAAGATGGCTAGTTGCCAAGGCTACATGAAAAACAAATCTACAAAAAATCTACATATTTTACTATAACAATTTCTATCAATAGGCCTTCTTTATTTGGTGTACTTAGACATTATTGAACAAACATCTGAATTTCAGTATCTAAGTAGGTTAGGTTGGGATGCCTGCTATACATTGCTGTTAAAATGCACTTCCAGTATAGTGAGTATTGGAAAAACCAGTTATCATTTTTATGTTGAGGCGGTGGGGGTGTTGTCGGCAGCTGCTGAAAGTAACTAATAAAGTAACTTGTAATCTAACTTAGTTACTTTTAAAATCAAGTAATCAGTAAAGTAACTTAGTTACTTTTTAAAGGAGTAATCAGTAATCAGTAATCAGATTACTTTTTCAAGGTAACTGTGGCAACACTGGTGGGCAGTGCTTCGACTGGGCCAGCTTCCCTCGCGGTCCGCGCGCGGGATCACGCGGCATCACGCGACTTTAATTGGTATTTTTTCAGTGACGCTGCAACAATGCTGCAACAACCGGCAGAGGTCTCAAGTGAGCAGGGTGTCTCGTAAAAAGAAATGGAGCTGGAAAACCCTACACAGACTTCACTACAGACTTTAGCAGACTGGTTTAGAAATAATTTAATAGCCAGAACTATGCCTGCCCTACCCTAATAAAGAAATATTTGGTTAACGGCGAGTGAATCCCGTTTGCAGCCGTAGAAGAAACGCAGGACAAATGAAACATTCTGGTTTTCTCCGAGTGCAACGATGATAGACAGACATCATTTGGACAAAATATAGAGCATATTAACCTCCGTTGCTCAGCCAAATGCCTTTCTGTTACGTCCTGTTATCACGGAGTTACAGGCGATATATGATTTTTGATGGTCACAAGTTTACTTCATTAGCGTTTATTTTTTTTGATTATTAAAGAGTGTTTTTCATCCACATAACTTTCAGTGTCCCGCCGGCGGGACGGTTACCCCCCTCCCTCACCTCCCCCCAACATTCTAAATCAATTGTATGCACCATATTGCTATGTAGCATAGTAATGTTATACACCATTTCAAAGCTTTGACTCTTGGGAATCCATAAATGACAACTTTTTTCATGTACAATCTGTATAGTGCTTTACATTCTTAGATTAATCTTATTATGTCTCAATTAATTTGATCCAAAATGCCCCCTTCCCCCCTTCCGCTTTTGGTGCTACCCTGACTTCAGGCTGCAGTGTAGCTGCAGCACAATAAGTAGATGCAACATATTGGGTACTGAAATATTCACAAGAATCCATAGAAATTGAATCTTCATGTTGTGTTATCCAATATTAGTTGTACAGATGTATAGTCTATCTTATACACACTCATTGAACCAACAAAGTAAATGCAAAAATAGAGACATTTTTGTAATCATTCCATATTTAGTGTAGTCATTCCATATCAGAACCCCTGAAGTATAATCCAAATACAAGCATGAAACCTCAAAGTGTTACCTTTCATTTGAGACCAGGATTATGCTTCTACACAAAGGGGTTCATGTGCAGTAAGCATTTGATTGTCAGTATGCATTTTGGATAACAAAAAGTCCTATGGGGAGTATCCATAGGCATTTTACAAAACGCATGGACATACCTTGGCAAATAATAGTCTAAAGCACTCATATTTTCATTCTATATTGATCTACTTTTGCACACAACTTCACAAGACCTGGTGCTAGGGCTCAGTTGTGTTTCTAAGGGATATCAAGAGACCTAGAGGGCTGAAATGTGGTCAGTTCAGAGATGCTTGTAATCCGGCAGAAAGAAAAAAACTATATTCTAGCCTCTGTAACTCTTTGTGAGTACATCACACATTTATTTTGACTGTTTCCTGCGAAAACTAGAGGTTCTCAGCTTTCTATAGAGGTCCAACATTTGATGGTAGGCCCCAGAAGAGGTGGGAACAATGCCCTTGTAAATAGGCACAGTGCAATTTCAGGCAAAAACTTGAAATTCTTTTTGAGAGTTATGTTAAAGGCATGACTTCGTGCTTATTCAGAAGAGCATTTAGTGCTCTCCCCAATCCCAGACGTTCACATTGCATGTTTGTTTGTAATGGATGCAACAGCGATATACGCTTGTCATAGGTGCCGATACCGTGGGTGCTGTCTCGGGCTCGGGCACCGTCTCTCGGGCACCCACTGAAAACATCGAGCACCCACGTGTGCCATCTTACAGTCCCGGCTAAATTTATATTAATTTAAAATCAAACATCACAGTTTATGTTAAATTCAGCATCTCTCATAATCTGATTGGATATGTTGCTGTCAATTCCCTACTCCATATACTAACCACCAATGAGAGCGTCTCTCGGATGAAAATTCCTGAAACTTCCCATCTGAAGATTTGACGCAAGGCTTTGTCAGGTCTTCAGCCCCTAATGTTTAAAATGTATATAGCCCTGAATATCATTTTAAAAGTAGTCTAACAAAGCTTATTGTTTTGTGACACAGCTAAACACTGGTACCTCATAGAACGTCTATAACATAGCCTAGGTGGTCGCAACTCACAAAAGTAAAGCAGATAGAAAAAACTCACGCAAATCTAGCCTACAACACGCAGACAGCTTCATGCGCAGGGGAGAGAGCGCGCGCGTGCACAGGTGCTTTATGATTGTTGGCTTCTGATGGTATCTTGCTAATTCACTAAACTGCATTAGGTGACACAAATGGTATTGCCTTTATCTTATAACTCCTTGTCTGAGCTACTACCAGGCCTATGTTTTTTAAAAGTCAGATGTTCCCTGACAAAGACATTCGAAAATTAAGAATGTTTATTGACTTGAAAAATACACTAATTTTTGCAAACTCCCTTCATTCAACCCTTAAAGACATTGCGGTCTGGTGCGCTATCAGTGTTGCGCGGGTTTGGTCACAAGCGGTCCGCGGTCGCCCGATATTTTAATCAACCCGAACTCTGACCGCGAATATTAATTAGGACAAAATTATACCCGACCCGCGATCCGACCCGCTACAAAATGTGTGCTTTTGGTTATAGCCTGCATGCAGTGTGACAGTAGGCCATTTCTGTAAAACAAACTAATTTATTTGCGAAACCTTATGCAGTAGAACTACACGCAGTAGGCATGCAGGACATAATGTTTGCGCAGGAGAGAGAATGAGAATAAGAGCTAAGCACGCACGCAAACCACCAAGGATTAGAACACTAGGATAAGATTTGAAGGCCATGGACATACATCTTTCTTTCAAAAACAGAAATGGTGAGGCAAGGTATAGGCAAGAGAGATACATTGCTGGTCAAAACGTTAGCGTAAGAACTGGTTTATAATGTTGAATGAAGCACAAAGCACATTTACTAAAGCACATCCACTGTTTAAAGTCACAAACACAACGAACTAAGGTAACTTTCATAGACGTGCATACATAGACGCTAGGTGGTGCTAAAGCACTAGGAAGTTTGCCCTTTATCAACGAAAATGCCCTTTTTTTTAATTATTAATATTATGAAGATTTTACTGAGGTCGGTTTTGAAATTATCTTTTTGAAAACCTGAGCCATTAAAAACGACTGAAACAATGCCCAAATGAGCCACCTCCTTGGCGCACACCCGACCAGCCTATCTCTCTTCCTTTGTCACGTGAACTGCGGTCGATGCGCCAGGGCATGCCAGATGCGCAGCACCATGCCATAGCAGTTCAGTAAGCCGCCTTCAGCTAGCAGGCATGGTCGCTGACAGGCTGCTTCTCCCCGTGCCCCATCAGCCAGGTAACATACAGATCAAGCAAAATCTTACAGTTTGCCCTCTAAGCCCAAAATGTAATAATTTTGTTGTGCAGTAAAATGTCTCATTCAGCACCAAACAAGCATTTTTGCCGACTGGTCATCTGATAAACTAGTTAGATGAAGCTAGATAAAGTTTTACGCTTGTAGCCCAAATCAATGACAGATAACGGACGACCACATACAAATAATTTCGGTAGATTTTGCAAATGTATGTGTTAAGAAGAACGTTTTCTGTTGTATATGTTTTGTTAGGCAACATGTATTAACACATTCATTTGTGACAGAAGAAACGGGAAGTTCCCATTACCTGTGAAAAATCTGCATTCATGTAATATTCATGTAATGACAACAGTCAACAGCCAACAACAGACAACAGCCCACTATAACTTCTTCTCGTACTGTTTAGTCTCTTTATTGTCTTACAGATCAAGTAAAATCGTACAGTTTGCCCTCTAAGCCCAATGTGTAATCATTTTGTTGTGCAGTAAAATGTCTCATACAGCATCAAACAACTAAGCATTTTTTAGCCGACTGGTCATCTGATAACTTTTTTACGCTGTAGCCCAAGTCAATGACAGATAACGTGGAGGACGACCACATAGGCCTAGGCTACAAATAATTTCGGGTAGAGTTTGCAATTGCAAATCTATGTGTTAAGACTTTATTTTTTTTCTGTTGTATAGGTTTTGTTAGGCAACATAAATTAACACATTTTGGTCTCTTTTATTGTCTTAATTGTATAATGATTTATTAATTGCAGCACAAGTCAAATTTCATTCAACATGTGCGTGTAATTTCTTTTTTATAATTAAGTGTTCCACGCGGCGCTAAAAAAGTGCCCCCCCTCCCCCCCTCCCCTCCTGAGCACCTGCCCCCAAAATGTCTGTGCACGCCACTGGTAACTTTTATGCATGCGCGAACCTATACATGCCGGTGGATATGGCTGTGTAGTCTGTGCCATATAACATTTATTCCTGCAGGCTGCCCGTTTTGGCTGTCATATTTTTAAATGGCTTCTGCAAGAAGTAGGCCTACATAGACCATAACTTGTACTACTGTCATCTTCTTTAAGAACTTTTCCCAATATTTCCCATAGCCTATATCGCTTTTTCCTGAAGGGGTGTCTTTATTATTTTAACTTTCGCGTTTTCAGCTTCTTTTACTGTTGACTTTACTGTATTGATGCTTTACTGTATTGATGCTAGCCTTCTCGTGATATTTTAAGTAGGCCTATTTGTAGAAAATGTATATTTAATTAATTTGAACTGACCCGCCCGCAAATGACCCGAATATCATTAAAATATTTTGTTTATGACTCATAACGTTAAGTTACGCACGTAACTATGGATCTGTGAGACCGAGGGATGACCGTCACTACGGTCTAAAAAAGGAATGATCACCTTCGTTCTGCCCATCACCGAGACCATATGTCAACAAAGTCATGCCCATGACCTCCGGAAGCAGAACGACTCGAGCTTGTAAATAGCGGAAATTGCTCCCGGTTCAGTCTCCTACCTTGAGCGCCTAAGGATGGTCCGAGCGACAAGGATAGTGACGGTCATCCCTCGGTCTCACAGATCCATCGTTACATGCGTAACTTACGATCTGTTTCGACCTCACTCTGACCGTCACTACGGTCTAAAAAAGGGATGACACATACCAAAAAAGTCACGAGGAGCTCTAAGCTAACCATTAAAACCTCGCCGGTCACGGACATGAGGGCAGCGTCGCTAACGGACCTGAAAGTGACGCCCACCCTATAAAACCTGGTAAAAGTGCAAGGCGTCGCCCATGAAGCCGCTGCACAGATATCGCTGGTACCCCCTTAAGGGCAGCCCAAGACGTAACCATACTCCTGGTGGAGTGAGCCCTTGTACTCGAAGGGACTGGCATTCCCAGAGCCTGGTAGGCATGGGAAATAACCTCAACCAGCCAATGCGACAGCCGCTGTTTGGAAAGCGGTAGCCCCTGCTTCACCGCTCCATAACAGACAAAAAGTTGAGTGTGTTCCCTCCTCAACGACTGTGTACGGGCCAAATAAGCTCTCAAAGCCCTGACTGGGCAAAGAGTGAGCAACTTGTCGCGCTCTGCCTGTGAGGCAGCAGACGGCTGGAATTGAGTCAGCTCCAGAACCTGGTTGATAGACTGCTGATCTAGAACCTTAGGCAGGAAGGCTGGATTAGGCCAAAGTGACACGCCAGTGCCCCCTGCCTGCCACCTTAGGCAATCTTCACTGACGGAGAGGGCGCACAGCTCCCCGACGCGCTTGGCCGAACAAAGAGCCAGGAGAAAGCAAGTTTTAAGAGACCGCAGATCTGCATCTAAAATGGGCTCATACGGGCCTTCAGTAAGTGACATTAAAACAGTGGGCAAATCCCAGTTTGGTGCCCGCAAAGTGCGAACTGGACGCAACCGACGGGCCCCTTTTAAAAACTGACCAATCAGTGGATGCCTACCCAAGGGTCTGTTATCCGCACCCTGGTGAAAGGCTGAAATGGCCGAGGCATAAACCTTCACAGTACTGACCGCCTTGCCTTGATCCAAATAGGACTGAAAGAAGCGCAAAACTTGTGGCACAGGTCAAACCGCTGGCTCAAGACCCAAGCTGGCACACCAATCCGAAAAGATCCTTCACCTGAGTTCATAGCAAGCTCTAGTAGAAGGAGCCCTGGCGTTGTTCAGAGTCTCCTGCACAGACTCAGCTAGCCGTTCAATGACGGACTCTGCAGGGGCCAAACCCACAGGCACAGGGCACCTGGGTTCGGATGCCAGATCTGCCCGTCTGCTTGGGACAGAAGATCCGCCCAGCAGGGTAACTGCCATGGCTGACCCTGCAGGAGCCGGAGAAGGTCTGGGAACCAAGGCCTTGCTGGCCACCATGGAGCAACCAGCAGAACTGTGTGTTGGCCCTCCCTGATCCTCCGCAGGACCTGAGGTACAAGAGGGGATGGAGGAAAAGCGTACAACAAGCCTGTCCAGGCCCAAACTGCCTCCCTGTCCCACGAGAGAGTACCACACTGGGCAGTGAGTCGTTTCCGCCGACGCAAACAGGTCCACTTGTGCAGTACCATACTGAGCCCAGACCTGGTTGACCACCTCTGGGTTCAATCTCCATTCCCCTGGGAGTGGCCCGGTCCTGGAGAGAATGTCGGCCACCCTGTTCTCCACGCTTGGAATGTGCACTGCCCTCACTGAAGCCAGACGCGGCCATGCCCATGACAGCAACTCCTCCACCACCTGGAGGCACCGCCGGGACCTCGTGCTGCCTTGGTGATTGACATGATACACCGCCGAGGTGCTGTCTGACCTCACCAGGACATATTGGCGTCTGTCGAGATGACTTGGCCCCCAAATGGAACCCCCTGGAGTAAGAACCTCCTATCCCTCCAAGGACGCCGGGCTCGGATGCAAGCAGGAGACACCCGCAACTTCACATGCCTGTCGTCCCTCGGGTGGAGCTGAAAGGCATTGAACCAACACTGCAGGGGGCGCCTTCAGCAGGCCCAATGGCAGTACCAAGAGCTGCCCGGGCCATTAAGCCCGACAGCCTCTGGACTTTTGTGGGCGTTGACCAGTCTGCCCAGCTGAAAGCCTGTCAGAGCCTCGGTCAAGCTGTCTGCCCCTCTGTGGAGTGAGAGACTGGCCATGCTGACCTGACCGAGAGGAGGACACCAAGGAAATCCGCCTTCTGGCGGGGCTGCAAGTTGCTCTTTTTCCAGTTGACCGTGAAACCCAGGGTCTGGATATGGGTCAGAACTGCGTCGGTGTCGTGCACCACCTGCACCTGAGATGGGGCACAAATTAGCCAGTAGTCCAGGTACGATAGGATCTTTAGGCCCCAGACCTGGAGGGGGGCTAGCGCGGCTGCCACCACGTGAGTAAAAATTCTGGGGGCCAGCGAAAGGCCAAATGGGAGGACCTGAAACTGGAACACCCTGCCTTGGAAGGCTAAAGGGAGGAAGGACCTGTGTGCTGGGCAGATAGGGACGATGGAAGCACGCGTCTTTTTTAGATCCAGAGACGTAAACCACTCCCCTTCCTGGATGGAACGAATCACTATTCCAATGTGGACCATTTTGAATGGCAGCACCTTGAGGTACTGGTTCAAGGGCCTGAGGTCGAGGACCGGCCGGTAACCTCAGTCTTTTTGGGCACAATAAAATATTTGGAATAAAACCCAGTGTGCCGCGGCGTGCGGGCGGCACTTCTGAGATGGCCCCTTTCAGAAGCAACCCCTGACCCCCTTGACAAGCACGGAATTTAAAAGGGGGTCTTTCACAGACGCCATCTTGACCCCTGAAAACGTAGGGGGCGCCGTCGAAACTGTAGGCGGCAACCGTGAGTCACCAGAGCCACAACCCAAGAGTCTGGCACAATTCCTTCCCAGGAGGTCCTGGACAGCTGGGAAGGGCAATCCACTGGCAGCCCGGATCCCTAGGGCAGGACCGGCCACCGCTGCCTGCACCTCTGCCTGCCCGTCGAGGTCTTAGCTGTCCTCTGGGCCAGGGAGTTGGGGCTGAGCTCTGGTCTGGTGCACGCGCCCGGTCCTGGGGCAGCATAGTTGATTGATACTTACCTGTGGTGTTCGAGCGGGCTGCCACCACCCATACTTACCTGATGCTGCCCTGTGGGGAACCGGAGCCTGCCTGTGGCACATACGCTGACCAGTTTCTCTAGAAGCGCCAGCCTGTTCCACTCTGTCCAGCACCCCTTGGGAGTCTGGATGGAATACATGCCCAGGCACCACGGGGAGACCTAACAGGTCTGTCCTGATGGCATCAGGGAGAGAGGTTTGGGCAAGCCACACCTGTCTACGGCACAGCACTGCAGAGGCCATAGCACTCCCCACATCACGCGTCAGCTGGGAGTGGACTGACAGTGCGGCATCCACCAGGGCCCTTGCATCATGGTCCTCCGGGCTCATAATTTTTCGCAGAGCCGCCAGAGTGATAACCAGGGCGTTGCCCATACGGGCTGCCCGTGCTGATGCGTCAAAGCAGTGACTGATGAGATGGTCCGTCTTGGCACACTCCTTACGCGGGCAGCGTGGATTGGGAGATGCATTGGCAGACCCCAGGGAAGTCCAGGCGGCGATGGACTGCTCGACCGGTGGCATATCCCCCAGCCCTGAGTCGGCCGGATAGGCAGCCTTTGCCAGCTGACGGCAACTTGGATTGAATTGGGGGCGCTGTAGTGACTTACCCCATGCCGTCCGCAGCACCTTTGTGTAATCCTCTGCCACGGGTATACAGGGTGGTGGGCTGCTGTACGAGATGCCTTCCCAGACTATTCCCAAGGGAAGCCATGTCTGGCATAGAGGCCTGAATTCCCAGGATCTTGGAGGCACTCAACACCCGTGACATCAAGGAGCCGACGGGGACCTCCCCTGGCACCGTGGATTCATCAGTTGGCTCCACCATGTCTGAATGTAGCTCATCCAGGAGGCCGTCCCCGCTTACGTCATCGATCGTAGAACGAGGGGCATGGAGCGACAGCACATCCACATCACCCAGATCAACATCCGCACCATGGCTCTCAGGCCTGGATGAGGAGAGACCTTCCTGGCCAGGGGGCAGAGAAGAGGATGACATGCCCTGGAGACCCTCCAGCCAGTCCATCCTCCTAGCCAGAGCCTGGAGAGCTGAGAGAATCTGAAGCGACTCCGTGCCACCACTCTCGGTCACGGCAGCTGGAGCGGGGCGCTTAGCAGGTCCAGGGACCTCCACCTGGCCATGCCTGGAAGGGGACTCATGTTGCTGGTCCCATTTACGCTTGTGCGTATGCTTATGGCCATGCCGATGAGAGTGGGACGGTCGGTCGGGTGAGCGCCGCCTGTCCCGTCTGCCCTCACGCACATGGCCACATGCCTGGTCAGCCCGACGGAGCCGTTCCTCCCTAGGAAGGTCACAGGCTGCGCTGCAGTGGCTGTCGACATCCTCCAGGAGGTGGGCGGCCCCAAGGCAAGCGGGACACTCTCTATGCCCGTCATCGGGGGCCATCGCGGCCCTACAGACTCTGCAGTAGTGTGCCGCCATAGCCTACCACAGAAAAACACAATGCAATACAATACAATACAACACACTAATGCACTTACCTTGGCCGTTCAACGCACCGGGTCTGCAAGCAGCAGCCCGTAAAGAGATACAGCAGTGGTGTAATACAGTACACGGGTGGCCTGAAGCAGCGTGCAGACACGCTTAGCAGGCTCACACTGGCCCAGCTAGCCGCGGACAGCAGCGACGGGGTACACAACAGATATACAAAGAAGGCGGCCACCAGTGCGCGAACGCACGTGCCAACGTACACCAGTGGACAACTGGAAAAAAGACACACAGCAGCCCGCACCTCGTGCAAGACTGCACCTAGCAGACACAAACAGCTAAACTTACCTTTGCAAGTACCCTAGCACACAACAACAAAGCTAACAAGAAGCACACAGTAACATTAGCGCCTAAGCGGCCGAGCACATACGCGCTGATCAGGCCCACACAGGTTCCGGGTGACCTAGTGACTCCAAACCAATGCAGAATAGTTATCCTATATGGGACTCATCAGACGGTACTTTATAGACGGTCCCTAAGTAGGTCGGCTGGGAGCAAGTAGACAGGTCATTTGTTTGTACATTGTCTGCAAACACGGGGTGAAACCGGCTGCATTAAAAAAAAATGAATATCTGTCGAATATCCGAATATCAAATATCAAACTAACTTCACCTCGATCACAAAGAGTAAGTTAATTGATTCGCGTAACATATTAGTTGGCTCAAAGAGTAGGGAATCAGGATGGAGAGCGTCATGCGTGTGTTGCTTTTGCGGGATCGAATCCAGTTTAATGCTAGTTTTCAAAACATATATTTTTTACATGTCTTTTGTCCGAGTGGCTGTAATGTAGCCCGGCTCATGGTATGTATGAAAAGCGACTTCAAACCGCCTAAAACAACTTGTTTGTGAATGTCTGACAACTGCTGCATGCACGCGCAAGGAAACCAGTAGGTGGAGAAACCAGAAGGCACACAACACCGGAACGATTTTAAGGCTATTTAGCATAGGCTACTCAATGGTGCTATCTCACACGCATTATAGCGACCCCCCACTCACGGGGTTAGGTGGAAGGTGTTAATAGGCGATTGGCGTAGCCTACAGTGGACTAGGGCTGTCAAAATTGCTCAAAAATGACGTTTGAATATCCCCTCTAAAATAAACACATGCATTCGAATATATTGGAATATCTAGGCTATATTATTTGCGCATTATGTCAGTGACGCGCATCATGTCATCTGTTTTTAACTTTTTGTATGGTTATTGCTTGACAGCGGGGATCCCAAGCAGCTTTCAGCCATATGGCATTTCCTAACTCACCCGACACTGATATTCAAATTGTTGAAACTATTTCGGCATAGCCTATAAGCAGTTTAATTAAATGTAATGTTAGTTGTAAACAAACGGGCTACTTGGTGAGGCTTGGCCTCACAGATAGGCCTAACTGACCGCCCGATTCACGTTGGCTGGGGGGCAGGGGGGGCCATTAGACATTTGTATGAATCGTTAATCCGGCCCTGCCGCCAACGAACGCAACTTTCCACCTCTGAGACAGCTTAAAAGAAGTCTAGAGGACTCCTAACTCACTGACCTACTTACTGTAGGCTGCGCAAACCACAGGCCTTTTTTTTGGGCAAGCCTGCATTCGAGGCAGGCCTTCTGTTGAAGAATTTTATATAAATCCCTGCCTAACAGTAATCCTCCCACGCCCCCCACCACAGCTGTGGATAGTGTGGCATGCTCACGCTTTATGTCTCCTTCTTGCAAACTAGGCCTATAGCCCAACCATTTACGTCTTCAAAAAACTTGCCAGATATGCCTTCATATCTTTGGGCTTCATTCAGCATTTTGTTCTTCCACTGGAAATGACTCTTCTATATTTGCTGCCTGCTGCATCCTTTCGGTTTGTATTGTTTAGAAAATGTTTGACGTCTTAATGCAATAAACATTGCATTAAACAGTTAATGCATTAAACATTGTTTGCTGGTAACCAGTCACAAATAGCCTACAGATTCTTGCGTGCGTACATTCTCTATTCTCTCCAAAATGTGCCCGTTCTATAGGCTGGCCAAGTGCGTAATTCTGCGGCATAAAGCAGATGTATTTGTTTATTGTACAGAAAAATAAAAATAACCTGTCAAGCAGTCAATTGACTACATTGCAGTCAATAAGTAGGGCAAATTACAAAACATAGCTGTCTAAGCCTCTGCTGTGAGGCCAAACCCATGAACAAAGACGCATTGATATCTGCAATAGAGTTTTTTTGGCGAAACAAGCTCACAGCTGAACGAGTCATAGCACTGAAGGGAGAGGCAACTGGCATGTGATCTCCCCACGGGCCAATGGATGTACAAGTTTTCTCCTGTGCCTACAATAGTTAATCCAGTGTTTTGTCAAGTTGCAAAATGCTATTCGTTTTAACTAATTTTTATGATAGTAAGTACTTTTTGTATAGGGTACTATTTTAATTGCTTTATACTCAATACTTGACCAATGGCTATTGCATCTGTCTATTGAAAGTGAGAATGTGGCATGTGATCTACTGTGTAGGCTTCATAAAATAAAATAAACAGATTGCTAATGGCCTACAGTACATGGGGTGCGTTTCCCGTACAACTACGGAGGTTAGCTTTTTACTAACAGGATGCATCGTTCAACTAACCAACATGTATGTAGTTTCTGACTGTTTCCCAAAACTGTCGCATTTACATAGTACTGTAAGATTTGACCATGATAGTTTCCAAACTTCAGCAGTCTGGACTAAGGTGGTTAATGACGTTTAGTAGCACGTGAACGGGCACCTGCACATACTTCTGTGGCGCATTGCGTTAAGGCCCGCAGATGACAGCCGCCGTTGAACAGCAGTTACCAGTCCCCTGTCCAAGAGTTCGAATCAGCGTTGGCTTTGAGGCAGGTTGAGGTGTGACGCAACGAACATGATGGCATCCACAGATGAGATGAGCATAGCTATCGCGCAAGTTTTATTCAAATTAGAAAGTATTCCTGGGTAAGCTGTGAATTAAGCTGTGTCTCAGCCATGGTAGGTTAAAACATCTTAATGTTTACGTTACGTTACCTAACTTAATTGTATGTTAAACGAAGGCATTAGAAGAACACTTTGTTCATCTAATTGGTTGATTTGGCCCGTCGATAGGTGGTGATAGACAGATGGTTTATCCAATCAGCTAACCAGTATTTCCGCCCCTTCCCAAAAGTTCTTCAATGAAAAGTTCCCAGATGGATATGCGGAGCAAAGACCAAGCCAGGATGAGCAGACACGGATTCATCAAGCCAGGTGAAACCTATCCTTGATAAGTGCGCGCTCACGGCTCCCTCAAATAGACCCCGCCACCGATCACAGATTCACTGATTCATCACGGCAACTAGCGGCTTCATTGCTTCTTCTACGGTGTGAAGTAGGTAGCGATAGCCTTTTCACAACAGCAACAAACAGCAACACCTCTGTTTAGAAGAATATTGCAGCTAGTGCCGCGACCACCACGCGCGAAATGGTTAGGCACTCCCGTGACGTCACATTGTCGCATGACAGGTCGGGAATGGTGAGTATGTAAGAGTTAATTAATGATCACAAACGTTTAAATAATGACAGTGGGTCTAGGTATATGTGATAACAATGTGTAGTGGGCAGTGGAATAACTATTGGTTTCTGTTTGTGGTGACTGCTGACTGAGATAAGGGATGAGATTAAATAGATCCTGGAATTTAGCCTGGTCTGGAGCAGGCTAGCTCCACAGAATAAATCGCCATGGTAACTTATACCATAACATATCCTGCTACCCGCTATCCCGCTTTTGTGCAACTGGATCACGGATAAATTGAGCCAGGATAACCAAGATATCCCGGCTTAATCCCTTATCCTAGTTTTGTGCAATAGGCCCCATATTATCAAAATCAGAATCCGCCTTCTTGGCTTGGTTTAAAAACTAACAACCCCCCCCCCCCCCCCATGAAAATCAAAGGCTACATATTCTCAGCTGACTCGTCAAAAAGTGCGCACCACCTTAAATTATATTTCCTTACGTGCACATGGCTGCAAATTGACTTTTAATTTATGTATTTTCTGCCTTGGGCATTTTAAAATATGGATGTATGGTGGTTAGAAGTGTAAATATCAATTAGAAACCTAATATATTTATAATTATTAATTTGCAAACAAATAACTGGCGCCAGTGGACGTCTTTGACATGAAGATCCCTGAACTATGCTTCTACTAGCATTCTACCACAGGTCGAAAGGTGTAGTTGTAACTACACAACTTTACGATAGTGGTTTATGAACGTTCGTTGCTACTATGGTTTTGGGAAACACTAACGTAGTGTAACGATGCATTGGACTAGGCCTATGTAAGTTCCAAATATGAATGTAATTCTGCGGCATAAAGCAGATGTATTTGTTTATTGTACAGAAAAATTAAAATGACCGTCAAGCAGTCAATTGACTACATTGCAGTCAAGAAGTAGGGCAAATTAATTTACTGAGAAACCAAAGCGTGGGTCATAGTTGTCTAAGCCTCTATAGCGTAGCCTGTTAAAAACGTCGCAGAAGCCTACCCAAGGCTACAGATTAATTCTGAACAGTTATTTCTCTACTGGCTCAATTATCACACCACTGTTTTGATTTGCGTAGTTGCGTTTCCCCAACACTGACAATAATGTAGACAGGAAATTTCGATTTCGATTTTCGTTACCAGTAGTCAAGCCTTAAGCCATACCCAAGTAGCCTAAATCGAGGTAAATCGAGCTTTTTCAGAAGGGGCGGCAGGCAGAGCGATGTACAGTGGCAGAGTGACGCACAGTGGCTGAAAGTGGTACTAAAGCTTCACGCAGCTTCACACCTCGTAATGCGCGACTGAAGTGGCCATTTGAAAGCGATGCCCACTGTAGGCCTAGATAAAAAAAATCGCAAAGCCTCATTCACTTCCATTCGGGCACCGAAAGTGAAAGTCAGTAGGGGAAGGGCAAACTCTGTTTGTGGCTGCAGCGCTGCACGCGACCTGCACCTGACCTGAGCCTGCATAAGCGGCCCTAGAAGGAGATTGTCGCGGCTGTCTCAACGTTGTCGGAAAAGGTGAGTTTGTGATGTATAACAAACGAACGATCATCGTCATCAAGTTTTATGAAATTAATTAAAATCTTCAGAAATCCAGGCTGAGCTTGCCAAGTTTACCCTAAATAATCAGACAAATAGCTTGCAGAGAAGCATCCCATTATCACATAGCCTATAGGCTACTATTTTTTTTGGTAGGCATTAGGCAAACTAATGTAAGCTACGTCTATGTCTGCTGATAGTTAGTTTCTCACATTTCGTTTTAGCAAGAAGAATGAATGATGGAAGTAATGCATCACATTAATTATTTTATTCAAAATGGTTAAATGCCTAAATCATATCCCTAGTATTTTGGGTATTGTTTGAAGCCAAGATGCCCACTGAAAAGAGTCAGATTCAAGAGAGGGAGAGACAATTCAGGGAGGCAGCAATCACTGCAGGGTTGGCTGCGAAAAAGCCAACCAGCAGGTGAAACAGAGACTTTGCACTGTGATAAAGATGACATGACACTGTGTAGACGAATTGATTAATTAATCAGACTCATATTTTAGCCTACTAATGGCAATGTTTCATAATTACATTACATTTAAGATGAGGAGCAGTCACAAGCCTCCAGACTATGTGAGGAAAATGTGGACCAGGAGGAGGCACAGAGGACAGGAAGGCCTAAGTGATGATCATCAAATATGAGATGAGAGGACCATGCTAGAAAGTACAGGTTTAAAGAGCTGCATGCTAAATAATTGTAATCTAAAAAAACATAGGCTATTTTAGAGGTCATTTGAAAGATTTTGCCTGAGCAGAACATAAATACCACTAGTGGGCATTAAAATAATGATAAGTTAAGGTGATTGAGTGCTGTATTTCAATGTTTTACATCTTTGTGTATATATTTTAAAAAAGACACTGTTATTCTCAGTCCTGCATAGTCCGTGAGTTTTTTTTTTTTTTTGGGGGGGGGGGGGGGGGTAGGGGTTTCAGGTCAGAGCAACTGCCCCTCAAAATTCCTGTGCACGTCTCTGCTCCTACGGGAGATTCCCAGCGGACATACAGTATATAACATGCTTTGAAGTGACATGTACTCCTGGTGAACTCGGATCTGACATTACTGACTTGTGAGCTAGTAGGCTACAGTTATTTAAAGCTTTGTGGAAATATAAAATGAACCATGAGTAATACCCCACTGCTCCCTCGTTAGAACCCATTCATCCCCACTTCACTTACTCAGAATTTGCTTGCTCAATATATTGGTCATGGTCCAGACCTCTTGTCTGTCATTCTCCAGACCTCTTGTCTGTCATTCTCTCTCTGAAATACACTGATCTTGTGAGTAATACCCCACTGCTCCCTTGTTAGAACCCAGTCATCCTCACTTCACTCACTCAGGATGTGCTTGCTACATATATTGGTCATGGTCCAGACCTCTTGTCTGTCATTCTCTCTCTGAAATACACTGATCTTGTTAAAGAGGTACACTGTATGGTTGAGGCCCATGGCCAACATCAAGCACAGAAGACTGCCGGTGCCTTTGTTCAAGCCCACCCCACAACTGATCATAGGGTCAGGGCTTGCCAGTGACTCACATAATTTGCTATATCCGCCTGCCATCTGCCAATATCGCAGTATACCTTCACCAAAGCTCCCGCTAAGCAGAGAGAAAACATGGCCACGCCAGAGCTACAAACACAGACGAGAGAGAGTCCCATATGATATCAAGATTAAGCCTCTTTAAGTCACGGGGGCTGTTCCTTTAGACTTGCCAATAATGGAATGAGGCAGACTCAGGTAGCCATCTGCTGTTTAGAGGCGTTCCGTGAAATTAAAACTGCACTGTCTAATCATAAAATCCATATATATCCCCAATTCATATTGAGTTGTCAGAGGAGTAAAATATATTAAGCTGGTTTGTTTCGCTTGATGTTTGCTGACTTGCTTCACATTTACTTATGTCAACACAGATTTGTATCAGATTCAGGTGCTTTTCTCCAGTCTTGTCTGAGCCCAGTGTTAGAAGACACAGGTTCTTATGCTGTTGTAAAAACACTTGATGCTGCTTTTCTTGATTGTGCCAAGAAGTTTGATTCAGGTTTCAGGTTTGCATTATTTTTAACACATCTCTGTGTCCAGATAGGGACAATACAGTTTGTGTTGTTTCCTTTTTTATTTGTTACACAATATCTGTTGAAAATAACACAACTTGCCTTGAAAACAACAAAACTTGCATTGTTTTTTAACACATCTCTGTGTCTAGATAGGGACAACACATTTGTTTAAGGGTGATGTTGAGAGCATGAAATACTCCTGAGATAAACATGTTTAATATGCTATACAAGGAAGACAGACTACCACCATGGCTGGCCATCCTTCTTTACACTATTAAGATGTTCATCCATATCAATTACAATAGCATGAGATTCTTACAGATACACTTAATTTTAACCCAAAATGAAATATGGAGTACACTTGGAATCATTTGATAATTATAAATATTCCTTGCAAACATCAGAAAGTCACACAGTTAAATAAACAAGCATTTGATAAAAATGGGACAATTATGTTAGTGTATCATAGCTCTTCAACCGGAAAGAACAAATCCCTCTTCAAGTGGATGCGCTTACTTCTGGAGGGTTGGCGGAGGTGGGGGGAGGAAGGCTGGGGTTGGGGCCATCACGGATGTCAGCTGCCTGGTACACATCTACTTCTCACTGCTGTGAGGTGCCTTCTCAGCATGTGATCAATGATCACCGGGATGGAAATTTAAAGAGGGGCCCAGGTTCATGCCCCTGGCTTCACAGCTATGATGCAACAGACATTTCTTCTTCCTTTGACCTGGAAAGGAGCAGAATAAAGTAACGTACTGATGCAGTATATTAATGTGGAAGAACGTATGTGTGAGATGAATTGAGGTGTGAATTGAGTGGGGTGGTGGTCATCGCTTAGTCCGGGTTTTATTCCCAAGCCCACTGTTGCGAGCCCATGACGCTTTGGATAAAAGCGTCCACTAAATGCATCTCAAATTTAATTTAATTGTGAAACCTTTGCAAAACATGTTGTGCTTTTCTGATGACTGCAGAACTGCTGAAATGAAAGCTCTGATAAGGAGTGCTGTGCTCAGAAAATGGCTCCTGAGAACCTGGGAAATGCGGCAGAGCTGATATTTGTAATGGTACATATCACTGTACCTTGCTGCAGTGTGTAGCAGAAGGAGGTGTGGTCATTTGATCCGCCAGGGGGTGAGTGGGGGCGAGGGTTTCTGTGTCTCATCAGCCTGCGGTACAGAAGAGGGGGATCTGAGGAGCGAGCCGCATGAGAAAACCTGACAAAACACTCGACTGTAAAATGGGTTGAACAGGGTTTACAAGGTCGGAGCCACTTGAAACTACAACAGAGAATGATCAATAAGTTCTTCAAACTTCTAGATGTGTTACAACTACCCCCCCCACACACACACACACCATCATTTTTCACTCTTCTGTCTGTATTGTGATATCGTATGTCTTTTAGAAAATGTAAGCTTTTGCAGAGAGTGTTTTTTGGCATACAGTAGTTACCCTTACAGCAAAAGCACCTTTGGTCCTTCAAGGGAAAAAGTGTTTACTTTGAAACACGTTTTAAGGCATTTTGCTGGCATTCAGGGACTTGGGAGGGGAAAAGGTTACAACAAAATGCCTCAACAGCTGTTTTCTTTGGTGCAGTACCAAATATTTTCAGGTATTTAAGGTAACATAGATTTGCCGGTTGGATAACGCTAGAAGACTGATAAGCACTGAATTGCAAAGAGCTGCATATGCACAGAGAAGGACAAAGATTATAACTATTAAAGGCCATTATCTGGTCCCCACAGACAACCCTCCAGGGACACTTAGAATGGCCAGTGAAAGGATCTTTCTGTGGACACCTCCACCTTACTTTAATGCAGTTTCCAGTATTCCAGTATTAAAGTATTTTATGGCGTGCATGACAGCATTAATTCGCCCATCACACAAAATGAAATGGAAAAAAAAAGTTCACACATAGAAACACAAAATTAGATATGGTTGCTGTTTTTTGATACAATATGAGCATGTTTTTTGTAATGTCAAAGAAATGTCATAGCTAAAGCAAAAGAGCACAAAGACAAAGAAAATTGTGTTTGGAAAAAAGACAGAATTAATGGAAGTGTCCATGGTAAGCCTCATGCGTAATCAAATTTCATGCTTCTGATGAGTCACAAATGACACAGTGTGGCTCTATGAGTGGTCACATGTGGTTTTGGACCCAGAACACCCCTCTGTGCAATCAAACAGAGATGGGGTCAGGTTAACTACTCACAGATTGCGGTCCATTTCTTAAGGGAGAGGGAAGGCAGTGTCAGGCCCATGTCATGATTCAGTGTCGTTTCAAGCAGTGTGTCCATGCTTTTGGCATTTCTAAAGCTAGTAAGAAGAGCATACATTTGTAAAAGTGCTGCAGAACTGACATATATGCAGTAGCTACCAGAGGGGGTGGGAGAAGATACAATAATGAGGTGCATTAGTAATCTTATTATAATTCCAATGACATGGGTACTCCAACGCTGAAGCTCAGGGATGTGTATAATATCAAATACATAATCTCCTTTAGTTGATCATGTGTACATCCCACACCCAGGATTATCATTCACTGGGCTTTACATATGTCTAGTTTGTTCGTTCAATCTTAAACAAAGTGTCTGAGTGAGGTCTGCAGATAGAAGAACTGAAAATGAGGTGGGGGGCACTCAGGCCAGGGTAAAAATCGCAACAGGCTACAATCATGGCACAGCGGGTTCACCAGGGTGATGAGGTCCTAAAAAGACCTGTCCATCATGTTATGAAAAAAATAGATAAAAGGTGGTTGGTGGTTTTGAGAGTTCACCATACTTTGAGTTTTCACTATATTTTGAGTTTGCCATTTTTGGCATTTCTTTTGTTTTTGAGAAAAGTTGGAAAATAATCTAGATGTATCACATAATGATACATAATATAACCACATGATATTGCATGTACTATTTGAAGAAAATAAATCTGTTTCCTCAACTTGTCTGCATCCCCTATTCCTGCCCCTTATTGTTAATAGTCTTACATGCTCTATCCTTGGTTGCTCAATGGTCATTTTAACTCAAATTCTTGCTTGTGTCAATTCCACAATTTTTTTACATTTTGTATGTTCTCTAAAGCCACACGTATCCTTATATTGTCTACAAGGTCACACACTTGTTTGTACTACTTCATTGAACAAATTGGCAACACATTTGGCAACAAAAGCTTATATTTCTTATCAGCGTATGGGGCTAGATGCCGACCACTTTTCATGTGCTCTGATGAAAGACCACTTTTCATGTGCTCTGATGAAATGATTGTGTTTTGTGGCATATATGGCATAAATGTTTACTTACTGTATGACAGGCTGATTTAATGTTGATGATTTTATGCTCATATTAAAGCTGCCATTATTAATTCACAAGGCAATGTTTTGTAAGAATGATCCAGAGAAGATCTGAAAAAATATTTGCTTCTAAAAAGCAGTTGTCAGATCATGCAGTGTGATTTTAACCCAGGAGGTATGGCAAACTTTTACAAGGACAATTTAAGTTTACAGATGTGTTAAATCTCAACATCATGGCCATTATGGGAAGTATTTATTATACATATACATTTAAAATACATATTTCAAATGCAACACAGTAAAACAGTGAATGTAGCCTCTGACTGCTGCCGACTTAGTAATTTGCCCAGGCCTGTGTGATCAGAATTTTGAGATTCAGGAAGGTGATGCAGTGCAAGAAGATGAGTAAGGTAATGGCTCACACACACAATACACTTCCTCCCACACCAACCTTCTCAAATTTCTTGAGAACTTTAATCATCAGTTTCTTGAGAACTTCATGCATCAAATCGGAACACATGGAACCGGTTATGTGGTTAGCCTGCAATATTGTTTATATACACTCTTAAAATGAATGTGTTGAAAACAACACAACTTGCGTTGTTTTAACACATCTTTGTGTCCAGATAGGGACAACACATTCGTTTTAAGAGTGTAGTTTTTAAAAAGTTGTCCCATGTATCACCTAAAGCAAAATAATGAAAAAATGCATAGTTATTCCCATTGGCGCCAATGTAACACCATTTAGCACTTACACAGTACCCAGTTAGTTAGAAAGCAACTAAAAGGGTCATGATCTTTGCTAATCAACAGTGTTACACAGTGCATTATCAAGCAATCTGGGCATGCAATGACAACAATGCCAGGGACTTGTCTCCACTTTGTACCACTTGACAAGTTCAGTTATGACTTTTTGAGTGCATCTCTGATACAGTATTTAGGCCATCACAGTCAGGTCATAAAAGTTCATCTCTATGAGAGGAGGAGAAACGAAGGGCTGGATTTTGCTTTGCATGACAACACTCACATGATCAAGTGACATGATATCTTTCATCATGAGTGTTACAGTGACAAAGCAATTCACAATAATGGTACATGGACATGGATTATTTCAATGTGTCTAATGGTAGGATATCATGGTCATGGCATGTTGTGGTCTTCTCTCATCTTATATTGAAGCTATGTATATCTAAGGTGACCATGATTTGTTCAAGTAACCCACAACTCATATCTAATGAGTGTAAAGTGTTATAGTGGTGTAAATGTAAAGTGTTATAGTGGTGTAAATGTAAAGTGTCATAGTGGTGTAAATGTAACGTGGTATAAAGTGTTATAGTGGTGTAAATGTAAAGTGTTTGAATCAAGTGTGTAAAGTGTTATATGTAAAATGTTATAGTGGTGTAAAGTGTTATAGTGATGTAAAGTGTTGTATGGTGTAAAGTATTATGGTGGTGTAAAGTGTTTTATGTATTATATTGAAAAGACAGCCATCATGGTTTCAAAGTAGCTGGTTTGATAGCTCAATGCCAATACACCAAAGACAGTGCATGTGATCAGCATAATGACATATTTTAATTTTGTATGTCAGACACTGTTTTGCCCTATTTAAACTCCCTCATTCTGCCATGAATAGAGTAAAAATGACAACACATCGGCTAAAGCCTACTGAAAGAAGATGGAAAATGAATGGGGATTAATGACGTGAATGTGAATCATGTAAATAAAATCATTATCTTTTAAAACACTATGGAAATCAAATGTTCATGAGGACATGCAATGTTCCTCTGTGAGCAACCATGCCTAAGACGTATTACATCCCTTGTTTTGAAGGCAAACTAAAATGAAAGAAATGTAAAGGCAGGTGAAAAAAATCAGTCGACACAGGTCGACTTCAGCTGCCTCATCTTCTGAACGAATTAACATACATTTCAGTAATAGCTGCAATTTCTTCTAACATGTGCCTGGAGTGTGGGTCTTAAGCAGATTTTCTCTATTGTATTGAAATAATGATCTTCAATGAACACTTGCAGGCACACACACACCAATGATCTTCAATGAACACTTGCAGGCACATACTGTACACACACCACTTGTTGACCAAGTGTGAAGAGGTTTGGATGGGCCAGTAGGTGACACTCTTTCCACCTGAAATGACACACGACAGTAAACTTAGCACAGCCATAGCGCTTCAGCTCTCCAGTGGCCCTGGGATCTCATGTGCGTGTATCACACTTACACAGCTCGTCTGAAGTGTGCAACTTGCCAATATGGAATGGAATGGTGTCACCCTTTTTACAGTGAGGAGTTGAGCTGAGCTGAGCTCCCATAGAGCGTGGACTGGCTCCCATGAAAGCAGTTAACTCAAATATCTGTGGGGGGGGGTCTGAAAATGCAGCAGCATAATATTTTAATTTCAAATAAAGCTATTTTCCCTTCCACAAATGGAGTAATATTGAAGATAAAGATAAATAGCTTGACATGATTAGTAGCCTAAACAAATATGTAGTAGGCCTAAAGCATCGTGAATGCAGCATGGCTGCACCAACACGCCACTATGAGTGCAAACTATTAATTTGAAAGCTCGCGTCACGACCGTTGATCCAAAGATTTCCATTCATTAATTTTTTAAATAAAGATACAGAACTTTAATGAATTTGAGGATGACTGGCTACCATGCCACCCAAAAAGAGGCTGCTCCTAATGACCTCATGCTCAGACTTGACACGTTTCGGTTTTACTACCAAAATACAAAAAATAGCTCCAGATAACGGCATAGCAGCACAGATGCCTGCTAGCTATGATGAAATCATGACTCGAACACTACCAAGTGCCAACCAAGCTTTTGTGGTCCAGACAGAAAGCTTAAATGACAGACCCTGACAAATGGTTTGTTCTGGCCAAGCATCTCATAGTGCTGCTTTTCACAGTATTTCAATTAGCAGTGAAAAATCTTATTGACACATTTCACCATAATCATGCTGCAATTACGCCGGAGTATCAACAAAGTCTGGGCTGTATAATGGGTTATTGCAATAGTACACTGTGCATCTCCTTCTTACCAAACAACAGGGGAAATCAGGAGCCCTGACAGGTGTCTCCGCTTCTATCCAGACTTGGTGTACCATGACTAAATCACCAACAGTTGGGCTACTTGTGTTATTTAACATACACAAGAGGGACTAGGCTGCTGTCTCTAGAATGTGATGACAGACTGATTAAGCTGGAGTTGCGCTGATATAGGTTAATAGTCTCCAAGTACAGAAGTATTTTTCTGGATTTTGTTAATATGTTTTTATTGACTCAAGTTTGAATGAGGCAAACACGACAGCAATGCTTTGAAAGTACAAAAAATGAGGAGAAGTTGTATGCTTTGATTTTGCTGCATGCACAGATGCTGCTGTGCAATTAACCAAGAATAGAAGGACTTAGTAGACACAAGATGAGCCAGACTTTATGTTTTCCTAAACATTTGTTGGGGACCAAAATGCTATTAATCGCTACAGTTTTGAGTAAGACTGGAATATGCATATATAACCAAATAGCATATGGCATAGCCTTTAGCAGCAGCTTCATTACATCAAAGTAAATCACTCTTTTAACTTGTCTAAAAATCATTACACATCTGTGTTAGGCTACTATAGAGCAGATAGACTGAGGTATTTTTATCTTTCTAAGTGTAAAGAAAGGGTATAAAAATGACTGTTTGGCAGTTAGTGCTTTACCTTCCTATTGTTTCAGTCTCCACCATCTTGTTAGACAGATGGTGAAGACTGTTTGGTAATCAACTTGTAAGACAGTCCATACAAGTTGATTACCAAACTCTCCTCCTTTTGTGTCCATTGACAGTTGGCCTAGCATTTGGTAATCGACTTGTACAAACTTCTCCTAGCAAGATGTCTGTGACTGAAAGAAGAATTCAGGTAATGCAATTGTATGTAATACTTCAGTTGAAATTACTTCTGTTTGTATAGGGGCCATCTCCACTAGCATCGTAAACCATACTCATACGCTTCGCTTCTCTTTGGCAAAAAGTTTGGCCTAATTGCCAACCGTTCTTTTCCTGGTGGGTGGACACTTGTTTGAAGTTTAAAATCATTTGAGTTCCTTTGAACCAATCACTAACAACCAGCGTTTTGTCATACAGAGAAGTTACTCTGCAACACGCCCCTAGCAAGCAAGCTTGCAGTTGCATCTTATCATTGATTCCAATGGGAAAGACAGCTAGCTGTCACACGTTTCATCTAGTTATTAATTCACAGTAGCCTGGTAAACCAGACCCTGGAATCTTTCAGATTAAGGGTCTGGCCACGAGTAATGAAAATGGCCCAATTCGAGGGGCGGCACCAAGCATGCATTTGAAACTCTCACTGCACGCAGTTGGATAACGCTACGACCAATCACAACAATTCATCAGTGTCAGTCATCAGTGTAGCTCGCCTTTGTCCCGCCTACACCGATTTGATTGGTCCCTCTCGCTCGAGAGATAGAATAAATTTGGATCATTGCTCGTGGCCAGAGTATCTTGCGGGCACAATTTCCAGGGTAAATTCACAGGGCATTTTCAGTTCTTTATTTTAACTCAACGGTTATGAAGAAATATGTATTTGTTACTGACTCATCCTGAAACTACATACATTACCAACATAATTCGCTTCCAATACCCCAGTGCAGAGGACAAATTTAGCTCTTTACCTTATTATACGGCTCTTCAGAGTGCTGCAGTTCTATTCACATAAATGGGCCTTCCCAACGTTCGGAGGTCTGTTAGGTAATATATGGAACGCCGATCATTATCGCATTCGCCGACAGGGCGAACTGGACCCTGGCGCATCAGCGGAGGGGTCTTGCTTCACCCTGAATGGACATTTTACCGATAATGGCCGGTGTCCATTCATTATCCTGCTTATTATACGGGTACTTGCCAAAACGAAAAAAATAAATCGTGGAAATGCGGCTAAGCGGAAATGCGGTACAGCGGCTAAGGCCAGATTTGTACCTGAATCGTTCAGTTTTTGCAGAAAGCACGAAACTTGGTACAGGTATAGTACTACCCAAAAATTGAAATGGACCCCAACACATAGCGCCCCCCTAGTGGCCCCTATCTTGACTTCAAATATGGCCACCAAAATATGCCCTTTTTTCTACATTTATAATGCTATGCTGCTTTTAACACATAATATGACTATAGCCATCTTTCAGCATTATGAAATACATAATGAGACAATCATGCATAATTAAAATGGCAGACATGTTGGATTTTAAGGAAGTAGCCATACATTCTGACACTGAGTCAAAAACTGGGGTGCGTTTAGGCTATGTGTGAAGTTTCGACTCTGTGAATAAACCCTGCACTTGCCTGGGCTCAATCCTTCTAATTTGCCCCCTAGAGGTTGGCATGCTAGCAAGGAGGCTAAAACCCATGGATGCTAGTGTCTGTCAAGTCTCTTAAAGAAACATATGCTGCCTTTTGGGAAATGAGCTATTTTGTCTTCTATCCTAGAGTTAGATACACTAGATGTACCGCAGAACGGTACAAAATATGACCGCCGCCCAGTCCAGCACATTTTTTCCACAAAAATAAATCACGCTGAAAGGCCTATATGATTCTAACTGTCTCAATAAATTGCATTATCCACACTCAATTCTCACTGGTATCTGCTAGACAACAAGTACAAAAACATGATTAGTTCATAGATTTCACATGTAAAATTCATTTTATACAACCCCACCTCCATCTTGCCTGTTCATAATTCTGAGAAATTCTTGAATTGTGTGCATGTGTGCGTGTACACGTTTATGTTTATGTGTGTGGGTGTGTGTGTGTGTGCGTGCTTGTGTGTTTGCCTGCGTGTGTGTTTGTGCATGGGCATGCATGCGTACATATGTCTACTGTGTGAGTATGTGTCATACGTATGATTACTGTGAATGTATGTGTGTGCGTGTGTATCTGTTTATGCACATGTGTGCACATGGAATGGGTTAACATGACCCCTGGAGGCAAACATACAGAAAAAATTGGTCATCCTAGGCCCTACGGTTCTCAAGATATTCACAGAAAACTGTTTCTGCCCTACCCTCCTTTCGGGGGGTCCAGTACAGCGGGGGGGCTACAGATCAAAACGAAAACCGATGGTTCCATGCTATCCATGTGGGGTTACATGCCCACCAAGTTTCGCGGTACCCGGTCTTTCAGTGTCCGGGAATCCTTGTTGGTGTCACGGTCACTAAATGTACACATAAATTATTTTATTGTAAGGCCCCCCATGAACGAAAGTTCACAAAACTTGCCATGCATTTGGAGGGTGTCATAATGATCCTACACTTTCAATTTCGTGCAGTTTTGACCATGTCAGCCAGAGATATTGTGGTGAAAACACCTTTTTTTTGCTTTTTAATTTTTAACTAGGTGGCGCTATACATGAAATAAGTGGTAATGGGATGGGTTGACATGCCCCCTTAAGACCAACATACAAAAAAATGGTGGACCTCCTAGGCCCTACGGTTCTCGAGATATTCACAGAAAACTGTCTCCGGCCACCTACAGGCCAGTTGGTGTATAGTAACATAAATTAATTTATTGTGTGGCCCCCATGAACGGAATTCGACGAAACTTGGCGTGCATTCAGAGGGTGTCATAATGATCCTACACTTAAAATTTCGTGCAGTTTTGACTATGTTAGGTCACAGATACCTGCGATTACAACACCTCATTTTTACTTTTTTTTTGTGTTTAACTAGGTGGGCTATACATGAAATGAGTGGTTATGGAATGGGTTGACATGGCCCCTTGAGATCAACATACAAAAAAATGGTCCTCCTAAACCCACGGTTCTCGAGATATTCACAGAAAACTGTGTCTGCCCTACCCTCCATTCGGGGGGTGCAGTCCAGCGGGGGGGCTACAGATCAAAACGAAAAACGATGGTTCCATGCTATCCATATGGGGTTATATGCCCACCGAGTTTTGTCTACCCCGGTCTTACAGTGTCCCGGGAATCCTTGACGGAAATTTGAAAATAAATAAATAAATAAATTTAAAAAAAAATCGGACTAAACCGTCATAATTACTTATTACATACACCCAGTCAGAGTTAGATAAATTAGTACATAACCAGTCCAACACATCCTACAGCCTAATCAAATTGAGGTGGGTGGGGCCAATTAGCATATGCTAAAGTTTAATTTAAGGCTCATAGTGATTGTTTGAAAAGGTCCATTTTGTTTTATCGTAGTCTAACATTTTGAATCCCATAAAAGGATTATGCCTGTCAATGAAGCTAATTTAAATACGTAATACCTTATGAGTTTAGCTCCCTCCTGACCCATTAGGGCTCATGCTAGTCAGTGAACCAGCACTTTTAGGACACTGGCTAGTGCGTTCAGCGCCCAGTCCTTGGGTGTGCTTTGCGGAGGAAACACCAAAAGCTCAAGACAGGTAAAGTTGAGTATCGTCTGCATAGCAGTAATAATCAAATTCATGGGAGCGAATGGTCTCACCCAAGGAAGTGTGTAAATAGAGAAAAGTAGGGGCTCTAATACTGATCCCTGAGGCACACCTGTGGTGAGGTCATGTGCTCTTTAAGGTAGGATTTAAACAAGTCAAGACCAGTTCAGATAGTGTAGAAAGGAGAATGTCATGGTTAACAGTATCGAAGGCTACAGATAAGTCTAGTACTTGTAGAATGAATACTAATGACTTAGCAACTTAGATGAAGACTTAGCTACTCTCAAAGCTTCGGTCACAGACAGAAAAGCAGTTTCAGTAGAATGACTCTTGAAAACAGACTGCATAGGGTCTAGCAGGTTGTTCTGATACAGTAAGTCCAAGACTTGCTTGAAGACCACTTTCTCCAACAACTTTGACAAGAAAGGAAGAAGGGAAATAGGTCTGTAAAAACAGGAATGGTTTTAGAGGTGGTGGCAAATTATAAATTTTCCATCTTTATCCTCCTTGACTGATTTTTCAGTACCTGGAGCCTACAAACGTTGCACAGGTAGTCCAACTCCTCTAACGTATGGCACACCAATACGTTACATTGCCAGAAGGATTGCTGTGTCTCCCAGCGCAGTCTCAAGAGCATTTAGGAGATTCCAGGAGACAGTTGCTCTAGGAGAGCTGGGCAGGATAGTAGAGGGTCCTTAACCCAGCAGCAGCACCAGTATCTGCTCCTTTGAGCCCTGCCATAGCCCTACAAAATGACCTCCTCCAGGCCGCTGGTGTGAATGTCTCTGACTACACTGTCAGACTTCATGAAGGTGGCCTGCCTCTGGAAGGACCTATGCCCACTGCCCAGCACCGTGCAGCTCATTTGGCATTTGCCATAGAATACAAAATTGGTAGGTTCATCATTGACACCCTGTGCTTTTCACAAATGAGACCAGGTTCACCCTGAGCACATGTGACGTCTGAAAATGTCTTGGAGACTGTAATCCTGCCTGCAACATCATTCAGCATAACTGGTTTGGTGGTGGGCCAGTGATGGTCTGGGGAGGGATATCCTTGGAACGACGCACACACCTCTACGGGCAAGACGACTGCACCCTCACTGCTCTTAAGCATCAGGATGAAAACTTCAGACCCATTGTCTGACCCTGTATTGGTGCAGTGGGCCCTGGATTCCTCCTGGTGCACAGCAATGGCTAGACACATGTAGTGAGAGTGTGCAGGCAGTTCCTGGAGGATGAAGGCATTGATACCATTGACTGTCCCCCCACACTCCCCTGACTTAAATCCGATTGAACACACGCTGGGACCACGACTCTCAGGGAGCTCAGTGATGGCCATGTCCACATCTGGGAGCAAATCCCCCAGGACATCATCTGCCGTTTCATTAGGAGCATGCCCCGATGAAATCAAGCATGTCGGGGCCATATGAACTACTGAGTACCATCATGTGTTGCTGCGCTGAAATTCAAGCAAAATGGACGAGCTTGCCGCGTAATTTTTTCAACTTAGATTTTCATGATCATTTTCATTCCCAAAATAACGAAGCGGCATCCTTTTGTTCCTAACATATTACCCAGTCCATATCAGTTTGAATCCTACCTCACAGGATGCTAGTTTAACGTATCATGGCTTGGACAGCTGTCCGCACCTTAGCCTCCTACCTCAGTACTGGGCCCCCTTCTCTTTGCTATCCACATCACTTCTTTGGGACAGATTATCCATTCGCACAGCTTTTCATACCACTGCTATGCAGATGACACACAGCTTTATCTGTTCTTTCAACCTGATGACCCCTTGATCTCGGCACGGATCTCGGATTGCCTCTCAGACATATCTACATGGATGAAGGCCCACCACCTCCAGCTAAACCTCTCAAAAAACAAACTGCTGGTCCTCCCAGCTAAACCTACAGGCATATATGCTATCCCCCGACCGTTGCGCTCTTCAGACAAACATTGTCTAGCTCTGCCACCGGTACGCTCAGGTCAATCCAAACTTTTTCCATCTGTTGTTCCTCGTTGGTAGAACGCGCTACCAGTTCCTACTAGAGCAGGGACATCCCTCTCCATCTTCAAAAAACTCCTGAAGACCCAGCTCTTCAGAGAATATCTCCTCTCATAGCACTACTTACAACTAGCTAATTCTAGCACTTACCACCTGACTTGACTAGATAAAAACAGCACTCACTGATGCACTTTTCCCTATTGGGATCATGCACTTTTCCCTCACGGGATCAAAAGAGTATATATACTTATTGTACTCTACCTTTTTAAATTGTTTTAAATTGTTCTAGAATTGTTGAGAGAATTGTTTTAAAAGTGTTAAACTGTTTACCAGGTTGTAAGTCGCTTTGGCTAAAAATGCGTCAGCCAAATGTAATGTAATGTAGATATCCAGCGTGATGTTTTTTCCCCATTGAGATCTGATGTGTTTTATTTTTTAAAGTGTATAATTTTTTTGAGCAGTGTATAGTAAGAGTTAAGGTTTGCTCAGAAAGAGAAGAAGGTAGAATAAGAATGTATTGATGATGTAGGTAGTTACTTCAATTAACCAAAATATAGAATAATTGGCTTATTTTCTCACACATAGTGGCCATATTGGAATCTTACCAGATTATACTTGATGCCTCGTATATTATTAAGGTTGTCATGTGATAAAATGACTGTTTGTTTGGAAATCATGTCAATAGCTTCCTAGTGTTAGAACTTAAAATACTTTTTTATCTTGTTTAATTTTGAAGTTGTATCAACAATTCTATTAAGAATGGTAGCCATATTTGAATTCAAGATGGCGTCCACTAGGGGGCGCTATGTGTTGGGGTCCATTTACATTTTTGATCACTAGGGGTAGTAGTATAACATTTCATGCTTTCTGCAAAAACTGAACGATTCCGGTGCTTAGCCGCTGTACTAGATTCCAGTTGAATCCATGCATTTCCACGGAATTATTTTTGGAATCTGATCCCTTATCATACCTGTTCATTCGTACTCGTCGCTCGACTTATTGAGACTAAATTCAAGATGGTGGTGAACGGTAAACTTCCTGAAGGTACTGTCTGTAAATAAACTAGTGCTTTTTCAAAGTTCTCAATGTCTCGTTTTAAATGTCAGGGCCCTCGGAAGTCTACCAATGAAGTGTGGAGCTACTTTGAGCCTCTGGCGTAAAACAGTGATTTATTTGCATGGCTAGGCCGATGCCGAGGCACCCCCATCGAAAACCTGTTAGTAGCATTGGCTAACTACTGTAGCGCCAGATTTCAGAGTGCAGGGGACAAGCCGAGATGAGCTATGAGACAAAAGTTCACACTTGGTATCATGTTTCAACACACTTTAGGTCAATATCACACCGAACTTCTATTACTATAACTTCTACGAAAATTTCTGCCATGTTGTTTATTGGCAAACAACTGAATAGCCAGGTAATGTCAGTGCTAGCTGTCCAACATTATTTAGCTATATTTTCATTAGCTTATGTGGTGATTTTATTTGATAATATACATGTGTGTGTATGCTGATTTGATTTACCAGAAAATTGATGTAATACTGTTTGTACAATGTCATGCAACATTTGCTGAAAAATTATGAGACTAAGTCATAAGACTGGACTGTCTGGAAGTCGTAAGATTGAAATGTCAAGGCAGGTAAAAAGAGGAAGTAAAATTAGGTGACAGTGCTTCACAGAGCCAAAATGAATACAGGCCCTACCTAGCAACAAGTAATTACACATAGAACCTGGCCAATACATATTTTTAATGTCTAAATGAGGAGGAGTTTCCGCCAATATCTCAAGATTGAAAAGGCAGGACTGTCTGGAAATCATGAAACTAAGTCATAAGATTGAAATGTCAAGGCAGGTAAAAAAGGAAGTAGAATTAGGTGAAAGAGACACACAGAGCCAAAACGAATACAGGCCCTTCCTAGCAACAAGTAATTACACAATATAACCTGGCTAAGTGCATTCTGCTGATTTTATTTGATCATAAATACATGTGTGTGTATACTGATTGATTTACCAGAAAATTGATGTAATACTGTTTGTGCAATGTGTGGTGATTTTATTTGATCATATACATGTGTATGTATGCTGATTTGATTTACCAGAATATTGATGTAATACTGTTTGTACAATGTCATACAACATTTGCTGAAAAACTATGAGACTAAGTCATAAGACGGGACTGTCTGGAAGTCATAAGATTGAAATGTCAAGGCAGGTAAAAGAGGAAGTAAAATTAGGTGACAGTGCTTCACAGAACCAAAACGAATACAGGCCCTACCTAGCAACAAGTAATTATGACCCCCCCGAAAGGATGGTAGGGCAGACACAGTTTTCTGTGAATATCTCGAGAACCGTAGGGCCTAGGAGGTCCACCTTTTTTTTGTATGTTGGTCTTAAGGGGACATGTCAACCCATCCCATTACCACTTATTTCATGTATAGCGCCACCTAGTTAAAAATTAAAAAGCAAAAAATTAGGTGTTTTCATCACAATATCTCTGGCTGACATGGTCAAAACTGCACGAAATTGAAAGTGTAGGATCATTATGACACCCTCCGAATGCATGCCAAATTTTGTGAACTTTCGTTCATGGGGAGCCTTACAATAAAATAATTTATGTGTACATTTAGTGACCGTACACCAACAAGAATTCCCGGGACACTGAAAAACCGGGGTACACGAAACTTGGTGGGCATGTAACCCCACATGGATAGCATGGAACCATCGTTTTTCGTTTTGATCTGTAGCCCCCTCCGCTGTACTGGACCCCCCCGAAAGGAGGGTAGGGCAGACACAGTTTTCTGTGAATATCTAGAGAACCGTAGGGCTCACATGTGCATAAACAGATACACACGCACACGCATACATTCACAGTAATCATACTGTATGACACATACTCACACAGTAGACATATGTGCGCATGCATGCACATGCACAAACACACATACGCAGGCAAACACACAAGCACGCATGCACACACACACATAAACGTGTACACGCACACATGCACACAATTCAAGAATTTCTCAGAATTATGAACAGGCAAGATGGGGGTGGGGCTGTATAAAATGAATTTTACATGTGAAATCAATGAACTAATCATGTTTTGGTACTTGTTGTCTAGCAGATACCAGTGAGAATTGAGTGTGGATAATGTAATTTAGTGAGATAGTTAGAATCATATAGGCCTTTCAGCGTGATTTATTTTTGTGGAAAAAATGTGCTGGACTGGGCGGCGGTCATATTTTGTACCGCTCTGCGGTACATCTAGTTACACATAGAACCTGGCCAATACATATTTTTAATGTCTAAATGAGGAGGAGTTTCCACCAATATCCCAAGTTCGAGAAAGGTTCTGATTGGCTAAAAAGAGACATCTCCCAGACCCCTAGAAGCATAAAAGGTAGAGCGCAGGCATATTCAGATCAGATCTCATCGGGGAAGCAGCTGTTACCCATAACTCTCTTGCCTGACGGTCCAGTCCTGACGCTGTTAGAATTGTATCTTCACTGCAAGACGGCAAATAAAGAATCAACAGTCTTCAGCATCTCTCGTCTTGGTGTTCTCCTTCGGGTCCTTTGACATCAGAGTGCTTATTGAGATTGGAGGTTCAAGAAAGGGGTTAATTTTCCACGACACTTAACCCAGCAGATTTGTACAATCTATTCGTTACAAGAATTACAAGAATTCGTATTTAAAACCAAACATTTGTGAGATACTTGGTACAACATTTACCTCTTATGATTGAGCTTGCGAGACAGGCATACGATCTTGATAAGGCTACTTGCTGGCGGCAAGCTTCTCTATTACATTTCTCCCGATGAGTGAACGACCGGAGGTGAACCTCACCAAGGAATATTGCACAGACATCTTGTCAAAGAACGGAAAAAATAATGGTATTTATTAACTGGTAAAATGTTTCTGGTTTTGTTTCTGTTCCTAGCAAAACATCAAAAGTTTCTAGTTTTCGTTTTCATTCCATGAACTGGTTCAAAGCCTTGGTATACCATACAAATTTCAAGAATAAAGTCGACATATAATTAGAGATAATTAGAATTAAAAAAGAAAAAAAGAATTACACTTGTTAGTCCAAAAATAGACCCTAAATTGTTCTTAGACCAGAGTTGTCCTTTATGGTATAATATTTGTGTCATTCACTTAACTATTACATTCTGTCAATATTGTAATATCTCCAAACAAAGTTTCATATACAGCATAACCTTTCAGTCCTGAGCAACAACTACCTGACTCTCCCAGCTTTTGTTAGGTTATAGGACTCCTTCTTATCAATAACATTGTATGATAATGTCTCATTTGGCCCAAATCTGACAACTTCACAAGTAGGAATTGAGATGTTATTAGACACAAAGCCCCGCAGGATTCAGAGTTCAATTAGGTGGCCACCCACTTGATCCAGCCCGTGTAAATTGTCCACTGAGTCCTAGTGTCTCAGCTGTGTTTGGCTGTGAAGGTCACTTGAAAGGGCTAACAACAATTGGCATTGTAAATCAGCCCCCTGCCCCGCCTTGCACATAGCAAGCGAACAACAGGCGAGCTCCAAAATAGCAAACTGGACAGGTTGTGCATGGTTTACGAGCCTCCCTTTCGGGAGCTCACGACACAGATATTTCTGATGGAGTATTCAATGGCAATCACCTGATATAGTCTTTGTACAGTGCATTTGTTATGCAAGGCCTGAGCCATATATACCCTGGCTGCCTGGCACTTAAGATTTTTTTCCATATGTTTCTCGATAGGCTAACAGTGGGTGTGATATTCTGGGGGAAGATTACAAGTCTTTTGTCCTTGCCACAGACCCTGGGGGAGTAACACCTCAAATAGTATCTTACTGGCCGTTAGATCCCCTCAAGGGAGTGATAGTGTTTCATCATGTGGAAGAAATGAAAGAAGATGTTTTTTTTTTTACAGCGACTGAGGAAACCGTCTTAGACAGCAGTAAAACTCCAGGGTTAAAACTCCTGGTAGATCTGATTGTATGAGGCCTCATATTTGTCTATGCACTTGAATAATTATGTTTATTTAATTAGCTCTACCCCCAGGCCCCCACCCTTCATTGTGATTTGTAGGAAACATTCTTCCAGATTGAGATAATTATAGCCTTAGATTCCCAGCATTATCACCACTCTACAGGATCATCGTCACTGGGCTCAATCCAGCTCTGCACTGATAGCCATTCATCCATTTAATTTTCATGCTTTATCATGTAGGGGCATGAAACACTCTGGCTCATTCTACATTCACAGACTGTAAGGTTTTCACCAGCTGCTGGAGTTAGCAATTAAGAGACAAAACAAAATTACCCTGATCTTAACAAAGTTCACCAAATATCATTTTGTAGGCTTCACAAAAGTCTCAGTTACATTGACTGTAAGGTGATCTGTGACATCATATCAACCACTTTGTCCTACTCTGAGGCTGAGGAACACTTACGCTAGAGCTCAGCATAGGTACTGATGATGCCTACCAGCTCAATTCGCCTGATACAGAGGTGCATCAGGGTGTTTATGGGAATGACCCCAAAGCCAGGTTGATATTCCGCCATCCCCATGGGAGAGATCACTCTCACTCAGAAGTGACCGTCCTGTCCGCACCCAGGGATTATCCACCTTGGACACCTGTCGCTGGTGCCTTGGTCTCTTTTTGTCTCTCATGTTGGTTGGTGGTCACTAAGGTGTCCTTGCCCACTAGTGAAACAGGTGGGCGGTGTTCCTTAGGGGGCTTCAGTGTGGCCCTTTTCCAGGGCTCGTACATGAGGATCAGCCCCTCCCGACAGGAGCTGGGACCTCTACCCTCACTTGATCAATGGATGCTCGCACTGGGTATAGTGGCACACAGACATACAGTAGATAGCAACATTTTCACTGTGCAGGTGTCACTGTGGACTGGATAGCTAAGCTAGATGGCAGTAACCCATTCCCCTGAGTTATACAACATTCACATCAGGCTTTTAGACGGGCGTTTCGCGGCAGCAACAGCTGTAGACAGCTGCAGCTGTGTTTGTCTCGGTCACTTTCATGACTGATACAACTGTCCCCGCCCTTTATATGGGTCCAACTCTCTTGGCTACTCCCTGCAACTCTCCACTGCCAGACCATCAGATGTGCAGATGCACAAGGTTCGTCCAGCCGTGTCTTCCCACAGCTGCAAATATCACTTCTTTACTTGGCTCTGCAACAGGGGCGCAAGGACATCATGCTGCATGGCAAATGCAGTGAAGAGGGCCTGTGACCCAAAGCATCCATGTGGTGATGATAGTACCGCAGATCAGTAGAAAAGAAAAAAAAGTCAGTCAAAAGTACTGGTATTGAATTGGCTGCACTTCAATTTTGCTGTAAAATGGTGTTGTAAACCTGAAATGGTGCTGACAGTGATACCATAGTAATGTGACACCAGGCCTGGATAAAGAGCATAGCCCAGGACACTTTTCTAGGGTCACTGGGTTAGGGTCTGTTAGCAAACAACTTTCTTTAGTGACCTGACCAGTGACTTATGGACCCAAGCAAGTCATAGTATGTGACACGGCCGCCACCACTCCCTCCATCAAACACTTCAAGGCGTCTGTGCACCACTTGAGTGCAGCACAAAGAGGCCTGATTTTGATGAATGTGTTCGCTGGCTTTGACCCTATTGAGAGTACGCCTGTAGCGCCTTGTTTATGAGAGCAGTATTATGTCTCATTATATTTCACATATAAGGAACACAGCCAGTAAAAGCATAACTTGATGTGTCATTTAATCTCAACAACACTTGTCATAACACAACCTTATGTAGACAAAATTTATTTCACTGGACATCTGACAAAAATAGTATACATAAATTATTACCGTACTGTGTGTCAGCTTTCATACCTTACATACTGTATCTTATAATTCATCAAATAATGGGTTTTATTTTTGCTGGGTCTTTTGGATCTTGGTACTGCTGGGTAGGCCTTCTTTGGATCTGGGTATTGATGCATGGCATCCAGAGTTTTTCCCGCATGTCTACATGAATCTAAAAGATGGGCTTTACAAGGTACTGACATTACTAATTACACTGATTCCAATTTCAAGTTCCTTTTTGCTCAGGGCTGCTAAAGGGCTGTCATTTACTATCAGACATTTCCAAGGGTCTTACCATGAAATTCAGTCTGAGGGAGTTTGCAAAAAAATAAATAAACTGCAGCTGTGGGGAATATGTATGAATTGCACCTGTTACTCTTGACAAAACCCCAAACTACGGCCCAGTAGCCTCCTCATGGCCTGCTCTTTGATGTGAACAATATTCTTATTTCAGTCAATAAACTCTTCTGTCTTACTCCTTATCTGCCCACGTGAAAACACAGCTGTCCATTCTTAAATCAATAGCCTCTTCAATCTGTGCTATAAATCGATCAAGTGTAGACGTAATGGAAATGAATAAATGTCTCTCTTTCAAAACATTCTTTTATGCTCAGGATCTTTTCCCTGGTTGGATCCATCTACAACGCATCATCAGCAGTCCCAGTGGGGAGGACTCAGAGTTCATGAAAGTTGATTCATTAACTATGAACATACATTCGAGATTAATCCAATAATGACCAACACAAGCCAACGTTTCTACAACAGATGGCCCCAAAAATACAATCATATGGATTAGCAGGCCACTATGCTTCAGCAAGTATTGTATTGATGAGGAAAGTGTTTTATGAAAGCAATTAGTGGGTGGCAGCATGAGCCTCAGGGAGACTATCTCCTCTGCTACCGTGTGTATAAACATGAGCCACAGGAAATCTGCACAGTGAATATTAATGTGCAAGGTTTAGCATTGAATAGGTAGCAAAGTTAATCAACTTTATTTCCACTCAGTAGCTATCATTAGTTATAACAGTAGCTGTATAATATATGCATATAATGTCATATGGTAATGATATACAGTAATGAAAACACTAGCTCTGAATCATTTGAAAGTCTGGACATTTGCCCTTCATATCCCTTAACCCTTTCTGAGCTCTCACGGGGAGAGCTGCTGGATCAGGCAGGATGGAGTGCTTTGTGGTTTTAATGGGTATGATTGTCATGTCTGGTAGGGGCTGAATGATTGAGTTTGCCAGTGACCCTGGCTCTGGATTTCTACCCATATTAGCCGCCCATCCTGACACAGTGTTCCTCCTGAGTGTGCCTGGAAGCCTCGGGTCTCAAATAGACACAAAGGGCATGTCCTTTTATAGCCCTCCCATTGTTGCTGGCAGGGCAGGGTAATGCAGGGGGTGGGTGGGACGGCACCTGTGCGGGCGATGATAAAGGGCCGGCCGAGCCTGCAGCACACCTTCACCCAGAGCGAGTCCGAGCCCTTGGCAGTGTCCAGCCTCTCCCACCCTCTGTAGTTCCTCTCCACGCATCGCCATGGCACCCAAGAAGAAGGAAAAGGAAGAGCCCAAACCAGCCGCCCCCAAGCCCCCAGAGCCCGAGCCCCCCAAGGAGCCCGAGTTTAACCCCGCAGAAGTGCAGGTATTGCCCATCCCTCGCTCCAGTCCGTGTCCTTACAGCTGCACAGAGTAGCGAGATCAGAGAGAGCAATATTATATAGTATGCTATTACATACTCTTCTATTGAGGAAAATAATTAATCTATTTGTTTCTTTTCTTTTGAGAATGAGGACTTGTGTTTTCTTCTGTCATGTCATAAGAAGTGGAGTAGAAAGCCTTTGCTTTCTGCAAATTTCTTTTTATCTTAGAGTCGCATAGCTTCTGTTTGATGGAAAGGTCACTTGTGTGGCCTGGCAGTTTTATTGTTGCTACTGTTGTCTAGGGGTGGACATGGCCCATTAGGATGGTGTTAGATTTGTTTTGAAGGAACATCAGAGACACCATGTGTTGCAGCCCAATCAGTGCACACTACTAACCATAGGAGTGCTGAACTGAAAACCCTCACATGGACTTAGCAATTCCATCCAGACAGGGAGAGTTATTCTTACATTTCTGCATTTTACCACGGTAAGGCCAGGCTAATTAGAACCATATTGGAATACTTCAAGCAGCCACTGATGTTTTCATAACGCTATTCTATCTGATATGATTTTTCCTCAAAATTAATGTTTTGTTTAATGGTTAGGGCCAGAAAGGTATGCCACATGGTTCATGTTTCTGGGGGCCAGCGCAACAAAAGATATTCTCGTGGTGGTATTTTTCCCCCTGTCTTTCCCCCTTTTCCATGGGCTGGAATTTTCCTTGGGTTAGGAAGCCGCCATAGCTATTCCAGTGCTCTGAGGTTAAAGCCACACAATGTGATTTTCATTATGCAGTTCCTTAGAGGACCACCCACTCACGGAACTGCTAGCTGAAGAAAAACTGCTGAAACAGACTTTTTCCCCCTCATATTATACATTACAGGGTATCTAAATATATCTATAGTGCATAGACTTGTGCTCTCTCATCAATAGCAAGATGTGTTTTAATCCAGTGTAGCATGGTAACAGTTGATTTCATTTTGATTTAAAAATCTATTTTTGATTGACCTGTGGATGTCCTTGTTGGGGAGTGGGGAAAGTTTATGGAAAGTCCTATTTCTTTCTGTGTTAATCATGGGGTTAGCAACCACATAGAAAATCAGTTAAGACTCTTCAAAAAAGGGTTCAATTTCCCATTGTGTCTGAAGGTTTCGCTATGCTTAAAACTTTTATTTTAGCTATCTCACGGAAGTGTAAATCAACACAAAAAAACAAAACAGGAAAATCACAGAGTACGTTGCTATGATTAGGAAGGGCTCCCTGTACTTTTGACAGTATGTTTTATCCTCCACATTTTAAGAGATTAGCTTTAAAAAGCAGGCCGTTGTTTCTTAACTGCTTTCGTTGGGGTCACTTAATCTTTAGTGACAGGCGCATCCCTGACCTGAGCAGCGCGTGATAAAATAAGAGAGCTGGTGTTAGTTGCGGGGGCTCTTGCCCAACCGAGTTCGACGGGGAGTGTGAATGGGCTGCTTGACTGAAGGTCACCCAGAAACCGCCCGTGGCCCACCACAAGTCAGTCTGTGTGAATTAGCTGCGTGTAACCTGAGCCCTAAGGACTCTCCGATGTGTGAGGACAACTGCACAAGTGCCACACAACTGCCACATAACCAGACCACCCCCCCCCGCACACTAATATGAATGATGAATTAATATGAATTAATATGATTAATATGACACATATTATGTCAGTCACACACACAGACACGCAGCCAAGGTATAAGCATTTCCACATGTATTATGTTAGTCAGATAGAAAGTGGCTATTTTTAGATTTGGTTAAGCCTGTGTTTGAAACTGGTGTGTGTGTGTGTGTGTGCGTGTGTGTGTGTGTATGTGTGTGTCATCTGATATATTGTTATTATTGTTTTGTCTTGTTGCAGATTGAATTCACAGCTGAGCAGATTGAGGGTAAGCCATATATTTACTTTCATATATATATATATATATACACACACTACACAAGGAGTTCTCGACTGTTGTTGAATGAAATGGCTGATCTTTAATGCAATATCTACATTGACCATTATCAGCAACCATTCATCCAATGTTCCAGAGGTACATTCTGTTTACTAATCTGATAGCATTTTAAGGCTAACTGAGAAAACATTGGAGAACACTTTTGCAATTATGTAAGCACATAATGTATTCTGAAAACTGCTGCCCTGATAAAAAAAACAACAACAATGCAACTGATGATCTCAGCTGGTATTCTGTCTATGGAGTGGCATGGGGGGGTCTAGTGACCCCACATTTTTTACCAAACTCCATTGTGTTATTATGTCAAAATAAGACTAATTTAAGATGATAAAATAATCTTATTGAAGTGCATGTTTCATTTGTAAGGAATGAGAGAGCTCACATGTCTGAGCCCTACACACAAAAAGGATGTCAGTTATCCACTGCGATGCCCTTGGGAAAGGGCAAAACAAGGGGTCACAGCGTCATTTAGCAGGGTAGACACACTAAATTGCCTGTGCACTACTCAAACACAAAACACACCACTTCAACTTACCCGTGTTGCTATGACTACTGTACATGTCTCTCTGGATGTTTCCTTCACTTGTTTTGACATATAGTGCCCCCCACATGTATTGGCACCCCTTGTAAAGATGAGTTGAAAGCGCTATAAGAAAATAGCATTCTGATGGTTCTTTGAGAAATATATTTCTCATTGTTCTAGGGATGTCAATAAATGTGGTGGGTGATGTATGTGATGGATAAAGCCTTTTTAATGAGAGTTTTCGGAGGGAAAGATGGAATAGTAGGTTTTTTCAGAAGGGCTGAGAGTGAGGGACTTATCTGTGAAAGGGAAGCATATATACTTTCAGTTCAAACAGGAGGTAAGAAGTGGTTCAGAAAGGAATTTGACACATTTCATTGTCTGTTTTACAAATACAGACTTTCAAGGGATAGCCATGGATGGTCTGTTTTATTTCTTTTTTTTAAAAAATGAGACTATTAAAGGGGTGGGAATATGTATGACTTGTCATAACCTTCACTGAAACCTTCACTGAAACATCTTGACAATGTAGTCTAAATCCATCTAACCACATGGCTTCAGAAAACTTCTTAGTTGCAATTGAAGACACTAGACATCAGTAATGAATTTATTTCCCCTGATGGCATGGCACTGTCTCGGATTGCGATTTAAGATAATGAAAACAGACTTTTGAAAGAAGGACGAGAAGCCGAGCTGTGTAGCTTCCAAATGCTGTCTGTCTCTGATCGCTCCTCTTTTTCATTCTCACCCCTGCCGCTGTGCTGAGGCTCCACTGGAGGTGGCATTTCACTGGGTAATCAACAGGCAGGCTGGGGAACCTTAGGGAGAGACATGGAGACTAGGATGAATGCAGAATATGAACAATGCAATCCCCTATTTATTTCTCTCTCCCTCTCTGCTTCTCCCTGACTCTAATCCCCCTCTCTCAATTTCAGATTTCAAGGATGCGTTCCAGTTGTTCGACAGAACGCCAACCAATGAGATGAAAATCACATTTGCCCAGTGTGGAGATCTGATCCGGGCCCTGGGGCAGAACCCCACCAACGCCGAGGTCATGCATGTCCTGGGAAAGCCCAAGGCTGAGGGTGAGCTCCCCACACATAGCCACTGGTTTGGACTGGATTCAGTTGGCCCTATTAGATCCATGGAGCCATGCAAAATTGGCTCTGTTACAGTTTGATGGCACGTACTGCAATTGTCAAGTCAAGTCCGTTTTATTTAGTATAGCGCATTTAACATGCACAGAGTGCAACCCAAAGCGCTCCACATACAAGACATTGACACAAAACAAAAGACAATAAGACAAAAAATGCCAGGCGGAGCGGCGTAGTCGCCAGCATACCCGTGACACCAAGACATGCCAAAAAGAAGTATTATTGAACAAGTAATGCCTCATGTACCTTTGCTCCAAATGTACACATTTGCACATGAGTCACATACTGTAGTTGGCAACAATGATATTCTTCCTCATAACATACTATGGTGGTGTCATTCTACCTTGTAAGCTATATATCTGTTTATATCTGTGATTATATGACACTGACAGAAATGCAGGTCAAGATGCTGGACTTCGACCAGTTCCTGCCCATGCATCAGCACATCTGCAAGGCCAAGGACCGCGGCACATTTGAGGACTTCGTTGAGGGTCTGAGGGTGTTCGACAAAGAGGGCAATGGCACCGTCATGGGAGCTGAGCTCAGACACGTGCTGGCAACACTGGGTAAGCTGGTCAGCGAAACATCACGACACATGCCCACACTACGCGTGTGCCATTTCGCTCATGAACATAATTATCAGGGGGATTTGGCCATCTCAATAGGGGGTGGGGTGTGTGTGTGTGTGTCGGGGGGGGTGTTTATGTGTGTGTGTGTGTGTGTACGCGTGTGAGTCTGTGCATGCATGCCTGTGTGTGTACATGTGCATCTGCACGGCAGTCATAATAAATAGTATCCTTATATAGATAATATTATAATACAATGTATAGTCAGCTGAATAATCTGAACTCAGTTTATCTCACTAGCTGCTATTTCGCTCATGAACATAATTATCAGGGGGATTTGGCCATCTCAGTAGGGGGTGAGGTGTGTGTGTGTGTGTGTGTGTGTGTGTGTGTGGGTGGGTGAGTGGGTGGGTGGTTGCTTTATTTTGAGTAATCCCCTCTAGCTTTGCCCCCGGAGTAATATCTACTCTTACTGGGAATTAGCAAGACTGAGATCTTTGTTTGCATGTTCCAATGATCAGTCGCATTAGAATTCAAGACCCCAAGTCTTCTTGTAAAGCCAACTGGCTGATCCTTTCACTGCGGTTGACAGATCGGTGCTGTGGGTCTGGATGAGTTACTGTAACCTGCACTAGAGGTTGTCACTTCTGCCTGCAAGGTTTTCCGTGTTAGTGGGCAACTCATTCATATTCCAGCTATTTTGGGATGTGTCTTAGAGATGAAATGTTTATACAAACTGAACAAAGTGCCCAGTGCCCATTTGACGGGTGAACTTAATTAACTTTAGTGTTAAATGTACACTTTGTGTGTGTGTGTGCATCTCTTTGTGTGTGTGTGTGTGTGTGTGTCTCTTTGTGTGTGTGTGTGTGTGTGTAATAGGTGAGAAGATGAAGGAGGAGGAGGTGGAGCAGCTGATGGCAGGACAGGAGGATGCCAATGGCTGCATCAATTATGAGGGTAAGTGCAAGACAAAAGACCAGCACACAGAATGTTGTTACCTCTAGTATCCTCAATGGTACAGTATTTCTCATTTTTGTAAGTCACTTTGGATAAAAGCATCTGCTAAATTAATAATATGGATGTAATATGTGATGTAATATGGATATGGCCTATATTAGCTTAAATGTAAACACACATTCAATGTTCATGGCTGAGGCATAGGTCATGTGATAACCTTTCCTAGATGGACAGAATGCTCAGGTCTTTTGACCTATCCCTGTCAGTCTTCAGACTCTTCTTTAAACTTTGTTCTCCCTCTGATCTAATTAATTATGCCTTGTGTTTGTCCAACAGCTTTTGTAAAACACATCATGGCTAGCTAAAAGGGTAAGTCAAGAGAAAGACTGAATACTGTATATGACCATAATATATATGCTTATATGCTTATAAGCATATAGCATATATTAGCAATGCTTCTAATACTCTATGTGAAAAGAAATATTACTTATGCTGCTCTTTTTTAGTCTGTAGATGATCAAGACACCTTGGAATTGGCTGAAGACAAACATGCTTCCCTTTTTATATGATCCCTTGGCGTACGTGCAGTCCTCTGTTAACTCGTGTGCAAGGTCTCCCCCTACATTAGTTAACTTCCAGTTGTTTTTTGTAATTACACACACCTGTTCAAACCAAAATAGTAACTGTATAAAATATACATGTTCATTATTTCATGTGACATCAAAAAATAAACAAATAAACTAAATACTTTTACTGTTGTTTTGTTGACTGTTATAATCCGTAAAGCTTGTACTGAAGCCTGTTGGGCAGTTCTCCATTCTGCATTTCCACCACGGCATTACAGTTGATAGCTTGATGGTTTGAAACTGAAAACTTTAAAACTTTATTTTTTGTGTTCTTTGAATACAATTTGGATTATTGGCATAATTCCACCTTGACATACCATCTGATTGAAAACCTACACCGTACCATGAAATTGCAGCTTAAACTGCAAAATGTTTTTCTAATTACTCGCCAGCAGATGGAGCCACATATCAAGTAGAGAACATTGGAAGAACATAAATATTTCATGAGGACACATAACTCCACATGTGAACACAGGAAATAATACCAAAAACATAATGACCCTACTTCATTCTGCCACACATAACAGCTAAACGTCTGGAAGGCTTTTATCACAATGTGGCATCATGCAGGTTTTACTGAAACACTCATCTCCAACCAATTCTTTGTCCAAAGACAAATCTTCAAGTTCATGTGGCGTGTTTCATCAACAAATAACCCTTGCGTAACCCCCCCTTTAGAAAATGTGCTGTAATCCTGAGCCTCCATCCAATTTCATCAGTAGGCTATGGCCGCCACTCGAGCATGTCTGAGCGTCCTCCCAGAAGAGGAAATGAACTTGGCACACAACAATGATCACAGCCCACACAACAGGACACAATTCTGTGAGCAACAAAATCTCAAATATTGCTGCATTAGGGAGAGTGTCTCAGACTGTATGATGTATTAGAATAACAATAAAATGCAGCATTTTTGCTAGATATTGATCAGTTCCTATGCAGCTGCTTTGAAGTCGACGGTGGGGGCACAAAAGCAACATATCTGATGAGTCAAATTATTAGGATGACTTTTTAAGGTTCACCGTTGTCATCGTTTCCCAATATGAACACTAGATGGCAGAAGTAAAGCACACACAAATTCATGTTTCTAATCGAGAGCAGACAGTCTGAAGATAAGAAAAGTGACCTCTCCACTTTCACGCTTTGGTAAATCCCTTTATGTGTTTATGCGACTTATTTTATTCATCCTGCTGCATTGTATCCACAGGCTACACAACATATGGCAGCAACATTGATCTAATTATGTAAAATCTTGTAAAACGTGTGTACTAATCGTATATCCTCCAAATACATGGCCATGTTTGGGTGGACATACTACACTAGTGCATTAGAGTTTGAGCCAAAGGGGGTCACCACAACCACTTGGGGGTCGCTTACTATTTTCAGCAATCTCAGACAACTTCTTCACTACGGAGCCCTAGAGGTGTCATCGCAAAATGTTTTGCATGTTGAGAGAATGTGAGCTCGTTTTACTAAATTGTGCTCGTTTTACTATATTGTGCTTTTCGTTTTACTAAATCATTACACTCGTTTTAATAAATTGTGTGCTCGGTTTACTAAATCGTGTGCACAATTTACTATATTGTGCTCTCGTTTTACTATAGTGTGCGCTCATTTTACTAAATTGAGCTCTCATTTTAAGCATAGTAAAATGAGGGCACAATTACTAAAGCAGTGCACTATTTACTAAAAGCGGCGACGATTTACTAAAAAGGGAGGGCGATTTATTAAAATGAGAGCACAATTTGTGAACATGGTTATAGAACATTGTGTGCACGATCTACTTAAACGTGGCCACAATTTGTAAAACGTGCACTCGATATTGTCGACACATGTAAACATGAGCACGTTATAGTATATTCGAGATGTCAAGGGGTATCCCCGGGAATGACGTCGGGAGATGTGTCGCTTGTAGTGACGTACTGTAGGGGGAATCTCATTGATTGCAGTGCATCTGGATATAGCCCCGTTAGGTAGGCTATAGGTAATACTCTTAAGTGATAAAAAATATCACTTAAAGTGAGCTCTCCCGGGCTCCGTACTTCACAGCTCAAGTCAAGTCAAGTTTATTTATATAGCACATTTCAGACACAGGGGTCATTCAATGTGCTTTACAGGGCCGGATTGCCCTATACGCACACTACAGAAGTTGCGTAGGGCCCCGCAAGTTAATAAAGCCCCAGAGTGCGAATTACCCCACCATAATTGGGGGGTACTGCTCCTTCACTTCTTCTATGACCATCATGGTCCACTACCATATCAATCCCCATTGTGATCGCCAAGTGCAACATGTGTTGTACAACACACATACAAGGTCTAAACATGCAACAAACTGATAATCAGTAGTCTACAGAATATCTCATTGTTATTATATATCCAAAAGAGAACTGTTTTGATCAGCTCTCAAAAGTTAGAAGTTAAGTGCACTGAAATACCATTCTAATTACTAGTAAAAGTAATACCTTTACAAGCCTATTGCATGAAATATTGATTTGGTTTAGTTTTAGATTTCATAAGACCTGGAGGTAAGACCCTAACCCTCTCATATAAACAGAAACCAATTTTCCGTTATAGTCTATGGTAGTCAGTGTCAAATCAACACAATTGCTTAGAGATATGTGAAACCTAAGCAATCTTTAATGTGATTAAGGAGCATACTATGAAAAAACATACTGCCATATAAAAACTAGCTACATTTGAGAACTAGCTACTACCTACAGAGCGGTAACCTACAAGAATCCGATAACCAGAACAAGCTGGGTGTCATTAACACTACAGTATCCTCTGTACAAATTAATCACATATACACATGCACACATACACTTCCCTTTTCCTAGTGTCTCTGTGAATAAAATAAAATCCTAGTTTCATTAAGATAGTATCAGGGTTCAGATGAAACTACATTTATTTAACTAAAAATATGAAATAATAGCTGTACTATTTAGCCTAGGCTACTTGGCTCTTTTTATGTTTCCACAGGTTTCACTGATGTTATGTAGGCTTACAGTAGCTACATCAGACCCTCTTGTGCTTAATATAAAAACAACACAGGATCTGTGCCAAACTAATTTCAAAAGGGCACAATAATTTATTCAAGATTAAACCAGAATGGACACCTAGGCTATGGACTGGAATTCATCTCCTTGGAAATGACAATAGATTTGACCTCACCACAATGTAAAATAATAATAATAAATGATTTAAATAGAGAATTATCTTGCTAACTAACCTTGGTATCTAACCAAGGTCCACTTTACTAGCCTCAGTGGGTAAGTAGCAGGTAAGTAGCCGGTAATTAAATGTATGAAGACGTGACATGAGCTATGAAAGAACAAAACACGTTAATACATGAAGGTTGTAAAATAGCACATTTTCAACAAGCTAGACGTCTGCTAGCAACTTATATTTACCCATGCACGTCAGCAGCAAACCGAATTTAAGCTACTGGAGGAATCTACCTACCTAGCGTTGACACTTGCTTGAGAAGTTGAAGTGGATTCTCTATCTCTGTTGCTTCTAAGCGCCCACGGTGGTTAAAAATGGTAAGGTCCATAATAGGGGTGTCTGAAATCGTTTTTACATTAAATTTTCTCTAGTGAAAATATAGGAGTTGACTTGTATTGTAGCCAACTGTAATGATATTTTTTCACAATATCAGAAAAAATATCTGACCCTCCCAAAACTGATATTTCTGTCTCTTTGGGGGGTACTGGGTCTTCATTGGGGGGTATAGTACCCCCCAGTACCCTTGTAATTCAAACTATGCCTGTACAGTTATAGCTACAATGTCTCATAGCCTACACTGAGAAGATGAAACTGAACTTGACTGCATTTCCGGCGGGAACTGCGAAAGTGTGCTTGCCCTGGTCCGGTCACCAACGTGAGCAAACAGTGACATACGCTATGCTGAACCTGGCTTGATCCAAGCATTCTAACAGTGCCTTTCAGTGTTGGAGCAGTGGCAATACCTCAAAAGCTCTATTCAACTATTGCCTTGCAGGGTGAATGCGGTTCGTTGGATTTTACCTGTGGCCTGCCTTTGAATTTAGCTTCTATGACTAAAATCAAATCAATAAAATAAAACAACAGCAGTGATTGGCTGCAAAAATAAATAATGTCACGCGTCTTGCACCTCTCAAACTGGGCTATCAGGTAACCAAGAGAAAAATTTGAAATTATGAAATATGACTAAGGCATTAAAATGCTGCTTGATTGTCAGGATACTTTTTCACTGATTTATTTTAAAAATATGAGCTATGAGTGTGAATGTTATATATTCCATCCCCTAATTCTGTTTTACTGGTTTATTTGACAAATAATCTATATGGATTTGCTCTATAAAGACATTATGTCTGTTTGGGATTGTTTTGAGAGCCTATTGATGTATCTCAGAATAAAGGAATGTCCACAACATTAGTGATGTTTTTTTTGTGTGTGTGAATGTATTTTATTTAACTCATTGAATGTAGCTGGATACTCATGAACGCATGTCTCTAATAGCCACAATAGGAGTAATTTTAGCAACACCGTATTTTGTGTGGCCCAACGACCCAGTGGATCATGAAAATGTGCCAAAATTCACATTCCTTGCTTGTTGTTGGTACATTAATCCCATTCAGATTGCCACGTATCTGTGATGTAAGAGTTCAGTATAGGTTTAAGGTCTGGGGCAGGGATTTGACATTCTGTGACTTCTTCATTGAGGGCTTGCTTAGCAGCACTGTCCGCTTTCTCATTTCCCCTCAGACCAACATGGCCTGGGACCCAGCATAAAACTACACTCAAGTTCTGGTTCTTTAGACGTTCTAGTTGATCAAGCTCAGCTTTGGTTGTACTTTTTGCGTGACATTAAAGCCTACTGGAAAGATTTTTAATTGCAATTTAATTGAATGGAATTTACTTTTACAATTAAATAAAATTAATTTATCCCTCTCACCCATAGTTTTCTATTTATTTACAGATGTACATAGGCCTACTGTAATTACATTTATACATAGTTATTCTACTGATCTTCATACTATTCATCCTGCACATAGACTTATTCTATACTACTCTTATAATGTTGTTTCTGCACTACAATGACACTGTTTCCACACTGCACATAGCTGTATGTACATATCTTATATATTTGTCATATTGAAAATCCATATTTATTCTGTTTTATTATATTCTGTTAATACACTGCATATATCTATATTATTATTTCTACTATTATAATGTTAGCCTACTGCTACATCTACATGCATTATTCTACTTATTGTATGAGATAACTGCTAATACACTGCACATATTTATATTTAAGTCATATTACTCTAAACCACCTTCTGTAAATCAACTGTATACTACTGTCTACATTGCACTATATTTCTTGACCTGTCTCTGTATATTTAATCACCTTTCTATACTTTGCATCACTTTGCATGCATACTGTAGCTACATAAATCACAGCTAAGATCATTGGTTGCTATGAAGGCCAGTCTTTCTAAATGGATGTTTGCTATGGCCAAAGGCCAGTTATCTCTGCCGTTGTCAAGTGGGCATATCCTAACCTTATCTTATTTAAAACATCTCTATTTTACTTAGCCTACTTCCATACAGTGAGTCCCATTAAGAAGTGGCCACTTCATTCGCGCTTACCGTGATTCACGCGGCAACATTATTAAATTAATCTGTCACCATATGCCTATGCCAACGTTTGCAAAGAGGAGAATCTTTTAATTTGATTCACAATGAAACGTTACATTTAATGTAGGCCTACATGTAAACAATGAGTAGGCTAGGCTAGTTTTGGTTGTTGTTGGTGGTGTTACTGCATCCCTTAGTTATGCCTACAATGCAAAATTGTTCCCTTGTGATTGTTAGCTCCTGCAGACGCATTTCAAAACATCGCGACGTGAAACCACAAAACATTGTTTGTGAATCGGTCTTATTAGGAGTCCTCGCTTAAGCTGTCACAGACTCAGGCGGTACTTTTAGGGCTAAAATGCTTCCTGAATTACTCTTAGTAAAAAAAAATAGGAGTCCTAAAGTTACGAGTGACGAAGTTACGAGTACAAGCATCTAATATCAAATGACCATGGCATTACGCTAAGCAACATAAATCCCATAACGTTACAGCAACATCTCCTCCCTATGACATAGCTATCTAGCTTCTAGCCACACAAGAAATGAATGATGTTAAATCTCGGCTTAGCATTCTAATAACAGAAGGGGCACATTTATGTGGACCACTACATGACTCATTATGTCTGTAACCTAAGTACACCTCGCTGCAGCCTTCGGGAAGGCGAGGCTTGACATCAAGCCCCGAAACACTTACTTTCATAAAGGACGCACACCATCCAGCACATACACATGGAAACCGATAGAATCTATTTTAGGTTCTTGGCCACAAACTCAAAACGTGTCTTTCTGAAGCTCTGTTCTAGAATCTTTGCTCTGAAGTCTGTTCCCGTTGCTAGGCAACATCAAATAAACGAAATGAGAGTCTTCCAGGTATTAAATGTGTAGGCCTACGTGTGATTACGAATGGATGTGTGTGGTTTGCAATTAGAATAAACAAGAAATAACATTTCCAATAATTTCCCATGATAAATTACATAATATTTGCACCTTCCTTGTGAAGCTCACACTAATTCCACCGCATTTAGTGAAATGTAATACAACGTTGCCACCTAGCGTTCAGATGTTTAACATTAACGTGACATTTCCTGCTTATTCTTTCGTCAACTCCATGCTTTTAGGAAAACAATCTTTTTATCATAGTTCCCTCTTCAATGAGCGATTACCAGCTCGTTTTTGTAACAGAGATAGCTGTTTATTGTCCCGGTTTACAGAAACACCTATTCATATTAATACTATGGAGTGCTGCCGACCACTGTTCATTATATGGCCCAGAATGCCTTGCATGTCTTTACAACAAAACAACACAGTAAAACCTAAATGCCCGTAAACATATGAATTTGCATACTTGTAAAATTTTTAATAATATTCTCCCATCATGATATTTAACAATAATGAAAAATTTAATTTGAATACCGTCAATGTGAAAACTAGATGTACCGCATAGCGGTACAAAATATGACCGCCGCTCAGTCCTGTACATCCGTTCCGCGAAAATAAATCATACTTCAATTTGTCTCCATATTTTACTCCATCCCCCACTCTTGAAACTTTTGTGTATGCTTGTTTGGCATGCCTGAGTGTGTGTGTGCGGCTGCACAGAAAGTAGCCTACTGGTGCTGAAAAGGTGAATAGATTGTAGAATAGCCAAAGAAGATGTAGCATTGTTATAAAACCTTTAAAATCTCTAAACAATCACAAGTAGGGCAGTTCATCACAGTTCATCCATTGCAACTGGATTGATGAAAGGTCACTTACACCTGTAGGCTACATTGTATTTGGGAAAAGCAAAAGGTATCAGCATAATGTTATTTATTTATTTATTTATTTATTTTTATGTATTTATAAACAAAAACATCTCTGTCAGTTCCATGCGTTTTCAACAGCTATCAAAAACAAAGGTCATTTTTGGATGGATGGATTTTTTGTGAATGTTTCTTCTTCTACATAAGATTTTAGTCATCTTTAGTTCATGTAATACTTTATTGTCAATGCACAAATTAAGTAACAGTAGTCTGAAGCGTTATTGTTAATGCACAAATTAAGTAACAGTAGCCTAGTCTGAAATGAAATGCTGTTTTACATCTAACCAGTGGTGCAAATAACTGACATGTCCAAATGGGCCTTGATGAAATCGTAAGCTAGACTGTTCATACACATTTTAGCGGGCCAAAGTTGAAGAGCTTTTGTCGTTATTGTTCATTGCAAATATAGGCTGATTCATGTTCCCTTGCATTGTGTAACTGAGGTCCATGGCTAGTCTGGCTTTCATCAGACCAAGCTCAATCTTTTAAGAAATCAAAAAATAAATAGCGGGCAGATCAGGCTGGGTTCACCCAGCCTAGTCCATAGGCACCTGATATTGTTTAATATTCCGATTGAGATATACACGCTCTGGCTATTCTAAATGCAAAAATGCATCAGGGAGTTATAACAAAACGGTAACTAACAAACTAGATCCTAATAGAAAGCTGTTAGCTTCCCTAAGCTACAGGTAGGATTATAAAGGTAGGCCTATTTACAACATAAATTGTCAATAGGCTATGCTGGCGACACAAATAAAATCTTCTTTGGAAACCAATGGTTTACGCCTTACAGTATCAAGCGGACTTAAACTGTCATATCGTGGCGAAAAGTTGTAATAACATTCACGCAGCTCCATGAGTCAAGGAAAGCGCGAATGAAGTAGCCACTTCTAAATGGGACCCACTACACAGTAGCTTAAGGTGTGTTGCTAAAGCAGCCATAATGAAATGAAGGTGTCATTGTTTGGATACTTCACACTGCGTGCTTTTTAATTTCACAGACTACAACTACCAAGCTGTAATCAAAGCACATCGATTCCCCTCTCACACCCTGCACGCACTTAAAACAAAATAAACAGGCGTCTCAGTCTCACTCATGTATAGGCAAAACTGTATCAGACCGGTGTCTGCCAAATCTTCCATTGCACAGAATGATTTTGTAGCACGTGCAATAAATGACAGTCGAAAGATACAAACAGTGCTGCTATCAATTTGCTTGGTATAACCGCATTTATAGTTTTCTACAAATGCAATCAATCAAATGCCTCCATCACTCAACCAACGCTAACGGTAACATTACCTAGGTAGGCATGTCCGATAAACATCCTCAGATTTATTTCGGCTTCAAGAAGAAATGGGAATAACACTTCATGTGAACATCGTCCTATCCTTATTAGATGTTAAGCTCGCGGTAAATTACAGTCCTTGTAGGAAGCGTCCATTGTTTTTCCAACCCACTTTTAACTTCCAACAAAATTACGTCTCATTGCAACGATCGCCATCTAGTGGACAAGCGACTACTTATAAGCCAATACTGAAAATGCAGCCATGATGATGATGATGATGAATATTTATTTTGGCTTTCTTTTAATCCTACTGAATTTGTAATTATGTATCGGCCGTTCTAATACAGATAGTATGTGGGTGCCTGTGTGTGTGCATGTGTATATGTGTGCATCGCCATTTACAGGCCAATGAGTGTACAGTCACTAAATGTACATATAACCTAATTTTTTAGACCCCCATGGATGAAATTCTCTGAAACTTGGCATACCCCAGAGAATGCCAGGTCAATCATACACATATAAAATTTGGTGCAGTTCTGAACATCTTAACTGAAGATAGGGGCGATTAAAGCAGAATAATATTGCATTTTCATTTTTTACCGGGGGGTGGGGGTGCAAATCACAAATGAGTGATAATGAGCCAGGTTGATGTGGGCCCTTGAGACCAACATATCATAAAAGATTCTTCATCCTCAGTGCCACGGTTCAGGTAGTTATTTAGGAAAAACAGTTTTTTTTTGCGGTTCAGGGGGCTCAGCACGGGGGCGGGTGATGGTCCCCGGGGACGAAATTAAATTTTTCCGTAAAAGTCTAGTGGGGCTACATACCCACCAAATTTCATCTACCCGGTGGTTGGTGTCCTGGGTATCAATGACCAAAAATTCAGGGAGTAGATGACGGAAAAATTCTTGAATTGTGTGCATGTGCGTGTACAAATTTATGTTTATGTGTGTGGGTGTGTGTGTGTGTGTGTATGTGCGTGCTTGTGTGTTTGCCTCGTATGTGTGTTTGTGCATGTGCATGCATGCGTATATATGTCTACTGTGTGAGTATGTGTCATCACATTATGATTACTGTAAATGTATGTGTGTCCGTGTGTATCTGTTTATGCACATGTGTGCACATGGAATGGGTTAACATGACCCTGGAGGCAAACATCACGGAAAAAATTGGTCATCCTAGGCCCTACAGTTCTCAAGATATTCACAGAGAACTGTGTCTGCCCTACCCTCCTTTCAGGGGTCCAGTCCAGCGGGGGCTACAGATCAAAACGAAGAATGACGGTTCCATGCTATCCATGTGGGGGTACATGCCCACCAAGTTTTGTGTACCCGGTCTTTCAGTGTCCGGGGAATCCTTGTTGGTGTCGTCACTAAATGTACACATAAATTATTTTATTGTAAGGCCCCCATGAACGAAAGTACACAAAACTTGGCATGCATTCGGAGGGTGTCATAATGATCCTACACTTTTAATTTCGTGCAGTTTTGACCTTGTCAGCCAGAGATATTGTGATGAACACCTAATTTTTTGCTTTTTAATTTTTAACTAGGTGGCGCTATACATGAAATAAGTGGTAATGGGATGGGTTGACATGCCCCTTAAGACCAACATACATAAAAGGTGGACCTCCTAGGCCCTCACGGTTCTCGAGATATTCACAGAAAACTGTCTCCGGCCACCTACAGGCCAGTTGGTGTATAGTAACATACATTAATTTATTGTGTGGCCCCCATGAGCGAATTCCACAAAACTTGGCGTGCATACAGAGGGTGTCATAATGATCCTACACTTCCAATTTCGTGCAGTTTTGACTATGTTAGGTCACAGATACCTTCAATTACAACACCTCATTTTTACTTTTTTGTGTTTAACTAGGTGGCGCTATACATGAAATGAGTGGTTATGGAATGGGTTGACATGGCCCCTTGAGGTCAACATACAAAAAAATGGTCCTCCTAAACCCTACAGTTTTGAGATATTCACAGAAAACTGTGTCGCCCTACCCTCCTTTTCGGGGTCCAGTCCAGCGGGGGCTACAGATCAAAACAAAAAACGATGGTTCCATGCTATCCATGTGGGGTTACATGCCCACCAAGTTTTCGTGTACCCGGTCTTTCAGTGTCCCGGGAATCATTGACTAAAAATTTGGGCATGCGAAAAAAAAAAAAAAATCTGACTAAACCTATATGACCGCCGCTTCGCTGCGCGGCGGTCATAATAACTGTACTACGTCAGCAATAAAATAGCTAATGTTCTCCTTGACATTTCAGTTCGTAAGTCCATACTATCCCATGGCTGAGCAAGGATTTCATGATAGGGCAAGGCTGCCTAGAAACATTGTGACTGGCTAGAGACATTGTACATACTTGGAGGGCATTGTGATAGGAGTGCAACTGCAAAGGTGAAAGGTGGCAGTTACCAAATACGGGTAGGTGGTTTGCCAAATGCTGGAAACTTTTGGAATATTTCTTTTTTTTTTAGCTTATGCACCCTCAAATTGGAGTCCCGAGTTCATATACAAAATTTGGTATCGATATGTGACAGTGTTCCTGAGATATGGACGACTTCCTGTTTTGAGCGCCGCCCGATTTCGTTTGGCTGTGACGGGCAAACGCTTCTGAAAATCAAAACTCCTTTATGTAACTTTTGTGAGGCTTGGTCCAAGGATCATGTACGTCAAGTTTCGGATCAAATTTGTGACCTGTGAAACTTTAGTTTCGCTTTCTATTCAATCCAATATGGCGGAAGAATGACAAGGGTCAGTGACATCATTTTCAATTTCCACACTACACCGGTTCCGGCTGAACGTTCCAGAGTTGGACCGGTGGCGATATCTCAAAAGGTCTTGGAGCAGGAGCTGGCCAAAAATCGGGGTTACAGGAGTAAGAAAACTTAAGAAGAACAATAAGTGTGCTGCTTTGCAAGCACACTTAATTACCCTTCAGGGCATGATAAATGAAAGAAGAAACTTAACAAGAATGAACAGTGGGATCAGCAGTCGAGTAAACTTGTGTTCGTCCCTTAGTTTGATGTCAACAAATAATCTGAGTAGGGCAGGCCTAGTAACATTTAATTAATCTGTTTATTTGCATCTCTCCAGCTTCTGTTGCTCGCCTAACAAGGAAGTAAATCTCCTGATCTGTCTGCAGCTTGCTTGCCAGCCTTTCCCAGTCAGAGTAGTCCAGTACACATGAAGGCAATCAGGGGGTGCCAGTCCAGTACACATGCCTTGGAAGTAGCCAAGTTTCCACCATTGTGCCCTTGACCAAGTCACTTAACCCCAATTTCCTTCGTGGTCATTGGCCCTTATATAATTTGTGATGTTGTCTGCTAAATGAATAAATGTAAATGTAAAGTAAAGAACACTTAATTAGTGTTTACATCAACATCCATGGTGGCTGGCCAAACTTAGCCAGAAAGATACTGGCAATAGTCCACCTACAAAGACTTTACCGATGGTTCGTTGAAACTCACATTAACCAAACCCAACCCTAACCATAACCATAAATTGTAAACAGTGTCAACACATAGTTTGTGTATAATCTGAACATCTATAGCCCACCCAGGGGAAGTGTGACCAAAGTACAAACATTACAATAGCAGTCAGTCAAAAGTGCATTTTAATGCAAGGTAAAAGAAATACATCAATTGTTTGCAGTGAAGTGCAATGGCCCCTTGGCAGTTTACAGATATATTTGCATAGCCTACCTGGTCATTTCTGTCAAGCACTGTAGTTTTCATCTACAGTAAATGTTGTTGATATTTAATATTGTGGGCATCGAGCTTGTAAAAGTTTAGGCCCACATCAGCGCCTAACAAGCACATGATCAATGGTGCCAGGACCCCCGGGGATCCAAAATGTGTCAATACAAATCGGGTGAGATTGGAAATGTGTTTACTTTACTGGGCTGCAAATATCCTGGTGTCCTAGGATGAACCTGACACCAACAACACCAGGACACTGCAGCTAGTGCTGGGATGGAGAGTGCATATAGCATTATGATCATTCCAAAGGTTGTTATTATGACCGCCGTGCAGCGAAGCGGCGGTCATATAGGTTTAGTCAGATTTTTTTTTCGCATGCCCAAATTTCCGTCAATGATTCCCGGGACACTGAAAGACCAGGGTACACGAAACTTGGTGGGCATGTAACCCTACATGGATAGCATGGAACCATCGTTTTTCGTTTTGATCTGTAGCCCCCCCGCTGGACTGGACCCCCCGAAAGGAGGGTAGGGCAGACACAGTTTTCTGTGAATATCTCGAGAACTGTAGGGTTTAGGAGGACCATTTTTTTTTGTATGTTGATCTCAAGGGGCCATGTCAACCCATTCCTACTCCCATTCCAACTACTCATTTCATGTATAGCGCCACCTAGTTAAACACAAAAAAGTAAAAATGAGGTGTTGTAATCGCAGGTATCTGTGACCTAACATATTCAAAACTGCACGAAATTGGAAGTGTAGGATCATTATGACACCCTCTGTATGCACGCCAAGTTTCGTGGAATTCCGTTCATGGGGGGCCACACAATAAATTAATTTATGTTACTATACACCAACTGGCCTGTAGGTGGCCGGAGACAATTTTCTGTGAATATCTCGAGAACCGTAGGGCCTAGGAGGTCCACCTTTTTTATGTATGTTGGTCTTAAGGGGGCATGTCAATCCATCCCATTACCACTTATTTCATATATAGCGCCACCTAGTTAAAAATGAAAAAGCAAAAAAATAGGTGTTTTCTTCACAATATCTCTGGCTGACATGGTCAAAACTGCACGAAATTAAAAGTGTAGGATCATTATGACACCCTCCGAATGCATGCGAAGTTTTGTGTACTTTCGTTCATGGGGGGCCTTACAATAAAATAATTTATGTGTACATTTAGTGATGTACACCAATTTGGATTCCCGGGACAATGAAAGACCGGGGTACACAAAACTTGGTGGGCATGTAACCCCACATGGATAGCATGGAACCGTCGTTTTTCGTTTTGATCAGTAGCCCCCCCGCTGGACTGGACCCCCTGAAAGGAGGGTAGGGCAGACACAGTTCTCTGTGAATATCTTGAGAAATGTAGGGCCTAGGATGACCAATTTTTTCCGTATGTTTGCCTCCAGGGGTCATGTTAACCCATTTCATGTGCACACATGTGCACAAACAGATTCACACGCACACACATACATTCACAGTAATCATACGTATGACACATACTCACACAGTAGACATATGTGGGTGGTTGACATGATATGGCCTTTTTTTGGTCCAATGTGTCAAAGATAGGTAAATTATAAAAAAATATATTAAAAACTATGGTGATATTGTTCAGAAAATGCTGTTTTATATGAACATACAGAGCATTCATGGGATTATTCTTCCAATTAAGTGTAATATATATTTTGACATATTTAACATGATTTAACATTTATTATTATAAGATGTGCAACTATTTATTATTATAAGATGTGCAACTATTGCATGTATTGCGAATCACACACACATAAAACACAGAAATCACCCCCACACACACTCACTCACTCACTCTACAGCCTTGGATACAAAAGATACATATTTGACATTCTAAATATCAATAGTAGAAAATAAATTCTGGTGTACAGGAAAACAGTAATATTAATGTTGTCTGTAGCACTATAAGTAATTGCAACAATTTAATCTGATTATAATGCAGGAAAACTTTTTAAATTAGCTGAATAAATTGTTGAATTTGTCTTTTAACAGATATAAAGAGAATAAACTCAAAGGGGAACTACAAACATTCAGATTGAAGCCCACCATTGAGAAGAGAAAAACTCAGGGAACCCAAGAGCTATACAATATTTGGTGGCATTCTGTTTTGCATAGTTGTGATTTCTGAAAGTGAACCTTTACATGATATACCTGTCTTAAACTGCCTTTTGTTGCTTGTGAAATACATATAATACACATTTTTGTATTAACAGATTGTTTTGTGGTGTTATTTATCATATGGCGTGACACCATATAATTTGGTGTGACATCAAGAAATTATGAAAATAAAAAGGCTTTTGGGGTCTAAATCATACAAATCTCAATGGAACAGATAGAAAATAGGGTCAGCAAAAGTCACAAGCATTTTCTTTCTTTTATATCAAGGTATGTCAAAATGAATATGACGTTTATTGAAAGATTGAGGACATATGCCTTACTCTGTGTATTGATGAAGAAATATACTGTAAAATGTAATAAATTTGCACAAGGAAATGCTAGATCTTGATGAAGTAATGATAGAAGATTATAATACATTGCTCACATTAAAAACAAAATACCCCATTATAATTTTACAAACAATAACTTTCATGTCACACCATATGACAATTTTAGTCACTACCACAACTAATTAGTGAATAAATATATATTTCAACAACAGGACTAAGTGATTTCCATGCCTAATATCTGAATTTTATTTTCAAAAACTTTTTTTCGGCCTAAAACGTCAACCACCCATGTACGCATGCATGCACAGGCACATACGCAGGCACACACACAAGCACGCACACACACACACACACACACACATAACATAAACATGTACATGCACACAATTCAAGAATTTCTCAGAATTATGAACAGGCAACATGGAGGTGGGGTTGTATAAAATGAATTTTACATGTGAAATCTATGAACTAATCATGTTTTGGTACTTGTTGTCTAGCAGATACTAATGAGTGCAATTTAGTGAGACAGTTAGAATCATATAGGCCTTTCAGCGTGATTTATTTTTGTGGAAAAAATGTGCTGGACTGGGCGGCGGTCATATTTTGTACCACTCTGCGGTACATCTAGTTTTACACAATGTCACTCATTGGGACACACACTGGTTGTTGCATCGTCAGGACGATTACTGTATGTGTTCAATGATATCCTGACTCAAACAGTTGAGAAAAGATGTGCTGTTTTTTTTTAACGGCTCTCCCTGCCATATCTGAGAGCACTGACATATTTCATCTGCCACGTCTCCCTTCTTCATCAGCATTCCCAAAGATGTCAGAACTGACATTTGGCTGACTTCATACTGAACCTGCATATATTTAATTACCAAGAGTCCACCTGTCTTCTTAGCAGTCTGATAAAGCTGTTTTTTCCGATTAGTGTAATCTATTTCTTGTTTGTTTTTGTGCAGGTGCTGTTGCTATTTTAACTAAACAATGAGTCACCCCCACCTCCACTCTGTTTGTGTGGCCAGTATTTTTATATACTGTAAGGAAGAGTATTTGCAGGCAGACATGCAAATAAACAGCTCTCAGGCATGGTAGTTGGCATCAATTCATTGTGACTGCATGGAAACACTACACCCAAGCATCAGCCAATTACACCCCATATATGTATAAAATCCAAAGTCTAAAACTATGAAAATGTCACCCCCAGGAAGATACTTACCTTACCAACTGCCTGGCTCAGTGACTGTCCTTTGCTATAAGCATTTAATAGAATGTTATCGGTGCCTGACACACTGCAGAGGTGGACTGTCAGTCCAGTGAATGTGTTTGGAAGGTCACACTATCGTGAAAAGAGATTTCACGAGACGTCGCAGAAAGAGACAGATGTTCCATCAGAGACAGATGTTCCATGCTGAACCAGACCGAAGTGTTCATACCTCCATGAGACTCTCTGGTGTCAGAACACTTCAGGAGACTGGTGCAGTACACTTCAGGAGACTGGTGTCAGAACAGGCAGACAAGGTGCTTTTTTGCTTTTAATTTCTTTTCTCCAAGGAGTCAAAAATGATCACTCACCAGAATAAGTGCATCGATTGAATTCTATGAATCATAAAAGAGATAGAATGTTTCAGGTCACACATTTGAGTAACCAAATAATGGAGGATGCACAAAGAATGTGTCATCATAAAACTACTACCCCATCTGCAGTTATAGCCTAGTCATTGCTCTTTTGCTATACTGTTGCTATGCTATACTACTACTGCTGCTACTACCACTAAAAATAACATGTTTTGCGGAGGCACATCTCTAGACTTATGAACATCTACTAAACACTTAAAAGAAAAGACAACATTATCACAATAGCAAAGGTTGCCGATAGGAGGTATTTTTGTTATAGTCAATGCAGTGTATTAGCAGATATGTGTTTCAAGCACTAATTCAGAATTACATTCAGACACAAGAGGAAATGGAAGGGGGGCAATTCTTGCTATAATTTTCTGAAAGCTATGTAGGCCTATCCCTGGAATATATTTGTGCATGACAGTGACTTAGATTCAGTTTGTGATTTTACAAAATGTTAAAAATGAACTGAATTTCCTGTATTTTTTAGGTGTTTGCGCAATATCTCCTGACCATGTTGAAAAATCTTCATCAAACCTGGCACTTAATAGCCTGACGTAGTCACACTCAATTCTATTCAGAATTTGAGTGTGCTCCTGCTCCATTGGGATGAGATCCTCTGCACTCAATTGACCAATCCAAGCAACGAAATAACCTACCGTAAATCCTGAACCAAATGTGGCTTCTCTAACAACTTTTTTGTGTAAACAAAATCAACCGAAGCATGCCCAGGTGACGTGATAGATGAGGCACCCTTGCACATCTGTCCATCGTATAAAGCCTGCCCATACACTTTGATTGATGTGAACTGCTCTGGTAGGGGCATAGTTGCTTCTCGATAGAACAAATCCAGACCAAATGTCCCGACTTCAAATTTTGTGTGCGGGGGTTTTCCAGCTGGCTTCCAGGCTATACTTACTGTAACTACTACGCTACGCTACCACTGCAACACTTACTGTAGCCTACCACTGTCAGGGGTGGATTAAGGTGGTCATGGGCCCATAGGCTACATTTTCTGTGGGGCCCCACTCCAAGGTAACATAGGCCTACAATTGAACCACCAGATAGGCCTACTCATACATCATCACTGCAACGTTGGTACAGCAACAGCTGAACACCAAACAGGCCTACTCACACCAGCAGCGTCCTTACAGAGCAGCAATTGAACCACCAACTCACACATAAGACAACGTCCTTACAGCAACAACTGACCTACTCACATCAGACAGCATCCTTAAAATGCAGCAAAATACTGGACTTGACATCCTTGCTGACAACTTCCTGAATGTGGTGCATGAACATTGCCGGTGTCGTCGACATATGGCTAGTGTTCTCAGAGTTTTAAAGTTGTCTCCGTCAACTGTGACACTACATTTACATGGACATTAATGTTCCGACTATTGACTTTGTTTAGAATAAGACGATATTGCGATTATGTGGTTTACGGCCATTGTTAGTGTAACCCGCACGACGAGGGAAGGCCTGTACTTGTGCGGGAACAGTCTAGTTCTAAACTCTAGGTTCAAGAGGAGACTGGTTTAGGTTATTACTAGACCACAGTTCAATGACTCATCCCAAGACAACACACCACTCTCAAAGATTCTTCTTTAAATACAAAATATATTTATTTTAACATTCAAATATCATTCAATTCACTCTATGCAATCATATATTATTCTATTCTAAGGTATCAGTGGAAATATAAAAAACTATTGTGATATATATATATATATATATATATATATATATTAACTATTTCATTTGACTGTATATATTATTGATATTCTATTTAAAATCTATTTATAGTCTTTTATTTGATTTTATTTGACTCTATATTCAATTTATTACTATTGCTACTTATTTGATTTATATACTTATGGTATCAAATCACATTTCCTTATAAAATAAAAATAATTCTTAACATATAACTATAATATCGGTTTATAAGAAGTGCCGGCACTTAGGTAACTTTTCAATAAATAATTCCCTTGAGATCTCTGAACTTAAAATAACAAAATAAACATAAACCCCAAAAATAAAAGAGAGTGCACTCAAAATAAATAATTAAATAAAAAAGAATGGTGGATGTAATTCCTTAATGTCACAGTCCGTGGGTGTGGGTGTATTTGCCCAGATCCTACCACAGTCACTGGGTGGAAAGTGGATGAAGGCGGGGGTTCAATTTCTCGTTCGAGGTATCCAAGGCGTAGAGACACAAATGGTCCAGGGAAAGGGTATCACAGCAGGGAATTCGAGGTATCCAAGGCGTAGACACAAATGGTCCAGGGAAAGGGTATCACAGCAGGGAATTCGAGGTATCCAAGGCGTAGACACAAATGGTTGAAGGGGTAATCAAAAAAACAGTCTGTACAAAATTGTACAGAATACTAATTAATGCAATGGATCTCCTTCTTAATCATTTCTATAATAAAACTATCATAGGCATATCATAACCGTAGTACTGAGGTCGACCAAGTTCATAAAATGCTAAAGTTTAGAATATTATTTCCATGAATCCATTTACAGTTTGTTTGGTTGCTATGGGTTCACATGGTAACCGCAGAACGCTTAGATTGAAGGCTATCTTTTTTTTTTTTTCAATCCTTTATTTCATCTTTGACATATACACAGTCAAAAACATTAAGGGGATAACAAGACCAAAAGAAGGTTACACAATCTGTATGCATTCTTGCTTTTAACTTTCTTTAAGGACTCAAAAAATAAAGCAATATCATTTTTGAAGGACACAAAGTTAGGGAGGGTTTTTGAATACCTGCATTTATGTACATAAAACTTTGCAAAAATAATGGAGTTTATCTCCTCCCAGAAGATACCAAATCTAACAGAGTTATATTGAATATCTGGTAAAACATATTTTGTACAAACCCAGTTATACAATGTAATCCAAAATGTGTTAACTATCATACACGTATAAAACAAGTGTTCCTGTGTTTCAACTTCCTTTTGACAAAAAGTACATACTTCTTCAAAATCATTTAACTTGAATCTTAATTTTAAAAAATTGTTACAAGGATAGATCTCATTAGTTGTCTTGAAGTGCACTTCTTTCATTTTTGGTAATAGGGGAAAGGATAAATATCTACTTCTAATTTTTTTTCACTGAATCACTGAAAATTCAGATGATAATATGCTTCTTTTAACAGGAATAGGAAAACATTCATTCGTCATTGCATATCTAAGTACTTTGTTGTCACATTTCATATCCATACAATTATAATTGTTAATTGTTAGATGAGAATAAACAGGAATTACTGACGAATACTGTAACATACCCTTGAACATGTTTTTTACTGCTAAAGGAATGGCTTTGATGACTACAGAGTATAGCTTAAAGGAACATTCCAAATTGAATTTAGATTTAAACTCAGAGTGAGATAAAACATTTCCCTCTCTATCCATGAAGTGGGCAATAGCCCAAACCCCTTTCTCCATCCATTCCTTATAAATCAAAGATTTTCCCTTATGTAAAATGTACCTATTGGTCCATACAATAGCTGTGTGTGGGGTGAAGTTATGCTTGTAAATCAATTTCCAGTATAGTAACACTTGTTTATGAAAATTAGATAGCTTAAATGGTCATTTAACTGGGTTAAAGTCACATTTTAGAAAAAAACTGTATCCCTCCTACTTTATTAAAAAGATGAGCAGGTAAACTAAACCAAATGCACTGTTCGTTTTTTAAGAAATTTGGTAACACTTTATTTTAATGTGTCGCTGTTACAGTGTACCTACCTAATTAGGTACAGTGGTACAACCTGTGTAACAACATGTACTATCAGGTACTATCATTGTACTTGCATTATGTATTTGTGGGTACCTACATATAGTTGTTACATTGTAATACTGAGTGCTTTTACAAAACTTTTCTGACTTCGCAGAGAGTCTGGCCTAGATCCATAGGCGTTCGTTTATTTCCGGGTGGGAGGGCACAGTTTGAGGTTTAAAATCATTGGAGTTCCTTAGAACCAATCACTAACAACCGGCGTTTCGTCATACAGAGAAGTGTCTCTGCAGTACGCCCATAACAAGCTCGGGTGCATCTTATCAGCAAACAATCACACGTTTCATCTGCGTAACTCTCGCCAAAATGCATCATATAGTGTTTTGTGAATGTACCCAAGTCAAACTTTAATATAAATACATAAGTACGTCCAAAGCGCCACTTTTAAGCTTGTATGCATTGTCGTTTTCGGGTGAAATTACCTTTTGAATGGGATTCCTATAGGGCTACTACTTTTTTGATACAATCACGTCAAAATCGCTATTTTTCAAATACTATGAAGGCTCGACACAACATGAAACTTTGAGTATCACCAGTGTCTCTACACATGAACTCGAGCATTGAGAACATTGTTGGTGTACACAGAGTTTCCTAAAAGAGAGGTTTTGAACAACTCACTTGTTTTTTCTGCTCGCTGACATCTTGCCATCTTGCAAGGAGTGAGTTGTCCAAAATATTTCTTTTTAGTAAACTATGTGTACACGAACAATGTTCTTAATGCTCGAGTTCATATGTAGAGACACTGATGATGCGTCGATCAAAGTTTCAAGTTATGTCGAGCCTTCTTAGTGTTTAAAAAATAGTGATTTTGACCCGACCATGTAGCCTACTAAACTACAGTTTGACTCGGGTACGTTCGTAGCCTATTTCAAGTGACAAAATCTATGACTAAAGTTTAGCTGACGATATAACATCCTACTCCACTGTGACTTCGTTCATGACACTCCTGTTAATAGGCTAAACTATTATTTACATTTGCTCAAAGATTTCATAAGTATAAGTCCTTTTCTCTCCCTACGTTGATGTATTCCAAGCGATGTGCTTCAGGGGCGGGGACGTAGTAATTGAAACACCATGCCTGGGTACGTAATCGCTCTCAGGGACGCCCTCTGTTCGCTGGTTGGTCGGCTGCCCAACTGCCGAAGTAAACGAGCGTGAATCAACCTATTCCAGACGGAGTAGGCTACTGTAGGGTATAGAAATCGACCGGAAGTACGTAGACAGGCCAAGGCCAGGCTACAAAACTTTGCCAATTTGCCTAAATTTTCATCAGAGGCAAAGAGCTGACCTGAGACCTGCTGGATGGGGTAAATCGGGTCATGATTTGATATACAAAGCATGCTTAGATCCAGTCAAGGCCTCATAGTCTTCAGTGTACATGTAACAGCTGTGCTGCTACAACCTTGTTACTATATATATATAATATGGAGATGATGTTAATAAAATTTTCTCCAAAACCAAAGTATTCTAATGTTTTTAAAATAAAATGATGTTCAAGTCTATCAAAGGCTTTGAAGAAATCTATAGAAATAACATTACACCATCATCTTCAATCAAATATTCATAGTCCAACAAATCAAAAAGAAGGCGAATATTGTCATGAATTAATCTGTTTGAGAGGAAACCAGATTGATTCTCACTTATAATTTCATTCATTCCACTCTTGAGTCTAATAGCTAATGCTTGTGTAAAAATTTTATAATCTACATTAAGTAATGTAATTGCTCTTAAGTTATCAATTAGTGTTTTATCTTTGTTTGGTTTTGGAATTAACGTGATAATTCCCTGTGTCATCGTAGTTAATAAACTATTTTTTTCTAAGCATTCATTTAAGGCGTTAAAAAGCAGTTCTCTTATCTCAGCCTAGAAAAAAAGTATAGAAGTTAGTCGTCAGTCCATCTTGACCTGGTGATTTGCCTAATGTCATTCTTTTAAGTGCCTCATCAAGTTCCTTAATAGTTAAATTTGACTCGCATGTTTCTTTGAAAACAGAGTCAATATGGGGAATGTGTGGCTTTTGTAAAGAAATTGTTACAATTCATTTCAGAAAAAGAAGACGTATACAAATTCCTGAAAAACATATAAATTTCATTAGCTATTTCTTTTGAGTCAGTAACTATTCTATCATTGATATTTAATGTATTTACTGCATTCCTTTTCTGTCTAGTTTTCTCTAACCTACTAAAGTATGAGCTGTTCTTTTCCCCTTCCTCTAACCATTTAGCTCTAGAGCAAACAAACGCCCCTTGTGCTTTATTAAGATACATTTCATCCAATTTGGTCTGTAATTTATGAAATTCTTCCTTATTTGTGTCTGACAAATCAGTTATCTTACAGCATTCATTAATTTAATTAACTGTTTTTCTTTTTCTTTTTGCTTTACACTCATTCGTTTCCCATATTCAATAGAATATTGTCTTACTTTGTATTTGAAAAATTCCCATTTACCCCCACAGGAAGAAATGTCATCATTTGATTTAATAGACTCTAAAATGTTTTTCACCATGTTGCAATAATCCTCATCTTTCAAATAATTTGCATTAAACTTCCAGTATTTCTGTCTACCCCTTATTTTTGTTCTAGGTGATAAGGTAACTTTAACCACACAATGATCAGTGGTAGGAGCAGCAGAAATTACAGTTTGTGAGACATAATCTAAAATTTCTTGAGTGACTAACCACAAATCAATTCTAGACTTACAACTTCCATTGGGCCTTAGCCAAGAGAATTGTCTAACCTCAGGATTATGAAATCTCCATACATCAATTAGGGAATTATTAGTACAAAATTCAGTAATAATATGGTTGTACATATGGTTGGTATATTTTGTTGGCAATCTGTCTAACCACTCATCTGGGACGCAATTGAAATCCCCACCTACCATTACATTATTGGATGTGTATTTAACCCTAAATTCTCCAATTATCTCTGAAATTTCTTCTAGCAGTCTCTTATTCCTTGAGTCACCATTATAACCATATATATACCCAATATCCACACAGTCCCTTCTACATTCAACACAGCAATAAGCCAATGTCCATCTGTATCACCTTTGTGGTCAATTATTTTTCCTGGACAGTTATTTGTGCATATGGCTACCCCAGCAGATCTGTTGGTTCCATGGCTAAACAAAATGTTTTCTCCCCATTGGTTACTCCAAAATGTAGAATCCTCCTTACTGGAAAGAGTCTCTTGCAAAAAAAACCATTGTGCCTTTAGTCCTTTACAAAATAAAAAAACAGCTTTTCTCTTAGTAATGTCTTTAAGTCCCCTCGTATTTGATGAAATAAAGGAAAACTTTGAACCGATGAACATATTATTATCCCAGTAACAAAAAAAGAAAACTGATTAACTTGATAAACAAATACTTCCCTTATACTAGGTTAAATGAATTACTTGGTAATACAGTAGGAGTGAAACTAACGTGAAGATAATCCCTTAGAACATTCACTCGTGTCATTAACTTATGACAGGGAGATAGGCCACCTTATCTTCTCTTTATGGCAGAATCTGAACATTGTCTATGAACCCCAAAGGCCTGCGAAAATATGCCCGCTTCTTCTGCTCTCTTGCCTCTTTAAAGGAGAATTCCAGTGTGATATTGACCTAAAGTGTGTTGAAACATGATACCGAGTGTGAACGTATGTCTCATAGCCCATCTCGGCTTGTCCCCTTCACTCCAAAATCTGGCGCTAGTTAGCCGATGTTACCAACAGCTTTTTCAATGGTGGTGCTTCGGCATCGGGCTAGCCATGCAAATAAATCACTGTTTTACACCATTTACGAGGCTCAATGTATCTCCACACTTCATTGGTAGACTTCCAAGGGCCCTGACATTTAAAACGAGACATTGAGAACTTTGAAAAAGCACTGGTAGTTTAGCCTACTTACAAGACGATTTATGCAGACAGTATCTTCACGAAGTTTAGCGTTTGCAGCCATCTTGAATTTAGTCACGATAAGTCGAGCGACGAGTAAGAATGAACAGGTATGATAAGGAATCAGATTCCAAAAATAATTCAGTGGAAATGCATGGATTCCAGTTTCTTCCAGTAGCAGCAACTGGAATCCATGCATTTCCACGGAATTATTTTTGGAATCTGCGTATTTAGGGTCATTAGTCTCCAGTGTAGGTGGCTTAGCTTAACATAGCTTAACATAGAAAAAATACGATTACAAGATAAACATTCAAAAAAAAAATACTAGCTCACCAGGATTCAAGTGATTAATACATTTTCATCTGTTACGATGGTCCAACGAGGTCTTTGTTCAGGAAGTGGTTTATCTGTAACAGTTATCAGGATAATAACGTTGTCTTTGTTAAGTGACTTGGCAACCTACATAATAAATAATTATTTGGGGTTAGCGACTCACCAGGATTGAAGCTTTTCGGTCAAAAAAATGTGTTTGATTTCTGTTTGGTCAATATTATTCTTGTTTTGATTAATATTCTTCTTCTATCTTTCCGTATCATTCTCCTATCCGTTCCGACGTCTGTCTTTAATTTGAAGAAACAGTTAGCAGTTGTTTCAGAGAGGGTTAAAGCGGAGCGAGAGGCGCAAACGTTCGACAATTTCCGCGTTCGATTATTGCAAGGGGGAGGGGGGGGAAATCCCCCTTTATGCAGACCAGAGTAAACCCTTGCTGCACTAATGTCAATGGAGACTTGTGGAATTTTATCAATAAATTGGTCATCATGTCTTTCTGGATTTGTTGAGGTTTTTTTGGAAAATTGTGTCATAATCTGTAAGTGTTTTGGATCATTTCAAGCCTAAAATTGTAATTTTTTAGTGTTCGGATTTGTAATAAAATAACTTAATATCAGACCATGCTGCTGCCAGTTACTGTCCGGTTGTTAGCTAGCTAGCCTCTTAGCTAAGGTAACATTTTAAACGGAGAAGTGTAATTTCTTTGAAATGACAACTAGCTGAATAACATTACTGACATTAGTTAAAGCGGATAGTTTATACTCAAGTGAATTTGCAACAGTATATTAAGTTTAAGCGAAGTCCTTCAACTACTAGTCACTAGTCGCACACAAATTTTTCGCATTTCGGCACTGTTATTTCGTATCGTATCTGGTGTGTACGGGCCTTTATTGTTTGATTGTTTGAACCGGTCTCGTGCGCCCTCTTGGGGTCACCAGAGAACTATTGGTACATCACAATGGGCAAGTTGGCTATCCATGTGGGTTACATTCTCCGCCTCTAAACCGCATCAGTCTCTGCATGCGTCTAAAAACTATTTAGTAGTGATAAGTTGGCTATCCATGTGGGTTACATTAGCATTCCTTGCGTGACAGTTCTCTATGTTTTTCTCATGTGGTTTAGGCTACTCAAACGCGGCAGCAGCCTTTTTTTGCAGGATATGTTGGTCTCGCTGTTCTTTAGATCTTACACTAGAGCCTTTCGCTTTTGAGCCCCGCTCTCATATTTTCTTTCTGACATTTTCTAAAGGACTCTAACAGAACTGTAGCCTAGGCCTATGAATGACTCATTTTATTAAACCTAATTTGACGTGAACTTCATATTTACCCAATCAGCGCCTTGCTACTTTAAATATTCATTTTGGGCCAATGAAGTTAAAGTTTTATTCTCTTATGTAAATTTGAATGAATTATTTTTTATTATTTTTATGGCCAATGGGGCCACCCCTGGCAGGCTGGAACATGTGGGGCCCCTAGGCTGCAGCCATATCTAGCCTATGCATTGATCCGCGCCTGACCACTGCACGCTTTGCAAAAGCTAATGGGGATCTAAATAAAAACAAACAAACAAACACCTTGTTCTTAGACACATTTTTTAATGAACGCATTCTGGGTCCAATTACTTTGACCATTCAGCAGTTAGTGGGATATTTTTTTTTTCATGATGGGACGAAATATGTGCTTCAGTTATAGATCACATTAATTGCAGCATCTACCAAAGCACCGTCCCCAAAAAGGTTAAAAATGCACTGAAGCACCTCAGGTCAGTCACCAACACAAGTCACAGCGGGAACTTGGATGACCAGTATGTGAAATTGGAGCATACCGGACATCATGTTTTATACTGTTGTGGTTATTGGACATGACTTTCATAGTCAATATGGCTTGTCTGACACTGCAATCTGACACTGCAAAATTACTCTTGAGCTGTCGGCCAAGCCTCACGCTTGTGTCACCTCTACTGACTCTAACACGATGTGTCTGAGTTTGGGAGAAGAGAAAATTTCCCTAGTGATGTATGGGCACTTCTGATGACGATTGGCTTAATTTTAAACTATACTAAAAAGAGCTTGGTATAAGAATTAAAAGAAGAGTTTACTGCTTTCCCAAAGTCCTTAAAATAATACAGAAATACAGTATTTAAAGCTGACAATTATTACAGAATAAGCATGTCACAGCAGCACATGATATGTGCCCATACATTCACTTAAAGCTGTGTAATATTGTCATAGCTAACATTATATACTGAGCTCTTTTTAAAATGTGATATTCAATGGAAGATTAGAGAACAACACAAATGATGGCTCCAGGTTTTCAGAATCAACAGGGTTATACCAGCTACTTTTAATGATGATGCTGATTGCTGATGACAAGGGTTAATATTTGCTTGGATAATTAGTTTGCTGAAAACCATACAAAAAACCCCAATAGGTTTTATGTCGATGTCTTCTGTAGATTCTTTGTGACACGACACCAATGCTAAAACAAATTAAATGGACAGTAGGCTATTTATTTGGTAGGACGTCTGGCTTCCTGAAAAGGATGCTCATGGTTAATGAGGCACTTGTATATTCCACCTGAATGACTCTTAAAAAAGGGAAACATCTCGACAAGAAATGTCAGAGACAGACAGAAATGTCAGAGACAGACAGCTTAACTATTGGTCTCTTGGATCTTATTGTTCTATTTACTTGTACTTGTAATACATCTAGCTGGCGAAACACCCTGTCAAAAAAGATTGCATTCACACACGCACAGCACGACAGAGTTAGGCTATGGTGTTGGGTGCACGGCAAGCTTAAACCGGTTAAGCTGTTGAGGGAAGAGATCAGTATACCAGCTAAATCATCCTCACAGGTACATTCTATGCATTGTTTTTTCTTCCAGATGATCGCCTGGCTAATTTGCCATGAATACAGCACTGGTCTAAATGTGTCATGTGATTTGGTCTATTGCTCCCAGAGGTTCTGTGGTGTGGAATGCACATGAAAAAAAGTACTGTACAGTGTCAAGTACGTTACAGTACTGTAAGGCATGGATTTATCATGTCAACACAACCAGATCTGAAATGATGGCCCAAACGACTTCTATTCGCTTTACCAGCTAAAGAGATACAGGGATTAGAAACAGATCAACAAAAATGGAAAACCAAAACAAACTACAATTACTTAAACGGGTCAAATTATGCAACACTCATTTTTACTGTGCTTTTGTAATTCCATTTGGGTCTCTGATGTTTCTACAAACACTCCAGGTGTTTTTGTGGTTTAGTTGAGAGGTTGATTATCAGAAACTATGCGCTTCTGTGTGCTAGTCAGAAATCTCCCTTATTGAGATAATAAGGACAATAAGGGAAATTTGAATATTACTACACCCAGAGCCATATAGGGCACTGACTACCCACCCCCATCTGAAAATTCCCACCCTCTAGGAACTTCCTGTCGAAGATCCTCCATTTTGGTCGTAGCCATTTGTTTCCAAGTGGGTAGGCGAACCTTCGGAGACCGTTGCCACTATGGGCGTTGCCACTACTATGAGGCTAGATGTTAACCACTTCCAGCTACCATTCCCGAAACCCATTCATTTTGGCGTCACTTTGACATCAATTACATCTGAAGCGTTTTAAGCCTTTATGAACCTTTTCTATTTTCAGAGAAATACAACATTGTGTGATTGGCGTCATCACCACACAGCAAAAAGTGTTTCCAAAAGTTTTCACATGATTTTTCTTAAAGAGGGTTATGCTTAGTTAAGCAGTATAGAATTTCGAACCGAGTGATATCATTTGTTATGCTTTAAGAAATGAACCATGCTTGTTCCCACCATGAGTGTGTTAGGTAGGCCTATTGAGCATGCATACTGTAACAACTGTGGCACAACAAATTCAGCATGTTTCATTTCAAGACTTCATATCAAAGTTCTCTTCCTTTAACATTAATGTTGCAATAATAAGTACTGTATGAATGCCTACTCTCAGTACATGTCTGTGTACATCACAATCACCTTGAAATACATGAATATTTCGGCCTAAGCCCAATCAATTTCATCGGAATTACTTGATCAATTTGGGTTATCACAGCATGAATTAATTTTGTAAAACGAAGGAGAAATGCTGGACTTTCCATAGACATTCCATTAATGTGCAACCGATGTACACAATAAAATCAAGTAAATCCAGCAATTTATTTTTTTCAGTGTTTTTTTCAGTTCTTCGTAAATCCTCTTATAAGTATAAGTATATATACTCTTTTGATCCCGTAAGGGAAATTTGGTCTCTGCATTTATCCCAATACGTGAATTAGTGAAACACACTCAGCACACAGTGAACACACAGTGAGGTGAAGCACACACTAATCCCGGGCGCAGTGAGCTGCCTGCAACAACAGCGGCGTTCGGGGAGCAGTGAGGGGTTAGGTGCCTTGCTCAAGCGCACTTCAGCCGTGCCTACTGGTCGGGGTTCAAACCGGCAACCCTCCGGTCACAAGTCCGAAGCGTTAACCAGTAGGCCACGGCTGCCCCCAAAAAGTAGGAGAGCCTACAAAAGGTTCTTGTGAGAACATACATTTGTCCATTTCTCCTTAGTTAGGAAAGAGAGCAAAATGCCTTCAAATGCCTTAACACCTTAAAGAAGCCCTATGCAGGTCTGGTTATTCCTTCGCTGTTTCTGGGTTTTCGCCTGATTTGGGCTCGCATTTTTCACGACATAGCTCCCCCTGCAGCTTCAGTAGCAAGTGACTGCTACGCTAAACCCCCACTAGCTAGCGTATAGCCATCAATAAACCAAGCTAAACACATAGGGCTCACAATAAAACGGTCGAGCAAACACATTGCTCAAGAGACTATCAAATCACATTACAAAAACGAAGTTCACTAAGGGTAGGCTACTTACAATTTCAACAGCAACAAAGCCAAGTCGGAGTCCGTTTTGCAGTCTTCTTAGAAACTACAATCTGACTACATTTTCGAGTATTGCCGCCAAGTTACATCCGGATGTGTTCGGACCGCGACCAGAAAGTTGCATATTCGTTTTTTCCGCGAAGAAGCACTAAGGGGAGACGAAGCACCCACCAAACGACCCAAAAAGTGTTGTAGAACCATCAGAACATCTCTCAACCTGCATTATTAAGGTCATATTTGCTAAAATTGTTGCATAGGGCCTCTTATTAAATAGAACCTCTATTAAAGTCAGAACACATTAGGGTTGCCAACTTTCTGATATGAAAATACGGAACGGGGGTAATACACTTCCGTAAGTACACCGGCATCCACTTCAGTTAGTGTGTATTGAAATTATGTATGTATTATTGTACTAAATAGTGCATCATTTTACAAAATTGTGAGTTATTATTTACTAAAATGCGCACATAATATACTACATTCTATAGCCACTAGCCTACTCATTTTCTATCTGGTGCAAAACAAGAATCATTTCGATACAAAAACACTTGATAAAGAAATAACTGTTTGTAGCCTATTATACTTAAACCAAATAACTCTGAAAACTGAACTGGCGGATATGCTGTCATAGAAAAAAATATATTGAACATCACAAGCAGCTCCAGAAGCTCTGAATTTGGTGAAGCCTTATTTTATTTCTGGCTTTTTTTGGGCTATTCTGCAGCAAGTAGGCTAGCCTATTTGTTTATCTTGCAAAGATGCACTGTAAAACTGATGACAAGACATGTCATCTCACGCTACGCTATCAGCGTAATATACGTGACTCATTCTCTGTTGGGATAGTGATGACAGACTAACTGAGAGGGATAAATGACAGCAGCAAAGTTTCCCTTTCTTTCATACAAATTGTGTATTTTTGGTTCATAGTCTAACTTATAATACTGATCTGTCATGGATTTGCACGAGTTGATTCTCAATAATACGGAACAAAATGCGTTCCGTATCAGTTCAATACGGAACACATCTTTTTCCTTGCAAATACGGGACGATTTCGTATTTTACGGAACGGTTGGCAACCCTAGAACACATCATAGAAGACCATCATCCACATCTCTAAACTTGACCAGAACCCTTTACAACAATAAACCAACTGCTTTGTGACTATTTTGCACATTTATTTTTGACTGCAAATCACACACACACACACACACGCACACACACACACGCAACATTAGCAAATATGCAGTGCACAATATAAGGATATGGAAAATGGTATTAACAAGCTCACAGAAAAACAACAAGAATATTAGAGGATTAAACTCAGCCATGACAAGTTAGGAGGGAAGCCTGGAGGACCCGTGCATGCACTGCACTCACAGACACATACATGCGCACACACATATATGTGCACGCACACGCACACATACACGCACATACGCATGTGCACACACACACACACACACGCACACACATCCGCATGTGCATACACATACAGCACACACACACACACACAACCTTTAATTGATATGCCCTCAAGATCCTTGTAATTGTTGTGGAAAGTAGATCATTGAGGAGACTATAAGTGCACTGAACACTTGAAGCTTTTTCTGCTCCACTTCCTCCAGCACACAAAAAATGGTCTGAAGTCCAATCTACATATGCATTATATAACCTGTCTCTCCTCCCAGGGCCAGCTCACCATACATCAATGACCAACATCTGCACTAATGCAGCAGCGCAGTGTCAGAGAGCTCAGTCCTTCCACGTCATTCTCTTTTGATCGTATTAAGTTTAGGTCATCTACTGTAGATGTACGGGAACAGCAACATGAATAAATTGGATTAACAAAGCTGTTTCACGGCAGAATTCTACATTAGTAATATGTGCAAATATTACACTCTAAAAAATGCTGGGTTATTTTTTCAACCCAAACGCTGGGTTGAGGCTGTTGGGTCATTTTGTTTGGTTGTTTTTACTCATTATTGGATCATTTCTGTAACCCAGCTTGCTGGGTTGATAGTATATCACTGCTGGGTTGATAGTTTAAGGCTGTGCTCCCTCCTGTCCCCCACCTGACGTGGAGTACACTACCCAGCACCAGGGTGACTTCAACACAGCTGCATAGTTATTTGAAGGTCGAGAAAAAAAATCGTCAGGCAGGCATATTCTTTCAACCGTCCAGTCCAGCAGCTGTCAACATGCAATGGGAAATCAGGTGATTTCGAAGGTATGTATCTGCTTTTATTTATTTATTTATTTTTATCCAGACGGATTTTAAAAGTCCACCCAGAGACATAGGCCTACCCTTCGTGATATCAAGGAATATTCTGCCTGCCAATTTCGTTCAGCTTCAAGCAGGCTAACAGGTGTCATTAATAGAGCGTCACAGTCCCGCCCCTCCTCCGAGAGAGCTTAGTTTCCGGAAGTAAATTTCCCATTCATTTCTCCCATTGACATTTTGGAAAAATCCGTATCTAAAGAGTTTTAGAGCATGTCTTAGGCTAATCAGCTACGGAGTAACTCATAAGCATACAACATATCATTTCGAGTGAAAAAACGAAGAGAAAGTCCAAAAAAAGTCAAAGGTACAAGACTGTGTACATATTTTCATTTTCGAGCGAAGGAACTACTCATCCCATAAACCACCGTGCGCAAAATCATTTCCAACCGGCGACAGCACGCAAACTCACCACACAACTTTGTAGGTCTTGTCTCTCATGCTGGCGCTTACAAAACCCACAAGCTAACCCTCGGACACACAACAGTCAATAATGTGACCCGATTTAAAGTGGTTTTCACCCCTTTGGACACTTGATTTCGTCCTTGAAACAGTGAAATATTCACGGGGGCATGGACGGTTTGCTAACCATTTTACTACAGTGTCTAGCTGCTAGCCGGTGGTAGCATCCAGCTTGCATGTGCTATCAGCTAGCTAGCTAGTTCAAAAGTTGAAGTATTTAATGAGATACAGGGCTTTTTATGCCTCGACTAAGTTGATGTTTCCTATAAACAACAATTCATGTTCATAGAAACAACAAGGTCACTAAAACATTATATTAATGTTAGCAGCATTATAATGACATTCTAATGTCTGAAAGGCTAATGATTAGCCTACCGGCTACCTGAAAAGTGTTTAAACTAGCATTCAGTGTTTTACTTGATGGTGTATTGGCCCTGACTAAGTTCGTGTGATATATAAACCACAATCCTTGTTGATACACAAGTACCAATGTTCGTCTAGAAAGTTTTTATTCACATTAAAGATTTTCGCCATAGGCAGTAAAAGACTCCACCATCTTTGTCAATAATTTTCGCTGATAAAGTTTCAAACTATGATCATAACGGCCTTTCCACCAATCAGAGGCATCACTGTGGGATTGTTCAGGATTGTAGGTAATGAAGTACTTATCCAAGACATCGGTTAGTGCCCCTTGAATTTTCGCCCTCTATATGACCATATACAATCGCTTAGTACAGCTGTAGCTGGTTTTGAGTCTACCATGTGCAGTTAAGTTTTTATGGCTTATACCCGAATTGTCAATGGTCCTTCAATGTGTGCAGTAAGCTCCACAGGATGTTCTACCAGTCTGTTGTTGCCAGCGTCCTCTTCTATGCAGTAGTATGCTGGGGAGGAAGCACAAGGAAGAAGAATGTGGGGCGAATTGACAGGCTGGTAAGGAAAGCTGGCTCTGTAGTTGGAGCTGAACTGGAGTGCATCACTTCACTATCTGACAAAAGGACCCTGAACAAACTGATCAACATCTTGGACAATGAGTGTCACCCACTCCACAGCACTATTGTTAAGCAGAAGAGCCTGATCAGCTGGAGACTTCGTTCACTGCCTTGCACAACTGACAGACTGAGAAAGTAATTTGTCCCCAGGGCCATTGAACTGTTCAATGTTCAAGTCTCCAGCTGATCAGGCTCTTCTGCTTGACAATAGCGTTGTGGAGTGGATGACACTTAAATATCCAAACTTTTCCTTGTAACCGTCTTTATGTGGCTCTTCTGAGATTAAACAAAAATACATTTGGTAAAAGTGGCTCTCCAGGCAAAAAAGGATGCCGACCCCTGTGTTAGGCTAATGGTAGGCTAATGTTAGTGTTATCAGAGCCCGTCTACGGAGAGCCTGGCCACTCCGTATTAAGTCCCATTGTACCGAATTGTGGTTGCAGTTCCACCAGAGTTCCACTGGGGGCGATCGCCATGAGTGCAGAATAAATGGGAGTCAATGGAGCTAGACGGCTAAATTTGTCTCTTTCACCTGATTGTCGTTGACAAATCTCAGATTTGATTGTAGTTTGTATAACTTCAACATGGGTTATAGGTCAAAAGTTAAATGAACGAGTACTTATGGCCTTTTGATTTCTTACAGGTTGGGTCGTTGTTGCCCATAACATGCTAGCATTGTGCTAATGAATGACGTCATTGACACGTTTGAAAGGCTTTTTAGAACAATTAAGTGACCAGTGCAACCAGTTCAGAAATCGGAAGTTTTCCGAGAGTGGCAGTTCTCCCCTTATTAGACATTCTATGGTGTTATCAAGCTCATCTGACATAAATGCACGTTTTGTATTACCGGTATTATGTTTAAAACAACTCCATAATATTAGGTGGTCATGGTTTCCGAGTGTTTTGGACTAATAATTTGTCTCCTGGTGGATTTTTATGTCTGTCAACATTATTCACTGGTAATGGTTCATGAAAGTCTTGATTTAAAGTTCTGTAGGCTTAAAATTCACTCTTTTTTTTCTTTGATTGACAGGGCTGACCCCCAAAACGGACTTTGAAATATGCCTGCCTTCATGGAAGTATCACATGCATTTTATACTAGGCTATCTATTTAAAAATAAAGAAAACTATCAAATAAATAATGATGTCGAACTGTTTTATTTTATTGCATGGCTTTTGATGGCCATTTAATATAGACTGTCTATATCAGGCCTAAAGCTGTTAACAGAAGGTGTGACTTTCAAGTAAGTAAATACAAACTTTGAGTTATTAAAAGTTTGTACAAGCAGAGTATTTTATGGGATTTGGTTACATAACCCAAACATTATGTAACTTTAACTAAACAGTTGTGTCAACATAACCCAACATATTGGTTAATTTTCAACCCAGTTGTTGGGTTAAATTTAGTAACCCAATTTGCTTGGTTAAGATAACCCAATGCTGTGTTGGACCCCATTTTACTCAGCGGCTGGGTTGAAGTTTGGGTTGTTTTCAACCCAGCATTTTTTAGAGTGTAAGTATACATGCCAAAGAATGCTAGCCTGGCCTCGGCCTGCCTACGCACTTCCGCTCGATTTCTTTTCCCTACAGTACTCTCTGCGAAGTCTGGCTTCCAGGCTAAAAGAATGAGGTTCCAATTTTTTTTCTGTCATAAGTGCATCAAATCGTATTTGTTCACCAGATTTCAATGGCAGATCATATCTCAAATGTAATGGCATAGATTTCACCTGTGGCTTAATATGCTTGACAAAAAATTAGAACTGAATGCAAAAAACAACACAAAACATTGCTGACCTTATTAATTTATTGACTTATATTCTTGTAGAAATTCAACACCATCACATGAATACACAATTTACAAACATTATATTTACAATGTCTTTATATTTGTTTAAGGCAACAATGGCATTTCTATTCAAACTAGATGAGATGCAATTATACACACCTACTCACTGACAGACAGACACAGTACATTGTTTCATCTTAGAAAAATGACTGAGACACTTTGTCACAGATACTAGTTTAGTATCATTGTGTCGTATCATTAAAGTAAATGGAACTCTCAATGTGTACAACAGTAGACATACAATAGCTAATATTCTAGTATATGTACTGTATACCTAACATCTTTGGTCCAATTACTCCTCGGTGGGGACTCATTGGTGGCCTTAGAATACACAACACAACATCAGAGCAAGGCTTGGAGAGTACAAGTGCTTGTTGGTTGTTTTATGTGGAGTGACTGTGCATTGCACTGGACTGTCTTCAATATTGTTATTTTTCCCTTCTGTTGAAGTTTACATCATGTAGGTCAATGTTTTCTTCTTTGTTTACTTGTCTAATGATGTGTTGAGCATCCCTAGGCACCCTCAGGATCCAGACGAACCAAATAGGTGGAATAGTTGATTGTTCATTATCCATAAAAGTGCATTATGTACAGTAATGGTGATCTGAGTCAACAAAAAAAAAAAAAAAAAAGAAGTTGGGGACTCCCATACTCCACATCTCTTTAGTTTGATAAATTAAGATATTTCACACTTCACAGTATTTAGTAATTAATATAAAACAAGAGGTATTATTACATATGTACAACCTACAGTATTGTCCTGCTGGTAATGTATGTGTGAATGCTAGAATGGGCAGAAGGAACAATTTGATCCACTAATCCACAAAGCAGCCCACAGTAGGCTGCTTTTGTTTTTTCATACTCCATGCACCTGAGTGAGGAGAGCTTGGGGACATTCCTTTGTGTCTAAGTAAAGGATTATGGTGGCCCTACACTGCCATCAACTTTTCATTTGAATCGTGAACCCGTTTTGGTGAAATATTTAGTTACTATATTTTTCTTGAGATCTCAACATTTCGAAACACTATTTTCCTGAAATAATGACATAATTAAATAATTTGAAATACTGAGAAAATTATAGGTCAACACTGTTTACCCATAAGAAATTAATACTCTAATACTTATGCTCTAGGCTAAATGGTGGCTGAAATGTATAGTCTTGCTTGAGAGAAAATCCACATGAGAAACCTCGGGATATGACAACCTATTTGGATTGTTTGAAACGTCAACCTATTTGAGGTATTGGATGACTTCACATGGACCTATAGTCAAACACCAAGCACATAGCTTTTACTTTTATGATGAGAAAGTTAATCAAGGTTTGTTTTAATTCAGCTGTATGACACATTAGAAACCTAGTCTCCCAAGGCCCCATTGGGAAACTTATCATCAATATATTCTGTTGCAACGTCAAGCTCACTTTGCCAACAAGCCGTCTTCTTGGTTACGTGTCCCTGATATACAGTAGACGCCCAAATGCAGATATAGAAAACAGAGTTCTTGAGAAACATGTCAAGATCTCAACAAAATGGGGCCATTATATAAGTTTGAACTGATCTCACAACTTTGGGCTTCCATACACAATGACTTGCACTTGCAATATAATAAATACCAGGACATTTGAGGAAATCAGGCAGAGGAAGTTCACTGTGCAGAAGCCTTCAGAAATGTTTGCTAGGATTTTACGGACACTTAAAGCTATGACTAACTGAAAAAATTCTGTAGTGATTATGATTATGAAATGCCATGTTTACATAATTAGATAAAAGGGCAAAAGTCTACAAAACTTGTTTGGCTGTTATATATTGGCTTTAAATGAATCTAAACTGTGTATACTGTAAGTCCGAGATAGTTAACATTGAACCTTGTCAGACACCTAGGATTTCAAAGATTTCAAAGATTTCCTATAAAAGAACTAAATACTAAATGCACAATTTGAGGGGTCACCATTATTCTGGTGTCCATATTCCTTCACTATAAAATCTTGCCTGGAATGAAAATGGAATGGAACACAGGATGATCCATATATCCACTTTACTTGGGAAATGCAATAGTAGTAGTATATCATTTAAAACTAGAAACATGTTAGTTTCCAATCTTCTGTGATAAACCCTAATTTTCTTGTATTGGGGCTGACTACTACTAAAACATATAACTTTTTCTGGAATTCCGATATCTGCAAGTGTACTATACTAAATGTTCTCTGGTCTGATGAGGACATCCTGTACCTTATTGTGATACTAGAGTTCACTTGCAATAAAGCTATTCTTTACACAGAGCTTAACCTTGACCCTGATTAAAGTCAGAACTGATGGATTTGAAGACTGACAAGACTTTAATCTACTCCGTCCTTTTTCTTAAATCGCAGACAATCTTTTGACTTTCTAAAAAAATACTCTTTGTGATACAAGAGCATTCAGGGTCGTCCTGTCAGAAAATCAAAGACACGTTTGTCCAGATAATGGAAATAATACAAATGAAGGGCAGCCTGATTCACACTGAGCAACTCAGTTATCCACGTCCGTCTTGCCCACGGGGCTTTGACAACAAAGAGGAACATCAAATAAGACAGGCAGCACGGAACTCAGGTAACACTTTACATGAACTCGCCACTGGGCTTACATAACCCTGCCACAGTCTTAACACGATGACGACGAAACAGTGATATAAACGACAGCTGTTAAAAGTTTGTGAGATCTAAAAGCAACTGGAGGTGACGTTGGCAGTTTTCTTGCTATGTTCCATTGGACCTGGCCTTCCGCCACATCTGTTAAACCTCCTGTGTGTGCACATACACAGACTAATTGGCAGGCAAGTCTTTGTGTCTCTTTGAAGGCTTCCTGTGTGGAGACTGACTGTGTTGGCATTTTAGTTGCTGATGATAGAGCATATGAGAAGGCCAGACACGTTGTTTTCTCTCGGCATCAATTCTCAGCCTGTGTGCAAAGTCAACTAGCTGAAGTAAAACAAAAAAAGAAAAGAAAAGCGTATACAATATTTTACATGATCAGTGTGTTGTCTTACAAGATCAGGAGATGTCAAGTAATATTCATTTGACAATGGAGCAAAAAGCTTTTTGTTGAAGCTATTATCGGGTAAAAAAATAGATGGATGTTGGAGTTCCAACATTTATGGGATGGATGGTGGGTTTGTTGAGAATGACCACAAACACCAAATGGGCACTGATTTCTCAGAATGACACCAGGCAGCATGCCACAGCAGGAATTATACTGGATTGGACAGTCTGAAACAGTACAGAGAGACAGAGAACTGTAGGATAAAAAGGTCAATTTGTATTCCTAGTGCTTAATGTTCCGTTCATTCTTAATCTCAAAAGTCTCAGAGGCAGACACACAGTGCAGTGGCTTTTTCCCAACCAATCTGCAGTATGGACTCCTGGCATGGACACATTCAGCCGCTCCTTTGCTTGCTCGCTTACTCACTCACTCACTCACTCGTCACACTGCAGTGGTCTGCTTAATACTGTGGAAGCTGATGCGCGTGGGCGATGTGGGGATGGACATGGCACGCGCCACCCGCACCCGTAGTGCATGGTTGTCTTGCCAACGGTGCCACCTTTTTCGGGTAGCCGAGCGCACCTGTGGCATGAGAAGACAAAGAGGTGAGAGGTGTTCCATTATACAAAACACATGTCTGTTGACCACTTCCATCTAACATAAATATGTTGATGGATAGATCCCTGTCTAGGAATAAAGCCTCCTCTGCTCCGCTCTGGAGATAAAGTGGGCTTGATCCCTGGATCTGCTTAGTTACTGGATGGCCCTTAGGCCTGTCTCTGGCCCTTTGACCCTCACTAGACTCAAAGCCCCTGTTTTAGCATGCAACTTTAATACGGCGTGACAAAGCGCCATCTTCCGGAATAATCCACAGCAGAACAGAGCCATCTCCCACGGACAGTCAGTGATGGCTCTAGAGAGATGGCCGCAGGCACCAGGGCTTTAAGGGCAATTTAAACAACGATTCCGTCTGGATCCAAATAGGGCTACATTACAGTTTTTTTCAATCGCTAACAAGCGCTTACCCATACTTCAGATACTTTTTCTAAACTCTTAACACAGACTCACACCTACAAAACACAATTGGCCAAATGGATCATTTTCTTCTCAAAAACACATTTTGTTAAATATATACTAACTCTTCATTTCAAAACAGAACACATATTTCTCTGCACACACTAACTTTACCAAAACACTGGAAATCTGACTCAAAATGAAATTATTCTGTCAAAGAATAACACTTGTTTTCACTTCACAAGGTACATGCAGTCAATCAAAGTACACCAGGTTTCAAAATACTGGCTATTGTTGACATTACGAAAACGGCATAGACTTTTATGTTTCAGTTTTACAGGTATTTGCATGCAAAACATGCTCTATCCACAGTTTTTAACCTACATTTTTTGGTTGGGAACTGTATGTCCACATGTAACGTTCACAGTCCTTGAGCAAGGCACCTAACCCCTCACTGCTCCCCGAGCACCGCTGTTGAAGCAGGCAGCTCACTGCGCCGGTATTAGTGTGTGCTTCACCTCACTGTGTGTTCACTGTGTGCTGTGTGTGTTTCACTAATTCACGGATTGGGATAAATACAGAGACCATTTCCCTCACGGGATCAAAAGAGTATATAAACTTATACTTATATACATTCAAAAGCATTCCAGTAAAAAGCAAATCAGTATTTTCCCCTTTACTGTTTACTACAGGAGGTACAGTAGAAATACTGTTTACAGTATGATAGAACAGAAAAAAGTTTTACAGTATTGCTTACAGTGAACAAAATATCCATGAAACACACAAGAGCATTCTGAACAAAAAACAACAGCAAGAAGCCCAGATAAAAAGGGGTGGAACTAAAAAAAGCACAAAATTACTGTATCTAATCTCTGCGATCTTCAGAGTTAGGCCACATGTTTTCATCAATATCACATCTGATATTATCCAAGGCGATGCACCTGAGATAAAACTATTTGGTAGCAGAAGCAGAGCAGAAGCAGAGGTTTTGATAGTGTATCTAAGGTTTGGAATATTGTGTTTGCTATTGTGGGATGTTGTAACATTCGTAAATACTACAAAAACAATCCATAGTTTTGTTGGGAGGTAGGCCTATAGCTTGTCTGTTAAGAAAATGTAAGCATTGCGGAAATGTGTTCACTGACTGCATATGTGTGAAAACGACATGAAATGTGTGAATGGTATGGCCACAAAAGACAGATGCTGTGCTAATTGTGTTTAGAGTTTTGAAAATGTGACAACTGGTTAGACAAACGCTTGTTAGCAACTGAAAACATTTGTAAATAGGGCTCCATTCCTCCTCTGCATCGGACTGTCTTCCATATTCAAATCAAATACACTACAATACTTGAATGAGCCGTTAATTGTATTAAACTGCAATCTGTGTAATAATCTAATAGTCTTAAGAGATAAAAACCAATCATGACAGCTATTTATTATTAATGCATTATGGCCACAATTAGGGTCAAATAACAACAAATTTCCATGAACATGGTATGTGTACATTACCATGTTGATGCATTACATGGCATGTGTAATTTATTTATTTACTACTCTGTTTTAGTTTTTCCCCCTAAAGCACTTTTAAGGAGACCCATGCTCTTGCATCTCTAATAATATCAGAGTTAGAAACAGAAATGCGGATCCTGACCCATATACAATGGCGTACACTAGAGGTCTGCGCGGGACTGATTTTTCAATACCGCTCCCGCAATATTCTGTCCCGCTCCCGCATTAATGTGTCATTTTTAGTCCCGCTCCCACCCGCATCTGTAACATGATGTCCCCCTCCCGCCTGCTAAAGCCCGCATGCAGGAGGGATAGCCTATTCAGCTTTTCTTTCTGTCTCATGAAAGGAGCACACACACCTGAGAAAGACTCCAGATATCAGTTTCTTGGTTCTGAATGTAGGCTAACAACTGAAGTAGGCCTAGTCTGGTGCCCTCTTCCTCTGTCATGCTTTCGATTTCGAGTTTTGACAATGAGCAGCACCTAAACGACAATATAGGCTATAGGCCTGCTATCCGTCAGTTATGCTTAAACCCCGTTTTTTAATGCTGCCTAACAGAACATCCAGCTGAACTATAGTTATGAACACTACTTTAATAATTTCCATATTTAATTTTACGCACATATTTAATTTGCGGGAGTGCAGTAAATCATCGGTTTGTCCCGCACCCACGAACGCACCTCTCTCATCCCGCCCGCTCCCGCAAAGAGCTTTCAAAGGTTGTCCCGCGCCGCACTCTAGAGTAGGCTATGGGGGTTCTGGATTTCCAGGCTACATAAACGTGGTTATACTGAGCAAATTGACCACAGCACTGTAATTGTCTCTATCGACTGTCATCCCAATCTTTTCTGACCATACTGACAGGAGCTAAGTTAGGAATATACAGCTGGGCATACAGTAGGTACCTGGCTACGATGCATCCTAAACACCAGGCTGGACATTTCTGCTTGCTAAATAGGTTTTTCTGCTGTTGACTCACAGTCTTTGGTGGCCCTGTCAGTGCTTTGTAAAATGTTGCATAAAGACCACAAAATGTCTACACAAAATAAATGTGAGCATCTGAGCTAACACTCATTCCCAAACACCCACTAGACTACTTCCTAGTTTCAGTCTTCAATTTCTTGCATTTCAACAAAGGTGTTTCAAGTAAGGAAGAGCATGATTTAGGCTACACAGGCTGATCATACTTGTAAAATATTTTGCTTGCATATAGGGAGAGCCATTAAGTATAAACTGCTCACAATATAGTTTGTGGCAATGTGGTTATCACAGAACACAGACCTCTTTTATTCTTACTATTCTTTCTATTCCATCCTTTACTAATCTTTCATTTCTTAAAAAAATAAATTACTGTATATGAAGAGCCTTTTAATAGGACACTAGTTAGGCCTATTCAAAAACATAATGCCCCACCTTGATTAGAACCTTGTTATGGGAGAACATTTTACATTGGGTTTGTTAAAAATGACTATCGGCGACATATGGGTTATTGGGTTCGTTTTTTGAAAAACTCAAATATCGAAATCAGTATCGGCCTTCAAAGGAGATGGAGACCAATTCACACACACACACACACACACACACACACACACACACACACACACACATCCACACGCACACATCCACACGCACAGATGCACACATTCACATAAACATCCACACACAAACACACACACAGGCACGCACACACTCACACATTTGCACGCACGTACACACACACACACACACACACACACACTCATTTACATACACAAAAGTTGCAAGAGTAAGGGATGGAGTAGGAGATGCAGACAAACTGACAAGCGTGATTTATTTTCTCAGAGATTATGTAGGACAGGAGTGGTGGCCATATTTTGTGCCGCTATGCGGTACATCTAGTTAAATCAGCTTTAGTTTATGCGTGGCATGCTTTGCCTGCCATGTTGCACATCATACAAAATAGAATCTCAGATCTCTAATTCAGCTGATGACTGAACTGAGGATAACTCCAATTCAGTAACTCAGCTGACACGATGCTTTTTTGTGTGCAAATGTATAACTCTTTGCATGCAACTTGCTGTAGATGAAAATGATCCAAAATATATCAAAGCAAACAAACAAACAAACAATTAACAAACAATCAAAATATGAAGCCACTTATCTCAGCTAATGTGCCCATAAAGAGAATAGTGACAGGGCTGGTGAGTGTTTCTGTTTCAGCATATTAAATGTCTTCTGGGATAATAATGGGTTGACCTGCTCCAGCTACAGCAGGTGAGGCATTGTGGGTAAAGGGGCTTTATGTGTTCCACATGTCCTCTTGGCCTTGCTTATTGACAGACCTGCCACCAGGTGAACTCATGCATGAAATTACTCGCACTGTTTACCTACCTCTCCATTAAGGAAGCAGTAAAATACTGACACAAAGAAACCCTGGGAAAAAAAACAACAGCAGAGGATTATTGCCCATCCAGAGACACTCCACACAGACACCATGCCACTGCAGACCTCTCATAACCATAGTGGGGAGAGATACACATTAATCTAATCACTGTATTGCTGTCACGTCATCTAAAGCAATTTAGAAAAACAATGTGAGATAACACACTTCTGTAGTCATGATTAGATATGGAAATATGACATTTAGATTCATTCATTAAAATCTGTGCAGCTGTAACATGTTATATTATGCATGGGCAGTATTTCAAACAGAACTAGAGCATTCACAATGCAGTACAGCATTAACTATCATAATGCAAGTGGGACACCAGGATGCAAACTTCTGACATGGCACAGCTTAAAAAGAAGAGATTTATTTCTCTCAGCTCTGCTCGGGCATGTCAATGAGGTGGAGGCAAACATTCGGACACACGACAGCGCCGAGCCATAAATAATAGGCAAATCCTGAAACTGAGTCGTCAGCTGGCTGTAGGGGACTCTCTGCAAACCATCAAACGCAGCTCGATAAAATGTTTTGGGGGAAAACAAAACTCTTTTTGCACTGAGCAAAAAATAATAAATAAATAATAATAATATATATAAAAAAAAAAATATATATATATATATATATATATATATATATATTCAGTGTTTCCCCTACAATGTATTCATCAAAAAAAAAAAAAAAACATAAAGTGAACTTCAGGAACAGCTGCCGTTCGTTCAGGTTTGATGTCAACAAATACGGAGCCCCGGATATGTCATGGGGGAAAAAAATAATAAGTTGTGGCCACGAAATAGCAATTCGTTCCCACAAAATTATAAGTTGTGGCCACAAAATAGCAATTCGTTCCCACAAAGTACTAATTTGTGGCCACGAAATATTAATTTGTTCCCACGAAATAGTAATTCGTTCCCACGAAATAGGTAATTTGTGGCCACGAAATATTAATTCGTTCCCACGAAATAGTAATTTGTGGCCACGAAATATGTAGTCTAACGTGCACTGGACAGCTGGGTGAGCAAATCGAGCGCCAGTAGAAGCCTGTCGTGTCTTTTCTCATCACTCCCCACCAGCTCTCAATTCTCTGGTTTGCAGTAGGGTACAACCGGGACGATTGAAACAGGGGACGAATTAAACATTCCGGTTTTCTCCGAGTGCAACGGTGATAGACAGACATCATTTGGACAAAACATAGAGCATATTAACCTCCGTTGCTCAGCCAAATGCCATCCTGTTACGTCCTGTTATCACGGAGTTACAGGCGATAAACGATTTCTGATGGTCACAAGTTTACTTCATTAGCGGTTTATTTTTTTTTATTATTAAAGAGTGTTTTTCATTTAAAGGTTTGACTTCATGCTTATTCAGTAGAGCATTTAGTGCTCTCCCCAATCCCAGACGTTCACATTGCATGTTTGTTTGTAATGGATGCAAAACAGCCTATAATGCTAAATGTCTATGGGGAGACGATTGAAACCTATTTGTCCCGACCAGGCAGAAAACCCCATTTATTCTAAGTCAATGCACACGTATCTGTGTTTATACTATATTTTATTCAGGTGAGACATGGAAAAGCAGTTTTAGAAAGATGCAAATATATTTGGGGCCATCAGGTAGGGGGTCGAGTTTTGCCATGTTAACCTATGGAGACTGACAGCCTGTGGGTCATGAAGGGCACTTATTTGGATGTGTGGTGGCTTTAACCACATAAAAACAGAGTGAAATAACATTTTGTACTATAGAAACATTATATAATTCGAAACATGCATTATTCTAGCTATATTAATGGCATTGTGCATGCTATTTCCATAACCGCGAAATACGCGCATCACCATGACGGCAATGAGTTGTTAACAGACATGAACCAAGACATAGCCCAGCAGCAATCTATCTAAAATAACACATACTTGAAGTACCATTCATGGTATGTTGTCAAATATTGAAGTTGTGGGAAGTTTACATACAGTAATTTAAGCTGTTTCATTTGTCCCAGCCACGAGGCACGAATGAAACATAACGCACGTTCGACTTCTCCTTAAATAACTCTTGAACGGTTTTGTTCAGAGCTGTAAATGCCAACTGTATTTGACAGAGGACAGATGTAGGTTGCTAGTGATAAAATATTAACTTTCAGTGTTTTACAATGTCTTTGTAAATTACGTTTCATTAAAAAGTGTTTAATTTGTCCCGGTTCTCCATCAGCCTCGGCGTTGCTCCTGACCGTCCATCTATCTCGGCACAGGTCCACCGGGTCAAGCGCACCTCTGCGACCTTGACGTTTTACAAAAGATAGAAGTGCCCGATATATGATTTCATCAGCGCGCGGCGTATGCAAATAATAACAAAGAAATGGAACAGTGATGGGTGTGTGGGTAGAAGGCGTGAGATGAGATGAGGATGGGGAAAAAGTGAGAGTGAGGAGGGGGGATGAAGATTCACCTTCAGCTATCTGATGCATGTTTTAATGGAAATGTTCACGGCCGCCTTATAAAAAAACGCAAACGAGAGAGACACGTTCAAGTCGTACCTACGCCGGTGCAGGGACCTGGCTCTTAATAGTCTGTGGAGATGCCTCTCGCTAATAATGAATCCCTCCAATGCCAGGCTTTTCAAAATGTCTTTGTATTTCATTCCCAGCCTAAAATAGCACTCTACCATACTATCCCTGTATATTGTGTGACAGCGACTGTTCCTGTTTGAGGAGTTGCGCTTGATTTGCTCATCCAGCTGTCCAGTGCACAGCCTATAGGCCTACCTATTTCGTGGCCACAAATTAGTACTTTGTGGGAACGAATTGCTATTTCGTGGCCACAACTTATTATTTTTCCCCCCCATGACATATCCGGGGCTCCGTAAACAAATAATAGTAGGCTAACGTTGAAGGTGCAGTCAGGGATTCCACAGGAGATCATGCTTGTTTGTGTTTATGTTTAAGTTTATTAGCAGATGCAATTTTGTGCAAAAAAACGTAGCCTACATTATGTTAACCAAGGAACCAAATTAAAACGCCAGCCAGGTAGCTAAGCCCTACCTTCAGTAGCCTATTCCCAGATAAGTTCCACGCATTGCTTCGTTTTTGTTTGTGATACAGGCAATGCTTTCAAGCCCTGTGTTGCTAAAATACCTAGGCTGTGAAACTAAGGTCTAGCTAGCCTATTGGTGGGTTTAATTGAATCTGAGTAATAGGATACGCAACCATTTACATCTGGAGATAGTTTGTAATTCCTGTAGAGCTCACCAAAGCTTTTTTGAGCATTTATTTTACCAAATGACATGGAAAACATAATTCATTTCATCCACATATTCTTATGCACCATGCACAACAACGCTACTAAATTAGCTTAAAACCGTGAGAATCGAGCAAGCCCCATGGGCCGTCACAGCCTTAAAGTGACAGGCACTCAATTCGACTTGCATAGCACCAATACAGTGTAATGACATGAAAGAGAAGTCTATATAGTTTATACAGTGCTGTGCAAAAGTTAATTAAAAAATAAAATAGGACATCAATTATTTTTGAATGTATCATGCATCATAAATAATTCTAAATAGTAATAGTTTGTACAGTGGCCTACAGTGTACAGTTGTACAGTGGCTAATTACTAATAATGTAAATGAAAAAGGTGAAAGAAAAACATGAATAATCCTGTTCAAGTACTGCAATAATCATGCTTTGTAAATGCTTGTGTTGATGGTTATGTCATAATTTGTAACACTCAATCTGAAAAAATCCACCAGAAGTCACCATTTAAGGAGACATTTTTTTCAACATTTTTTTTTTTTTTTTGGGGTTCCTACGATCAACAGCACCGCTGCTGGAAAAATTTCTAGGGGAAACACTGTATATATATATATATATATATATATATATATAAAATGCAGCTTGAACTGAATAAGGTTTTTGGGGTTGCTGTGCTGAGTGATAGCCTGTATAACATGCCTACTTCAGCAAAGACTGCGCTCACAAAGGAGACCAAGTGAAAATTGGTCTCTTTTGCTCATTGGAACAGTCATATAAAAAATAGATGCCTTTAAGGGGGATACATAATTTTTTTTATCTGGCAAAGATAGTGGTCATTGAGCTTAATGGGGTTAGGATCTGCTTTACAAATAACATATTTCAGTGGAGAATTATGCAAATAACCATGACTGCCAACAACAGTGAAGAAAGAGCCCCAATGCTGCACTGTGGCACCAGCAACAGAATGAGGGGTAGCCTAGTGTTTCTCCTAACTCTCAATAAAGAACTGTGATCAGAAATGTTGGAATTCATTCATATTCTCATCAGCGTGACAAGTTAATTTTTTTTGTGGAGAAACTGTCCACAATTTTAAAGAGTGTCACACATTTAGAAAAAATGAGCCCCAGCGGAGTGAGACAAATTATAGTATCACATGCCTGAAATATTAACTGAGTTATAAGGGGACATATTAATGAGGGGTGGTTAATCCCGTACAGAAGCCAGCACATGGACAGCAATGCCTATGCACTGAGCAACAACTGAATCATTTTGACTTGCTCCACATGAACCAGTTATTTTGTTAAAATCTCCTGATCTGAAAGGGGAGCGAAGAGAAGAAATACTCTTTTCTGATTGGCTGGAGGGGTGGCTATTAATTCTGAATAATGGGCCAAAGAAAGTTGTGTTCTTTTTTAAACAAAACCGCTTGTTTCCTTTGCGTGCTATCAAGGCATGGCTATTGCTTATAGTGGCAAGTAGCAGCGGGATAACGGCCTTCGAGGTGTCCCGTTATACAGAATTAATGGACTCAGGCGGAGGAAACTCCCCTCAGCTGCATGTTGGGGAGTTCCTTGCCTCTCGCCCTCGTCCATCAATTCCGTATAACAGGACACCACGGCGGCTATTATCCCTTAAATATCATACACCAGTAATGTGGCATGATAGACGTGCACAGGACATTCCAGTTCACCAAGAGCATGTGTGATGAACGAGAGCAAATGGCGCAGCACCGGGCTTTAGGGAGAGTATGATGAAAGACACAACTGCATAATGATGCATCATAAAACAGAACTAATCAGAATAGCATTTGTATTTGTATTTCAAGGCATGTAAAAACCAAGAACAAGATGAGGGTCATGCATGCTGCTGTGGTCCTACTTTGTTACTAACGCCTGGGGAACCAGCAAACAACAACATAAGTGCTAAGCAATTTTGAACACTGCTTTGCAGCAAAGATGAATTGTGTCAAACCCATTTTACTCATTCTGTCCTCACAAAATACCAGTGCTTATGCTGATGCAGTGCATTTATATCTTAATGGGGCAAACTGTTCTCAATTATTCAGACTGAATCATCTATGATGCTGCCACATCTGTGCTTGCTAACATGTCCTTGAAAGGTGTGTAGGCTATTCAACATGTTGGAGTTTTTAAAAGCAATTATGTAATTTACCCTGTACTCTGCACAGACCTTTATCCTACGCATGGTGCCTGAGTGGTGATTGTTCTCTCTCGTTCTCTCTCTCTCTCTAGCTCTCTTATACACACATATTTTCCCTCTTTTTCTCTGAAAATAAATACATAAATAAAGTAAAATGGCTGAAGAGTTGCCCTCCCACACGTGTGATGGAAGCTAACTGTAATGTACCCCAGGGTGCGCTGATTAATTCTTACCTGTCACAAGAGTACTAATCACACGCCTCTACAGCGCTTACCTCCCCACGTGTGTTTATGATGGGTTCTCTCGGCAGCATTAACCCTGTGACCCCAACTGCGACATGCAGCATGACTGCTTCTCTTTTAACGTGCCACTGTGCAAAGAGCAAGAGTGCTGTGCACAAGCATTGTACTTCTTAAACAACTTTTAAAATGGTCTGACTGTGCAAACCTGGCATCATTAAACACGTCTCAAAAATCATTTGGGGTTTTTACTGTTTACAGTGGTCACTACATAATGATCATACGTGGATTCAAGAAAAAAAAAACACACATCTTACCTGAAATGACTGTAAAAATGAATTGAAATAAATAAACACTATTTGAGATATGTCATCTTCCCCTGGATTCACAAAAAACAACATATAGGTAATTCCAAGTAGGGGCAGGAGAACTAATGTGGCCTTCACAGCTTTCCTGAAAGCAACAGAATGGGAAAGAAACCATTATTTGTTAAAGTTGTTTCATTTCAAGTTACACATACAGTACAGGCATCCATACATCAGAGGAGTCACAATGATTTGTCTGTCTGCAATCTTAGTAATAAACATTGAGGGACTGGAAACAAACTGAAGCAAATCGATAAATGGGGGTAAACATAACGCTGTGAAGAAAAATAGCAGTCATGGAGTAAAACTTCCACCAGCATAACAAATGCACTTCTTATAGCACAGGAGATGGCTGTTAATATCCCAATTTGGCTTCAGGATTAAACTAGGAAGGATTTGGAAGATCTGAATCACAATAGCACAGACTATGAATATTGTGCATTAAAAAGTAACATATGTGTTTCTCAATTTGGAGAGGGACTGTGTGAGGTCAGACATCAGGCAAAGTGGCATTCTTAATAAGGTGGTGGCATGGAGCATATCCAACGGATCATGGGCAGGCTTTGAGTCCTGCGCTCCTAGAGGATGTCACACTTGCCCTATGCACAGGACACTAATCTCAGGGTGACCAATCACAGTGCACAGGACACTAATCTCAGGGTGACTAATCACAGTGCCCTCAAAACTGTAAACAGACACAGTTCTGCCCTGCGTGCTACAGGACGGCTCAATGGCACTGCTTGGCATTTATTTGGCAGCTGAAATATGCATTAAATGAGGAAGAAACACATTCTATGTGCACGTTTGATTTCTGTTTGCAATGAAAACAACAATCTTGCTACTCTGAAACATCTGTTACTGTATGCAATTTTGTCAATCAATCACTACTGACACTTGATCAGGCCCAGGTTTCCCAGCAGCGTTGACTCTTAACATGTTGCGAAAACTCTAAAGGTTTACCTTACTGAAGTACACCTTGCTACTTATCTATTTTACTTTAATTTGTTTTAACGTGTTTTATTAAAGGGAGCACAAAATGTAATGCAACACATATGTAGGCCTTTTCTTGTCAGTAAGCGTACCTCACCTTAACCTCATGACACACACGCCTTTTCCCACATTAACTTTTCGTCTGTGCTTCCTCTAAAGTATAATTTGATTCGACTTATTAAATTAGAGTTGGGGGCGCTGTGGTCTAACTGGCTACAGCGCCTATACCACATGTGGGTCCACGTGCCCACGTGTGCGCCCGACTGGGGGAATTTCCCGATGCCATCCCATCTCTCTCTCCCACTTGCTTTGTCCCTCTCTTCACTGTCCTAATGGATTAATGGCATATTAACCCAACAAAATAAAAATAGGTAGAAAAAGACAGAGCAAATTATTTTTCAAACGTTCCGTTCCGAACGGTTCAGGTAGGCCTATGTTTAACGTTTTCGTTCTTGCATGCGTTCCGCCACCAACATATCGGTCCTGAACCGGTTCGGAACGCAAAATATCATTCGTTCTTAAAGTTCCGGCAGTGTTTGGCGGGCCTATCAAGTCTATTTTTGTGGACTTTACCTATAGACGTACTCATTATTTCCCCTTGATTTAGCCTAAAGTGCTAAACTCCTTACCTGGTTTCAAGCCTAAGTTTTATCTATATGGAGATCTTCAAAGGCTTGCGCTATAGTTCCAACCCTGTTTATAAACAAACCTGTCTGTTGCTGACCAGGCCTATCTCAAATTTCCCGTTTAACTCTTCTACATAGAATAGGCTATAATTGCGCAAACAATTCAAATCCCTACTTTAAAACAACAAGGCGTGGACAGGCAAAATAGGCTATTACGCATAGGCTACAAACAATTTCCAAATCAGTTTCAGTAGCCTACACTACGAGCTGGCCTAAGATCCGAAGTGGCAGACGGATAGGTCACATTACAACAGCAAGACAAAATACATTTGACATCACACATTTGAACCAAAGGTCCATTTATTCGTTTTTTTTTTTCAAACTGCAGAAATCAAATTATTAGGCTGTTCTCCTACAATCAAACGAGTAGAACACTTAGGATATGCTTTTGTGAAATTTTATAAAATATATAGAGAACGAAAAAAAAACGTTATTAACCGGTTTTGTGGATTTCAGACTAACGTTTCTGTTCCGGAACAGTTGAAGACCATTTTGTTTTCGTTTCCGTTTCCGCTCCTCGTAAAATTCCGTTCGTTTTTGGTTTTCGTTTTCGTTCCTTGAACCGGTTCGGAGCCCTGGTGTTAGGTATAGGCCTAAGGTTTTAAAAAATCCATGGATACAAGTTGGGGTAGCCCCCCTAGTGGCAGTTATCCATAAAATCCAAAATGGCCCTCGCCGAAAAGAGAAAAGGTTATATCTCAGCTTCCTTTAGTCTTAAATTGTTGTATAATGTATTTTCTCTACTTTGTTTGATACAAGGAATCCAATTGATATGTTCTTCTTATTTTAAGTACATTTAAATCTAGTATCATAGTCATATTTAGCTCATAAACTGTCAATATCTCTGAAAAAGTCACATTGAAATAATACTCAGGTCCCTAGAACACAAATTCAGAACTATGCCACAGTGAAAAGTTACAGTATATTAGGCTTTTCACCATGTTAAGGATCAATATTATATTTTAGTCAAATAACATAGCCAACGGAGATTTGCTAGACTAGCCCTGGCAGCAAATGTAATTTGCTGCCGCTAGGGTGCGTCTAAATTTCTAGGCTACATGCGCTTAGTTTGTAACGGCAATATGGCAGTTGTCTACGCAAATCACACCCCTTTCGCGGCAAAATGTTGACATGTGAATACATTAAGCCAATCATGTGCTGTGTTGTGAATACATTGAGCCAATAATGTGGTGTGTTGTGAAGACATCGTGCCAATCATGTGTTGTGATCTCACCGCTGGAGCAAGATTGGTGTCGTGAAGCCTTGCGCACGCGCATTTCTGCCGAAATGGATGCCCGATGAGTGCCCAAAAAGCGCTGCAATATGGCCGCAGAGTGGAGGGACTTGCCTAAAAGGACTTTGCTTAAACATCATGTATTTATTCAAAGATTTTTGGTTTCACTCTTCATCATTATTAGTACAGCCTTCCTCACACTTGCACAATGTGGTACAGCAAAGTCCAGCTCGGTGGCCTTACAGGCAACCACACAGCCACAGTTGAGGAGGAGTGAGCATTCCTTGCTGGCATCTTCCAGATCTGTCCCAGATGGATATGCGGAGCAAATACGAAGTAATCCATCTGGCGGAGTCAGGTTAGTCCCTCTCCAAAACTCCAGAGATTCCAGACCCCAGTGAGTGTCTAACCGTCAGTGTTGTGCCAGTTCACAGCTTTTCTGAACTAGTTGAAGTTCAGTTCATACATGCTCAAAGTGAACAGAACAATTTTAATTCTGAACTAGTTCAAAGTTCAGTTCATTTGACTTTTTTCGTGAGATATTCAAATAAATACTTTTTTTCACACTACGAGCTAGAAATCACTATACGTTCTTTGAAGCTGCTCATTGTAGACATTTGCTCATGACACTGCAATTGTGGTTTTCTTATGAAAGTGATGAAACTTGCAGCAGTACAGACAAGGTAGACCAGTCTCCGTGCCATCACTTCCACTAGCCATTTTTTTAAAAAATTGCAGCGCTTTCACTCTCGTCGTTGGTCTGTCTCTCTCTCTCTCTCTCTCGCTCCTCCAGCCCTCCGTGCTCGCAAATTGATTCGCTACGCTCTGGGCGTTGCTATGCCTACCCGGCTCTGCTGCAATTCATCACGGGTAACGCGCAGCGGAAGCCAGTATGCTATTCAACTATTCTCAGCCGGACACTACGTTGCCCGCAATGCATTGCGCACACAATGTCAAAACCATTTCTGTCTGGTGATAGGCTACATGATTTAAGCGGCACCAGCGAGAATAGAGCTGCACAGTCCCGCCCACAGCCAAAATGCGGTTAGGTGGCGGATGTAAGATTCCCATTCATTTGTCCCATTGACGTTTCGAAAAATCCGTATCTAAAGAGTTTTACAGCATGTCTTAGGCTAACCAGCTACGGCATAACTCATAAGCATACAACATATCATTTCGAGTAAAAAAACGAAGAGAAAATCCAAAAAAAGTCAAAGGTACAAGACTGGTAGGTACATATTTTCATTTCCGAGTGAAGGAACTACTCATCCCATAAACCACCGCGCCTCACTGAATAATATAGGCAAAATCAGCGCGATTTATTTTGCCATTTAAATCATTTCAAACCGGCGACAGCACGCGAACCCTTTCCTCCAAACAGTGATTTGTATATAGTGAATGTGCAGTTAATAGCAGTTATTTCAGGAGTAATCGTGTAAATAATAGTGTTTTGATATTGAATTTTATATTTATCATTGTGTATTTTATATCGTGTGTGTGTGAAAGCGGTTAACGTTAACGGCAGTGCTTCATAACATTACCTGACTCATCCTATGATGTCATCACTGCTCAATCGGGCTGATGCATGGACTGGTGCATGGTCTGCTCTTGGACCACCATATTCAGTATAATTTGCCGTGAATTATTACACAAAATGTTCATTAAATGCACAAAGAAGTATTCCTAGGTTAATGATTGATATGAATCATACAGTATGAAGGCTACAGTAGCCTAGCTAATGTTAACTAGCACTGCTAGCAGCATTAACGTTACCAACCCCCCTGCTTAACTCACCACAACTTTGTACAGTGGGCAGTGCTTCGACTTGGCCAGCTTCACTCGCGGTCCGCACGTGGGATCACGCGGTATCACGACTTTAATTTGTATTTTCCCAGTGTGACGCTGCAACAACCCAAACAACCAGTAGATGGCTCAAGTGAGCAGGGTGTCTCATAAAAAGAAATGGAGCCTGGAAAACCCTACACAGACTTCACTACAAACTTTAGCAGACTGGTTTAGAAATAATTTAATAGCCAGAAATATGCCTGCCCTGCCCTAATAAAGAAATATTTGGTTAACTGCGAGTGAATCCCGTTTGCAGCCGTAGAAGAAACGCAGGACAAATTAAACATTCTGGTTTTCTCCAAGTGCAACGATGATAGACAGACATCATTTGGACAAAATATAGAGCATATTAACCTCCGTTGCTCAGTCAAATGCCTTCCTGTTACGTCCTGTTATCACGGAGTTACAGGCGATAAACAATTTTTGATGGTCACAAGTTTACTTCATTAGCGGTTTATTTTTTTGATTATTAAAGAGTGTTTTTCATTTAAAGGTTTGACTTCGTGCTTATTCAGTAGAGCCTTTAGTGCTCTTCCCAATCCCAGACGTTCACATTGCATGTTTGTTTGTAATGGATGCAACCGCGAGATACGCTTTGTCATAGGCGCCCGATACCGTGGATGCTCCGTCTCTCGGCTCCCACTGAAAACATCGAGCACCACGTGTGACAGCTTACAGTCCCGGCTAAATTTACATTCATTTAAAATCAAACATCGCAGTTTATGTTAAATTCAGCATCTCTCATAATGTGATTGGATATGTTGCTGTCAATTCCCTACTTCATATACTAACCACCAATGAGAGCGTCTCTCGTTATGAAAATTCCTGACACTTCCCACCTGAAGAATTAACGCATAAGGCTTTGTCGGGTCTTCAGCCCGAATGTTTAAAATGTATATAGCCCTGAATATCATTTTAAAAGTAGTCTGACAAAGCTTATTGTTTTGTGACACAGCTAAACATTGGTACCTCATAGAACGTCTATAACATAGCCTAGGTGGTCGCAACTCACAAAAGTAAGCAGATAGAAAGAACTCACGCAAATCTAGCCTACAACACGCAGACAGCTTTATGCTTAGGGGAGAGAGGCTGGCGGCGCACTGTGCTTTATGATTGTTGCCTTCTGATGGTATCTTGCTAATTCACTGAACTGCATTAGGTGACACAAATGGTATTGCCTTTATCTTATAACTCCTTGTCTGAGCGACTACCAGGCCTATGGTTTTTAAAAGTCAGATGTTCCCTGACAAAGACATTCGAAAATTAAGAATGTTTATTGACTTGAAAAATACACTAATTTTTGCAAACTCCTTTCATTCAACCCTTGAAGACATCGCGGTCTGGTGCGCTATGTAGATCGTTTCTCGTACCATTTAATTTCTCAGAATTTAAGTCTACTAGGCCTACAATAACGTCATCACCAAATACATCTTTTATTTTTAGTTTATCAACCACAAAGAGTAGCATAGGCCTACTGTGCACAGTGCACTGACGACTGTAGCAGCCCAACGTAACCAGTTGTTGTAGATGAGAGGCAACCCCTTGTTTCAGATAGCCTGGACAACATGTTCCCTGGGTGTTGCCTACATTATTAATTAATGGTAGCCTACAATAGTTAATTGATTTGCGTAACATATTAGTTGGCTCAAAGAGTAGGGAATCAGGATGGAGAGAGTCATGCGTGTGTTGCTTTTGCGGGATCGAATCCAGTTTAATGCTAGTTTTCAAAACATATATTTTTTACATCGTCTTTTGTCCGAGTGGCTGTAATGTAGCCGAGCGCTCATGGAGTATGAAAAGCGACTTCAAACCACCTAAAACAACTTGTTTGTGAATGTCTGACAACTGCTGCAGCGCATGCACGCGCAAGGAAACCAGTAGGTGGAGAAACCAGAAGGCACACAACACCGAACGATTTTAAGGCTATTTCGCGATAGGCTACTCAATGGTGCTATTTCACATGCATTATAGCGACCCCCACTCACGGGGTTAGTGGAAGGTGTTAATAGACGATTGGCGTAGCCTACAGTGGACTAGGGCTGTCAAAATTGCTCAAAAATGACGTTCGAATATCCCCTCTAAAATAAACACATGTATTCGAATATATTGGAATGTCTAGGCTATATTATTTGCACATTATGTCAGTGATGCGCATCATGTCATCTGTTTTTAACTTTTTGTATGCTTATTGCTTGACAGGGGGATCCCAAGCAGCTTTCAGCCATAAGGCATTTCCTAATTCACCTGACACTGATATTCAAAATGTTGAAACTATTTCGCATAGCCTATAAGCAGTTTAATTAAATGTAATGTTAGTTGTAAACAAACAGGCTACTTGGTGAGGCTTGGCCTCACAGATGCTTCGTGCCTTAAATGGCAATACAAATCTTCCACGATAGGCCTATTAACTGACCGCCCGATTCACGTTGGCTGGGGGCAGGGGGGCCATCAGACATTTGTTCCCAAGGGTCTATGAATTGTTAACCCGGCCCTGCCCCCAACGAGCATAACTTTCCACCTCTGAGATAGCTGAAAAGAAGTCTAGAGGACTCCTAACTCACTAGACCTACTTACTGTAGGCTGCATAGAAAACCACAAGCCTGCATTGAGAGGCAGGCCTTCTGTTGAAGAATTTTATATAAATCCTGGCGCTTAACAGTAATCCTCCTACCCCCGCTACCACAGCTGTGGATAGTGTGGCATGCTCACGCTTTATGTCTCCTTCTTGCAAACTAGGCCTATAGCCCAAACATTTACGTCTTCAAAAAATAACAACTTGCCAGATATGCCTTCATAAATTTGGGCTTCATTCAGCATTTTGTTCTTCCACTGGAAATGACTCTTCTACATTTGCTGCCTGCTGCATCCTTTCTGTTTGTATTGTTTAGAAAATGTTTGACGTCTTGAGTTAATGCATTAAACATTGTTTGCTGGTAACCAGCCACAAATAGCCTACAGATTCTTGCGTGCGTTCTCTTCAAAATGTGCCCGTTCTATAGGCTATCCAAGTGCATAATTCTGCGGCATAAAGTAGATGTATTTGTGTATTGTACAGAAAAATAAAAATAACCTGTCAAGCAGTCAATTGACTACATTGCAGTCAATAAGTAGTGCAAATTATGAAACCAAAACGTGGGTCATAGTTGTCTAAGCCTCTGCTGTGAGGCCAAACCCATGAACAAAGACGCATTGATATCTGCAATAGTTTTGTTTTTTGGCGAAACAAGCTCACAGCTGAACAAGTCATACTGAAGGGAGAGGCAACTGGCATGTGATCTCCCCACGGGCCAATGGATGTACAAGTTTTCTCCTGTGCCTACGATATTTAATCCAGTGTTTTGTCAAGTTGCAAAATGCTATTCGTTTTAACAAATTTTTATGATAGTATGAAGTACTTTTTGTATAGGGTACTATCTTAATTGCTTTATACTCAATACTTGACCAATCTTTTGTGCAGATCATACTATCAAAATCAGAATCAGCCTTCTTGGCTTGGTTTGCGTAAACTAACAAGGACCCCCCCCCCATGAAAATCAAAGGCTACATATTCTCAGCTGACTCGTCAAAAAGTGCGCACCACCTTATTATTATCTGCAAGTGTGTGACTTTTACTTACGTGCACATGGCTGCAAATTGACTTTTAATTTATGTATTTTCTGCCTTGGGCATTTTAAAATATGGATGTATGGTGGTTAGAAGTGTAAATATCAATTAGAAACCTAAATATATTTATTATTATTAATTTGCAAACAAATAACTGGCGTCAGTGACGTCTTTGACATGAAGATCCCTGGAACTATGCTTCTAGCATTCTACCACAGGTCGAGAGGTGTAGTTGTAACTACACAACTTTTACGATAGTGGTTCGTAACGTTCGTTGCTACTATGGTTTTGGGAAACACTAACGTAGTGGAACGATGCATTGGACTAAGTTCCAAATATGAATGTAATTCTGCGGCATAAAAGTAGATGTATTTGTTTATTGTACAGAAAATAAAAATGACATGTCAAGCAGTCAATTGACTACATTGCAGTCAAGAAGTAGGGCAAATTAATTCTTAAACCAAAACATGGGTCATAGTTGTCTAAGCCTCTATTGGCGTAGCCTGTTAAAAACGTCGCCAGATAGTATTAAATCGGCAACAACATTGTTTTCTGCAGAAGCCTACCCAAGGCTACAGATTAATTCTGAACAGTTATTTCTCTACTGGCTCAATTATCACACCACTGTTTTGATTTAGCGTGAAGTTGCGTTAACCCCAACACTGACAATAATGTAGACAGCAAATTTCGATTTCGATTTTCGTTACCACCGTGTAGTCAAGCCTTAAGCCATACCCAAGTAGCCTAAATCGAGGTAATGTTTAATTATGCATGATTTATTTTGTTATTGAATTCGTAGGCTGGGATTACTCTCGCAACAATTATGTTTAATGGTAGATCCTGCTTTTCAGAAGGGACCGCAGGCAGAGCGATGTACAGTGGTAGAGCCGACGCACAGTGGCTGAAAGTGGTACTAAAGCTTCGCCGCTTCGCTTCCGCCCGAATCGTGAATGAAGTGGTCATTTGAAAGCGATGCCCACTGTAGGTCTTGTCCCTCATGCTGGCCCTTACCAGTAGCGTGCGGTGACCATACATTTTGGTAGGGCAGAAAGTCTGACTTTTTTTAATAGCCTATCATTTTGGGCTACATTAAAATTACATATTTTACAGGACTTTGCGGTATGCTTAAATCATGTCACAGTCAGAATTGTAGATCAGTAACCCATCAGTTAAGTTTGCACCGTTCTCATCACGTTAAACCAGCGAAGTATAGCAACGTTGTTGCTATGGGTAAACAAAACTATTTTTTTTTTGTGTTCTGTCTGGCCTGCTAACTATCTAATATTTTTAAGTAGTTGGGTTTTATAACTGCAACTCAAGACAGTTGGGTGTTATGGATAATTGTCTGACCACTCGCTGTAGAAACTAGGCTATATTGATAGCTCATTCTGAATGCAGCAGCCTATGCCATACCTTTGAACACCGTTGCCTTCTCGTTTTTGCGCTGTCAAAAGATGCTATTAAATCCACTAGAAGCTAGCTACTAAACCAAGGAAGACACCAGGGTTAGCTAACATATCTTCTAATTTCAACCTCTCAAATAGTTTTTTTAAACAGAAACTCAACACGGTTAACAGGTGCAACACTACTCGCCATTTCTGCATCTTGAAATGAAACGATAGGCCTAATTTATAACTGGCGGAATAATTTGAGTAGGCTAGTTCTAGAATATGACCATGGGGCAGACTACTTTTACGACCATACAGGCGTCTTTTAGCGTGGATTGCAATCCTTATTGAAGCCGCCAGGGTTATGCGATAATTTATTGAGGAATGTGATCGTCGAGGTGCCCTGCCCCAACATTGCATGACAGATTAAACTCAACGAGAATCGCCACCATCATCCAAAAGTTGATGTCAATAGACCAAAAATAGTTGGAAAGCCTACAGAAACTATAGATAATTAATGTGACAATCACATTATTAAAAGTAGACTTGGAGCAATGATTTACTGAGGAACTATTTTTTGTGGAGGATGCTTCAGGTAGTTCGCTGCCCCACCTGCCCATATGGACCGCACGCTCCTGGCCCTTAAAAAACCCACAAACTGACTCTCAGACACATAACAGTCAATAATATGACCCGATTTAAAGTGGCTTTCACCCCTTTGGACACTCACTAAAACATAATATATTTCATACCTGTGTTGCAGCATGTAGGCTAATGTTAGCTGCATTATGTAATGACATACAATGAAGTAAATGCTAAAGGTTAGCCTGTCGGCTACCTGAAAAGTTTGAGTGTTTAAACTAACATTTACAGTGGTCTATTTGATAGTGTATTGGCCCTGACTAAATCCTTGTTGATACAAGTACCAATATTCGTCAAGAAAGTTTTTAATCACATTAAGATTTTCGCCATAGGCAGTAAAAAACTCCGCCATCTTTGTCAATATTTTTCGCAGAGAAAGTTTCAAACTATGACCATAACGGCCTTTCCAACAATCAGAGGCATCACTGTGGGATTGTGGGATTTGTTCAGGATTGTGGGTAATGAAGTACTTATCCAAGAGATCGCGAATAAAAGGCATTTATCTCAAAACAAGGTTAGTGCCCCATGAACTCTTGGTGTCTATAGGAGCATATACAATCGCTTAGTACAGCCGTAGCTGGTTTTATGTCTACCACGTGCAGTTACGTTTTTATGGCTTATTCCGCAATTGTCAATGGAGAAATTGCATTGAATTTTTACATCCGGCATCGGCTGTGGGCGGGACTGTGCAGCTCTATACAGGAGGGAGGAACTTTCTCTTGTTGCGTTTCAAAAGAGAAAACAGATGTCACTCAGTTTTCAATGGAAAACAAATTCCAACGTTCATTTACAGTGATGTCTGCCGTTCATGACACATAATGTGAACTAATTCACGTTCAAGTTCTTTATTAAAAAAATGTGTTGCGTTCAGTTCAACGTTCAGAAAAAATGAGCGTGTTCAATGAACGCGTTCTTTTGAACTCGTTCACATAACCGTTCATGTGAGAAAGGTCGGAAATAGGCGACCCGCCAGGCCAGCACTAACTTCCGAGCGTGGTAAACAAAATCGGATATTTCAGGCAGTAAAAGCCTGCATGGTAAAAAAAAACAGATTTCGTTAAAATCTAAACACCTATGACTACTGAAAAATGTAAGATTTATTTATCAAATGTTATTTAAAACCTTGTTGTTTTAAAATTGGTGCTTTTACAATATACTGTATTGATCATTTCACTATGCATAAATGCAATTATGGATGGACTACCTTTTTCATGATCATGACATTAAATAGGCCTATCAAATAACACTAATGGACTAATTATTTAGACTTGTAATCTAACAAGTTAACAGGCAAGACTGGAGACAGAAAGAAACAAGCATTTATACTGCAAGAGAGTTGGAGGGAGAAAACAGAGAAAAGGGCTCTCAAAAGAGGGCAAGACAAAGAGGAAAGAGACAGAATGTGGGGCTTTCCCAGGTGAGAGATGTGTGAAATAGTCCAGATTAGTGGTCTCTAAGTGACCCTGTTAATGTATTGATCATTTATCCATAGGCTACAATCTTGATGTTATGCTCTTATAATCTCTCTCCGTCTCCCTGTCACACACACACACACACGTTTTCCTGTATTCATAGGCATGTAAACATGCCTATTAAAAGGTTTTGTCAGCGATTCTGGATGACGTCATGTCCGTTGATATTTGAACCAAACACCAACAAAACACCAGAGATCAAACTCTTGAATCCCCTCCCCAAACTCCCCTTCCATCTCCAGACTCCCCCCAAATGTTTGAATCTGTGATAACAACAAACCAAAGAAGCTACAAACACAGGGGTGAAAACACCCTCTTCGCAGAGGATTATTTAACCATGATGGCAGCGTAACATTGGTTATTTCACAGAGATTGACCTAGCCCCACATTTCCAGCAAGAAGGTCACAGTGAGCACATATCAAAATGATGATATTTAATCAAGGGTGGGCTGTCTTATTTGAAAAGGGTTGGAGTAAAAGTCCACATTACAAACCAGATTGCCCAAAGCCTATACTATACATTATACAGTAGCATTGGACTGTATTACACTATAATGTAGGGGCTTAAAAAGCAAGCCTCTTTGACTTTGTCTTAGGACAACCTCAGAGTATAATGTTGGTCTAAAGATCGTTGGGGCTGAGCTACTGAGAGTGGCACATAGCACACTGGTGGGGGAAAACTACAGCACAGGAGCAAATGCAGGTTGTGGTAACAGGAGGAAACCAAATTCATCAAGGTCGCCTCTGATATATTGTCATATCCACTATCTGATTTATTTAACCAATCTTTAACCACTGGTGAGGTCCCATTTAGATGGAAATGTGCCAGGGTAACCCCAATCCATAAAGGAGGTGATCCATTTGACCTTAACAATTATAGACCCATTTCCATTATTAGTAGCGTGGCAAAAGTTTTCGAAAAGCTAATATTTAATCAATTATATAATTATATTAATGCGTCTTCTATTTTGTCTCAACATCAATCAGGTTTCAGACCTAAATTTTCCACCACAACTGCCTTATTGAAGTTCACCAATGATGTTTCATCATCCCTCGATGATAATATGTCTACTGGAGCGATTTTTATAGACTTAACCAAAGCTTTTGATCTTGTTAATCACTACATGCTTTTAGACAAACTTCATGCTATTGGGCTCTCTAAACAAGCTCTTCTTTGGTTTAGCTCTTATTTACATTTTCGGCAACAGTGTGTCCTTTTTCAGGGTAGTCTATCCTCCTTTGCCATTATGGAAAAGGGTGTCCCTCAAGGATCCTCGTTAGGGCCTCTCCTATTTTCAGTCTTTATCAATGACCTTCCACAAGCTTGCTCAGACTGTTCTATTCACTTATATGCTGATGACACAGTGATCTATAATTCCAACTCTAATATTTCTAAGATACAGAACACTCTTCAGACAGACTTTGATATTATTCAAAAATGGTTCCAATGTAATGACCTCCTGTTGAATAAAAAGAAATCATACTGTATGCTTTTCCCAACAAGATCTACTGTTAAACAAACAAATTTGTCAATTAACTTTTTAGATGGCACCGCTCTTGGTAGAGTTGATGAATTTAAATACTTGGGCTTTTGGCTTGATTCTCAACTCTCCTATAAAACCCACATCAATCATACTATAAGAAAGCTGAATTGTAATATAAGGATGCTGTATCGTTTCAATAATTGTTTTACACAGCAGATCAGGTTGAGAATTGTGAAGCAATTATTATTTCCAATTATAGACTATGCTGATGTAGTATATCAGAACTCCACTGAGACTTGTCTTAAGCCTTTGACTGTTGTCTTTAATAGTATTTGCAGATTTGTATTGAAATGTTCATACAGGACGCATCACTACATCCTGTATGATTCATTGAATATTCTGTCACCCAACGCCAGGAGACAGTTTCATTGGTTCCAGCTTATTTTTAAGTGCATACATCTTAGTTATCCACTCTACCTGCAACAACATTTAATACCTTACCAAACAAACTATAGTTTGAGGCACACCGAATATCTATCATTTACAGTACCACATATCTCCAAAGCTGCAGATGTTCATTTAAATACAACGCTCCGTTTGACTGGAATAGCCTGCCTGGGGCCTTAAGATCAATTACATCTTTGAGTCGCTTCAAGACATCTTTGTTCACATATCTGAAAGCAAATAACCGTTGTAATTGTTTTCATTAATGCTTTTTTGTGTGTCTTTGATCTGTCAATATGCTCTGTTATAGATATGTGAAGCGCACGTGTCTATATTTTTCGTATATGTGTATGTATGTACCAATGCGCATGCATATATGTGTCTCTATGTATATATGTGGATATGAAGATGTATGCTTGTATATATGTGTATATGTATGTATTTTTAGGGAATGGGAGCTGTTGGGGGTGGGGGAAGGGGGCTGTATGTGAGTGAATGTGTATGTTGTATTGTACTGTACTGTAGTATCTTGTCCTTGTACCTTTGTCTTTGTCCAGTCCTATCGAGGACCCTCTTGAAAATGAGATGCCACATCTCAAGAGGCATTCCTCTTTAAATAAATAAATAATAAATAATAAATAATACTGTGAGTTTGCTACATGCAATTGGTATCGCATGAGTGGTAGTAAGTAATGCTACATGCACTTATTTTCTTCATATTTCTTTTGGATTAGCACAATCTGATTCTGATTCACTGGTTAATTGGGCACTTTGTGGGCGGGCACTCATGCCACAACCAAGTGGTTTCATACATGCTACGGATAGCTTGACGCTGGTAATCATGTAAAAGGTCATTTTTTTGTGACACAATAAAGTAATGTTTATTAAACTATGGTTAATACACAGGTGTGATCAATAAATAGTTGTTTAATAATGTTTGTTTTTCACTTTTTTTATGTAAATCAGGTTTTTAGGCTGTATACTTGTGTACTGTATACAGGGAATTTGGTTTCTGCATTTATCCCATCCATGAATTAGTGAACACACAGAGCACACAGTGAACACACAGTGAGGTGAAGCACACACTAACCCGGAGCAGTGAGCTGCCTTGCAACAGCGGCGCTCGGGGAGCAGTGAGGGGTTAGGTGTCTTGCTCAAGGGCACTTCCAGCAACCCTCCGGTTCCAAGCCCGAAGCCCTAATCAGTAGGCCACGACCGCCCACGTATTTGCATAAAAAACTGTCGCGCACTTTATACACAATGCTGATAATATGGGCATTACTGTAACACAGTAGCTGAACACATCTAAATTGAATGAGGGAGAGAGGGTACAATGGGAGCGGCAAGGAGACGCTAGTCACTTTGGTGCTTATCACTGGAGCACAAAGTCAAATAGAAACAGATGGGTCCATCAGGAGTTCCTTTATCCAGGACAAGTCGGGGACAATACTGAGCACAACCCACTTATTAAGCCCAGCAAGCCCTGTCTGTGTGCAGCATTGCAGTGAGTCGAGAATCACAACAGTGGAAGATGGGAGAAGACTCTTAACACAATTAAAGAGGGCTTACCGGTAATTGTCCCTCTTCTCATAATTAAAGGTTCTCAAACTATTCCTTGTGAAAGCTGCAGATGGCAAGGTTGTTTTGATCATATTTACTGAAACTGTCACTATGCTCCGACAGAACAACATAAATCAGCCAGTTTTAGAAAAAAACTTCTTTTACTACCTCCACCTAGAGCCTGTTATTTGTTTTGCAAAAATCCACAGCTCCCGGTTCTTCTGGTCCAATCAGAGCAGGGCTGGGTGAGATCTGACTGTCAATCGCAGTCACTGATGAGCACAAACTCTATGAGAGGGTGCTTGGTGGTAGTGGGGGAGGGGCATGAGAGTTGTAAACATTCAACATTTTGGCTAAGTCCCCTCAATCTGTCAGCTGCAGCTTTAATGCATATGAAATGATGTGTGTTACAAAATGCTTAGGATTACCTTATTAATAGTCATCGCATATACAGCTCAGTTGAATGCCAGATGCAGTGATTTATAATGCTCTTTTACAGTGATTGCTATCAGTGTACTAACCAACACAACTCTAGCCTTCCAGTCTTTCAGCTTTCCTTGGCAACCTGATGTAGATAACAGTGATTTCTAGCTATTCGAGGCAGGTGGCCTATTGACTGCATAACTACCTGCGGCTTTTGTTTTTATTTCTTGATTAGCTAATACATCTTAATGTTTTCAATATAAGCAATGTCAGTCCACTGCAATTAGTTTGAAATTCTACTAATGACAAAAAATACAATGTTTTCTTAAAAAACAAGAGTGTTCAGAATTAAGTCATGGAAATAGGATCTGATTATAGACATTTTTTACTCTTTAATCATATGACGGTCTCTAAGACACATGTGTGTGGTCTCATGTTATGTGAGTGAGGGTACTTTGACATTAACTTTCACATCTAACAGGAGTCCATTAAAACACTTATGATGCATTATACATGGTGGTAATACTAGACCAGAAGCATCTCTGATGTGCTGCATCAAGAGCAAACGGGTCTTACATAAACAGATTAGATCATTAGGACTAACGATAATTAATGCATGACTCAAGAGTACTAAAGATCCATTACCCAGGACAAATATTTTCATTTGCAAAACATCACCATGGAAGCGTGAGTTTGGAACATTTGGAATATCTCTACACTCCTAGGTGAAACCATCTTTATCGGAAGCAGTTACTGTAGGTGACTGCAGGCCCTTGTACCTTTCATACAATGCTGAAAAAGTGATTTGGATGCTCATGTGGAAGGACTGAGATAATATGTGACCCTCTACAGATCAGTAGATTGGTTCAGTAGTTTTAAAGTTATGTGAGCAGACACACAAACACACACACACACACACACACACACACACACACACACACACACACACACACACACACACACACACACAGAGAGAGACACAACTACAATGCCTGAGGGTAATTGAATACATGAAAAATAACAATTATTTCTCATTTAAATAATTCAAAACATTTAAATCTAACTTACCTGTACTGTATAGTTTCAGATGTGGTGGATGCTCTCAGTTTTGTCATAAGAATTCTTACAATGTTGAAAAGGAATACGAAATTTATCTTGCACAGAAAAGGGAAGAGTAAAAACAAAGGTCATTTACAGGACAATATTGGATATATTTAACTGATTAATATATACAGAACAGACTAGACCATTAATAGGCCAAACAACATCTACAATATGCTGTAAACATGATAAAAACAAAATCTTGAAATGTAAATTATCGCATATCACCATCCAATAATGTTAAGATGTTGTTACACTGCGACAGTCTAAGCAGCAGTCTGTCAATTCAAAGTAACAAGACGATGAATTAAAAAGAAAAAGGAAGTCATAGTACAAATAAATAACAAATAGAGACAACTAAATATATAAAACCTACACAAAAATCAATGCATCTCTGTGACCTACATGTACGCTGATATGCATGACCTACATCTACGCTGATGAGGCAAAAAAGGGCCACTGGGAAAATAAACAGACAAATGAGAAGGAAAGTATTTCGAGGTCTACCAATCCTCCAGGCTTCCTTTTCACACTGTCATATTTCTGCTACTGTTATCTGCCTCAGCGGCCAACTCAGAAATTGGTCTGTGCTCAGATTATGCATATACAGCACTTCTTCTCATCCGCACACACACACACACACACACACACACACACACACACACACACACTCTAATGCCTCCACTGCATGCAAATATGCATGACTGAGTTACGTGATTAGGTTTTCTTTTTTGTTTACAAATAGAAATATGGAGACCTTATAGGCAAACAACTTGCCAAAAAGTCACATAATGTAAAAAAGGGGAAAGAGCTTCACTCACCAGCAGAACAAGAATCACAGGCCCTTGATAAATGTAGTCAATGTATTTTCCAGGTTCCTTCCCAAACCAGCATCTGCATAAAGTCAAATTCAAGGCATGAACAACAATAATCGTAAGACACAGACATTTATTTAAAGGCTGTTGTCTCTACGTGTCACCTGGTGAAGCTGTTTAAAACAACATGTACTGTAAATGTACCGATACATAATGTATTGAAGTGTTACCACTTAAGCAATATATGGATCGTAGTTCATATGTAAAGGACACATGATTAAGAAGAGAGATGCAAAACAATACTATATTCCACATCACTGCATTGTTCAAGATTGATACATGTTGATATATGCCCTTTACTTTCTATTAAGACTTTTAGTTAGAGTCCATTCAGTTGCATTAATAATGGATAAATGCCCCCCAGCACACTCGCCAAGCACAGGCTGTTCCCAACTGGTCAGGAGGAAGTCCATTCTAAGTGGCGGAAACCTACATTCACGGGTCTCATTTCCAGGAGAATGCCCTTGCTGTGCCACTTAATTCAAGGGTATTCACTCGGAGTAAGTGTACAAATTCTCTCTCTCTCTCTCTCTCTCTCTCTCTCTCTCTCTCTCTCTCTCTCTCTCTCTCTCTCTCTCACACACACACATAGAAACACATACCCACACATACACGCACAGACACACACACGTGGATGTATATAGAAAAAGAAAATGGTTCGGTTGTTATATATTTTAAGAAATTCCCTTTATTCCCTTATTCAATTAGAGCTCACATCTGTGTGGGAGAGATGGGGGTGGGGTGGGGGAGAGGATGAGCAAGCTTTTAAATAGGCAAAGAATCCCTCTAACTGCTCCCCTGGGCCTGCTATCATCATTGTAAATCAAACTGCATTCAGGCCCATAATATCATACAAGGGCAGTTTAAGAAGCATTCACAAAAAAGCAAATCCAATTTGTATCTGCACTGATACTGGGCAATTGTTTTTCTAGTTGTTGGCGTATTCATCAGCATTCAACTCCTAGTCTTACTCTATTAATTGCAGTAACAAGATGTTTCTTTGGATCGTTACTGGCAGACTAGATTTGCTCAGAATTGTTTCCTGCGGAATGTTCACCATCAACAACAGCAATTTCCATCAATCTAGTTATCAGCAAGGCCCTGTGGACCAGGCAAAGGTCCATCACTCCTCTGGGACTGGCCAGCACATGGTGTGGACTACTGATTCGATTCTCCCCTCCAGATTTCATGTACCGGCTTTTAATGTGAAGTCTCAGAGGGATGGATATGCTTCACAACATTCAGCTTAACTCTAAGTCAAACCATGAACCATTGAGAAGATGACTTGTCCTCTTTCATATACAGCATGTGTGACTCATCCTAGCTAGAAATGGTAAGAATGCCAATGTGTTCTCCAATCAACCCAACTCCACTAGCCAAGTAAATGACTTTACCAGGTGATTGGCAGGGTCTTTGGAGTGTCTGTGTGACAATTCCTCAAATTCAACTTTAAGTGGATGAACAGCAAAATAACCTATTCATAGTTTCGGCAAAGGAAATCTGTTAAATGGGAACAGTACTCTACATCTCATGTATTCAAGTCATGCATTTGTGTAGGCCTGACTCACTCACTAACAAAGCCTGTCAAATGTTGGCATTGTATCTCTTATGTGCCTTTGCTATCTCTCATTGAATAACTTAGAGCCCTTTTAGATGTTCTTCACTGAAATCAAGCACTTACTGTTCATTTTCATTGTACAGCTTTCCTATAGCCCACGCCACAATAATTGGACATGGAATACCTGAAAGGAAGAAAGGAAACAACTGTGTTTTCACCAAAGCACACAAGTAAACTTGATTTAGCAAACATCCAGTTTGGTGAAGGGGGTATGTGTGGGGTGTTTTTGAAAGAAACTTCAAGTACGACCAAATATTTCACTCCTTGTGGTGGACTGAAATTCAATGCAGCTTTAAATGCGTCCTTAGCCCTGAGGCCTGAAAGCAGCTAGCAGCAGTGTACGAGTGGAGAGGCAAGCTGAGGAAATCCACCGAACCCATGGGCTGAGGAGAGGCTGTGTGTGCTGAGTGTGTGATTAAGTCCCTTTTGATCACACTGAGTAAGCTCTAATCATTTGCTTCTATGTGGCTGACTGTATTAGCTTAGCCTTTCCCCATTGAGTCTTGCTAAGCTAAGCCTGGTGCTTCTGATGCCAGAAGTCCCGGACCTTGGACTGGGGCAATGATTATTTCATTTTGACAAGTCAAGAAAAAAAGGCAATGTATTAAAGAGGATCAACAAAACCTTAAAATACCATAATCATCCCCAATTTTGGAGCCGTGTTCACATTTTACACTACAGTCAAGCCTTTTCAAAAGTCAACTGTCAGACCCTATCAACACAAAACATTCACATGAGGAATAGTTTGATATTCAATATCCATAAAAAAACAGTGTTTAAATATGACTGGCTGAACCTGATATTTCCTGAAATAAGCATGCCTGTGACCAACAAATATGCCATGCATTATAAATCTATAAACAATACCTTACCTTAACCATCAAACTTTATGACCAACCAATTTGTATGCTTTTTTTTTCTTTAAGCAATGAGTTGTTTTTTACCCGCTGCTCAAATGTGACTGCAGTTCTGTACGAAATCTGTCGGGTTCAAAACATGTATTTCCTCTGCATATTTTGCTAGCTGCCTGGTTCATATGCTCACATTAGCTTAGATAAGGACTTTGTCTGTATTACAAATATAGTGGCTCTAGCTGCCCACTGTTTACCCTTGCGTGACTTATCTCAGGCAAAATATAACGAGTAAGGAGCTAAGGAAAATAGCACCATTGTTAAAGCAAGTTAGATGAGGGAAAATATCTCCAGTGTATCTTTCTGGACATCAAACAAGTATGAATGCTTTAAACATGGCATTTTCTGTACACGAAAATGCCCTAGAGCCTAGGGATATGTTGCAAAAGTAAGCCCTGCCAAAAAAGCTGTGGTTACTCACTGAGTCGAGTCTAAGTGAGCTCACAACTGTGTTTCAGTTGAATCTTTAAAGCCCTTCTGTTTAAAAACAAACCCATTGATTACACACCATTATGCATGTGCTAATACAGAAAAAGTAATTAAATCAGAGCAAAACAAGGTAAGAGAAGGTGAATGAGAGACACCTGAACTGGGAGGATTTATCCACACATGTAATTCAACCCCAGCAGTCTGTGACCGTCATGCCCCATTCACAACAGTGGATGGTGAAAGTTCACTTAATCCAGGATTATCTCTGACACAGATGTTCCATTTCTGCATCAGGTAATGTGGTGGAAATATTGCATTACATGTAGGATAAGCAAACTAAGTGTGTGTGTGTGTGTATGTGTGTGTGTGCGCATGCGCGCGCGCGTGTGTGTGTGTGTGTGTGTGTGTGTGTGTGTCACATGATCCTAATGATGGAACAATAATTGTCCTAGTATACAGTAATAATTTTATATTAAACCACTGTGGATACTTAGCACCCATAAGTACCAAAAGTGAATGGGTCTGGATATGGTGTATTCCATGATATCAGACTTTTATTTCAACAAAAGTCTGATATTATGGAATGCACAATGATATTTATGGACACATAAGCTCTGTTAAAAAATGTTGCCGTTTAAGATATCTAACAGGCGAGGCAACAAGTGCTGTTCGATACAGATCAAACTATCTTTTCCTGCTTTCTAAGATATCTTAGAACTACCCCTAAACACACACACACACACACACACACACGTATACACACACACACACATAAAAGTAGACAGTCACGCAGTCCTGTCCAATAGCACACAGATGACTCAATGCAATCTGACCTATACTGTATGTTCTTTCGCTTTAGCACTGAAATATTGAAGCAGAGGGGGGCATCTGTAACAGTCATTGGCATGATGACTGACAACACAAGAGTCTTAACTGAACACATTTGCTGGAAATGGACATAATGCATGGAACTGAGGAACATGGGCATCTCTGGCTTCCTGGTTGCAGCTACAACCTCAGATGTGCACATATAAAAACCACACACACAGGAGCCAATACTCCTCTCAGATATGGTCTCTAAACCACAATCACAGCCAGAAAGCTAACAGAGGAGAGAAACATATATCTTCATTACGTTACAATGTAGCTTGGGATTTATTCACTAACTTCTATAATCAATTCAGAGTGCTATACTCCCTGATGACTGATGGTACGGCTATACTGACTCATGGTAGGGAAATGCCAGACACTGACTTCACATTTCACTGTTGGTGATTTCTGTATGGAATGCAACTTCAGACAAATCTTAATAAATAAGGGTCATAATGAAATTACATATATTACATAATTAAAACTCAACAAATTATTATGAGATCTTTTTTCAACATGCTGTTATTTAAAATACTATGCACTGTGCTTTCATCCCACAACACTGTATTTCATGATTTTTCCATACAAAATATTTCACTTTATAAAGCCATCTTTCAGCACCTCTACCCTGTCAGTTCTGAAGAGCATTCAGTCACTCTCTGTTGCACAAACTGCTGCATATGAGTACCATGGAGGACGAGAAACCAAAGCTTTTAGGTTATTATTATAATTAGTATGACCTATGCATCACAATTCAAATGACTCGTTTCTTTTATCAAGCATTTGCAATTCCAGGTTCACTGATCTCAATGGCAATTAAGTATCACTATTGCTGCATTTAACTGAAAAAATGCAAAAATTCATATAATTAATTTAAAGGTACAACTGATACAACTAATTCCTTGGGGTTGGAAATGGAACAACTCTTGAGTGTAATTATTCCATTTAGTGTGCAGTGGGCAATGCTTTCCAATGACCCTGCATTGACCCTGCCTCCCCCTCGCTCCAAAACGAAACAATGAGCTGTAGACAGCTTCATCACTGTAATGGACATCCCCGGGCAATGACATTTCTTTTAATTGGTTGCATCACTATAGCTTTATGGATATGTGGGTGTGTGTGTGTGGGGGGTGTGTGTGTGTGTGTGGACAGTTAAACATAGCAATCACAAACAAAAGTGAAACATGCCTACTTACACCATCCAATAAACAGGAACACCCACTTCCTGAGCTTATCTGTGGAGTAAGTCATCACTATGGCAGTGTGGAGGTAACAGCCTTCCACAAACATCCAGAAGAAATTGGTCACCACAAAGTAGTTATAGATTGTTGTTATAAGGCGGCACCATGGCTGTAAGAAAAAAATGCACACACATAGCATTCACTAACAGCGATAGATTTATATAGATAGACAATACATTTCTGTTCTGTACTGTGATAAAACATGTTACCAGATACACCTTTGAAATACATTTCACTGGCTTGACAAACAAGGAAAATCATTATTGACTAGCACAATTATTGATTGTGCTATTATAATCTTAAGGGTAACAGTGTTAAGATAGAGGTGATGTGAGAAGATCAATTCCACTGTACCCCCCTTAGCTGGTCACTGTAAGATCACTGTAACCTACGGACTTCAGAGGCTTGTTGCTTTTCTTAAACGCTTATTACATATACCTGGCAAGACTTCATATAATAAAGGCACAGCAACGAGAAATGTAACGATTTATTCATAGATAATCATTCTTCCGCCAAGAAATATATTTCTTCTATCAGAATGGTTGCCAAGCAATGTTGAGTCACAGTAACTCTAACTTTTGTATCAATTTGTGATGGCACAGTAATATAGTATGAAATGCGGTCAACATGAAGGGTTGCACTGGGTTATACAACAGCATCGAACATGATTCAAACGTGATTCCAATCATATTCAAGGACCATGACTATCAGTTTTGGACAGAAATCTTACCTCATTGCTTTCATGAATATTGTGATCAATCAGCTGTAGTAAAAACCACATGACATTCCTTAAGATGAAGGTGGTAATCAAGTTCCAGTGGATTATGTTACGAAGGCATCTAATACTCCTGGAGTTAGAGATTAAAAGAACATAGAGCATTCACATAAACATATGATGAGTCAGTTTCCCCCTTTGCATTCCTGAAATGAGTTAAGACATATTCTTTATTTATACAAGGAGGACAACAGCCTAAATCCAAATGGATGCTCTGGAGCTTAAATAATGTGTAATGAGCAAATAGCTCAGAAATAGGAGCTCTAATATATGTCATGCATCAAACATGTATATGATATAAGACATGCAAATTAATATAACAAGCAGATAGTGAAATTATTATTTTACTAACTGGGCTACATAAGATAATGAAAAAGTTGGACATTTGTCTTGAAATAATATTGTCCTCCAGAATCAGTATATAAAACAGATAAAAAGCAGATGTAAACTTGCCTTAAGCAGAGGAACAGTATGAAGGCCACAACTAAAGCTCCCACAGATATACAATGGCCAAGGTAGTTTATGATTAAAGCAATCTTGTAATGCATGGGATATTTTCTCTGAGGGTAGAAAAACAGGACAAGATATACATATTTTAATATATTGTAATTGAAATAGCCCATCTTTAGAGAATAATACAGGCCATCTTAAACAAAGATGATGCTACCAAAAGGAGTTTCCCAGGTAAAATGATTTCTGTTGGGCAATAGCAAAGTGGTTAGAGATTGTGTCATGCAACCTGCACTGTATTTATAGAAGTATTCTATACATTCACAATCTGTTTGATTTTAACATATTGATATAATTATAACGGGTGACATACAGTTATGAACACAGACTAGAACATATTCCTCTGATTCCCTTCGGGTGGTTCTCTGCCGCCTCAATGTACAAAAACAAAATCATTCAGGCTGAGAGAACAACAAAATGGCTGCCTAACCATAGGCTGTGGATCAAAAAAACCTGTTTATTATCACCATCCTATAGTACTAGTACTGAGAGTGAATTAATTTATTTACATCACCATCTCCAACTTTGGATGATAACAGAGGCTAATGAGGCTAAATGTCTTCACATAACTAATATATGTATTTAGTAATGCCTCATAGGATCTGCATTAATCACTTATTGGCCTCCCTAAGCCTCCATCAGGCTCTGATGTCTCTGTCTTGTGGGAGTATAAGATGGATGTCTTGATCAATTTGTCAAAAGTAGGAATACCTATTCTACAACTTTATACAAATTTCCATGATGAAAATGCTGCACAAAGACCTGTTAAAGGAGAATTCCGGTGTGATATTGACCTAAAATGTGTTGAAACATGATACCGAGTGTGAACGTATGTCTCATAGCTCATCTTGGCTTGTCCCCTGCACTCAGAAATAGTTAGCCAATGCTACCAACAGTTTTCCTTATATTGCATATTCATGGGTTGGAACAATACCTGTAGATCATGGAAGAGAGGTCCAAAACAGAGCCATTTAGAATTTGCACGGGATTTAACAATTTATTTTAACCGCTGGTGTGCTTCTGTCGAGGTCTCTGACTTTGACGGTCTCTGCGATCTAATTAAGCAATATAGCACAAGTGAGAGTGGGGTTGGTCATGGATATTCCCACGGGTGTTGTTCGGCCGTAGCCACGAGGCCGGAGGCCGAGTGGCGCAGGCAACAACAGCCGTGGGAATATCCATGACCAACCCCACGACCACGAGTGCTATATTGCTTTTATACAACAATTCTACCACAAACTAAATAATCTGAAAACATCCCATTATTGTTTAAAAATGTTAATTTCGACATCGTTTTTACGCATCAAAAAATAGTTCCATTTTCAATACAGCGCTTGGTTGCCAAGTAACCAACATTCCAAATACCTCTCCAACGGGTCTTTGAGGTTTTTCGTGTCTTCGTTGAAAGACATTGTTTAAATGCAGTAGCCTAATGTTGGAAAAAAAGAGATTGATACAAAAAATACAGATCGAAGTGTTCGTTTATTTATATACATTGATTTGGACGTTCCCTTGTATTGTGCACCCATTGAGATATCCCTTCTGCTCTCCATCAGAGGTTGTGGGGCATAGGCCTGTGTGCGTCTGATCGGGTGCCCTGGGCATCTTTGCTGTTTGTTCGTGGTCTCCTAATATATGGCTCCAGCGCTTCCTGCTGTCCAGCGAGGGTCACCAGTAGCTTGCAAGGGAGCTCTCCGACCTATGTAACATATAAAAAAGAGAGACAGTATGCTTACAAAAAAACAATGCTACAAAAAATATTTGATGATTTAGCCTATATGCACTGCGCTTACCTGTGCCCACTCACTGCCATGATCTCCCTGGCCGCAAGACCTGCGTCAGACAGCTTCTGGATAGCTGTGGCCCGCAGGCTGTGATTTGTATATCTGGCCGATGTCCCTGCCTCCTGGCACAGCCGAGGAAGCATTTTGCCCAGTTGGTTTACGCCGAGGGGGGTTGATGTATACCAGAATGGGTCGGATGGTGAAAAGACCCTCTTTGGTTGCATATAAAATGCTGTTGCATCTGGGGGGATCTTGCTGAGGTACTTGATCAGCGAGGCAACAGGGCAGAGAGGATTGCCTGGCTCCCCATACATCGCCCCCCGTTGGGTTTCTTTGGCCCTCTCCAATGGGTCTTTATGGTTTTTTGTGTCTTCATTGAATGACAGTGTGAAATAAGGACAGCCGTTTTCATCCTGTTTTAAGCTGAACGAGTCGGGCTTCAGGTGCCTATTACCCTCACTCCCTCTGCGGCCGAAATGCAGCTGGATATCGTACCACACCTTGTTTAAAAGGCTTCTGGGGTTTGCTGGATGGAGTGCAGCAGAGCCCCTGAGGATGGCTTGGTCCGCTGATGAAATTGGTGGGTGGTGTGTTGACTTATCCCTTCCAGCCTTCCTCATTTGCTTGAGGACACCCTTGTAGACGTTGTTGGCGGCTGTAAATTCGATGTCTTGCATCATATTCCACATTCGGCAAAGGGGGGGCTCATTGATGAAACGATTGAGCCCTGCCCGAAGTCCGGCATAGCTACTGATCCCATTTAGCTCACCTTTGCTTGTTCTTATGGTGGCGTAAAATTCCTGCAATAATGCGCCGAGATCGGATTTGGCTATTGTTTTAAGGTTAGTGTCTCTCTTCGTGTCCGATAGCCAGGTTTTAAAACAGTTAACAACCCACGATGTTTGCTTCACGGCGTTCATTTCGTGCCGGCTCTTTTCAATGAAGTCCAGTTCGTCTGCGCTGATGGAGACGCACCTGGATGAAGATGCACTCTCCTCCCGCTTGATTGTAGGCCTATGTTCCTCCTCGTCATCCGACATTTCATAAATTAACTCAAAAGTTATTTTATTTAAATCGATCTCCATTTCAAGGCTAGAACTACTCGCTGTGTTAAATTATGAGAACTTTAATTTAACGGTTATCGCTCGTGTTAAAACTCTATAGAATCTTTGCATTGTATCGCGGAGTGATTTATTATTAGCTGTGTGTCCAGGGATATTTTCAACTCATGGAACGTCTCTCGGCCAATCAGAAACAAATAAATAGTTCCATAGAACCAAATTGTTGTATAATTGTGCTCGAACAGTTACTCTGTTCCCCATCATGTTGCCACCTATGTCTGTGAAGAGAAGGCGCGTACTGCTGCTGAAGTAGCCGCTCTCGCTGACGACTACATGTTAATCCATCAGAATGTCCCTCTTGAACGCCGTTTTCAATTTAGTAGTGGGGGTGCACCTGCTGAAAGTTTTGTCCATTCAAACAGACTTCCTCTGTCTGGTGGTGGGCCTAGTGGTTCGGGTGAGTCGGATAAGATTTGTAATTTCTGTTATAAACGTGGCCACTGGAAGGCCGATTGCTACATGCTCAAGTCTAGTAAATATCCTCTTCCAGGTTCGCGTCCTAAGGGTGCTGGCTTGGCTGCCCCTGGTAGTTTTAATACACCTGCTGTTGTTGATGGCAAGTCACAGCTAACAAACTCATGTGTCACTGCACTTGATTGTTATTTGCCATTCATTAGAACAGGGTTGGTGTCTATGGTTGGCAGTGATGTGAAGGTGCCGGTTAAAATCTTGAGAGATACAGGGGCATTTGACTCTGTTATTAAAGCTGGGGTGTTGCCTCTGTCTGAAAGTTCTGACTTTGGCAGTTCAGAGCCAGTTCAGGGAATGAGCTTAAATGTTTTGCGGGTGCCACTTCACAAAGCAATGCTTGAGTGTGACTTGTTTCAGGGTGAGGCTGCGCTTGCTGTGCGCCCAGCACTCCCAATTGAAGGGGTTTCTGTGATTCTTGGGAATGGCCTGGTAGGTGCTCAGCTATGGCCTGATGTTACTCCGCCCCTGGTAGTGGATTCTGTGCTACAGTCGAAGTCTGGGCTGGACGAGTGTGCCCAAGACCTCCTGAGACTTTTGCGGCTTGTGTGGTAACACAGGCTATGGCGTGGGCAAAGTCTGACTCTGAGCTGGTTCCTCAGTCTGGTAAGAACAAGTTGTTGGAAATTTTTTTTTTACCTCTGACTGATTTCTCTATCTCTGTGTCCTGTAGTGAGTTGGTTGCTGCGCAGCAGGCTGACCCTTCACTGGCTGGGTTGTATGAGTTGGTCCAACCTGAATGTGAAATGAGGGATACCGCTTCCGGATATTTTCTTCAAGATTCACTGTTGGTGAAAAAGTGGGTTTGGCATGCAGGTTTGTTTGTTGGGGACTCTGTTTTTCAACTTGTTTTACCAACTAAGCTATGTCACTGAGTGTTAAAAGTTGCTCATGATGAATTTGGACATTCTGGTGTTCAAAGGACTTATGACCGGCTGTTGAGACATTTCTTTTGGCCTTGCATGAAAAGGGATGTCTCAGCCTACATTAAGACTTGTCACACGTGCCAATAACACAGGCTCATAGTCAACCTCGCAAAGTGTGAGTTTGCGAGGGCGACTGTGACCTACCTTGGCCGTGTGGTGGGGCAGGGGCAGGTTTGCCCAGTTAATGCTAAGGTTCGAGCTGTTAAGCAGTTTCCTGCACCAACAACTAAAAAAAAGTTGAGGCGTTTCCTTGGCCTGGTGGGCTACTACAGGAGTTTTGGTAGAAACTTTTCTACTGTTGTGGCCCCTCTTACTGATCTCCTGAGGGAGAAGGGAAGATTTGTCTGGTCTCCTGCTTGTCATGTTGCTTTCCAACAGGTGAAGAGGCTCTTTTGTGACGCACCAGTTTTGGCAGCACCACGTTTTGGTTGTCCATTTAAACTCTTTGTCGATGCTAGTCTGAAGGGCGCTGGAGCTGTCTTGGTCCAAGAGGATGATCGTGGAATAGACAGGCCTGTTCGTTTCTTCTCTAGAAAGTTTAATTTGTATCAGCGTAACTATTCTGATGTGGAGAAGGGGACTTTGGCGTTGGTTCTAGCTTTGAGACATTTTGATGTGTATGTTGGTGTACTGTAAGTACGCCTGTAATGGTTTTCACAGATCATTATCCACTCACATTTCTTAATTCTTTAAACTGTCCCAACATGAGATTAAGTAGATGGTGTCTTTTTCTGCAATCGTATTGTCTGGAGATCCGCTACATCAAGGGGGCCGACAACGTGTGGGGTGTGGACGTCAAACACCTTCAGGTTGCAGTTTATAAATTAAGGGGGATTGGATGGGTAGCTGTTCTACTGTGGTACTCCAAATGTTATGGGGAATTTCTATTTATATCATGTTTAGTTTTGATGGGATGACTAATGTTTTGATAGCCCTGTATTGTGGGCGGGACTCCAGTAAGGAGCCCGCTTTTGTGGGAGGGGGTGTGATGGTCTGCTGCCCTTGTCTGCGTCTGTCTTGCTCTGCCCTGTGTGTTCTTGTAGGCGTGGCTGCAGATCATCTGTGGAATTGGTGACACCTGGGCCCGGTGTCTCCACGCCCTTTAAAAACGGCTTCCACCCTGTTACCCTTTGGAGCTTCTTTTCTTTTGCCCTATTGCTTTCTTGCATGCATCACGCTTTCAGCTATTGTCCACTCAGCCACACACTCACGTTACACTACTGACTCTACTGACTTCCACACTCTACGTTTTAGTCTGTTTACTTGTGTTACCGTTATAATAAATTACTTGTTATTTTTACTTCAAACGCTGCTTCCTTCATTTTTGCCATGGCCTTTGAGCTGGGTCATGACAATATATATATATATATATATATATATATATATATATATATATATATATATATATATATATATACACACACACACTGATATATATATACACTGATATATATATATATATATACTGGATTATACTGCTTCTTTAAGTTAAGTTAGTTAAAGTTGAGTTAAACACGCATTGTAACCGCCTGGCTGCACTAGCAACTAGCAGGATAACTCAAGCTGTAGCAACAAAACAGGTTTTGTTTTTTTCCTACCGACTTGGTGACCTTGAGCAACAGGGCCCTATGTTGAAAAGGGCCGGAGTTCCCCTTTATGGCAGTATATCACAATATTATAATCTTTGTATTTTGATTCTTATAAATTTAAGGCCAGCTGACCATAAAGAATAAATTTCATATTCAATGAGAATAAAATATTTGCTTACACAGGCTTAATAAATTCTTAATGATGCGTTATGCAGACCTTGTTGGACACTAACTAGTTATGTTGTAATGGATATACTACTGTAAATCCCCTAAAATAAAGTGTTACCTCCTAAAATATAATGCCATGTTGATTTGATATAATTAACGTTTAGTTCACTCTGATCTTTTTCCTGATACACATATTTTTAGAACTGTATCAGTGTGGTTTTGTGCTACACAGCACATCCCCTTGGGTTGCAGTTCCTGATTTGACCTGACAATGAATACGGCTTTGAGATTAAATTCAGATGGTGCTGGTTGGTCATTTCAGGAAAAAAAAGCAATTTATAAATAGAGCACATGCTATGAATATACTTTAATCCCAGGCTATTGTGTGATAAGTAGGCCAAAATTAATTATATTAAACACATTTGCTAGTCAGATAATTTTGCCTCTGGTTCTGCAGTAATCTCTGCATGAGCCAGATCACAGGGACATAAGATGTAATGTAATTTTTATTACATCATGTTTTAATTTATCATAGAAATAAATGCATTTTTTTTTTGTTATTATAAGTCAGACATGCTACCCAGATGGTGGTCAGAGCCAGAGCATTGGGGTCATTATGTGCTGGTACACCATGTGTCCACAGTAGTTCAGACATGCTGGGCTGTTGTATCACTTTGAGTCTAATTTTGTCATCTGGGGCATAGTTTGTTTTCATGGGCACTGAATGATTACATCAGTCGTGAGAAGGCCTTTGTCCGAACCCGCCTATTACTACCACCTCTCCCTTCTCACAATTAACACAGCAAGGTCACAACACATACCGATACAGGGAGCATTTCTTACCAGTCATTTACTCTGAAAAGCTTGAATTGCTAAACTATAGGATGCTGCCATATGGCCATATCATCACGCCAGTGCACAGCCTCTCAAAACCATGCACTGCAGGCTATTCTGATTCAAAATGTATCTGAGCCAATCCCCTCAGAATTTCCTCTGATTAAATCAGGAACAGGACAGAGGTGTGTCTGTGAGGTCTAAGTTCTGAACCTGGCAGATGGCGATGAGAGCAAATGCCTCGCTGGCACAGGGTCACAGTACTCAACACGTAGACTTGGACTGACTTGGACGAAGACATGGACTTCTCATTTTATCTCATTTTGTCATGTCAAGTGTGAGATGTTCATTTTTTTAAAAGCACACCCACCTTCTCTTCCAAAATTGGCTCACAATTTGAATAATTACTTCTGAAAGCCCAGGTCCCATTCTCCATGCATTCTCTGTAAGCACTTCCTGTGAAAGAAAACATACATTGTCACTTTTTCTTCTCTGTCTGCCCAAAGTCCTTGTACCGACCAGTGCATGGGGTTTACATCATGACATTTGCCTGAATTACTTCAACTATTTTCTTTACTTTTCAGTCAGACAGGTCATGGATAATGTACAGTCAGGATCCACTTTGTGTCAGGGCAGTCATTCCTCTCTGTGGATAATGGCTGCTGAGGTGTCCTGACATATGAAAATAATGGAGGAGGTGGTACATGAAGGGTTGTTATCCCTATCATAAAAAAAAGCCGCATACAGTGTTCTGAAAGTGGATTTCTAATCTTGTGAGTTACTTCAAACTTGTGTGTAGTGCCGTACTTTTGCCTCACATCAATCAGCCTCCCAGTGAATCCCACAATTTGCATTTCTTTGTTAGATGTTACACATTTGTTTACACTATATATTCCAGCCTGTAATGCAAAGGCATAAAAAGGAAAATGCCTGACGTAGACATACAAGGTAAAGAAAAAACACAAAAATGGTGAAACTCATGTCCTTAGTAGATCAGGCTTTTAAAATGGCATCTTCATTGTTAACCTTAAGGCAATGTACTGAACCAAACAGCAACAACCCTTAACTCTTCTTTTTCTTTACTTTACCTTCATTGCCATTATCTTTCCTTGAGGGCAGAGCATAGACATAAAGCAATTGCTTATATCGAACAGCCCGCACAAATGATTGAAGTGTGCCTGAGCTTGTTACCATAATCTGTCTTCGTAGACAGTATTCTAAATTGACCTGCCTATGTTATGTCATTGATAAGGTGTTTCAGGTGCCTTACAGAGGTTTTCCTTTAGAACATTTATCAATGAGTGAACTGAATGTGAAGTAAGCTGTGCTATTCTCCATAATTTACTTCATATCGTCATGCATAGCTGTAAATAAGGGCCAAAATGCACAAAACTGCAAACTTTGAAACAAAATTAGAATCTGTACTTCCAAAACATGGATACAAGAACACAAAATAAAAAATGAGATACCACATGTGAACATGAACGCACAAACACAAACAAAGACAGAGGGAACATGAGGGTTTAAGAACACTGGGACAAACAGGAGGACACAAGTGACATATGAATCAAATAATCAGGGCCAACGAAGTCAAGAAGAAATAAGGATCATGAACACAACAGGACACAAAAGCAGACCTTTTTTAAGAATACTATTCTTGCTTGGGTTGAACATTAGCAATATTGTCAGTGAATATTAGACTAGCAGTACTTACACAGTGCTGAAAATTAACCGGACTGTGACTTCAACACCAAGGTAAGTACCGAATCGTGATTTTGCGTACCGATACACCCCTACAACCAACTGCCCCAGGTCATACCTCTCCCACTTCTCCCCAGTTCCCTCGGCCAACTGTAATACAAATGCAGCCTCCGCAAGGGGAGCTAGTCGCATCTTGTTGGACCACAAACCGCACCGATCTTGTTGGACCACAAACAGCACCGTTGAGTCTACTGTACATGCAGGTACTGCTATTCCAAATTGCAGTGGCCACATTGTTCACTGGCAGCACTGTATTGAATCGTATGTGATGGGACTGAATCCCTTGTTATTGGTGGTTTGTTTATATTTGTATTTCACATTTGATATCTTAATTGTGCTGAGAAATGATTGTGCTTATCTGTATATGATGGGCAACCACTGCAGATTAGGACCCAATCAATCCTGGTGCACTCTATATTTGTGTGTTTATAGCTTGTTTTGCTATTTGACCTATTCATGTCAAATGTGTGCCTGAACAACACAAGGTTATTATTGCTTACATGGTTGCAGCTAAGAATGTTTCACTGCAAGAGTCAGTCTTGTTCGAGGCACTCCCAAACCTCCATAAAATAAGTGATCCTCGAAAACCATGACACAGCTCACACAATGCTCCTCCTGATCTGGAAGTCCAGTTCATTCCATAACTCCTCTAAGTTAACTTGTGGGTGACCCGGATAGAAGCAGTGATGACAGTTTTTGAGAAATAAATAAATAATACAACTGCACACAAGCAACAGAAACATTTGGTAACCTTGACTTGTCAAGAGCCAGACACAGATGTCTCTGAAAAGGACTTCCATGGCTGAAAAGGCACAACTTTGCAAAACAAAATGATTGTATTTGTAGCCCTTGGGATTATACTCTTAAGGTGCATACAGGATGAGCTCATGCTGATAGCATTAGCGTGGTCTAATTCCACACTTTTGAGTCAAATTTAACAGGATGTGCAACTCCGTGTTTGTGAAGAGAATACATCTGATAAGGAAAAGTAGGGCACATGTTGTATGAACATCTTCAAGCAAGATAATACAAATTGGGATAAAAGGAAAATTGACCAATGAATAGATAATGGAAATTCAATTTCTTTGTAACATATTATTTGAGCCATTGCTTGCTAAGCTTGTAATGACTTCCCACAGGGGCTGAGTCATTAAAATCACACACATTAAAATGCATTGGCATTACAACTTTGATAATACTGAAGTTGGGTGGGAGCCACCATCAGTAAACCTGATGTTATACTGCAGCATAATTGGCATTGGGAACTGAAAAGCTAATATAACTAGAAAATGTAATTTCGAGGAAATTACCAGTGCATGAAAATATAAATATACTGTATATTAACATAAAATGCAAAACAAACTTTTATTTGGAAACAGTTGGCAGGAGTCATAGTTGATAACAACTGACAGTTGAAATGTCTAAACAGTTAAATAGTTGAGTAGTTTAAATAGTTAAATTATTTAATAGTGAATATATATCCTTGTAGAATGGAGAGACACAGAGAGAGTTGGCCTAGTTAAGCAGAAAGCAGTTGATACAGGTGCAATCAGTTTAACTGGCCCTTTGATGGGTCCTAGTAGTGAGCAGCTGGAAGTTGATACAGGTGCAAATCAAGTTAATTAGCCCATTGTGATGTCATCAGCCCATGTTAAGTCTATGGGGAAAAATAAGCTTGTTTTTTATTAATATCTCAAAAAGTATAAAGTTTACAAAAGTGAAAAATACATTCCCCACGTGTCCTTTTCAAGACCTACGTTACAAAGTTTGAACGAAGTTTCTACGTTAAACGGTTAATGCTGAATTAGATGCAGAAATTTGGTGGGAAGAATAAGAAGAAGAAGAAGAAGAAGAAGAAGAAGAAGAAGAAGAAGACTTCGGATAACAGAACAGTGCATTTTCATGCACTGTAATTATCATCTAAAGACACATTCTAAATACACAAAACAATGAAATATACAATAACATTTTAGACGGATTTACCATAGAATTACCGGGTTTACCATAGTTTAGCACCAGCTTAGTATCCAGGCATCACAATAAGCTAATTCATTATCTCAGTGAGTAATGTAAAAACATACATTTACATACATACACACATCACAGTAATAATATATCAACAGCACTGTGGAAGGACTTCATCTTTTAACCTAAAACATATATATATACATATGTTTTAGCATGTTCCAGCATGGTTCCTACCAACTCATTCCCATGTAAATGTGCTAGCCTCTGGACTGAATCCTAAGCACCTCAACTCCACCACCTGTGCCCACCATAAGTCAGCGGTGGGAGAATCACAGTGTGGCAGAGATGGGCAGAAAAGTGTCAGGATGACAGCGCAGCAGAGCCTCACCTCATAGCCCCTGACAGCTGCAAGGGAGAGAGCACACAGGAAGCAGTGGTCGCTGTCGAACTACAGAGATACAACTTCACTGGCGTATAGCACTCTCTCACTTAGAGCATGGCCTTGGGCCAGGAACTTCATTCTGCACTACGCTCAGCAAGTTTAACGATGTACACCAATTCAATCGCTTCTTATCAATTTCTTTGTGGGAAAAAACATTCATGAAGGCGGATTTACCAAGCCTCTTATTCCTGGAGTTATTTGCATCTATTTAATAGCTCTGTCTGTCATCAGCTTTGAACTGGAGTGTCCTCTTTTCCCATTTTCTACATTTCACAGTCCATTTTATCAGCCTCCAAGAGAGTTCTTGCAGAATGTAATAAATTAGATTTCTCTCCAGAATCCTCTTAATTTCTGAATTTCGTTAATATGTCCATATCACTCAAGACACTTTAAGAGAGAAATTAAACTAATACTTCTTCTGTTAAGTTGACATTGGCATAGTTATTCATGCAATGTCAACCAGATTTAGATAAAACAGCTACATATTGCAAACACTGCCAAAAACAATAACACCTGACATTACTCAGCCTTGTGCTATGCAGGTCGATTCTTTAGTAAACATAGCATTTCAAATGTTTGTGTAGAAATCCAAGAGGGTAATTTAACAATTAAAAAATATATGCAGCCTAACCTGCCAATTTCAATATTCAGTGCACCTTGAATTGAAATAGATTTTGTTGTGTCAAACAATGCCGCAAGAGGCTGGAGGCATGTGGTCAACACAGTTGAAGCAGCACCAATATTTTGCCACAAGATCACTGATTATCTGAAAGTCTTCCACGTTCATTTGACGTGCATCACACAAAAAAACATCCACCATTCACTCTACATTCCCAGTGTTTCCCCTACAATGTATTCATCAGTGGCGCAGCGCCGCTCCTGGAATTCAAGCGCCACTGCAAAAAAGTTGCCTAATTAAAAAAAAAAAAAAAACCGCAAGTGAACTTCAGGAACAGCTGCCGTTCGTTCAGGTTTGATGTCAACAGCTGCCGTTCGTTCAGGTTTGATGTCAACAAATAATAGTACGGCTAACGTTGAAGGCGCAGTCAGGGATTCCACAGGAGATCATGCTTGTTTGTGTTTATGTTTAAGTTTATTAGCAGATGCAATTTTGTGCAAAAAAACGTAGCCTACATTATGTTAACCAAGGAACCAAATTAAACACGCCAGCGAGGTAGCTCGCCCCTACCTTCAGTAGCCTATTCCCAGATAAATTCCACGCATTGCTTCGTTTTTGTTTGTGATACAGGCAATGCTTATAAGCCCTGTGTTGCTAAAATACCTAGGCTGTGAAACTAAGGTCTAGCTAGCCTATTGGTGGGTTTAATTGAATTTGAGTAATAGGATACGCAACCATTTACATCTGGAGATAGTTTGTAATTCCTGTAGAGCTCACCAAAGCTTTTTGAGCATTTATTTTACCAAATGACACGGAAAACATAATTCATTTCATCCACATATTCTTATGCACCATGCACAATAACGCTACTAAATTAGCTTAAAACCGTGAGAATCAAGCAAGCCCCACGTGTCACAGCCTTAAAGTGACAGGCACTCAATTCGACTTGCATAGCACCAATACAGTGTAATGACATGAAAGAGAAGTCTATATAGTTTATACAGTGCTGTGCAAAAGTAAAAAAAAAAAAAAAAAATAGGACATCAATTATTTTTGAATGTATCATAAATCATTCTAAATAGTAATAGTTTGTACAGTGGCCTACAGTGTACAGTTGTACAGTGGCTAATTACTAATAATGTAAATGAAAAAGGTGAAAGAAAAACATGAATAATCCTGTTCAAGTACTGCAATAATCATGCTTTGTAAATGCTTGTGTTGATGGTTATGTCATAATTTGTAACACTCAATCTGAGGGGGCTAGGGGGTTCCTACGATCAAAAATGTCTAGGGGAAGCACTGATTCCATTGAACTTGACATGCAATGGCTGAAAAACAATTATGTGACACTTTATTTCATCTTCAAGGTGTCCCTAAAATACATAAAACAATTATGTGACATATTTAATTTGTATGTGCTGAGTGCTGATGTCCTCTTTGTCTTTTAAAAGATGTGTGTATAACCCTATGATACCAAAAGCTTCCTTTACTGTTGGAAGTGGCCCTTTTGGTATGTCTTTTTGATGGTGCAGTACATTTTCAATAAACAACCCATCTCTGTGGGAATTATGATTCATCTGACCATATGTGTATGTCTTCTGTTCCAAGGATAAACACTTATGACAGCTCTACAGTTCCAGTGACTATAGACTCTCACTGATGAAGACATTTTTCCTCCTAGAGCACTACATCAGTTAAGATGCATTACCTTGATGGAGTATAGCAAGCAGTCAGGAAAGCTCATGCTAAATGTCACCGAGGTCTTTTTAAAGGCACTTCATTTCGTATTTATATTTTCAATACTACAGTAGGACCTAGGTCATAAAATATATGAAGTAACAGTTATATAAATGGTTCCAAATGTGATCCACCGAAGCTCAGCAAACCAACTCATTCTCTGACTTCAACACTGCTGTAGAAACTCAAAATAGAGAGATCCCTTTGCTCTCACTAGGAAGACTACCTAGCCCCTTGTTGTGGGCTTTTCTGCAAAGTCATGACTAATGTAATACACAGCTGTGATAAACAAGAGCTTAGAATGTGTCACGTCTGTAAACCTGGCATATTGTAAATTAATCAGCTATGTTGTAGGGCTGTAACGATAAACCAAGCTCACGATTCGGTTTGTATCACGATTTTTGACCCACGGTTCAATACGAACCTCGATATATTTATTTATTTATTTTATTTTATTTTATTATTTTTTTTGGGGGGGGGTTAGAAATTTTATTAAATAACATTTTAATAGCCTACCTTACACCAGAGGATTAGAATATAATATATAGTATGATATATATGTATTATTTTCTATCCTGATATAAAAATATTTTACTGAATGTCTGATATTTAGCCTATGACAGCACACTGTATGCAGATTAACCTATAGCCTAGGCCTACTATTTTTATCACAACTCTACCTCTTTAATTCAGCTGTCTGGTTGAAGCCTGGAAATATTGTAAACAAAGTAGCATAGTTGGCTAGCTTATCATAGTCTACCGATTGGACTGTTCAGTTTCCCCATGTGTGTTTAGTTTCAAGGTAATACTTGTTTGTTTTATTTGGATTGTGTTGGCGGAGCCGCGCGTGTTCATTGAGCAGGAGAGAGAGGGAGAGTGAGAGGGAGAGGGAGAGCGAGAGAGCGGGGCAAGGAGAGGGGGTTCACTTCTATAATGTTTGGTGAAGTTGAACACATACTGTAGTCTACAATGAAAGCAACGAGAGGTATGGAATTATTATTTATTTATCTTTGGACAACGTAGGCTACCGGTAAGTAAAGCGGGAGTGTGTTGCTTATACAGCCGCATAAGCTGCAAGCACTGCGTGAAACACTAGAAAGGGTGTGTCACGGTTCTGCCTTTTCACACCGCGACACAGTATCGTGGATACAGTAAGCGCTTTCAGACATACGTGTAAGACCGGAGGTTCTGCCGATGTTAGACGGTGGGGCCGTATATCTGAACGACATAACCGGTCATATGGAAGTCCGAATTTACCCAGTGTTTATACTACTCCCCCCCTAGTATTTCCTCCGGACATTATGTAAATGTGCTGTGTCTGAACGAGTAGTAGAACATGCGGTTAAAATTCACACCTAGTGAGAGGGCGTGTTGGTGACGTTTCTTTCGTGCGTCCATGTGGTTAGATCTGACTTCAATGCCAGTGTTATGATGGAGTGGCATGCTGTCCAGAAAATCTCCGACCTGGAAAGATGCAGACATCACTGAGCAACTGTCCATGAGGGCATACAACATTTTGATAGAACACCTGAAGCGAACGTTAGAGACACGTTAGCCTACAACTGCATGGCAAGGACAAACGAATTCAGAAGACGAATCATCATAAGCAGAAGGCGCTGAAAAGGCATTTAATAAATTGTTAGCCAACACGGTTTTCTGTTCATTGATAGCCTTCATGACCTGCTGAGCTTGCTGATATTTGCTGAGCATATATGCCTAGAGAAAATGAAAACGAAGTAAACCCAACTTTGTTCCAAGCTCCTTACGTAAATGCGACACATGGGGAGAGGATGCTTTTGGAAAAAATAAACCATGAAAAAATGAACAACTTCACTGTTATTGATGTTAGTATTTTGTTTGTTGCTTAAAAACGTTGTATGATCTTGAAGTCTTGAGTTAGCCTACTGAATTGGCTGGTAGCCTACCATAAAGTTTGTGCATGCTCTCTCTCTCCAACGCAAACCAGATTTGGGGCAGATTTCTATAGCTAATTCTATTAGTGTTTATTTGAAGCACACATACAAATACTGTAGGCTAGGTCAATTTCAAGTGCGCACTTACGTGACTAGCCTACTTCAAGTATTAGCCTATGCACAATAGATTTCTCTTCTTTAGCCTACATAATGCATAGGCTACACTTTGTAAATAAAAAGCAGCTGTGTATATTCTGCGTCATATCTCGCATATCGCATATCGTTACAGCCCTACTATGTTGGGTATTACATAATGTATAAATAAAGAATTCACCACCTTCACTTTCTCACTGACAAATTACAGTAAAACACAACTAGACGGAGACATAATGCCGTTTGACCACCTCAGTTTGGCAAAGTGCAAGTCATCCTTTCTTTCTCTGTCTTTTTCAAGCAAGACAACATTGCCTTGCCATTGTCTACAGAATGACTTCAACAACATAATTAATTGTCAATCAGTGTTGTGCGTGAACGAGTTCAAAAGAACGCGTTCATTGAACACGCTCATTTTTTCTAAACGTTGAACTGAACGCAACACATTTTTTTAATAAAGAACTTGAACGTGAATTAGTTCACATTAGGCTATGTGTCATGAACGGCAGACATCACTGTAAATGAACGTTGGAATTTGTTTTCCATTGAAAACTGAGTGACATCTGTTTTCTCTTTTGAAACGCAACGAGAGAAAGTTCCTCCCTCCTGTATTCTCGCTGGTGCCGCTTAAATGATGTAGCCTATCACCAGACAGAAATGGTTTTGACATTGTGTGCGCAATGCATTGCGGGCAACGTAGTGTCCGGCTGAGAATAGTTGAATAGCATACTGGCTTCCGCACTTCGCGTTACCGTGATGAATTGCAGCAGAGCGGGGGGGTAGGCATAGCAACGCCCAGCGTAGCAGGCAACGACGAGAGCGGAGGGCTGGAGGAGCGAGAGAGAGAGACAGACTAATGGCGAGAGAGAAAGAAAGCTGCAATTTTAAAAAAAATGGCTATTGGAAGTGATGGCACGGAGACTGGTCTACCTTGTCTGTACTGCTGCAAGTTCACCTGGTAAGAAACCCACAATTGCAGTGTCATGAGCAATTGTCTACAATGAGCAGCTTCAAAGAACGTATAGTGATTTCTAGCTCGTAGTGTGAAAAAAAGTATTTATTTGAATATCTCATGAAAAAAGTCAAATGAACTGAACTTTGAACTAGTTCAGAATTAAAATTGTGAACTTTGAACGTGAACTGTTCACTTTGAGCATGTATGAACTGAACTTGAACTAGTTCAGAAAAGCTGTGAACTGGCACAACACTGTTGTCAATATAGTCAAGCTTTGCCATACATCTGCTAAATTCTGAGACTTAAAATTCTACTCCTCTCTTTTGGAATGAGTCATGCACCTGTGTGGGATTTGCCATCCTGGTTTTCCCAGGATTTCAAATTAAGGTTATGACCTAGAAGATGCTGATGAAAGTAGGGCAGGCCCTATGCTGCTGAAGGGTCTTTGGCATGTCTTTTCAAGACAGCCATGAATCAGGGTACAGCTGTCATCATGATGGCAATTCAAACAAGCACATGGACAAAATGAAGACACACCAGAGATGTTTCCATGGGATCAAACCCTGATAGTCCAGGGGGTCAAACAAAACTATCCTCCAAATGATGGCTGCACCTAAACAGATGTCACAAATAAGACACTTTGATTACTGCGTTGATACAAGATAGAGAATGGCAGCACAACCTACTCATTTCACATGGCATGTCAGGCACTTTTTCAGTGGAGGAGAGAGGGAGGGGCCACAACATCAAGAGAAAGACTTTGCTACCCACCCATCAGGGGACCTACTTTAAAAGCCTTTTCAAAAAAGCTTTTCAAAACCTCCTGTTTTGGCATCAAAATAATAGACTGCATAAAACTGAGAGGCTTTTTCCACCCCCAAAAATGCCTTAAGGTAAAAGTTTAACTTTATAGACAAATGTGTAATGTTATAGACCAACACAGTTGAGAAGTCACCATTCTGATCTGTGCATTACTTAGGTAACACTATATTTGAAGGGGTCTGCATAAGACTAACATAACACCATCATAACCATGACATGACACCTATCATGAACATTGAGGAACCTTTATGAATGTTTATGATTGTTGTCATTGAAGGGGTCATAGAATGCAAAACCGAGTTTACCTTGGCATAGTTTGTTTGGCTTTTTAATGCTTGGATTTTGTGAGATGTTTGTTATATTTTGTTTTTAAAGAAATGTTTAGTTAGGGAAAGTAATGCTTAAGACAAGCCTGATGCCTTTAGTCTTTTCTACATGGTGAGGTACACCATGGTGCTTCCGACATAATTATGCTTTAAACGAACGTTTGACTCAGGTACATTCACAAAAAAAGTTATTGTACGTTTTAATAATAAAGGGGTGTATGATGGGATCCTGCATGCGCAGTTGAATCTTGCACAATCTCACGAAACACTTCAGAACCCTGGTCAGAGACCTCACCAAACATGCTTTTCCATCACATGTACAGTATTCATGCAAATTTCGGATCGTGTTGAATGTTTTGAATGGACACATCTTGTGAATCCAACCATCTCTATGACAACCTAAGACTAGCAGGGCATTCCAAATAAAACTGTATCAGCGATCGAGATCTTATTGAAATTCCCTGTGAATTTTACACCTTATGCAGTGGGTAGGGAGTAGGCAATTCAGTGTAGGGACCGGAATGCAACCTAACATTCTAGTGGATCACTCATTTACTGCTTAGGCTTCAAAGTGCTGTCTATTGTTCCCAGAAGACAGAAGAAATTATCAATGTGATGGTAACTCCCTCTACCGTGCCCACACTTGATGACTAGGGTGCTTTTCATGTTTTTTAAGAATCAAAATTACAAGTTTTAATGCTTTAATGCTGCTTACTAGGCTTACAATACAGACAAACCTAGCAAGTAACAGTTATGAAGACAAAGGCTCCTTCTATCGATATGTTCCCTAGCTAAAGGGACAAAAGTCCACATATTATGTGGTGGACATTTTCAAAATGATACATGCTTCTTCACTCTAAAAAATGATTCATAAGGTTAGTAGATAAAACTTAAAATGAAGAACATTTTCGACATAAAAAAAATAAGTTTGCTACTTGTACATGTATAGGTGAGTTGACAACTTATTTTAAGGAGTTTGTCATACTAAAAAAGAAAGAAAGCTGTCTCAACGTATTAATATATGGATTTTCAACACACAGTCTTGCTTTCACCTAACAAAAGAAAGTATTACGTTACTGAAACTTGTAAATCTCGTGACCAAACTTATAAAGCTGATAACACGACTGAACGTTCAGGACCTTCCAGACCACGCCTGAGAAGTAACAGAAATTATGGCACAGGATCCTGTAGCCTGCATCGAACATCAAAGGTACGTGCAAAGTAGTCTAGCCTACTATTTTTGTGTTTGTTTTAAAAGCAACAGCTATCAAACAACGGCACACAGTGCATCAAAATCTTTGTCACGTGACACTACAAATGAAATTAACGCTACAGCTTGCCCTTTTGCTAATTTAAATATTTGAAAAGATGGATTTTACCTAGCTATCTACAGACAGTAGCTATCGTGTCTTCCAAGCTAGCTGCTGCTTGCACGGTAATTAAACCATTTGAAAAGATGACTTTGGTAGCTGGCGTCTTCAAATTACCTGCAGCCTGCCCTGTTAGTAAAGGTAAATTTAGCTGTCTGGTGTCTTCAAACTTCACAGTGGCAGCTGCATTCAGCACTTAACATTTTAGCATTGCTAGTTCTAACACTGCACGTGTTTGAGGATCATATTTGGTCGTCCTAGTTAAGCCTAACAACATTGTCACTATTTATGAAGGTGTGTGGGCCATTTGACATTCTTAGCTTAACCTGAACATAGGCCTAATAGGTAGGCCAACATTTATTTATTTTTGAAGTTTGAGAAATATTCTGTGTCAATCCCTGCAAACCACGTAGATTTTGTTCATTTTGTTGTTTGTCTTGAGGTAAATTTTCTAACACTGTGCCTTTCTTTTATACAGATAAATGACGAATTCAGACGGATCTCTACATTCATTCATTGCACAACTGGACCAGTTGCCATTGCTTTAAAAATAAACAATGCTTTCAGAAAATGTAAATTGCTGTGTGCTTTTATTCAGACAGAAGTGAAGTAAGTTACTATAACTTTAAAAGATCCATGCAAATTGTTACCTTAATTTTTTTTAAGTCATTTCAACTGAAGTTGTTTTTTTGAGTAAATATTGTGAGACTTTTATAGTGAAAATAACTCAATTAGTTTAGCACAATCAACTTGATTTGTCCTCTAAAAGCTTAATTAAGTTGAACCAACTTAATTATATTAATTTGATCATATAATATAATTCAGTTGTTCTAACTATATAAGTCTCACAATATTTACTCAAAAACGGCTTGAGTTGAAATTACTTAAAAAGATCCATGCAAATTGTTACCTCAATTTTTTTAAGTTGAGCCAGTGTTTGAGGTAACTTGCATATGTCTGTGTTTTGGGGTTACATAGTTTTTGTCTTTTCGTCCATCCTCCCTTCCTCCCTTCCTTCTTTCCTCCGATTCTAAGCCCTCCTTCTAATTATTGTTGTGAAGGAAACAAGGAAGGAACGATAGGAGGATGGAGGAATGAAGGAGAGACTGATATGAGAAATGAGATGTTCTGCTCACTCACGCATCACTTTTAAGAGATGTCAATTACTGATGATGCGGCGCCTTAGGCTAGAATAAACAGACACGCAAATTGCAGAGAATATGAATTCATAAAGCCTAAAAATATATGAATATGGACTCTTCCCACTTATTGACCCTGATAATGAATGAGGTAATGTTTGATAGTTTTCGACACTCTTGAAGTGAGTTGGAGCTTGGTCTTGATCGGATTGTATCGTTCATTTGTTGAGTGTGTAGAGTGTTGTGCAGTGAGTAGTCCTTCGCTGCTAGGTAATTAATGTGTGTGTGTGTCTGTAAATTTATGTGCACTGCTGCTGTGCCAGTGTGTGTATACCTCTGTGTCTGTGTGTGTGTGTGGCTCCACTCTGCCAGCAGAGTTGGCAGAGTGTCACACAAGCCGAGTTTACTACACTGCTTACATTCAGTTTGATTGTCCTAGGAGAACCTGTTAATGTAATTACAATAATAAACCATGTAGTACACCTATGGGTCATTATCGTACAACAACTATTACTGATTACTGAGTACTGATTGCCCAGTCGGAGTTTACTTTGTAATAATGACCAGCTGGCTGTGAGCATTATCTCTTAGCCTACTTATTTAGGTCACTGAGCAGGACAAATTATTTGTCTGAAAAAAAAAATTTTTTTTAATTGACTCTGTTTATACAGGAATGAGAACGCTTAGCTGGGATCACACTCTTATTGGGCCAGCTGTTAGCTCTCAGTGCACACATAGCATGAGGCCAGGATGGTTTCATGTTCTCACAGTGTTATTGTGGTGTCAAATTGAAGTTAAATAATACAAACTCAAAAGAAGTCTGCACACCGTGGATGTACACTGCAGATGATGGCTTTAATGCACTCCGGAGCATTGGTTAGTGAAGCAAGCAAGCTAGCTACCATACTCTGGCTGCTGTCCAGCCTTTATACCCCTTCAAGTCATCCCAGACTGGACACACTCTGGCTTTCCCACCACCTATGTTAACAGATAGCTGACCAAGTCACATATGGTACTCCACCTTTGCCCTCTCATCCTGTTATTCATACATTCTTTAGGTTTTGCCATTCTTTAGGTTTTGCTTACATTTCCTGGCACCAAACCTTATCTATGACATTTTCTGCCAGGTCTGCTCTTTCACTTAAACCAGTCTTCCTTTCCCACACACTAAACATACAACTTACTAAACATAATTCAGTTTCACAAAATAATGATATTACACAGAATAAAGATCCTACATAAAAGATATATAAAAGATACTACATATGTATACATTAGCTATAATCACCCCCTGCTGTTTCACCACATGGACCTCAGACCGTTTTCACAATGTACAGAAAACTGTCCTAAGGTCCTGCTTGCATTATAACGTGGAGGCTCTCCATGATCCACACTAGGGTTGACTTCACGATGGGAAGCCACCATTGTGATGCCACGCCACCAAACTGCCAGAAATGCACAAATTCTATAGACCCTGCATTCACATTAAACATAAAGACTTTGCAGGGATTTCCCTGGAAATTAACATAAAGCGTAGAACTGATGCATCTGCGGGCTACATTAAAGACTGTCAGACAGAGAGTGCAAAAATTAAGGACTAATTAGTCTATGTGATTTATACAAATACAATCCTCATAGCTCCGGAAATTACATAGTAACTGATGACCTGACATGCAGGTTATGAGATGTGTAGCATTTGAAGTTGGTACAGACAACTGAAGATTTTAGATGAGCAACCGTGACATGTCTTACGTAGCTTTTAGATGAGCAACCGTGACATGTCTTACGTAGCTCTTTTATTTTAGATGAGCAACCGTGACATGTCTTACAGTACGTAGCTTTTAGACGAGCAACCATGACATGTCTTACGTAGCTTTTTTATTTTAGATGAGCAACCGTGACATGTCTTACGTAGCTTTTAGATGAGCAACCGTGACATGTCTTACGTAGCTTTTAGACGAGCAACCGTGACATGTCTTACGTAGCTTTTTTATTTTAGATGAGCAACCGTGACATGTCTTACGTAGCTTTTAGATGAGCAACCGTGACATGTCTTACGTAGCTTTTAGACGAGCAACCGTGACATGTCTTACGTAGCTTTTAGATGAGCAACCGTGACATGTCTTACGTAGCTTTTAGATGAGCAACCGTGACATGTCTTACGTAGCTCTTTTTTTTTAGATGAGCAACCGTGACATGACTAACGTAGCTTTAAGATGAGCAACCGTGACATGACTTAGGTAGCTTTTAGATGAGCAACCGTGACATGTCATCAGGCCATATACATATGTTGTGTAATTGTTTGTAAAAAATGATAAATGTACAGACATAGTAAGAAGTGTTTACTATACTTCACCCCCCCCACCCCCACCCCTGACGATAGTATCGTCCATCACAATTCTTTACTGCACACATTGTCAAATGTAGAGATGCACCGATAGATCGGCTGGTGACCGGAATCGGACAATTTTCACGTGATCGGCCATGACCGGCGACCGGCCGGTCAGTCTGAGACATGCCGATTTTATGCCGGTCAAATACACTCATGCGCCGCAATTGTAACAACACCCAGCTGAGTTTGCAAAGTTTGAAGAAGCTAGCAACCAGGCCAACACTCAGGGTTGGATGTAGGGCTACAAAGAAAGCGCTAATAGGCTAGTGAGTTTTTCTATGCAGCAAACGCTGTGCTTTACCATTGGCCTACTGCGTGGAATTTACTAAGCTGTCACTTCATTAGGCTACGTAAACATCGCTCATCACCGCCCATCACTGCCGCTAATTGCGTGCCCACAGCTGAACCACAAGCCTGCTGAACGGAGATAAACGACTGCGATATTAAAAATAATCAAAGATGTCAACAAGCAGCGACATACAGTAGCCCTAGTAGTTCTACTCCACTGAAGAAAAAAAAATACTCTAACTATTTACTGCTGCGTAGACTGCGGCTATGCCTTAAAATACCCTAGTCTAGCAGATTGAGAAGTGGATGTCGTGGAAAGTGAACAAAGCGATAGCCTATTAGAAAGGCAAACAAAGCGTTAAAGTTGCTTTTGACATAGTAGCCTACAATGAAGAAAACTGATGCTCTGAATACTGAATCAGTCGTCTCTGAAAGTTTCTATAGCCTAATTGATGCATTTAACCGAAATTTGGATTTAATTTTTTCACCGCAAAACAGACGTGAACTGTTTTCATATGGTGGAGCACCTAATTGCTATTAGCACTTCTCCCCTGTGTTTGCGTGATAGCCTAGGCTGCTACCACTTTTCCCTCGCCCTCCCATAAATTCATCAATGCATATTTTCATATGCATTGATGAATATGTTACATGGTAGTATGTTCAAATGTATCATGAAAATTGTTCTTAAATCTTTAGTTGGATATTGGATGTGAGAAGCATAAAATGGGTGTTCCATAACTTAACTTAATCCATAATTTGATAGCCTACTGCATCTGAAGTTAGACTTGAAAAAGAATCTGTCTGCTCACCAGTTCCATTTTTTTAACAGCCATTTCATCATTGATAAGTTGATTACACGTCTATATTAACATGTTCTATCAAAGAAAAGATAGAAAATAACTATTTGTGTGTGTGCTGTAAAATGGTTAGAAGAAATGAAATCGGAATCGGCTAAAATCGGTATCGGCAGGTCAAACTCTATGAAAAATCGGAAATCGGTATCGGCCCAGAAAATTGCAATCGGTGCATCTCTAGTCAAATGCCAATTCTGGGGACATCGCCCAACCCTAGTCCACACAGTAGACGATAACGGTTTCATTATTCATCTACACAAGTAATGGATGAAATGAAGCTGATGCATGATTCACCAAATCCATGTAATACAGTCACCTTAAGCCACCTATTTCCTGTCTGCTTCTGATTGTGTTTTGGAATATATACTGGATCTGACTAACTCATTTCCCCAGCACAGGGCTAAATGTACATGCTGATAAAAGTATGCATCAACATCAGGGACACCACCTAAACTCTGGGTAATATGTAACGACTCATGGTTCATTTTTAGAGGCTTTAAAAAAGGATGGATGAAATGTAGGTGGGTGAACTGTCATTATTCAACAGCCACTAAGACTGCGCTTGTGTGCGCAGGTGGTGGTGCGCGTGTGCATGTGTGTGTGTGTGTGTGACTGTTTCCTGCAGTATGCTCTCTAGGCTTAGAGAGGCAAAAGTCATGTTGCAGGGGCTCTAAGGTCAGCATGAATGGCCTGCTTACAGCCATTCCCTTGAGCAGCTTGTTTTTAAGCACAGTGTGTAAGAAAGTCAGGGGGCGCAAAATCAAAAGTGACATTTCTCATGCCTCTGAGGTGCCTGATCTAATGAATAGCATTTGTGGCTTCTGTGCCCATAGTGTTTCAGGAAAGGACGTGGGATGTCAGAGCGCACACACTCTATTCAAAACCATGAAGCCATTTTGAGGTTGTGGTCAATTGCACAACTGATCTGATTATGGTAAGCACTTTAATTTCTGCATGTTTAGCAACTGTTGTGAGATAACGAACAATTACATCCCGGATTAAGCCGATGGACGTGAGGCGTAAACATCATAGCATGCTGACTTCACCCAAGGCCCTTTCTCATCACTTTTGCCTGCTATTCCATCCTGATTACACACACAGGCACTTGCCAACCATATATACACAAACAGAACCCCACAAATATAAACTCTCTCACTCGCTTTTTCTCTAAGGCACACAAAGCAAAACACACACACACACACACACACACACACACACACACACAAAATGTGTCTCAATGAGTGTCTGCCACAATAAACAGCCTGTGCCAGTGTGAATGTAATTTGCTCAGGCTGACGGTGGTCACGCTCAGGTGTTCCCTGTATGCCCCTGAGAAACAGTCCTAAATGAGCCCAACACACTTTTTCTGGCAACCACAACTCATAAACATTTTGGACTGAGACTTTTGGTGAGAGTAACTGGCTTTACATCTTTTCCAATGATCTCCAACGTGTATCTAATGCATTTAAAACCGTTCATTCCTGTTGTAATTCTGAATAATATTTTTGGTATTAAATTATTTGCTGGTATAAGCATAATCCGTAATACATAACACTGAGGTGAACACTATCTTTATTTATCAGTCCACACAATATGCTGTTCCAGCTGCACACTACATTAGTTCTAGGCTGACACTGATATTATAGTTTTAAGAGAACACCACTCAGGAAATCAGTGTTTTGAAGAGAGAGGGCACCCTGCTGAGAAGGGAAGAGTGCACACACCTCACAAATGACCTACTTTGCCCACGTGCACATAGGGCAAGTAATGTGTGTCATGAAAATTCAATGCCTCCATGTGGAAGCCGACAAAAATCATGGGAGATCGCCTGTGTGATGATGTGTCACGGAAAAGTGTGACAGAATGAGTGTGGACAAAATCTCGCTGTTCTGCTCTATTGAACTCAGAGGAGAGGAGCTGTGACATCTGTCCTGTAATTGGACAAAAAATTCACAGTTCACATCCAGTGTCTCCATGACTGCAGCATCAAGCCAATTAAGACATTCATTTTCAAGGGTCCCAGGCGTTGTTTGGCAACAGACGAGAGAGAAGATAAAAAAAGTGTTCGTATTCGTTCAATAATGAAATATTCAAACCCCACAAATGTTTTTCCAAGTAAACTGCTGTCAAAAGAAAAGCCTAACAACTACCCTAGTTTCAGTTTCAGGTTGTGTCAAAGCAGCAAAGACTTCAATGACATTAAAGATGACAGGATGGAAAAACGTTTCTAGTACCTTGACCTTGTTGAATAAGGAGAGTTCGGCCACAAACCAGAACCAGAAACGCGGTTGCTTCCTCCTTCATATGCATATTTCGGCCTTGGCTGAGCCCATGTCCATGTGGCCTCAAGTACAAGAGGGAATTGTGCTCATACTGCAGTCACCCATCATTCTAAAACATCATCCATGGAGATCAAGAATATCTACATTCAAGTCCAACAAGTGACTAGGCCTCCCTTAACTGTCCACATACTCCTGGACATTATACTGTTAAGTGTTGTCCTAACTATCAGCACACACACTTCCCTTACTCATTGCACTGTCCCCGATAACCTTGACTCCAGAAGTTTCAGTCACAGAATTAAGATGCTATTTTGAGTTTTAATTTGGCAGATGTCGCTCTGAAACAAGGCCAGCAATATTCCAGGATCCTCTGTTGGCCATGGTGTGTAAGATAACACATAATTACATAATATAAACACACTTCACTATGGAGTTCCGTTCAACTCAACAAGTTTTTAATGTCAAATGGTTAATTATGAAATCACCTCGTCTGCTCACTTAAGCCAGTTTAATCTCTTCTTGAGAGCCAAAACGAGTTATAGCTGAGAATGGGATAAACTGTTCCTGCATTGCTTCCTTAATAGAGACATGTAAGTACCCAAGCGCTACATTTTTCATCATGTCTCTCTAAGTGTGCCTTCCGGATGTCCACCCTGGCGTCAATATTATTACTTTCTGATTTGATTATTTACTGATATTATTTATTGTGTTGTTTACTACTTATAGACTGAACAGGAAATCTAAAACATAGGCATTTGTACTGATCTTTAATGTATCTTTTCTATACAGTGCTTGTGGTCCAATCAGTGTATTCTGCATCTACCTCACCTTGGAGGAGTCATGCTCAAATGCCAAAGTTTTGTTTGTGTGTTTTTTTTCCACAGAATAACAACATTGAATGCCACTTAACAGTCCTGCTGAGATGCATGAATGGTACCAAATGCATTGACTCAAGTGCACTATAAAGAGTAAAAAGATATCCAATCCAAGTCTACCATTGCACTAGTCATAACACTCCCTGAATGTTATATGACCTAATCTAAATCATTGACCTTAACCATTCACTCCCAGCCCCCATCTTTCACATCTAGCAACAAAGCTCTACAGTATTTCAAGCAAAAAGGTGACAGAGCCTTTGCAGCCTCTTCTCCACAACTGTGAAACCAGTCGCCTCCTGATATAAAAACTGCTTCATCAACAACTACTTCATTACTGCTTTTAAATCTAGGCTTTGATAGACTCTGTGAGACATAATATCATAGCTAGAATCTGGTGTACAGTAATGTTGATGCAACTGGGCGTTCAGGGACAGGGTTGGTTGAGCTGACATTTCAAAGTTTGACTACAGTCCGAGTCCGACGCTGACTCACCTAGAGGCCGGGAAGCATATGTTTCTGGCCTTCTAGACTCCCTTCTGTAACTCTGTACTGTCATGACTGTTCCTCTGTGATTGCCCCTTGCTGTTTTCTGGTCACTGTCATGGGTGTGTGCCTGCCTGCTGATGAAGATCTTTCATGGTTATGGTTATTGGCAGAGGCTTGTGTTCTAAGCAACGTGCAATACACATTTTTATTATAATGAACAGTTTAAAGAAGTCAGTGCAATTTTTCAAAGTTGTTTTTTAAGAGTAATATTATTGGTTCTCGTATCGGTATCAGCCACCACAAACCGATAAATATCGGTTATCATTAACAGCCCTAAAATTCCATATCGGTGCATCTCTAGTACAGATCCAGTATGTCTCTTGTTGACCAGCGTGAGGGATTTGAATTCAATTCTGACTGCACTAGGAAGCCAAGGAAGAGTAACTAACAGGAGTGTCTTCTTTGGCTGATTAAAGATTAAAGAAATAACACATTTTATTGTATGTATACAGTATGTATAATCTGCTTCATTGTCCTTTGTACAGCACTTTGGTTAGTGGAAACTATGTTTATAAATACAGTACATTTGGCTTATTTACTAATATAGATACTAGTCTAATGTGTACTAAATATACAATGGTCAATGAATAAGATGAAATATTTAACTACACTTACCTACAGTATTAACTAGATTATGTCTAGCACTGTATCAGTAGGCTATTTTACTTGCATTTCAACATAACATTCACTGCCACTTAACATTATAAGCCCTATTGTCACTCAAGCGCAAGGTAGTGCAAAGCGCGACACAAGGCTTATTTATTATCTTACACTCAATAAAGTGAGGAATATTTCACCATACCTTTCACTTTTATTAAATCTTGCTCCTAGGGATGTGGCAATTAGCTACATAAGGTGTGGTCTGGCGCAAGATCCAAAAAAGCGTAATGTTATCATGACGTAAAGCGTATTCCTATCTTACACTCAGATTTTTTGGCATGCACGTCTCCTTTATTGAACAATGCACTCAGGGGTGTGGCAATTAACGACCTAAGGTGTGTTCTGGCGCATTATCTAAAAATTGCTATCTTACACTATATAAAAAGCATTACGCCACTGACCAAGAACAACCTGGTCTATAGTGAAAGGCGCATATGAAGCACAGCTGAAGACGCACTGTCACGAGATCAAAGCAGCAACTCTTCTGCAGGATAAATGTCCTTAGGTTTTTTATTCAGTCATTCGAACATTATTGGGGTAAGTGTTACTTTTTTCAGGCTATGTTTCCTTGACTTTCCCCTTGGGGATCAATAAAGTATCTATCTATCTATCTATCTGTTTTTGATGGTAACCCATTGTCAGTCAATAGTGAAAGTAATTAAATGTGTATAACTGTTTTTTTGTTTAGTTGACTATCACTACTCTGCTAGCTTTTAGTAAAGCATGGTTTAGTGGAATACCTGCTCCGTATGGTCTTGCGTGCAAGCAGATTCCTTCAAATGTGCCGCTGACTATCAAAATACCGATGCGCTGTTTGAAGTTGCGCTGCTTGCTGTTATAGAGAATGACAGATGTAATTATGACCGCCGTGCAGCAAAGCAGCGGCCATATAGGTTTAGTCAGATTTTTTTTTTTTCGCATGTCCAAATTTCCGTCAAGGATTCCCGGGACACTGAAAGACCGGGATACACGAAACTTGGTGGGCATGTAACCCCACATGGATAGCATGGAACCATCGTTTTTCGTTTTGATCTGTAGCCCCCCCGCTGGACTGGACCCCCCGAAAGGAGGGTAGGGCAGACACAGTTTTCTGTGAATATCTCGAGAACCGTAGGGTTTAGAAGGACCATTTTTTTGTTGTATGTTGATCTCAAGCGGCCATGTCAACCCATTCCATAACCACTCATTTCATGTATAGCGCCACCTAGTTAAACACAAAAATTGAGGTGTTGTAAACGCAGGTATCTGTGACCTAACATTGTCAAAACTGCACGAAATTGGAAGTGTAGGATCATTATGACACCCTCTGAATGCACGCAAGTTTCGTGGAATTCCGTTCATGGGGGGCCACACAATAAATTAATTTATGTTACTATACACCAACTGGCCTGTAGGTGGCCGGAGACAGTTTTCTGTGAATATCTCGAGAACCGTAGGGCCTAGGAGGTCCACCTTTTTTTTGTATGTTGGTCTTAAGGGGGCATGTCAACCCATCCCATTACCACTTATTTCATATATAGCGCCACCTAGTTAAAAATTTGGTGTTTTCATCACAATATCTCTGGCTGACATGGTCAAAACTGCACGAAATTGAAAGTGTAGGATCATTCCGAATGCATGCCAAGTTTCGTGAACTTTCGTTCATGGGGGGCCTTACAATAAAACTAGAAAACGCAATTCCGGGGAATTACCAGTGCATGAAAATGCAAAACATATGGTGTGAAATATATTGTTAAAACAGATGATGTGCTAATTGGCAACCTACATGATGAGGTTTAATATATTTGAAATGACTGAACTAGGTAGATGAGGTTTAATATAGTTGGAATGACTGAACTAGGTAGATGAGGTTTAATATAGTTGGAATGACTGAACAGATAGGTGGATAGTTTAAAAGGTTAAATTATTTGCTAGGTAGACGAGGTTTAATATAGTTGGAATGACTGAACTAGGTAGATGAGGTTTAATATAGTTGGAATGACTGAACAGTTAAATAGGTGGATAGTTTAAAAGGTTAAATTATTTGCTAGGTAGTTGAGGTTTAATAGTTGGAATGACTGAACTAGGTAGATGAGGTTTAATATAGCCTGGCCACCTGGCCTAGGATTCTAATTGCTTAACGGCAGTCTTAATAGAGCCATATTGTATGCTTAAAGCCTGAGACAGAGTATATAGTTTAAAAAAAATGTAGATAGTGTAATGGATGTTGATAGAGAAAGTTGAATGGATGTTGATAGGCAGATTGTTTAATGGATGTTGATGGATAGTTTAATGGGTGGATGAGTGAATGGTTTGAAGAGGATGAATGGATAGAAAGTTGGATGAAATGTGCCTTATATCCTTGTAGAATGGAGAGACACAGAGAGAGTTGGCCTAGTTCAGCAGAAAGCAGTTGATACAGGTGCAATCAGTTGAACTGATTCTTTGATGGGGCCTAGATGAGCAGCTGGAAGTTGATACAGGTGCAAATCAAGTTAATTAGTCCATTGTGATGTCATCAGCCTAATGTTCATCAGCCTAAAGTCTATGGGGATTATATAAAAGTTAATAATTAATAGTTTAAAAAGTATAAAAGTTACAAAGATGAAAAATACAAAGCCCCCATGTCCTAAGTAAGACCTACGCAACATAGTTTGAATGAAGTTTCTACGTTAAACGGTTGAAGCTGCATTAACTGCGTTAGAAGAAGAAAAATAATAAGAATAAGATGAAGAAGAAGAAGAAGAAGAAGAAGCCTAGGAAGAACAGTACAGTGCATTTTCATGCACTGTAATAATTTATGTGTACATTTAGTGACCGTACACCAACAAGGATTCCTGGGACACTGAAAGACCGGGGTACACGAAACTTAGTGGGCATGTAACCCCACATGGATAGCATGGAACCATCGTTTTTCGTTTTGATCTGTAGCCCCCCCGCTGGACTGGACCCCCCGAAAGGAGGGTAGGGCAGACACAGTTTTCTGTGAATATCTTGAGAACCGTGAGGGGCCTAGGATGACCAATTTTTTCCGCATGTTTGCCTCCAGGGGTCATGTTAACCCATTCCATGTGCACACATGTGCATAAACAGATACACACGCACACACATACATTCACAGTAATCATACGTATGACACATACTCACACAGTAGACATATGTACGCATGCATGCACATGCACAAACACACATACGCAGACAAACACACAAGCACGCACACACACACACACACACATAAACATAAACGTGTGCACGCACACATGCACACAATTCAAGAATTTCTCAGAATTATGAACTGGCAAGATGGGGGTGGGGTTGTATAAAATCAATTTTACATGTGAAATCTATGAACTAATCATGTTTTGGTACTTGTTGTCTAGCAGATACCAGTGAGAATTGAGTGTGGATAATGCAATTTAGTGAGACAGTTAGAATCATATAGGCCTTTCAGCGTGATTTATTTTTGTGGAACAAATGTGCTGGACTGGGCGGCGGTCATATTTTGTACCGCTCTGCGGTACATCTAGTTTTTATTGGTTTAAAGGATGTTATGCTCAAAACACACCCATGATTGATTAAGAAACATAAGAACAACCCTCTTGCACCCAGTGCATTTGATCACAAAATCACGCTATTAAATTAGTGAATGTCTATAAACTTTGCGACTCTGATCATCCGTTTCTGATCACCAAGATAGGGCCCTTTATCTAAATTATAACTTAATCTTTGAAAGTTTTTAAGTGCCACTGAAATGTTTGATTTTATGCCTTTACTGGGAATTATTTCTATCTGCAGTCACCACAAACACTAAATATACAAACCACTACAAATTAATGCAGTGTTAAGAAATCACAAAGCATTAAGATTTTCCATTTCGAGAAGTTTTTTGCTTTCTCTCAACATAATGAAATGCATTTCAGAAACAACTTGTTCCCTCTGTGCTGCACCTGCTGTTATAACATTCTGAGCCATCTATTCACTGGTGCGTTAACAAAGACAACCCTGCTTCATTCCCACTTCAACTGTAAATAATTCAAGCATTATTTATTTAGTTTTCACTTCTGCTCCTACATTTCCTCACAGTGGGTAATTTAAATTAGTGGTAGGACTATATATGATTACAATAAACAGATGGTATTGAGCTGAATAAGTCATCCTTCAAATATCATGAGGCAGTGAACAAATGCAATCTAGAAACATGTTGAACAAGATTTCACTCAAAGACAAGGGTCTTTGATGACAGGGATATGTCCTGATTCCAACAAAATTAAATCAAACAGCTTCCTGTTCTCTTTGACTCAAACATTTGTGTTAAGTGCCATGGAGTCGCACCATGAAAAAAAATCAAGCTTCTTGATCTGTATATTCACCAACATCTTTTTTCCTGAGACACACCATCACAATGTCATGCTGAACATACATCTAGGAAACTGAATTTTTGTGGTTGTCGAATCGATGTGAGCATCGCCACCAGAAACCCTGAGACCTGTAGCAGACAAGTCAATGTAGACCTTCAGACCTTTGACTGAGCTGCTGAAAAGAATAATGGCAAACACCTCCCACATCACAAGGCAATCAATGAGAAATGTACTGAGGGATATGTGGCAGTTGTCAAGCTCTCTATTATTCTCTTCACTCTGTGAAAATAATCCAATCTAATGAAAATGTTATATATATAGACTAAAAGAAGAGTATAATGTATTAACCAGAGCAACTCTGAATTGCAATGATCTGACTCACTGTAAGGCGAGTCATCAGTGGCATACTGTTGGGGTCTTATGCTGTAAGAGATTCAAATTGCTAACTGGGTTGAAGAAATGTAGCCTACTTTCTGTCTGCAGTCAAGTTTGCTATGCCACACAAAATGAACTCCCACTCCTTGGAATGCTATAATAATGATTATTTTTCCAGTGTAAAAAAGTATGTGGCATTTGGCATGCATTTTGCATAAATGAATTAGAGCTCAAAGCATTAATTTATCCTATCCCTTGTCATGGCCTTTTCAACATGAGCACAAACTGCAAGTGACTCAAATTAATCAACAAACTCTTCATTGCACTGATATTCTGCTCTGATAATGGATTTGGGCCTCTAAAGAATTTAATTACATTTTGACATTTTTGACATTAAAGAACAAGGCCATACTTAATGTGTACATTTGTAGGCAATATATATGGGAAAGTGTAGCATTCAGATTTTTCTTGTATGACTATACATTGTATCATATTATCTACATAAGGATACTATTTGTTATGCCACGCAAATGCACATGCACACACACAGGCATGCATGCACAGACTCACACACACACACACACACACATAAACACACACACACACACAAGCACACACACACACAGTAGACATGCAGGCATACACACGCACATGCACACACACAGGCATGCACGCACAGACTCACACACACACAGGCACGCACACAAGCACACGCATGCACACACACACATAAACACAAACGCGTACACGCACGCATGCACAAACACACCTACACGCACACACCCACACACACAAACACACACACACATAAAAACACACGTGCAGGCAAGCAGGCACACGCACACCATTAACCCCACACACACTCATTTACATACACAAAAGTTGCAAGAGTAGAGGATGGAGTAGGAGATGGAGACAAATTGACAAGCGTGATTTATTTTTGCGGAGAGAATGTACTAGCCTGACGAGCCAGACCCACATTAAAATGTAGGGTCTGGGCACTCACCGTTCGCAGTGCTCAGTCCGAGGGGCGGGATAATCAGTTGTCTTTCAAATTCCCTCTGCACGCAATAGGACAGCGGCAGCGCTATGAGTCCCATGCGTTTCCCACCAGCAGAGCTAGGTGACTAGTTCAAACGTTTGCCAACTTAATAAAAGCTTAACTTGTGTCCCACTGTTCGCCAGCAGCAACATCCATCTTATTTGTTTTTTAAGTAGCAGGGAATTCAAGCCAAACCGTTGCAACTCTGCCATCAATCATTATGTTAAGCCCACCTAACGACTCTTTACACGATTTCATTGGCCTGATTAAGTTTCGATTTCTGGAGCTTACAAGCCAACGGAGAGTTGCTAGACTAGGCCTGGCAGCAAATGTAATTTGCTGCCGCTAGGGGCGCGTCTAGATTTCTAGGCTAAGAATGTACAGGACTGAGCGGGTATCATATTTTGTACCGCTTTGCGGTACATCTAATTGGGACTAGGGGGCAGTCATCTCTCTGTGGTCTCTAGGGCATATACTGCATAGTATCCCGTTGTGTTACAGTGTAGGCTATGTGACAACTTACAGAAACTGAACATGCTGTATACCCCTCTCACTGTCTGCTCTTACACACACAAGGATGGATTAAAGGGAAAAAGGAATGCACTTCCTCGGATGAAATCTGCAGGACTGTTGTCAATATGCTGAACACTTTAAACCAGGGGTGTCAAAAATACGACCTGGGGGCCAGACGCAGCCCATTGGCATGTTTAATGCAGATGAGATGGAATTGAATTTTTTTTTTTTTTAAACTACATAGAAATCCAAATAAATGAATTCCACATTAAGTCTCCTGTAAGTGTAATGTATTTTCTACAAAGGGAAGGGGAAATTATCTGTGTGGTAATAGTCAAGGGGATCAGCAATTTTACCGTTCATGTCACAGATTTGGACAAGATAAGATTTCTTCAATCAAAAAAAACCTTGCTGAAGCACGACAGAAAAACATCAATAACAATCTAACAATTTTTTTTTAACACAGTTACAATGTCTTACAACATTTTAAAAAGATAAGGCACCACTAGGACTTTTTAATCATTATTAGCTTTGTCATTAATACTTTTGTTGTTGTTTTGAAAACTACTACACTATTGACATTGAGTGACTTCAGTGTAATCAATTGTATAGATTAAGGGTGTCTCAGTAGTCTGTCCCTGTCCCGCACTTACACCGATGGGGATTGGGAAGTGACCTCATGGCTTAGAGTCTCAGCGCAAGAGAAACAACCCTAACCCTAGCCCCACACACTAACTGAAAAGCATTTAAAAACCTCCAGTAAATGGGAAGAGATGGACATAAAGGGCCCTATTTTCGTGACGCAAAACCTGGCGGAAAGCGGATTATTATCCCAGCACAAAATGTATTCTTATCTTATTCTTATCTCGTCTCTTTTATTGAGCAATTTCAATTTACCGTATTTTCCGGATTATAGGTTGGTAGGCCTATAAGGATTCATAGTTTGGCTGGTTAACTAGAGTGGTGGACACAGAAATTTTGACGATGGGTTCTGTCTCGACTTTTTGACTCGTTTTGAATCGCCTTTGAATGCTTTAGAGTGGCTGGCTATGTGCATGTACAAACATGTCCTTAAAATAACCCTTAACGTTTGTTTTCTAAACTGTGCAACTCAACGTGGTTTTATGGGCTTATTATAGCGCAGTTCACAAGTTCTTTTAAAACGGCATCTTTTTTTCTTTCTTAGTGGTAGCCTGCTGAGAATTTGCTCTGCTGCCGGCTTGTGTCTCCACATCGTCCAAAATGCTTGATTGCATTACATTCTCCATACTTTTAGTCACATTTTCATGTACCACATCAGCATTTTTGTTCAGTGAATTTTTTGTACATTGCTTCAGGCCCTACTCTTATCACCTGGCTTGCCTCAGCTTCGGTCTGTACGTCCTTTTAAAACCGCATCTTTTTCTCTCTCTCGTCAACATTTAATCTGCTGCCGGCTTGTCTCTCCACATTGCCCAAAATGCTTGATTGCATTGCATTCTCCATATTTTTAGCAAAATTTTCATGTACCACATCAGCATTTTTGTTCAGTATACAATAACGGAAACACTCCCAATGTGGACTGGACATCCCACTTAATTTAAATAAGCTTTTCGCCAGTGACCATGCGCTTTAGACTACGATAATAGGGCCCATACAGTAGACATAAATTGCACAAGACATTAATTAAATACAATCACAACTTAATATGGATGTAACAATACACAAAAATCATGATATGGTACAATTTACGATACGATTTTTTTCACATTTTTTTAACAGATTAAGCTGCAGACAAATTATGACTGGAAAATATACAAGGTCTGAACTCATTGTCACACAGCCTGTGCATATTTTGTGTTATCTGGTGCCCTAATAAGGTTGTTTGAAATTAGAATAATCGTTTGACCAATCTGACTCCACTATTGTTGTTCATCATTGTTCACCATTAGCAGTAAATGGAGAGTGAATGGGAATGTTCCCTAGCTAGGTAACAAAGGACTTTGGTTAAACTTGTATGTTGTTGCAAACTAACCTGAAATAACATACGTTCAGCAACTGTGTGGTAGTCTACTAGTTCTAGCAAAAATATGTTAGGATAGTTTATCAAAATGGGTTCATAACTTACATCGCTGAATGTAGGGCTAATGGTCATAGGCTTACTAATCTGAGATAATGTTTAGGCTAATCAAGGGTTCTAGCACTCCACCAATCAGATTGGTCATTGAAGCCGATGGCCACTGGCCGATTCGACATGTGTATTGTGTAATCGGCGACTGACGACGGCACGGGACACACCGAACCGACTCAAGTCACCGACCTCGCCCGACGCCCGATAATCGGGTGTGTCGAGGCCCTAAGAGAAAGCCAGACCTCATTGGGACAGCCAACCACCTGCAGGCCTGCAATAGACAGGTACTTCTCCCAGTTACAGCTCTACTCCAAACCTCAGACGTCACTACAAATAATATTTGAGCAAAGGGAAATAATGAAGTTTATCAAAATCTTTTTTATCTATTTGGTTATTCTTGTTACGTATTTACATCTGGAATGATGTATTTTCAAAGTAAAATGGTTGACACCAATAATTGGGAAGGGGATGATGAAATGCTGTGTTTGTATGTGTGTGTGGGGAGTGGGGGGGGTGTTGGTGTGTGTGTGGGAGGGTAAATGGGATGTGTAGGGGAGGGGGGTGTACCTATGTGTGTGGGGGGAGGAGACTTTGAAGACATTTTTGGAGTACCACCTCGGGCCGAGAAAGAAAAATTGCTCATGTCGGCCTTCATGCATGCAGGCAAAAACAGACATAGCCATACACGCTAAGATACATTTTGGATAGCAAAGTGAGCGACCCATCTTTAATTTTGGATATTTATCTAAATTTGATCAAATGTTTTCCTGAAAGTGCAAACAGAATCTTTTACAGTAGCTTTATAATGTTGACAATCTGTTTTAAAGCCTTATAATCCTGACCTATGAAAAACACTTATGCAGTTTCTTGGTTCTGAATGTAGGCTAACAACTGAAGTATGCCTAGTCTGGTGCCCTCTTCCTTTGTCATGCTTTCGATTTTTGAGTTTTGACAATGAGCAGCAGGAACAAATTGAACCCACGTAAACGACAATATAGGCTATAGGCCCGCTGTCCGTCAGTTATGCTTAAACCTCGTTTTTTAATGCTGCCTAACAGAACATCCAGCTGAACTATAGTTATGAACGCTACTTTAATCCTTTCCATATTTAATTTTACGTACATATTTAATTTGCGGAAGTGCAGTGAATCATCGGTTTGTCCCGCACCCGCACCTCTCTTATCCCGCCCGGTCCCGCAAAGAGCTTTCAAAAGTTGTCCTACGCCGCACTCTTTTGTGTCGGGACCTCTACACTCAGATGCACATGAGATTTGGATCAAAAAGTTACAGTACTTCTATACTCTTTAAGGGCTCTATCTTGCACTCCAGCGCAATTGACTTTGTATACTCGCGCTTTTGTCTTTCCTATTTTGCAGTCAGCGCATATTGGAATTTTCCCTACACAGGTACATGTGCGCCACGGGGGCATTTCAGCAAAAAAAGGGGGCGTGTTCCGGCACAAGCGGTCCCTCTTGATTTGTAGTTTCAGAAAACAATACCGCCACAGACCAGGAACCTCCAGGAAGTCAGTGGCGCAAATTCAGATGCTATTTTAACTCATTGAATGCCAAGCTGTTTTCGGAAGCTTTGTCCTAGAGTGCCAGCAATCTAGACCATTGTTGATGATTTTTGTACAGTCACAGCATATTCTGTGTTATAGCTATGAACACATACAATGGCTCGTTTAAAAGGTGAGACTTTAAGCTCTCAGTGGGTGCAAACCGTGTATTTTTACACGCCTCTGTTCCTGAGAAATCCCAAGCTAAACAGTGGCTAGTTTAGGCTGTTTTTTTCTAGAAATGAAGATTGGAGAAACCGAGTTATGATAAAATGGCCAGATTGTGCGTTTTGATCGTCATATATTTCATTTCCATTCATCACAGAGTTCCCAAAATCACATATAAGGTGTGTTAGAGTGTCTAGTTTCGTAATTAAAAAAAAAAGCTAAAAACGTAATATTACGTTTTTGGCACTCAATGAGTTAAGGGCGCATGCATGGCCACAGGCCTGCAGGAATGAATGCTTTGCACACCGATCTACAGACACCCTGTGCACAGATGGAAACATTCAAAGCCTTGATAATATTTGTCCGTTTCCCGGTTTTGTTCGTGCATTGGTCAACTAAACATTTAGTAGCCTATATAGTACATCTACATGCAATATCTTTACAACAACAACGCCTAATTACGACCTATTAATTTGGACAACTTTATACAGCCCTATAAAGGCTAAAGTTACCTTTAGTTTTGTTCCAATTTACCGTTGTGTATGGCTTTAAACATTGTGTGCGCTTTAACATCAGCCTATAAGCATTATTCCAGCTGCGCTAAGGTTTTGACAAGCACCACAATTTTGCCTACCTTATTGTCGCCCATCTGAAATAACTCCAAGCTTTGCTATGTTCCCTCCATCCTTTCGTTGTTTTCAAAAAATTGTTTTATATCCATGATGGCCTTGAAGTCTTGAGTTTGTAAATTAGCTTAAATCAGCTTATTATGTGCTGTTAACCAGCAGCCATAGATAGTAAAAGAAAGCAGCAAGTGGCTTTGGCTACAATTTCTGTAGTTGCTGCGTCCATTCACTGTTATTCTCTCTCCTGCTCAAACAAAAGTTTTGCGTGCATTAAGTTGATAACGTGTTTACCAACTCTAGTTTACATAAAATATTGTAAATAGCCTACTGTCATGCAATTAATGGGATACTGTGCAGAGTTGGAAAGTTAGGTTAACTTGGAAACTGTTTCTCGTTGTTGAGTTGCCTGATGGTAAGGTACAGCCGTAGCTTACACCTGCAGGAGCGCTTGCTTGGGCGCCTGTGTTGCGCAATGCACTTTGCTTCTCTCATCTATACGACGCAGTTCCCATTTCTCCAAACCATACATAATTACAAGGACAAATATTGCTACACGAGGGAAATCAGTGTGGTGTCCGATGTGAAAAAATAGGTATAAATCTAGCGTACACATTTCCACGAATCACAGATGTGTTGATGACATAAATTAGGAAATATTAGAGGACTTAATGAGACGTGATGTTGCAGCAGCACGGGAGAGGAGAGCTTATCTGACAGAAGATCTGCATTGTCTATAGTGAGGTAATGTTAGATTACATTGCAAAAATATCACCATGCATTCATAACCTCGTGATTCAGTGAGAGTGATCCCAAAACATCGGAAAGTGACATTTCTGTATTACATTTTGTCAAGAGGAAAAATCAATAGCAAACTGTTCCCAATTGACTATAGCGATTTGAACCGTTCCTGACTGCGCCTGGCAAATCTGCCATCATAATAGCAATCCGCTATGGAACAAGCGTGCCTGTTGTTAAAGGGAATGTGAGATGACGCTCTGATTGATTTATTGCACGTTACGCCCAAACCACACCCATGAGTAATGTAGCTACTAAAGACCACCCCATTTTAGATTTGTGTCGGGCGCAACAGTCATTATCCCGCCGGTAAAGTAGCAACAGCGCCCAAGATCCGCCCACAAAGCGACTTGCGCAAAGTCAATTGCGCTGTAGTGCAAGATAGAGCCCTAAAGCTGCAGTTGGCAAGTCTGACAGATTGAGGGGATTTTTAATGTTTACAACTCTCATGCCCCTCCCCCACTACCACCGAGCACCCTCTCATCGAGTTTGTGCTCGTCAATGCGCACCAGACTGTAACTGACAGTCAGATCTCACACAACCCTGCTCTGATTGGACCAGAAGAACCGGGAGCTGTGGATTTTTGAAAACAAATAACAGGCTCTAGGTGGAGGTAGAAGTGCGTTTTCTTTTTTTCTAAAACTAGCTGATTTATATTGTTTTGTCGGACAATAGTGTCGGTTTCAGTGAATATGATCAAAAACATCTTGCCAACTGCAGCTTTAATTTGAAGCATAGTCTCGCTCTAGATTCCGGGAGATTTTATCTACAAAATTCTACTTTTTAATTGAGTCGTGATGTAGAGACCTCTCCTTGGCCTCTCCTATGAACTCCTCATAATGTAACTTGCATAATATTTCTTGGACCGCTGAGTGTGATGAAAGGAGGTTTTCTCATGTCAAGTGCTGTGGTCTGGAAACCATGCTTTAATGACCAACACCTCCTCACTGTGTCCTTCATTACAAAAGGATGTAGTGGGCTCAATTAATGTTCTGAAGGGGCAGAATGAGTCGGTTCCAGTCGGTAAGTGGATGTGTGGTCCCTGAAACATGGGGAAGCAGAACATCTGCATAGTGTGGCCTTTCACAACTTTTTCATCAAGGGCCACTTTTCTTTGTTCCTACCCATGTGTCATTGTGGTCATGATCTCCCATGTGTCATTGTGGTCATGATCTCCCATGTGTCATTGTGGTCATGATCTCCCATGTGTCTTTGTTGACAGCAATCATCATGGACAGAGACCCTGAGGAGTTTGTCAAAACACTTCAAGGGGTTGAAGAGATACTTGAAACATGTTAAACTCCCCAAGGCACTGAGCTTTCAAGCTGTTGAAACACACTGTCCTAAGCCTGTGGCAAATTGTTTCATTATAGTTATAGCCGCAGGAGTAGCTTTCCATTCATGCAATAGAGCATTTGACAATGTGACAATGGAGAACCATCCCCACACATTATCGTCTGTACCTCATTAGTGGCAATTAGCGTGATGATTGTGGAAAAGCCATGACTAATGTCAACATGTCAAAAAAAAGTGTTGTCAAATATGAAAACACATCACATGGTGAAGTCAAAAATCCTTGATTACTGCTCCGTTTCAACCCTCTGTGGTGAAATTTCACCAACTTAAAATTCTGATACCATCCTAGCAACATCCTGGATACCATCCTAGCATAGTATCAGAATGTTAAATTGGTGAAATTTCACCATGTTATGGGTTTTAGCAGATCCCATCACAAATAAGACTTGTTATAACCTTCCTGAAGCATGCTGTCAAAAAAAAACTTCAAAATATAAATGTATATTCCAGAAACTGATTAACAATATCACAAATTAAAGGTATAATATAACTAGAAAAATACATCTGAATACATTTAGCTTTTCTCAACTACATTCTTCCTTACTTGACTATGAATAGCTAAAATGCTGCCAGTATTGCCTGAAGTTTGCATGACAAATGACAAATCAGTGTTCTGTTTGGCTTTCTTTTCTTTTGGCCTTGTAGCCTACATAACGAGAAACACAAGTGACAGATCCAATCGACAACCTCCCAAGAGGTGGATGGGAGTGCTGACAATTTACAACGATCAATCCAATAGAAGCCCTTTTGGCAATGCTTTCATCAGCCCAATGAATTACAGCAGAGGACACAAGAAGACCTAGGGAGATATTGAACCATAACTGTGTGGTATTTGCGTCGACAAACAGTGGGGGTGGTCCACAGAGAGGTGTTAATATTTTGGCCTGAGCAGGACTGGGCATGCCTGCCTCCCCAGAGGCTACAGAGTTGCTGACTGACATAGCTAGGGACAAACAATGAAGGACATTGGGCCACATCCAAGAACCATTCCATACAAGAGTAAAACAGACTCTGAATAAAGCATAGGAGAGGATAAACAGAAGTCGAAAAAAGGATGGACCGTGTCTTTAAAAATGCATGCAGCTCTTAAGGAACCTCTTTGAGGTCTTTGTAATATTGATGTTTTGAGGAGTGATGGCAAGTGGCTGTATACAATGGCTTACCCTAAAGATTACGTATTTGAGGCAGAACTCTCAACAGCTTAATGATGTAATCATTCCAAAGAGAATTTTTCCGTTTACAAAAAGATAACTATGAGAAGAGCTCTGTCAATTACTTGTTGGACATCCCTCACCTGAATGCAAAGGGGATGATGTCCTCTGCTAAAAGAAACAGTAATCAGTTTAAATAAGCTAGATTGTTTAAATCTGTCTAAAACCTGCACAAGTGTCAGAGGTTATCTAATATCTGGCATTTCCCAATGTGAGGGGCATCCCCAGTGACCTCTCAAAGAGATTACATAACTGAATGAAGACACAACGGCTACAAAATGGTTTGTTAAAAAAAAATCTGCTTTAAGAAGGGGTGTTTAAATGAATATAGCTCCTTGGTCTGTGAAAGTGATGTCAGAGCACTTTCTCAGCAGCAGATGGGGGCTGGATGCTAATTTTATAAACCTCATGAGTTTCACACCTCATAAATGAAGACGTTCCAAATTTATACCGCACTGCCATTTTAGGAACTGGAACGAGAGAAATAGTTAGGTGGCTGCAAAAGCCTCAGGGAATGTGTAATGTACCTCACGCCAAAACGATGTGAAGCACACGACCACTGAGCGTGACGGCACACAGATAGTGGAGTGAAGCTCAGCTGCCTCTGCCCAGCCACGAGTCCACTGGGGATGACAGCAACAGTTCACGGAGGGTTACACGCCAGCACAGAAACCCCCCCCCACACACACACACGACAAGCCGCTGACCTGGGTAACCCCACCATGTTCCACCCTGCTGGGTCCAACCAGAATTACAGACCATTCTGAGCACAATTATTTTCAACAACCTTAAATCCTTCTTCTGCTGGATGTGTTGACAGACACACAGCAATGATGGGCGGCCAGTGGGTGGTCACAACAGAAAAATGGGAACAGTGATTTTCCCACAACACATTCTTAATGATTTATCCAATGTGTGCACACACACGCACACACACAGAGAGTGAGAGTGAGACAATGATAACAAGAAAGAGACAGAGTCAATTTGGGAACTGTGGTGAATTAAACAGCAAATAAATAACTTAGTATAAACAACGTTTTGAAAAGAAAAACAGTCTAGGTCAAAATTCAGTATCATTACATGGTGTATTAATGAACACACACACTAAAACACACACACTAAAAGACTATAAAGAGAAAAACGAATGTCGAAAGCTGTACATAGAGGTTAGCTGTCAGTCTCTTCCCATGCATAACAGATTACAAGTGTGCTGTCCTGTCTGGTCCTTTGAGACCCTGCTCTCCCACTGAAGGCTGAAGATTAGGATTGAGTAATTGAGGACGGCTGAGTGATTAATGCCTTCTAGGACGGAGGTGGGGCTATGACCACTCGATAAGGGCATCCGCAAGTGCTTCACAACCATGATTACTGAGCCTGGACAGACTCACAATCACAGACTACTCACAACCAAGTGAGATATATTTGCTACTTTAACAAGTGAATCAACTTGCAGGTCTGAGAAGCTGTTTGAATTATTTAAGGTCTAGAACAAACTGCATTAATCAAAATGACACCAAACCTTTGGAAATGTAGACCTGGCAGGTAACTCTTCGCTTCCAAAAACTCTTTCACTATCATTACACTATGTGTTTGTGAGACTGATATATTGTCATATATGCAGATACATGAATTGATTCATCATGAATTCAGCCATTGGAGAGTAAAAATGTTCTATTTGACACACAAACATTTCTCCAACACCCAACCAACGGCGGGATCAGAAGAAGAATAAGACATATATCCTGAGAGAACACTTACTGAAGATCTAAATTGAATAATGTGGATTTAGAAAACTGATGCCTTATATAAAGATGATGAATCAAATAGCAATGAATGAATTATTCACACGCTTCAGTTATAAATATCCTCAGCCCTCCCACTAGCACCCACCTCAACCACTTCCCGAATATCATTATGGGAATAATACACACAGTCAAACAGAAATGGATAATCTCCCAAAGCCTGATTTAGAAAAACACTTCCATATGACTGATGGCCTTAAACACAAGCCTGCTGGAAACAAGACATGGCTATTATGAGTGATGCCGCCTATTGACTATGAAATGTTTAAATATCCTGGAGCGTGTTATCGACCCATTAGTTACTTAGTACAAAAGCCTATGCGAAGATATGAATTTATGTCCCTCTCCATGTTTGAGTACTGACTGTCTACTACTGTTTTACTACTGTCCACAGCCTAATGTTTTACTAGTGTTTTACTGCTACACTGTTTTTCATGCTATATTAGCACACATGACCAATGGCCTCTGCTACAATACTGAATGGCTGTAACCCTACTACAGCAACCTATTATTGCACTGATATAGTTTTTATATGACCTTGTCTACATTATACATTACAGGGCTTAAATTTCATTGCGGGTATTGCGCATAATTTGTTCAAGTCCCGCAACTCTAGACATCATAATGCAAGAAATTCCCGCAAACACTTTTACAGCCTGTTTGATGACGTTAACATAATCATGAAGTGGCGTGAATGCGGTGCTATTGACCGGACGGATCAACTACCGAGTTGAATTGAACATAGCCTCATGCAGCGACACACACACGGAGAGAGAGAGAGAACCACTTTGCGCTTACGCAAATAGGCTACGCAACCATGGCAAACTTTTACATGAGGAAAGAGCTCCTTGGTAACTATCCTGCTAGCTCAGGTCACGTCAACACTTGATCCCAGAAAGATTGTCTTCGACTTGTTAGTTTTTTGAACATTTATTTTATCTAATGACATAGAAAACATAATGAATTGCATTGCATGAATTGAATTGCATGAGTTCATAACACATTCATAGCAGCTGTCATGAACTGCACATAAAGCATTCATGACTGTTTCATGAGACATGACTCAACATTCATACCAAACCTTTCATGAATGTGGAAGACAGAATGACGAGAGCTTGTCAAAATAAAAGTCACAAAGCAGCATTGTCGTTTTTGGTCCAAACCTCTTACCTGATCACAGCACATCTGAGTCAATGGGCTACTCCAGTACCAAAAAGACAGAACATGGTCAAGCAAATAATTTTTGTTTCATAAAAATGTATTTGTTTTATGATGTAACCTTTGCAGATGATTTCTCATCTTTTGCTTTGGGAATGTTCAACCGCTCCAGGTTACACAAATACGGGTCAGCTGAATGTAGTTAGTTAGCTAGTTTACCTCCCAGTGTTAAACTCAGTGATTACGAATACTTCACAACTTGTATAGTAAAGTGACATTCGATGTAGACTTCATAAGATATTCATGAAATATTTACAAAGGCTGGAGAGATTAAATTAATGGTATCCGGGTTACACAAATACGATGTTGGACTTTTTATATTAGTTTTCGTTGTTCTGTCTTCCACATACATGAAAGGTTTGGTATGAATGTTCAGTCATGTCTCATGAAACAGTCATGAATGCTTTATGTGCAGTTTATGACAGCTGCTATGAATGTGTTATGAACTCACCCGTCAAGTAAAGTGTTACCAAGATATGCCTAAGTGTTATAGTTTAAACGTCAATATGAAGCATTCAAATTACTAAATATGTTTAGCTACTAGTAATTACTAGTAAAATGCTATACATTAAAAAATACATTATTAACTAAATACACTCTATATGAATTTAAAAATATATGAAATAGAAACATATCACGTAAGCCATCATTTTCAGTGTGTGTTTGTGTGTGTGGAAAGAGTCAAGCAGAATCTAGGATGTCCACTGTTGTGAATGATCCCACTACAGTATATATTACTGATGACGTCAGGGTGGTGGGGGCCCCAAAATCAAACACATTTTTAAAAAAGTATCGAAGAAGTATCGAAATCGCAATTCTTCACTTGGTATCAGAATCGACCCTCCTCCCCCCCAAATTGTGTAAATCCCCCCTTCTTGAATAACCTAAGGGGGGAATTCCCCCCCATTTTGAAAAATGAATTTTAAGCCCTGCATTACTCTCGTATGCTGGTCTCTAGACCTTAAACACTGTTGGACTACTGTTGGACTACTTTTTGCACCTTCACCATGACACTCACTCTCTTAGAGCACCTTACCATGCACACAGAATTACAGGCCCAGTCCTGGCCCTGTCACTGCAAGCGTCTCATGCTTGGTCATCCTTAAGCACACTGTGCATTTTTTTAATTTAATTTATATAGTATATTTAGTATTTAGTTTTTTAGTTTTCTTATCTTCTACAGTGGAGTTTTGTTATATGTATATACTTATATTTACTCTTTCTGCTGTAAGTGCATGTTGTGTGTGATGTCTGTATGCTACTGAGACCTTGAATTTCCCCTTGGGGATCAATAAAGTATCTATCTATCTATCTATCTAATTTACAACACATCGAGATATCTGACAGTGCTACTCTTGCATTTGTTTGTGGTTCGCATCATGCATCATCACAATATACAATATTGTATGTAATAGTGCCTCTATTCTAAAATAGCAGCTAGGTGAAGGAGTTTATACTTTGCTATTGCAAACCCAAAGACCTCGACTCAAACACCTCTGTGATTGTGTGATTTTGGAATTATCTTGTCTGGAAATCATTTTCCAACAGACTATATCAAACTGTTTGTTAACCAAAGATCATGTGTCTGTGTGTTATTGATCAGCAAGATGCTGAGGATGCACTGAGATCGGGAATGACAGGACCCAGACAGAGGCATTGAGAATGTACTTCAAGCACAAGCCTAGTTCAAAATGCTGACAAGTTTTCATTGATAATACTCTTAACAGGCTAAAAGTTATTGATATATTTTTTCATCCTATTAAAAACTTGAAAGCAGTTCCTGTTCCTGTTCATTTAGGTGGTTGCTATAGTATATTGACACTGTTTCACATAGTGTGTGGGGCAAAGTCCCAGTCACGTTTGGAAACTGTAACATTGCTAGGTAACAACAGCATGGTAAAGACTGTCTAAAGCGCCATTTCACCCTCCGTCTCAGGAAATTCAAGGCATGTAGTTCAATTCACACACTACACATAAGCAACAACATAACAATTAAGTCACACATAGTTTTGCCTGAAACAATCGCCCATAATGCAATGCGAGTGTGAGTGTGAAAGTTTAATTTTAGAATTTGTGTTAAATGTTCCCCTTGCTCATGTTAATATCAGATGATGATTAGGATATGTGTTATTCCCTGTAGTTCCTCTCAAGTATTATCTTTCGTCATTGCCTGTCGTTATCCACTGTGTTGTGTCTCTGTAAAAGGTCCCTGTCTGCTTGCCATTCTGTACCAGTCTGACTGAATGTGATACAGTAATACATGACGAGAAAGCCACAGAAAACCCTGACTCTTGTGGCATTACTACAATAACTATTACAATGACTTTTGTCATCCCCGACCTTTCTGAGGAATTTCAAGGATTCAAACTCTACACCAGTCTGCCAGGATGTGAAACATTCAAATAATGGGGAGTTGTTTCAATCTATATGGTCTAGGCTATACATATCTAAAATCTAAAATCAAGTAACCCACTGACTACTCCTTGTCTTCAAAGACATGTCCATCACCATATTGTGCTATTTCTAGTGGATGGAATCCACTATCTTGAAATCTCCTGGCTTCTTCTTATTATAACCTTTTCTTTTTACTTTTTCAAGAATGAATGCGACTCTAACCACTTAACGTACAGACATGTTGAAATAACCGTTCTGAAAGTCTGGAGTGGGGCAGAGTTATTATTTCTTATTTTTAAAAAAGTTTATACTTTTTGAGAAATAGGGGATTAAAAATGTTAAAAAGCTATTCCCCCATAGACTTGAATAGCTGTGATGTTATAATGGCCTAAAGCCAGCTGTGCTCGTTAAGCTCCCAGAGTAGTTCCCGGGCTAATCAGAACACTGGCACAGGTGTCACCTGTGAATCCGCTTCTAATGCAAACAATCTGGCGCTCCCTAAAATTACACATCCCATAATTAACTTGTGCGCAAGCACAGTAGCGTTCTCCTTGCGTCATTGATTCCTACAGGCCACCTCCATGGCCACTTCACGGCATCATTGCTTTCAACCATCCACTTGAAGAAAGTTTACGTTCTTGTTGTCTGGTTCGTCCAACAAACGACGACGAAACAGACGTTTTCCTACCACACCCAATGTAAGTAACAATTAATTTGTGTTTTTTATTTGAATGGAGTGTGTGAAGTCTGTTTAAAACGACTCGGCTAATCAAGTAAGCAAGCAAGCTGGCGTTAGCTTCAAACTTGTAGCTTAGCAACATACTCGTAGATGCTACGTCTAGAGAGGACATTAAGTTTAACTCTAGCTAGTTTGATAATATTGGTATTACGCCGAGTAAGTTCATATGGTAACCCCTCAATTACCACCACTTTCGTTCGAAAATTCTAAAACGATGATGTTTTTTCATACTTAAAAAGAACATTTGATAAATGAACCTTACATTTTTCAGTAGCCATAGGTGTGTAGATTTGAACCAAATCTGGCTTGGTTCTTACAGGGGCTTTTACTGCCTGAAATATCCGATTTTGTTTACCACGCTCGGAGGTTAGTGCTGGCCTAATGGGTCTCCCATTTACGCCATTTCAATGGCACATGAACGGTTAGACCGAGAATTCTCGTCATGAAATTAAAATTCCACTGGAGCTCCAAGCGGATTTGTACACGCAGCCTTACAACACTGTTTACAGCTCTTCGAGTCACGGTAAAATGTCATTTTTGGTACATAGCTAATTTAGATACACCTATGGTGTGGGTGCTTGCGTTTCTTTAGGAATCCGCCGTCTTGGTTTGTATAGAAATGGATATTAAATGACACATATACGCAAGGCGGCGGAAATACGGGACCGGCAAGTAATAGGGGGAGTTCCGATAACTTAATTAAGCGATAACCGAGGATTCAGTAGGTAAGTTATATTACGTTAGCTAGACCTCGGGAATGTGTCTAGGTTTGCGGTTGTGTGCAGTTGAGGCGGTAGCTAAGCACTTCCTAGCGATAGAAGCTGGCCTGACGAGGGAAATGGCCTTCTATAGCAAACAATCACTGGCTGAAACTTAGCCTCCGTTTTGAACTACGTTTGTATGAGTGGTAGGTTGTGGCGTAAAATGACTTGATTGTAGGTTTAGCTGTTAGTTTGTTGTTCCCCCCCCCCCTTTTATTTCTGTTAGGTGCCGCTTTACTCTGCTACTGGAGGATCAGGCTGACTGCAACTGCTATGGATGCTATGGATGGCAGGAAAACACAGTACACGTGAATTTCTAGATGAAGAGTGAATAAATGCTTAACTGATAACAAGTTGTCAATGGTTATTTATGCAAGCTTGTGTAGCCTAAACAAGACATACCTAGGCCTAGCCAAATTTATCTTGGCTGTAGATAAAGCAGGATATGAATTTCCCAGTATTTTGCCTGATTAGGCTAATAGTGGTTTACTGAGGTTTAATATCAATTGAAATACCATTGAAATCACGTTGATCTTTAGTTTGGTTGTAATTTCAACATTGTTTCAATATTCATTTTAGTGGAAATACCATTGAAATCCAGTTGATCTGTAGTTAGAATTTCAACGTTGCTTCAATATTAATGAAGGGTGCGAAAGTGATGTAGAATAAATGTTGCAGTGCGACGTTGATTCAATGATTTTTACGTTGACAAAGTAATGTTGATTTTAACATGGATTCAATGACTAACTGTTATCTGGGTGCAGAATGAGCAGTCATTAACACTAACTGAAAGCCCCGTTTTGCAGGTAGTCTTGCATTGCATACAATTAGGCTTTCTCTGAACTACCGTATTTTCCGGACTATGAGTCACACTTTTTTTCATAGTTTGGCTGGTCCTGCAACTCTGCGACGATGTTTTTTTCCTCTTCATGACACATTTTTTGACTGGTGCGACTTATACTCCGGTGCGACTTATAGTCCGGAAAATACGGTACATTTTCCAAAGGCCAGCTTTCGTGCTTGTGTCACAACTTCAGAATGGCTTGACGCACATGCTTCAAATTTGGTGTGAACATTTGTATGGACTCAATGATGAAGTCAAATGTCAAGGTCAAACCCACCTTGAGTGTGATCTCAAGAATGCCTGACACACAAGGTTTTTTGGTACAAGGGTTTGTATGAACTACAAGATTAAGTGATTCAATGTTTTTTTTTTTTCAGGAATCTCTCCACCAACATTAAACCAGCAGCTTTCCATCCACTATTGTAATTCCTCTGGCATTACATTTCTAGTTTAAATTCAGATAGTGATACATTTAATAGGAATGATAGGTGATTTTATGTATCAAAACTAGCATGCACTGAGACAAAAATCTCTCCAGAACTCTCCTGGCTCCTGCAACGGAGAAAATCCAAGCTAAATTTAGTCGATTTCACAAAAGAGTGGATCCACCGCGCTTCTGCAGCATTACATCTGGTGCATCAGACGAAGAGCGGACCGTGTAGATTTTTACTTCTACTAAATTCAGTAGACTTTCAAAGTTCGGAATATATCTGCTTGTCAACCAATTAACTGGCATGTGCACTACATTTTGCTGCGGTACAATCAGATCACTGTGATGGCTGTCTGGAAGAGGTTACCTGTAATGCTATTTACTTATACTCACATATATATATTGTAACGTCGCTGTCTTCCGGACTGAGTGCTAGCCTCCCAGAATGTAATGTGTGTGAATGCTGGTTTGTGTAATGTCGGTTTTAGTGAGTGTAATTGCATTTATCGTGTCATGTATGTGTTAGCTTGTGTAGTCTTTCTTTAGGTTGTACCCCATGTGTTTTACCCGGTGTATTGTATGTGACTACCCTGTTCGTGTATCGTGCTTGTTTTATTGACTTCCCTTGTGTTTCCTATGTAATGGTGTCTTGGTATGTGTGTGTTTCCCGCTTCCGCTATTAAACCTTTGATTGGACAACTGTGTGTGTCGCATCAATCGTTACATTGGTGTCAGAAGTGACTTTCAAACATGGCCTCCGCCCAGCGAGAGAAGCTGGGAGCGGGAGACCTCACCACTGGGTGGAGGCCCACGCAAGAGGATCCGAAGAGAGCCCTTGTAAGGGCTACTAAAAAGCTTTTTGAGGCCTTCTGTCGTTACTGCCGCCGGAGGAGAGGAGCTGTCGTCTGGACCTGCCTGCTGCCATGGGAGGAGATCTTGCCGGAAAAGGGGCCAGAAGAAACGGTCACGGATGACGCTGGCCTGGGCGCTGACTCCGCCGCGAGAAGACCAGGAGCCCCTGCCCCCGCCGGGCGGCTTGAGGCTGGAGTTGGCGGTGGCCCTGACCGCGACGTGTGAGCAGAGCCGAGTGAGAGCGGCGAGGAAGAGGTTCCTGGACGACGGACGGTTGGCGGAACCGCTGGGGGCAGCGAACTCATGACGGTTGGGCAGCTTCAGTGGAAAATCTGAACTTTAACATTTGGGTGCATGTAAGAGGCACCGTGCTATGTGGGCGCCCATTCTAGTTGGCCTGTTGGCCACGCCAGAGAAAAAAAAAAAAAAAAAGGTCTGTGGCTGTGTTGGGTTGAAGCGACGAGTCAGAAGAGGGGGGTCAAGCCTTCGTTGCGACCATGACGGTGTGGAGCGGGCTGGGAGCAGCGGAGGACAGCTCTGCGAGGAGGCAGCGCGAGGAGGGACGCTGAAACCGGTAGCTGACGGCCTGAGAGCTCAGCGTATGTGACTGTGGAGTGGAGCGACGGAGGTGCAGCGACAGTTGACCCGTGAGTTCCGGTGCTTGGTGCCACAGTCTACGGTAGTGAAGGCCACCTAGGACCCCGCCTAGAGAGGAGGAGTGCCGCGGTGACAGCCGCGAAAAGTGCAGCCTGAGAGCGGCTGCTGAGAGGGAGCTGGGGACGAGCAGCGACAACCACGTGGACGGCTAGCAACTGTGGTTCGCCGGTGAGTGAGCTCCTGCAGTGTGTGCACCCCACGTGTTGTTGGCGGTACCACGGACTGATGGACTGAGTGAGTGAATATTCCCTGAAATGAGGGAACTGAGGCTGCCTTGTATCTAGAGAGTAATTTAGTTTGTTGATCTCTATAAATGGACAATTGACAGACTCATCAAAGCATGTCAAATGGAGTAAAGTTTCTAGCAAAAACGTCTAGCAAATGAGCAAAAAAAAATCTAAAGTTTAGTTTCATGTGCTCACGTGAAACTTTCATGTTCTCACGTGAAACTTTCATGTGCACACATGAATGTGCGCACATGAAAGTTTCAGGTGAGCACATGAAAGTTTTGTGGGCGCACGCAAATTGAAACATGAAACTTTTGCAGTGTTGGGGAAGTTACTTTTAAAAAGTAGTGTTTGCTCGTTACTTGTTACTTCTCAAAAAAGTAACCCGTTACTTTACTTAGTTACCCTCTATGGAAAGTAACTTTTTACGTTACTCGTTACTTTTACGTTACTTTTATGTTGCTCGTCTTTGGGCAGAACCCAATATCTGTTCCTAAATGTGTAGGCCTACATAAAGTTCTACTATGGAGGACATAATAGGTATTTCTTTTGTGCTCTTTATTATAAAAAATGCCACAAACAGAGCACTTGACAAGAAAACATTGGGCTTATAGGCCTCAACACCACCACTAAAGCCCTATGAAACAATATCAAATAACATAGCCTCGATACATCGTAAGCATATTGAACACAAAATATATGAGGGGTTATTTTATAGCCTTATACTCTTTCATTAAACAGGCGCTCCTCCGAAATTTGGTGCAAAGCTAGTGCAAATCGTATCAATAGGCTGGCAGTTGAGTTAATGGCAGTGGACAAAATCAGGGCACAGTGTAGGCTACAACTAACACTTACATTCCTCCCCTTAGTTTCGAGTAATGTGAATACCTCCATCCCTCAGGAGTTAGCGTTGGCTGCGTCTCGCTTGCTATGATTGCTCTTCATTGCCACCAGCTTCTGTCACGTACTGTGTGGAGCTATGATTGCACTTCATGCTACTAGCCTCTGTCATGTAGGCTGCCGTGTGGAGCGTGTGCCTATTGCGCAAGCGCACAGCTGAGAAAGCAGCGTCGCTGTCAAATCTGTCCCTGGGAAAAGTAACGTTGCGCCGATATGAAAAAGGAACTACGTTACTTTACCAAATTTTCAGTAGTAGCGTGTTACACTACTTTTTACTCGAAAAAGTAGTTACGTTACTGTAACTAACGCGTTACACACAACACTAAGCACATGAAACTTTCATGTGTGCACATGAAAGTTTCACGTTGATTTTGATACTAGTAATATTCATGTACATTTTGTATCTATATTCCTAGGTCTAGAGCACTGTTGTTACTGGTATGTCACTGTTTTCTGTCAATGTCGTTTAATGTCATCTATGTGTGTGTGTAAGAAACCCACTCTTTTGACCTGCAACCAAATCTACCCTTGGGTACAATAAAGTTACCTTACCTTACCTTACCTTACGTGAGCACATGAAACTAAACTTTAGATTTTTTTTTTTGCTCATGTCCCCTTAGGGGCTCCGTATGATACACTCTCGACCATGTGTTTAAAAATGACTGCTAACTGAAATATTTGTGTTATGACTGAATGTCATATGTCATTTAATAGTGATAGAGACACATTCAGGGAAGTTTTTTTTTTGTCGTCTCGGCTAAGTAGGTTACTCTCCTACAACCAAATGTTAACCGACATAACTGAACATGCCGTTGCTGAATGTAGATGAACTGCATAGCGTTAGACATGTAGAAATACATGCCAAGTCCGAAACTCTGTTGAAGCCTACCCCAGTAGCCTACCCCTGTTCCAAAAGCCTACTCGTCTTCTAAAAGGTGAGCTACTTGAATTTAGTGGACACCTAACGTCACTCATGTCATGTAATAATATATTATACCGCTGTCTGAATAGCTTCGTGTTGCCATTATTTAATAGACAATAACAAGAAGTATTTTGACTAAAAATTATTCACTTACTTGTGGTGTTGTATTTAACTCCGTTGATGTACTCCGGACATGGTCGCTCCACAATTCGACCCGAGTTGCTCCTTGGCCAGCAAGTTCCGATCTCATCTGTTGTGGCATTACAATAAATACCTATAATACACAAAAAGAAATGAAACACCAGTAGAAGTAATGTCCTCATGTGGATATGCTGGTGATAGAGGCTAACCCGGCACCGTACCGTCAAAATTCATTAATGAGAAAGATGCATTCTCATAAAAGGTGTCCTGAAAAGCATCCATGAGACTACAGTTGGGATCACCAAACTCCCCAATGAAGATTTGAAAAATCGTCGCATCCATGTTTCGGAAAATTAAGGTGAACAAAGTGCTATCTTAAGTAGTGCTCTGCGGTCTTCTCACTCAGTGAAGCATTTGAATCAGTTTAATCCACGCACTGATGGCAGTCGCTCTCAGCGTGCGCGGGGGTTATCCATTCGTCCAATTGAAAGGCTGACAGCGGAGCACTAGAATGACGGAATGTTTCGTTTCACACACTGGATCCATAGGCTACATAAGAACCAATTTTATGGTTTAGGGACGAAAGCCGATTCGGTTGTGTAAAGGGCTATGTAGTAGCATAGGCATAGTTTCGCATTTTCACGTTCAAACCATCAGAGCAAGCCAGCCACCTCCTGGGAATATATCAGACGTCTCGAAATTGTTGTTATTTTCCCTTTGTGAAACTGCTGGCCAAAGGATAGGAAACTTACCCATAGCAGTCCACTAAGCCTATAACCAAATCGACTTGAACACAAGCACACCGTTCAGTTTAGTTTCAGTTCAGACAACTATTAGAAAACAATAGGGGAAAAAAAACAAGACAATTCTTAAACTATTACGATTATAGTTATGGAATGATATCTGTAATTATTCCAATTGAAAAAATATGTAGTCATTGCACTGTGAATTGGCTTGTAACTAGACAGAAATGTCAGTAAACATTGGGCTATGAGAATGTTGTATAATAATTCTGGATGCTTTAACTGCCTACCTAAAACTATTATTAGCATAGCTAAATGTTAATGCATTCAGCTGAGTTGTGTTTATGGAAGAGCTCTAAAAAGCTTAGCAGAGTGTCTGGATTGTGTCTCAATGAGATCAGTGCTTATTATCAACTGCCAAATCACTGTCTATTCACTGATATTACTGCTTAGTATTGCAAATTCAGCACATTTCAGAAAGCTTCAATATTATATCCCAGCATAGGGCTAGATGAAGAACTCTTTTAAGTAAAGTCTCTATAAGTTATGGCAATGCCAGTTACAATGCCAATAACAATTCAGTAGTATACAGTACAGGTACCTGGAATGTCATCATGTGACGTGTTAACATTCAAATGTCAGGTAAGATAAAGAGCACATATATTTTATTATAATTATAGATTTGAACTGCTTCAACTGCTTTGAATGTTGCATTTTATGACATGACACTACACCTGCCCTCTTTTGGCGCATTTGTAGAATAAGCAAAATTATAGGCCTAGCGCAATCCATAGTCATCATTCCACTGTCACTTAAATGCTGTGACTATACTTTCACTTCAATGGGCTGACTATTCAGAGATCACAACTGCAAAATCCAGTCTGGGCCGCTAGGGTCTTGAATTACAGAAAAAAAGAATGTTACATCAGAGTTGCACGGTTTAGAAGATCAAAAGCTTGCAAATATATGACTGATCACAGAGCAGTCCTGAGACTCTACGGCTGTGAACTAGAGTCTGCAAAGCTTTCACAAGCTTGCATTGATGATAGGATTTTTCTCAGAGGTACTGGGTCATATGTAAAAGGCAAAAGCAACCGCACGTCTCAGGTTGCACATGTACTTCGGCAGAAGTGGATGCCAATACAAGCGTCAGGCAGATTACCTGATTGGACTGTTCTTTTGAATGAAAGTCATCAAACACAGGGGTCTTAAAACAGGGCAATTTGGGAGCAAGTGCTACATGAAAATTAGAAGGCAGCAAGCCAGTGTTGATAATTAACAATGTCCTCATTGTCCTCTAAAAGCAAACTAGATGACGAACAGAGAATGCCCAATTAATTAGAATGGAAAACAGTACTCTGTATTTTCTCTTTGTAGTTTATTTAGTGTTTTATTCTGTTTAACCACTTCCTTAATTGTCTTTGATGAGCTCCAAATTATCTATTCTATTATATCCACATACTCTAAGGTTTAGGACAACATAAACAAAGCCATTCAATTGCACTGAAATAATAAATTAACAGTATGCACTACAGCAAAGTCCATGTAGAATAGAATATACAGGATGGAAATAATAATAATACATTGGTGTATAAATAAGATAAATATATAGCCATAATCCATTCTACACATGTTTAAAAATGGGTGACTGATCCATTTGATTCCATAACATAAATCGATCAATTCCTTCAGTAACATGCAAATTAGAGTGTAGGCCCAGAACTAAAAGGCTGAACACATGACCTCACATGACACAAAAACAATGCTAACTTAACGGTATACAATTCCTACATTTCAATCTTATTCCAAGGTGCAGATATCAAACACCCATCAAAGCTTTCAGGATGGTCTTAAAATCTAACAACTGAACAGCCTGACTGACTTTCTATAGCCATGGCCTCCATGTCCTCTAAAACACCTAACGTGTCCTGACTCCTGACATCAGTAGGCTCACAGTCACAACACATCATCTTTAGCTCTGTTTTGTTTTGGCATCTTTATTCAAGGTAAGAACATGCACAAGTTATGACACTTTAAAATATGATAACACTTTACTTAACGGGTGAGTTCAGCAGCTGAACTCACCCGTCAAGTAAAGTGTTACCAAAAATATTAATGAAAAGGGCCCTGAAAGGTACACGGGACACCAAGGACAGGCTGCCTTTAAAGGAGAAGTTCGGTGTGATATTGACCTAAAGTGTGTTGAAACATGATACCGAGTGTGAACTTTTGTCTCATAGCTCATCTCGGCTTGTCCCCTGCACTCAGAAATCTGGCGCTAGTTAGCCAATGCTACCAACAGGTTTTCAAAGGGGGTGCCTTGGGCATCGGCCTAGCCATGCAAATAAATCACAGTTTTACACCATTTACGAGGCTCAAGGTAGCTCCACGCTTCATTGGTAGTCTCCCGAGGGCCCTGACATTTAAAATGAGACATTGAGAACTTTGAAAAAGCACTGGTAGTTTATTTACAAGACGATTTATACAGACAGTACCTTCAGGAAGTTTACCGTCCACGCCATCTTTAATTTAGTCCGCGATAAATTCGGCGGAAAGTCACGAATGAACAGGTATGATAAGGGATCAGATTCCAAAGATAATTCTGTGGAAATGCATGGATTCCAGTTGCTGCTACTGGAAGCAACTGGAATCCATGCATTTCTACAGAATTATTTTTGGATACCAACTGCATTTTATTCTTAAAACATGTTTTCGTATGCAGGCAAAGTGTGTGTAATCAGATTTGGATTTATTAACAGGATGTAAATCTGAAATTGAAATTTTGAAAACAAAATTCTCATTGAAATTTAAAGCGGCCAAACCAACAGATAAATTAGTAATCTGCTGAATTACGGAAGCTAGGCAGGTATGGCCTTGTTTAGCACTGGATGTGAGACCTGGAGAAAGTTCCTTTTGGAAGAGGTGTTTGGCTATAGGTGGCAATCCTCCCTCTTGACAAACATCAGTCCCAATGCTCCAGTGCAGTGACAGTGACACTGTGTTGTAGGAGATGCCATCCTTCACACAGCAAGTCAAATTGAGGTCCCAACTCACTGTGGTCATAAATGATCCCATGGCACTTATCGCAAAGAGCAAGAGCTCTTGATATCCTGGCTAAGTTCCCAACCTGATTCATTCAATCTGGCACCCTAATCACCCCCCAGTGTAATTGGCTCATTCATTCATTCATTCCCTCACTTTCTACCTCAAGCTGGTGCGGTGAGCATTCTGGTGTATAATGGCTGCCGTGCATCACCCGGGTGGGTTCTACACATTGGTGAAGGTAACTTCATTTTCCCCTTCACTTGTAAAGCCCATTTTCATAAATGGAAGTAAAATGTGATGTTTTTTACTTACACAAGGCTTGTTTCTCTCCCTTTTTTGTTCACATGTCTTAAAAACTGTGTTGGTGAGCACTTCATCATGATAATCCATTCAAGCAACACATGTGTCACATGAAAAAATGCCGATTTAAAAGTATGTTTTTTTGCACAGAGGTCCCTTGTGGTCACAATAAAATAGTAGTCACAATAAAATGGCACTCTAGCATGTGCCATTTTATCATGTTAGTGAGCTATTTGACAAATATACATGGTTGCAACAATTATATTTACTTGTCAAGCAAACCAACTATCTGTTCAATGACCACAATCATAGACAGACATTGTCATGAGGACGAGGACATGGAGGGGCCAGACAGGGAGAAGTTGCATCTGGAACATACTGTATAACACAGTGCCACTGATGTAGTTTTGAGGGAGCGTGCAACAGGCATGCTGAATGCAAGGATATCCCCCAGAGCGGATGCCTGTGAAGTGAATGCAAAGGGGAAGTGTTCTCTCATACCAAATCTCTCTTAACTCTCACCTCTTCTCTCAACATGTGTGAACCATTCGTATGTAAAAAAGAATACTTAGATTGTTTAATTCTGATGGGGAAAACAGGTTTGAGAAGGTGTTCCGTTTATATTTTTGTTCAGTATGTGTTGCTTTGATTAGTGCTTCGGTTAAACCACATAGTCAAGTCATTTCTGGTGTGGAGCTTTTTTTTTTGCATTTTCTATAATGCTTCAAATGTTAATTGAAATGTATTGATTCCTTTTGCTCAATTACTTTTGCACAGATGACCGGCAGGCTGGTGTCATTAGGCAACACGTCTGCCTAAGCATTTTAATGAGTTGATAAAGCCATCACACCATGGCCTTGACCTGTCCTGTTGTGCTGATGCTCCCGTTCGTTAATTACTGCTTAGTAATGTGATGAAGCCGATGTTTTTATGTCTATACACAAAGAATAGGGAACCTGAAAACAACTGGCAGCTTGGGTAAAAGGGCAAAACTGAGGCTGAATGAATGAATGGATACATTAACAAATGAGTGAGTGAATCAGTGAGTGAGGAGGGGGTTAATGAATAAATGAATTAGAGTTGGCTTCCCATTACATGGCTACAACTATCTGTTGTCCAATCAACCAAAGTCTCACAAACCCTTCATGACATGTATAAAAGCTAGAGCTGCAATAGAAGGTAGTCTATCCCTAGTAAATTCCTTACTAAATATATCATAAACACTGGACATTTTGTTAGGGATTATTTTATTTTATTTAAGAGAATGTTTTTTTCTTACTTAGATCCATTCAGGTCACATCCAGATGACATGCAATCTTGTAAGCTAGGTGGGGTTATATGGTGTGGTGCTAATTGATGATTAGGTATAGTAGTGAAATGGGAAAAATGAAAAATAAACATCTAAAGGATATAGACCGCAACAGTACCGCCCACAGCCGATTCCGTAAGTAAAAATACAATACAATTTCTCCATTGACAACTCACAATGGCAGGTTGGGGAATCAAACCCGGGCAAACCAATTGGCATTTGGTGATGTTAAGCTCCACCCCGCCCATGCAATATGCAAAAGATATCTATGATTGTGGTTACTGAACAGTTGGCTTGCTTGATAATAGGGCTGTAACGATATGCGATTCGAAAGCGAAATCGCGACACTCATATCCACGATACTGTGTGAAAAGGCAGAACCATGACACACCCTTTCTAGTGTTTCAAGCAGTGCTTCCAGCTTACGCGGCTGTATACAGTAAGCAACACACTCCCGCTTTACTTACCGGTAGCCTACGTTGTCCAAAGATAAATAAATAATAATTCCATACCTCTCGTTGCTTTCATTGTAGACTATGTGTTCAACTTTACCAAACAGTATAGAAGTGAACCCCCTCGCTCTCCCTCTCCCTCTCCCTCTCTCTCCTGCTCAATGAACACGCGCGGCTCCGCCAACACAATCCAAATAAAACATTCACATTCGAAAGCAAGGATGCATAGAAGACGACTAGCTAAATTACTATTAAATCAGCTTAGCATCATTAGCATGCTGCACATATTTGTAAAACTCTTGCATTCAAGTTGACTGATCATCTCAATACCAAAACGTTTCCAAAAAGGGCCTGTCCCAAGGAGAACAAGTATTACCTTGAAACTAAACACACATGGGGAAACTGAACAGTCCAATCGGTAGACTATGATGAGCTAGGCAACTATGCTACTTTGTTTACAATATTTCCAGGCTTCAACCAGACAGCTGAATTAAAGAGGTAGAGTTGTGAGAAAAATAGTAGGCCTAGGCTATAGGTTAATCTGCATACAGTGTGCTTGTCATAGGCTAAATATCAGACATTCAGTAAAATATTTTTATATCAGGATATAAAATAATACATATATATCATACTATATATTATATTCTAATCATCTGTGGTGTAAGGTAGCCCCCCCCCCCCCAAAAAAAAAAAAACAAAACTAAATAAATTAATTAAAAAATCGAGGTTCGTATTGAACCGTGGGTCAAAAATCGTGATACAAATCGAATCGTGAGGTTGGTTTATTGTTACAGCCCTACTTGATAAGTAAACATAGTAGTTGAAATCATATATTTTTGTCAACATCCACATCCAAACAACCACATTTGACTATGAATAATTTTTCAATTGATCATTTTCATTTTCACGTCTCCAGGTGCAGAGAAGGCCTAAATAAAACTCTCCATCAATATTGGTCTACAAACAAAGACCTTATAAAATGTTTAACCACCAAAACATTATAAAATGTTAATCACCAAAACATGTTATGCTGTATTAGTCAAGCTATGGGAAATCTGTGTTTTTACCTGTTACATTGTAGCGAGCTGAAAGAGCTTTGCAGTACTGTTGAAGTAACACTGCAAGAGACAGCTCACCGAGACAGTTTCTCTGTGTGTGGAAGGAAGGAAGCATACCGTTATTAGGTGATATTTTCATTGCAAAACAACAAAATTCAAGGACAAAGGAAGCAGTACCATGTATCTGCAAAATCTGCACAGGAATATTAACTTGATACTGGTATATCTAGTACATCTTAATTTTACTTAAATTATAAGTATGACTGAAAAGGAATTCTTTATAGCATTATGCCACTAGGGGCAAAATGATAAAAGCAATGACTGTATATGTATACCGTATACAGTAATTGGATGAGGCACATAACAAACACAGTAAAACTATAGAATAGTAGAAGTGGTGGGGCTAGTTTTTTTTAAAAAGCTATAGAAACTAGATGTACCGCATAGCGGTACAAAATATGACCGCCGCTCAGTCCTGTACATCCGTTCCGCGAAAATAAATCACACTTCAATTTGTCTCCATATTTTACTCCATCCCCCACTCTTGAAACTTTTGTGTATGCTTGTTTGGCATGCCTGAGTGTGTGTGTGCGGCTGCACAGAAAGTAGCCTACTGGTGCTGAAAAGGTGAAAAGATTGTAGAATAGCCAAAGAAGATGTAGCATTGTTATAAAACCTTTAAAATCTCTAAACCAGAGGTGGGACCAAGTCACTGTTTGGCAAGTCACAAGTAAGTCCCAAGTCTTAGCACTCAAGTCCAAGTCAAGTCCCAAGTAAATAGAGAGAAGGGCAAGTCGAGTCCAAGTCCAAGTCTCATCAAAGCCAAGTCGAGTCCAAGTCCAAGTCCTAATCTTTTTCAAGTCCTGAACAAGTCATCAGGTACTCTTCACTTAATAATGGCATTATTAGACTATCGATCATAATTTTAACACTTCCATCTAATCCACAGATTTTTTTTTATAAATACAGATTAAAATATGTTCAATGTTTCTGTCTTGAAATGTTTTACGATATATGCAGGCGCATACAATATACACATGTGCATACCTTAGTAATCTGTACAAAACGGATAGCTACATGACAAATATATATATTGTTTTTCCAAATGGCAGAGCCCACTGTAAGTATGAGTAATAATTTGACTGATGGCATTTCACTGCACTAGGCCACAGATTTGCCTGCAAACTATTTATCAGGCTGTCTGCCAGTGGCGACTCATAACACTTTTATATTATTTAAAAGATAATAATGACACAGTCATTTTGTTTTAAAGTATTCATTTCTTAAGAAATACTACACATTTGATGCTGTTTATCTCATTTGTAAATGGTGCACTGTCACTTTAAGCCCATTTTGTGCCACTGTCCACACATTCTCATAATGATCTTTTTTTTACCAGCTCCATTCAAATATAGCCTATTGCTAGTCCACAAACTCAAACATTGTTTGTGCCACATGTATAGCACAATATTAACAATGATAAGCATGATATTAAGTTGGCACAAACAGCTTTCATTCCTTTGGAAATAGATGCATGTATGACATGATGCTTGCTTGACATTTTCTGTTTGCAATTAAATGTGAATTATGAGCCTGGTAGCCAGTAGCCACCTAGCTAGCTGAGTGGAATGCGTTTCAATCGGCATATCAATGTGCTTCATGTAAACAAATTATTGAATAGGCCTACTTCAAGACTCACCATTTCCATTACACAAAGGCAAAGACAACTCTTCATATTCTTGTCCACTTTCCAAATCACAGTGAGTGCAGCCTATGTCATAGTGACCTGGATCTCATAGTTTAGAACAGTAGTGAGAACCGGATAAATCCGCAATTTCCCCTAATCTCGTATTTGTTGCCTTCATGATTTCCTTTTATACGTTTCTTATATTTAAAAGAAAATATCAATCATCATCAACAATGACAAGCCAGCTGGAATCTGCCACTCGTTTTCTCTCCCTCTCGTGCGTGCTTAGGGTTCTCAATTAAATGCAGTAGGCTAGCATAAGTTCAAGTTGGATCTTAATGGAGAGGAGTATCATCTTTATGTAACATGCTGTTGGTGCATTTTGACATTGTAAACGTTCTCTAACAAGAGTGCAAATCAGTTTGCAGTAAAGCTACTAGTTATTGGCTAAATGTTGGTCGTTTCTCTGTCTCTTGGTGCCCTACACACAGTGCGTAACGCATGTGGGGGTAGCGACAGCACTGAACTGTGCTCTAGACTTTTTTTTTTTTTTAGTCGCAGAGGGAAAGCATCTCTGGGGTGACTGGTCCACGATCAGGAAATTTAGTTTTTGACTCGACATGTCAAGTCGTCACAAGTCAAAGAGGCAAAGTCCGAGTCAAGTCTCGAGTGAATAGTATTCAAGTCCAAGTCGAGTCGCAAGTCATGCCGAATTTTATCAAGTCAAGTCTGAAGTCATTAAAATCATGACTCGAGTCTGACTCCAGTCCAAGTCATGTGACTCGAGTCCACATGTCTGCTCTAAACAATCACAAGTAGGGCAGTTCATCACAGTTCATCCATTGCAACTGGATTGATGAAAGGTCACTTACACCTGTAGGCTACATTGTATTTGGGAAAAGCAAAAGGTATCAGCATAATGTTATTTATTTATTTATTTATTTATTTATTTTTTATGTATTTATAAACAAAAACATCTCTGTCAGTTCCATGCCGTTTTCAACAGCTATCAAAAACAAAGGTCATTTTTGGATGGATGGATTTTTTGTGAATGTTTTGATTTTAGTCATCTTTAGTTCATGTAATACTTTATTGTCAATGCACAAATTAAGTAATAGTAGTCTGAAACGTTATTGTTAATGCACAAATTAAGTAGCAGTAGTCTGAAACGAAATGCTGTTTTACATCTAACCAGTGGTGCAAATAACTGACATGTCCAAATGGGCCTTGATGAAATGCGTCGCTAGACTGTTCATACACATTTTAACGGGCCAAAGTTGAAGAGCTGTTGTCCGTTATTGTTCGTGCAAATATAGGCTGATTCATGTCCCCTTGCATTGTGTAACTGAGGTCCATGGCTAGTCTGGCTTTCATCATCTCAATCTTTTAAGAAATCAAAAAATAAATAGCGGGCAGATCAGGCTTCACCCAGCCTAGTCCATAGGCACCCGATAATGTTTAATTTTCCGATTGAGATATCCACGCTCTGGCTATTCTAAATGCAAAAATGCATCAGGGAGTTATGACAAAACTGTAACTAACAAACTAGATCCTAATAGAAAGCTGTTAGCTTCCCTAAGCTACAGGTAGGCTTATAAGGTAGGCCTATTTACAACATAAATTGTCAATAGGCTATGCTGGCGACACAAATACTGGTTTCCTTTGGAAACCAATGGCTTACGCCTTACAGTATCAAGCGGACTTAAAGGTGCCATGTGTAAGAATTGAGGTAAAAATATCCAAAAAATGAGCTACACGCATCAAAAGAATGAGAAGAAATAAGGGTGATGATGTCATTAAAAAATGACAAGGTATAGTGCTGCAGAGATATCAACCTGAATTAGCATGCTAAATTACTAGCCACAGCCCGACAGGTGTCATAATACCAGTTTCGCCATGGAGGGCTTATGGCAACAACATAACCGCCAGCCAAAATGCAATACACGTGTCTTGGTTATTACTCTAGGGTAGACCAACTCGCTTTCTGGAGGTATACTGCCCCCATCTTTTATGGAATGTGGAGTATGAATTGATTTTTTGGCAGACATTACACATGGCACCTTTAAACTGCCATATCGTGGCGAAAAGTTGTAATAAAATTCACGCAGCTCCATGAGTCAAGGAAAGCGCGAATGAAGTAGCCACTTCTAAATGGGACCCACTACACAGTAGCTTACGGTGTGTTGCTAAAGCAGCCATAATGAAATGAAGGTGTCATTGTTTGGATACTTCACACAAACGTGCTTTTTAATTTCACAGACTACAACTACCAAAACTGGAATCAAAACACATCGATTCCCCTCTCACACTGCACGCACTTAAAACAAAATAAACAGGCGTCTCACTCACGCATGTATAGGCAAAACTGTATCAGATCGGTGTAACGTTGGTAAATCTTCCATTGCACAGAATGATTTTGTAGCACGTGCAATAAATGACAGTCGAAAGATACAATTACAGTGCTGCTATCAATTTGCTTGGTATAACCGCATTTATATAGCCTGACGTTGTCATACTCAAATTCTAGTCAGAATATGAGTCTGATACTGCTCCATTGGGACGTAATTATGGGGCGTGCTTCAACCGATACAGGGGGGGAATGCCTCTGCACTCAATTGGATAGACCTAACCAATCAGAGCAACAAAATAGCTTACCGTGAGGTGTAGGAAGAAAACACACGAACCATCCTTCTGCTCCTTTATCCCCTCCGTTTTTAAAATAATTCTGTTGAACAGTGATATGCTACAAACATGTTAAACAGCTGGGAAAGGCTGTCATAAAATCCCTCGAACAGGTGGTCAATCAGAGATTTCAAGCGAGCGAGGGAACATGTCGCTAATGCAACAGCTGTTTTCCCTTGATGAAAGTGAAACCACCAGATCTGTTTCGACCTCACTCTGACCGTCACTACGGTCTAAAAAAGGAATGATCACCTTCGTTCTGCCTATCACCGAGACCATATGTCAACAAAGTCATGCCCATGACCTCCGGAAGCAGAACGACTCGAGCTTGTAAATAGCGGAGATTGCTCCCGGTTCAGTCTCTCACCTTGATCGCCTCATCTGAGACCTGTGATAATTGAGCACATTACTTTCACTGCTTTCTTGCTTTGACTGTGTTTGTTAGTCTGCATGTGGCAGTAACCTGTGTTTTTTTCAGGAAACTTCGTTTAACTTTGTTTAACTTTGTTTAACTTGTTGACGCCTTTCCTGAGTTCACCCCATACCGCACGGCGGAGGGGCTAGTGTGAGCCTGCTGCCTGCGTTCGCGCACTGCTGCGGGCTGCCGTTTCAGTGTTATTTTCCTTTTGTGTGTGCCAGGTTTCCGGGTTGTTGTTTGTTAACTACTGTGTACCTTATCTGGCTGTTCGCGGCTAGTTGGGCTTGGTGTGAGCCTGCTGGGTGCGTTTGCGCACCGGCGTGGGCCACCGTTATTATTTCTGTTTACTGCTCTGGCAGCCGGAACCTGTGTGGGCCTGATCAGCGCGTATGTGCTCGGCCGCTTAGGCGCTAATGTTACTGTGTGCTTCTTGTTAGCTTTGTTGTTGTGTGCTAGGCTACTTGCAAAAGGTAAGTTTAGCTGTTTGTGTCTGCTAGGTGCAGTCTTGCACGAGGTGCGGGCTGCTGTGTGTCTTTTCTCCAGTTGTCCACTGGTGTACATTGGCGCGTGCGTTCGCGCACTGGTGGCCGCCTTCTTTGTGTATCTGTTGTGTACCCCGTTGCTGCTGTCCGCAGCTAGCTGGGCCAGTGTGAGCCTGCTAAGCGTGTCCGCACGCTGCTTCAGGCCACCCGTGTACTGTATTACACCACTGCTGTATCTCTTACGGGCTGCTGCTTGCAGACCCAGTGCGTTGTACGGCCAAGGTAAGTGCCTTATTGTATTGTGTTGTATTGCATTGTGTTTTTCTGTGGTAGGCAATGGCGGCACACTACTGCAGAGTCTGTAGGGCCACGATGGCCCCCAATGACGGGCATAGAGAGTGTCCCGCTTGCCTTGGGGCTGCCCAACTCCTATAGGATGTCGATAGCCCCTGCAGCGCAGCCTGTGACCTTCCTAGGGAGGAACGGCTCCGCCGGGCTGACCAGGCATGTGGCCCGCGTCGTGGGCCGGGACAGGCGGCGCTCACCCCAACCGACCATCCCACTCTCATAGGCATGGCCGTAAGCATACGCACAAGCTGCAAACGGCAACATGAGTCCCCTTCCAGGCATGATCAGGTGGAGGTCCCTGGACCTGCTAAGCTCGGCTCCAGCTGCGCGGACCCGAGGGTAATGGCACGGAGTCGCTTCAGATTCTCTCAGCTCTCCAGGCTCTGGCTAGGAGGATGGACAGGCTGGAGGGTCTCCAGGGCACGTCATCCCCTTCTCTGCCCCCTGGCCAGGAAGGTCTCTCCCCATCCAGGACTGAGAGCCATGGTGCGGATGTTGATCTGGGTGATGTGGATGTGCTGTCGCTCCATGCCCCTCGTTCTACTATCGATGACGTAAGCGGGGACGACCTCCTGGATGAGCTACATTCAGACATGGTGCAGCCAACTGATGAATCCACGGTCCCAGGGGAGGTCCCCGTCGGCTCCTTGATGTCACGGGTGTTGAGTGCCTCCAAGATCCTGGGTCTTCAGGCCCCTATGCCAGACATGGCTTCCCTTGGGGGCGTCTGGGAAAGCGTCTCGCACAGCAGCCCACCACCCTGTATACCCGTGGCAGTGGATTACACGAAGGTGCTGCAGACGGCATGGGGTAAGTCGCTACAGCGCCCCCAATTCAATCCAGGTTGCCGTCAGCTGGCAAAGGCTGCCTATCCGGCCGACTCAGGGCTAGGGGATATGCCACCGGTCGAGCAGTCCATCGCCGCCTGGACTTCCCTGGGGCCTGCCAATGCATCTCCCAATCCACGCTGCCCGTGTAAGGAGTGTGCCAAGACGGACTGTCTCATCAGTCACTGCTTTGACGCATCAGCACGGGCAGCCCGTATGGGCAACGCCCTGGCCATCACTCTGGCGGCTCTGCGAAAAACGATGAGCCCGGAGGACCATGATGCAAGGGGCCCTGGTGGATGCAAGACTGTCATCCCACTCCCAGCTGACGCGTGATGTGGGGAGTGCTATGGCCTCTGCGGTGCTGTGCCGTAGACAGGTGTGGCTTGCCCAAACCTCTCTCCCTGATGCCATCAGGACAGACCTGTTAGGTCTCCCCGTGGTGCCTGGGCATGTGTTCCATCCAGACTCCCAGGGGGTGCTGGACAGAGTGGAACAGGCTGGGCTTCTAGAGAAACTGGTCAGCGTGTGTGCCACAGAGGGGCTCTGTTCCCCACAGGGCAGCATCAGGTGGGTATGGGCGGTGGCAGCCCGCCCGAACACCACAGGTAAGTATCAACTATGCTGCCCCACGGGACCGGGCGCTTTAGGTGCACCAGACCAGAGCTCAGCCCCAACTCCCTGGCCCAGAGGACAGCAAAGACCTCGGCGGCAGCAGGCAGAGGTGCAGGCAGCGGTGGCGGTCCTGCCTAGGGATCCGGGCTGCCCATCGATTGCCCTTCCCAGCTGTCCAGGACCTCCTGGGAAGGGATTGTGCCAGACTCTTGGGTTGTGGCTACGGTGACTCACGGTTACCGCCTACAGTTTTGACGGCGGCCCCCTACGTTTTCAGGGGTCAAGATGACGTCTGTGAAAGACCCTCTTTTAAATTCCGTGCTTGTCAAGGAGGTCCAGGAGTTGCTTCTGAAAGGGGCCATCTCAGAAGTACCGCTGCACGCACGGCACACTGGGTTTTATTCCAAATATTTTATTGTGCCCAAAAAAGACGGAGGTTACCGGCCGGTCCTCGACCTCAGGCCCTTGAACCAGTACCTCAAAGTGCTGCCATTCAAAATGGTCCACGTTGGAATAGTGATTCGTTCCATCCAGGAAGGGGAGTGGTTTATGTCTCTGGATCTAAAAGACGCGTACTTCCACGTCCCTATCTGCCCAGCACACAGGTCCTTCCTCCGCTTCGCCTTCCGAGGCAGGGTGTTCCAGTTTCAGGTCCTCCCATTTGGCCTTTCACTGGCCCCCAGAATTTTACTCGCGTGGTGGCAGCCACGCTAGCCCCCCTGCAGGTCCAGGGCCTAAAGATCCTACCGTACCTGGACGACTGGCTAATTTGTGCCCCATCTCAGGTGCAGGTGGTGCACGACACCAACACGGTTCTGACCCATATCCAGGCCCTGGGTTTCACGGTCAACTGGAAAAGAGCAACTTGCAGCCCCGCCCAGCAGGCGGATTTCCTTGGTGTCCTCCTCGACTCGGTCAGCATGGCGGCGCCTCTCACTCCACGGAGGGCAGACAGCTTGACCCGAGGCTCTGACAGGCTTTTCGGCTGGGCAGACTGGTCACCGCCCACAAAGTCCAGAGGCTGTTGGGCTTAATGGCAGCGGCAGCTCGCGGTACTGCCATTGGGCCTGCTGAAGGCACCCCCCTGCAGTGTTGGTTCAATGCCTTTCAGCTCCACCCGAGAGGCGACAGGCATGTGAAGTTCGCGGATGTCTCCTGCTTGCATCCGAGCCCTGCGTCCTTTGGACGGACAGGAGGTTCTTACTCCAGGGTGTTCCACTGGGGGCCTTCCTCACAAGAGGCAAGTCATCTCGACAGGCAGCTTCTCTGACAGGCTGGGAGCTGTCTGGAAAGGGCTGTCAGCGAGGGGCGTGTGGCCTCCCTCCTGGACGCCAGAGCACATCAACCCCCTCGAGCTGAAGGCCATCCATCTCGCCCTGCAGAGGTGCCTGCCAGGGTTGCGAAGCCAACATGTTCTGGTGAGGTCAGACAGCACCTCGGCGGTGTATCATGTCAATCACCAAGGCGGCACGAGGTCCTGGCGGTGCCTCCAGGAGGCGGAGGAGTTGCTGTCATGGGCATGGCCGCGTCTGGCTTCAGTGAGGGCAGTACACGTTCCAAGTGTGGAGAACAGGGCGGCCGACATTCTCTCCAGGACCGGGCCACTCCCGGGGGAATGGAGATTGAACCCAGAGGTGGTCAGCCAGGTCTGGGCTCAGTATGGGACTGCACAAGTGGACCTGTTTGCGTCGGCAGAAACGACTCACTGCCCAGAGTGGTACTCTCTCGTGGGACAGGGAGGCAGTTTGGGCCTGGATGCTCGGTCACAAGACTGGCCGACAGGCTTGTTGTACGCTTTTCCTCCATCCCCTCTTGTACCTCAGGTCCTGCGGAGGATCAGGGAGGGCCAACACACAGTTCTGCTGGTTGCTCCACGGTGGCCGGCGAGGCCTTGGTTTCCAGACCTTCTCCGGCTCCTGCGGGGTCAGCCATGGCAGTTACCCTGCCGGGCGGATCTTCTGTCACAAGCAGACGGGCAGATCTGGCATCCGAACGCCAGGGCTCCTTCTAGAGCTTGCTATGCACTCAGGTGGAGGATCTTTTCGGATTGGTGTGCCAGCTTGGGTCTTGAGCCAGCGGTTTGCCCTGTGCCACAAGTTTTGCGCTTCTTGCAGTCCTATTTGGATCAAGGCAAGGCGGTCAGTACTGTGAAGGTTTATGCCTCGGCCATTTCAGCCTTTCACCAGGGTGCGGATAACAGGCCCTTGGGTAGGCATCCACTGATTGGTCAGTTTTTAAAAGGGGCCCACCGGTTGCGTCCAGTTCGCACTTTGCGGGCACCAAACTGGGATTTGCCCACCGTTTTAATGTCTCTTACTGAAGGCCCGTATGAGCCCATTTTAGATGCAGATCTGCGATCTTTGTCTCTGAAAACTAACTTTCTCCTGGCTCTTTGTTCGGCCAGGCGCATCGGGGAGCTGTGCGCCCTCTCCGTCAGCGAAGACTGCCTGAGGTGGCAGGCAGGGGGCACTGGCGTGTCACTTTGGCCTAATCCAGCCTTCCTGCCTAAGGTTCTAAGTCAGCAGTCTATCAACCAGGTTCTGGAGCTGACCCAATTCCAGCTGTCTGCTGCCTCACAGGCAGAGCGCGACAAGTTGCTCACTCTGTGCCCAGTCAGGGCTTTGAGAGCTTATCTGGCCCGACGCAGTGGTCGTTGAGGAGGGAACACACTCAACTTTTTGTCTGTTATGGGGGCGTGAAGCAGGGACTACCGCTTTCCAAACAGCGGCTGTCGCATTGGCTGGTTGAGGTTATTTCCCATGCCTACCAGGCTCTGGGAATGCCGGTCCCTTCGGGTACAAGGGCTCACTCCACCAGGAGTATGGCTACGTCTTGGGCTGCCCTTAAGGGGGTACCAGCAAGCGATATCTGTGCAGCGGCTTCATGGGTGACGCCTTGCACTTTTACCAGGTTTTATAGGGTGGACGTCACTCGCCCAGCTCCGGTTGGCGACGCTGCCCTCATGCCCTCATCCTCGCGACTTTTTTGGTATGTGTCATCCCTTTTTTAGACCGTAGTGACGGTCAGAGTGAGGTCGAAACAGATCGTAAGTTACGCATGTAACTATGGATCTGTGAGACCGAGGGATGACCGTCACTATCCTTGTCGCTCGGACCATCCTGAGGCGCTCAAGGTAGGAGACTGAACCGGGAGCAATCTCCGCTATTTACAAGCTCGAGTCGTTCTGCTTCCGGAGGTCATGGGCATGACTTTGTTGACATATGGTCTCGGTGATAGGCAGAACGAAGGTGATCATTCCTTTTTTAGACCGTAGTGACGGTCATCCCTCGGTCTCACAGATCCATAGTTACATGCGTAACTTACGTTTTCCCACATCTCAACTTTGGCCAAAGTTTTCAGAAATAATCTTTTTCAGTGATACAAACTCATTAAATAATATGAATTTTCCATATGGGGTCTTAAAAGCCATGTATCCTTCTAGCCACAGTGTTTTTGTTTCAAACATAAACCTAATCTAAGCGTGCTCAGATGACGTGATAGACCAAGCGCTGTTGCTCACCTGTCCATCATCGTAAATCCTGATTTGATTGGTCCGCCTGATTTAGGGCGAGCATACTTGCCCCACAATGGAGCAATGCCAGACCGAACTTCCCGTGGGGCGGGACTAAGTTCGGAATGGCACCCAGGCTAGCATTTATAGTTTTCTACAAATGCAATCAATCAAATTGGCCTCCATCACTCAACCAACACTAACGGTAACATTACCTAGGTCCTTTGACAATCCCTATATGACCGCTTCACTAGCTTCGCTAGTGGCGGTCATAATAACTGTATTTGCCAGTTATATGTCACTGGCGTTAGAGGAATTGAGAGTGGTGGAAGCCATGAAATCAAAGGAAAGAAAACATGACTGATATCACATAAACAATAGAGAAATGAGTGGACAGTTTGGGTCCTTGCATTGGTAAGGATGAAGCATTATAAAGATTTTAAAAATGGTAAAGTTTGGGAAACGTTTAAGACACTAACATTTTTCACTTGATTTCCCTATTTTTGATGGGTGTACTGCACATATCGGGTAGACTGAGTACAGTTGAGACATGTGTACAGTTGAGACACCTTAAATATCTTGCTTGCACAGCAAGCCCAAGTTGTGATTTTTGCTATGCACATGCATATTAGTGCCCTCTTTGATCATGGAAAATTTGAACGACACAAGTATCTCCCATTTAAGGATATCGGCAAGTGTTTTTTCCCAAAGTAAGAATTTCACTTCACCATGCACCTTCGACAATGAATAGCTCATTACACTTATGTTACTGTTAAACGTAACTGGTATCATTACAAACATTATTCTGTGTCCTAAAAACTGGCATATTTTATGGCATTGTGCCATGTAAGGTCGTTGCAAAATCTAGAGAAATGTGTGAGGTGGTCAGTGGGGGACAATTGAGACACACATTGGATTGTGTTAGGCTACTTGAACATTCCATTTGTAGGCTACTGTTCGCTATCTGTTCCTGTGTCACATTTTGTTCATGATGTATTCCTTTTAACCAACGCTAATTTAAATGAAATAAATGAATTTGAACTACAAACACTTTGCAATTGCTATGTTTTTATTTATTCAACTTTCCAACTAACGGTTAGTTAACTATACATCATTAAAGATGGGTGTCTCAATTGTACCAGGTAGGTGTCTCAACTGTACTCTATAGGGTACAGTTGAGACACAGTCAAGACAAAAAATGCACCTTATGTTTATGAGCTAATTGTGGAAAATATAAACTACTTATGGGTATTATTGATTTATAATATTTTAGTCTACAAGCTAAGGAAATGGCATGTGGAATATTGTGTGGAAAATCACTTCTTTTCAGTATCTATTTTTTGTTTGATTTTGTGTGGGCAACTGTTTTGTGTGTCTCAACTGTACTCAGTCTACCCTCCATACCATGAACATTTCATATGGAAAAATGTTGGGGAAATTAGTTGCAGTTCAACAAATGTATAAGAAGTTTACAAAGCATTACTGTAGGTGAAAGAAATAGTAAAAAACAATCACAATAAACTCCAAGGTTTCAAATGAGCAAACTCTTATCTCAAGAATTCGACGAATTTCAGACTGCTCACCTCAATTTTAAAGCAGTTAAATGACACTATGCGCATCCTCAAAATCTTGTCTTTTGCAGCACTCCAATTGCTCTACTGAGGGTTTGAATGGGCGAGGGCCTGACTTGCATGTCAGTGTATGAGTGCAGTGGACTATTTGTCCTCTCCTCAGGAAAAAAAACTCTGTACTATATATGGTCTCCCTCAGTGGGCTAATTGGTCTACTGGGATTCAGAACTTTGTCCAGTCCATTGACATTATCCCCTGGGTCACTGAACACCCCATGGACCTAGCCTTTCCCACCACGGGTAATTGTGGACGATAGCAACTTACAGCAGTGAACAGCCGGAGCACAAACTAGCTAAAAGAGGATTAGGCCTCGATCTCATACAACATTTCACTGGGCAAGGGCAATCCCCAGATTATAGAGATGGAGAGAGAGAGAGAAAGAGAGTGATAGAGATAGTGTGTATGTGTGTGAGGGAGAGAGAGATAGTGTGTGTGTGTGTGAGAGAGAGAGAGAGAGAGAGAGAGAGAGACCAGCTGTAGCACCATTGAAGTTGTCATGAGGATGAGGGCATGGATGGGCCAGACACAGAGGAGTTGCACATGGGGCGGCTGGGCAGAGCCTGTCTGCTGGAGGGCTGGGGGAAGACGTGGGGTGTGAAGGGCTCTTGTGGGTCAGGGAGTGGATAGAGACTCCTGTTGGCTTGCTGTGGGTATCATAGAACCAGTTAACACTTTGTGTATGTGAGCCTCATGGGAGTACACAATAGCAGCTGCTGAAAAGCATGAACAGTACTGGTATGCTGAAACTATTCATAGAGCTTTGGGGGTTTGGTGTCATCTTAGTGACGTGAGCGATCTTGGTATTGTAAAAAAAAAAACACAAAAAAATATATACATTATGACAGACATGTGGACTCGAGTCACATGACTTGGACTCGAAAGTCAGACTTCGAAGTCATGATTTTAATGACTTCAGACTTGACTTGATAAAATTCGGCATGACTTGCATTTCGACTTGGACTTGAATACTATTCACTTTCGAGACTTGACTCGGACTTTGCCTCTTTGACTTGTGACGACTTGACATGTCTCGAGTCAAAAACTAAATTTCCTGATCGTGGACCAGTCACCCCAGAGATGCTTTCCCTCTGCGACTAAAAAAAAAAAAAAAAAGTCTAGAGCACAGTTCAGTGCTGTCGCTACCCCACATGCGTTACGCACTGTGTGTAGGGCACCAAGAGACAGAGAAAACGACCAACATTTAGCCAATAACTAGTAGCTTTACTGCAAACTGATTTGCACTCTTGTTAGAGAACGTTTACAATGTCAAAATGCACCAACAGCATGTTACATAAAGATGATACTTTTCGAGTCCTCTCCATTAAGATCCAACTTGAACTTATGCTAGCCTACTGCATTTAATTGAGAACCCTAAGCACGCACGAGAGGGAGAGAAAACGAGTGGCAGGTTCCAGCTGGCTTGTCATTGTTGATGATGATTGATATTTTCTTTTAAATATAAGAAACGTATAAAAGGAAATCATGAAGGCAACAAATACGAGATTAGGGGAAATTGCGGATTTATCCGGTTCTCACTACTGTTATAAACTATGAGATCCAGGTCACTATGACATAGGCTGCACTCACTGTGATTTGGAAAGTGGACAAGAATATGAAGAGTTGTCTTTGCCTTTGTGTAATGGAAATGGTGAGTCTTGAAGTAGGCCTATTCAATAATTTGTTTACATGAAGCACATTGATATGCCGATTGAAACGCATTCCACTCAGCTAGCTAGGTGGCTACTGGCTACCAGGCTCATAATTCACATTTAATTGCAAACAGAAAATGTCAAGCAAGCATCATGTCATACATGCATCTATTTCCAAAGGAATGAAAGCTGTTTGTGCCAACTTAATATCATGCTTATCATTGTTAATATTGTGCTATACATGTGGCACAAACAATGTTTGAGTTTGTGGACTAGCAATAGGCTATATTTGAATGGAGCTGGTAAAAAAAAGATCATTATGAGAATGTGTGGACAGTGGCACAAAATGGGCTTAAAGTGACAGTGCACCATTTACAAATGAGATAAACAGCATCAAATGTGTAGTATTTCTTAAGAAATGAATACTTTAAAACAAAATGACTGTGTCATTATTATCTTTTAAATAATATAAAAGTGTTATGAGTCGCCACTGGCAGACAGCCTGATAAATAGTTTGCAGGCAAATCTGTGGCCTAGTGCAGTGAAATGCCATCAGTCAAATTATTACTCATACTTACAGTGGGCTCTGCCATTTGGAAAAACAATATATATATTTGTCATGTAGCTATCCGTTTTGTACAGATTACTAAGGTATGCACATGTGTATATTGTATGCGCATGCATATATCGTAAAAGATTTCAAGACAGAAACATTGAACATATTTTAATCTGTATTTATAAAAAAAAATCTGTGGATTAGATGGAAGTGTTAAAATTATGATCGATAGTCTAATAATGCCATTATTAAGTGAAGAGTACCTGATGACTTGTTCAGGACTTGAAAAAGATTGGGACTTGGACTTGGACTCGACTTGGCTTTGATGAGACTTGGACTTGGACTCGACTTGCCCTTCTCTCTATTTACTTGGGACTTGACTTGGACTTGAGTGCTAAGACTTGGGACTTACTTGTGACTTGCCAAACAGTGACTTGGTCCCACCTCTGCATTATGAGACCTCAATATGGATGTGTACTCATCATCCATTTATTTCACCTATCTAAAATCTGTCATGATGCAGCCTGCAGAGAAGTTTTCTGAGCAGATCATTCCCACACGTGTCCCTGGGGAATTTCTCCACTTGCTTTTCCATGACGTGCACGTGCGCTGACTTTTACTGTGTGCATGCTGCCTTTAGCATGGCCAGGCTATGTAAAGAATATACTCTATACTACCGTTATGATTCTGTGAGCCATTTAGCATATTCCTGAAGTTAACTGGTGGTTTAATGTGCATACATAATATAATTGCACTGCAAAAACAGATGAAAACACCAAGAATATACTCCTTTGAAGTTTCAACCTCATCAGCATACACCAGACAAATTGTGTAACCTCAGATAAAATTCCTTCTCTATCTGCATATGAGTAAGGACTCAGAAGTTGTCAAGACAGACACATATAATACAGATATTGACTTTCTGTATGTAGATAAGCACATAGATGTATGATGTATAGTGCAGATATCTACTTACATGGAAAAGAAGAAGGCACATCAGAATGTTTGATTTATTCATTGTGGTGTTGTCGCAGGTCAGACTCCAATTAGGCTTTGCTCTCAAAAGGCTCACATTTTCCCAAACAGGGCAGAAAAGTCCTCCCAGCTTGCCTTAAATTGCTCGTGAAATCTGTCAAGTACGCTTTGAAGAATATCCCCGTTTATTAAGAAGATGGCACAAAATGAATAAAAAAATGTCTGTCCGCAGCCTGTCACAGGAAAACGTCAACTCAAAGAAAAACAAAAGCAACAGCAGCTGTGCTCATTAACTTCAGTCAAACTCTGCCCAATACATCCACCATCTCAGCAAGAGCAAGCCCAATGTTTCCTTTGGAAATAGGACCGCATGCATTTCTCATATGTCTTAGGCGTTTGAGGAGAAAAAAATATTTATATAAACAGTGATGGCAAAATAGTTTTGAACCTCAGTTTAGGACCATTTACTTCAGGATAGCCTCTCGTTTCACAGTCTGGTCAGAGTCGGTCAGCTGGTTTTAAGCCAGTCTGCCAAAGATTGCTCTCTGAGTCCAGCATGTGTTTTTTTCCACTTCTCCATGCAGTGTTTGTGGACTGCTCTCTCCAGACCTTTTTTGTGCACTTTGTCTTTTGGCTTTGCTGTGCTCAGATGTCTACTGAGAAAGCTTCACAGCAGCCTGTTGGAGATGATGAGCTATACAGTCACATAATCAGGAGAGAAAATACTAAGGCTAAAAGCTACAATTCCAACATCATAGTGCTTCTTTTGAAATTTTCATATTCTAATTTATTTTTTAATTTTTTGTAATAAGGTTTGGAACACATTAGTTTCTTCATTTTAGCTCTTGGACGTTTGAACAGGAATTGATGAGGAGGACCCAGCGTGCTCCAGGGTATCTCACCCTTAGGATTTCTCCTCCATCACGGTTCATCTCTAATCCCTGCCTGTACCCTTCCCTGTCTGTGGTCATGTTTGTTTGAATTACCTCTTTCATTAATTAAACATTTTCCAATGTAGACCACCATGAAATCCTCAAAAACCTTGAAAAGGCCATTCACATTTATCAAATACAGCCTCTTAAATGGTACAGCCAGGAATCCTATTTATGGTGTTCCATATCCTATTGTCAGAGTGGACAGTTATGTTTGTGTCCTCTAAAAGAAATAATGAATGTGAACATGCACTTTCATCTGATGTTTTTCTGCTGATGTCTACATTGTAATACAACAGCGGGGCTGATTCAGTAAGCAAGAATCTAGGGCTAAGAACTCTGTAATCTACTCACTTATATTCAAGAAGATGCATTTTACAGCCCAGAGACCTATCTGATCGGTACAAACTTTCATTCCGGCCCCTTTTTTATAAAGACTGCTACACGTTAGGGAGCCATTTAGCTTTCATGTTATTGGACACCTTTGATGTTGCCAGAAGTATATTGGGATAATAAAAGGACTGTTTAGCAATGCCACACTGAGTATTCCGCTGATCCCTTTGTACTCACTGAAGTCATGGTGTGACTAGTCAATGAATTTGGAGATTAGCAATGTTTTGCATGCAAGAGGCACTCAATACTGTCATGGCTTTCATAAGGATAGCATTTCATGACACAGACAGAGCAAATTGTAAGAGTAACAGTTTCGGGCGTTGGCAGTAGAAACACGTTATTCCAAACAAAACACAATCCCAATGGACAAAAACATGTATAGTGCAGTATGTTCAAATAGTTCTGCGCATTGTAAGCATTTGCTCTGTTGTTCTGGACACATGGGACCAAATGTCATGAAAAATGAAAAAGAAGGTGGACTCATTACACCTTCACTTTTTTCGACAAATATGAACATACTGACATGGAAAAATAAGAAAAGTTAATTGTGACAGATCTGAGATTTGATACATATCTGATGGTGATAGCAAAATCTTGGATTAGTTTTCAATAGTCATTTCTCATGTTGACTAACTTCTACAGTTATGCAGACGATACCCAATTATCTATTATCTATCTATCTATTACATTATGGAGCCAACAAACCCAGATGGCCTTTGCTCACTTATTGCAGATGAACAAGCCTAGGTGTCATCTTAGACACATAGTTAAGCTTCAAGCCCCATGTTAGCAAAGTTACCCAGGCAGCTTATTTCCACCTAAGAAACATTGGCAAAGAGCTGCCTTTTTTAACTCAACAAGATGGAGAGAAACATGCCTTTATCTCTCGTAGGTAAGACTACTGCAATGCACTTTTTGGTCTCCTAAAAAATCAGAACTCTGCAAAACAAATTGTATTAGTATTTTGTGTATGTAATACTTTGGAGTGTTTTTCAACCAAGACATCCTTGTTAAGGTGAACAACATCATAATACCATCATATATTAAGATTCATTAGGAAAATATCAGCCAGTCTTTAGAGAAACCTGGCCTAATTGGCAGCACTGGACCTTTAAACAAGACAATGATCCAAAACAAACACTCAAACTAGACTAGACATGCTGAAAAGGAAACAATATCAACATATTAGAGTGGCCCAGCCAGAGTCCAGACCTGAATTCCATTCAGCTAAAGAGGGAGCTAAAGTGCCAGATTGCTGGTAAGGAGACCTCAAAGATCTGGAGATCAGTGCAAAAAAGAGCAGTCTGAAATCACTGTGGAGACAATTACAAGAGGCATTTTGATTGCTATGATAGCAATTAAAGGCTTTGCCACTGATAATTTCAGGAAAGGGTATGAATAATTTTTGGCATGGCATTAAAAAATATAGAAATTGTTCTTCATTCATATCTCTAGCTAGCGAATGGTCTATATTTTAACATGTGCCTGTGTCATTTTCAATCCAGTCATTTCCTATAAACCTATTGGTAAAATTAAATCAGCATTTGTAAGGAGTATGATTAAGTTTGGGCTTAACTGTAAGTGTGTTCTGCATGGTTGCACTGAAGTAAGGACCCAGGTGCTTTGCCTGGTCGCGCCATTCATTGTTTCAGCTGTGACTAACCCTGTAGACAATCTAAAAGGAAACCACTAGATAAATTGGGAGTCTAAGCTAATTATCTGAAATGTGTTGAGCTGCACAGGAAAGGTTCAGCCTCTCTAGGTATTCTGTAAGTAGGATGTTGTTCTCTGACCCATGCTGTTATTCATCTATATAGACCTCTGAAGTTCACCTACAAAAAAGAACCAAAACTGCCATATTTGCCCATATAAGGAGATATGGGTGTAATTGTGCCTATATTGTTGTCTATAATGTACAGTTTAATGGGATAATGTACATGTTTCTTTATTACTATTGTCTATTGAATGTTTTACCTCTACATGTCTACTTGTACTACTACATGTTTTTTTTTGTTGAATGTATAGAGAGTTTAACACCTACCAAAGTCAAATTTCTTGTATATTTAAGTAGGCCTATACTTGGCCAATAGAAACTGATTCTGATTCTGAATTGAAGCTGTTGCAACAACACGCCAACAGACACAGGTATGCAGTGCCTATTCAAACAAGTGGCAGACAGAGCGTGATGTCACTTATAGGCCACCAGAGACAGTTTTTAAGTCACATTGTTTCAAATTTCATATGATGATGCATCATTCCACAAAATGGTTTATCTTCTCTATCATCAAGTTATTCAATAGGTTAAACATATAGCTTTGACTCAAAACAGCTGTTAGGCATACAGTATGTAATTTTGATCTGTAAAAAAATCACGTGCAGCCATGCTTAAATTCTGCTCACTGCACATTTATTATATTATAATAATATATTCAGTATTCATTATTGAATGCTTAGCTGGAATGTTTTTCCCTATCATCATATTTTTAAAGCAGGCCTACCCGCAGGCATGTACAGTAATTGAGCTACAGGTTTTCTACAGGAATAGCATGTTTGAACGGACACTGCACAAGTTCTATAATTGGTATGAATGGTTTTACCAAAAATGGGTTAGAAACTTTTGCTTCTGAGGGACAAACTTTTTAGCATGCATTCTTAAAATAAATATTATCAAAAAAAGCATGATGAGTTTTGGACCAGCTTGTTTCGGTTTATATTTTGATAACATTATTAGATTATTTGAATTGATAATTTTTGCACTGCAATTCAGGTAATAGTCATTATGTTGACAGAGTACATGACTACACTCCATCATTGCATGCTAGAACTGGGGACTGTATAAAAGCCTGCCAGCGTGAGTCTACCCACTGAGCCATGACAAATCCACACAGTGATTATCCTTTACTTTTAGTGTGTGCTTCTGCATCCGTGCTGCCCAGAGGCAGTGCAAGGCCCCTGTGTCACTAATGACAAACTCTGCAGATCCTCCACAGTTTCTCAGTTACTTCTGACGCGTACCACTTTACAGACGCATAGATGCGTTTTACATCAGTCACCCAGAACGATTCATTGTCCAACAAAACTGGTGAAAATAAGGATATTTGCCACTTCTTAGTCAAACAAAAGATATGGCGCGGGGCAGAGTGGTGTGCTAATTATCACACATTCATCTAGCATCTATTTTTCTGTAGTCTAAGATAGGGGGAAATCTTGAGGAGCTGTTTCACAGAGCTTTTGTGTATACAAAGGCTTTGGATGCTGTGCTTGGTGAAAAGTGGATGTCTGAATCTAATGATTATGCTAAGTTCTTGTGGCAGGTCCCCCTGTTTATGGCTTGGCATTGACACTGAGCATCTGTGCTTGTGTTGTCATAAAGCTTGCCTGTCATCCTGTTCATACTATGGGAGATGAGCCAATGATCTCACAGTCGATTTGTCATATAGATCTACTGTACAGTGGCGCGTGACACATTGTTTCATCAAATCATATTAGGTTGGTTGTAAATCACAGAGAACTGTCAACAATATTTTTTTATCAAATTAAAAAAGTAATTTCCAACTCTCAACATTTTTGCTTAGAGATTGAATTCATGAAATAAATTCAGGGATCTATACAACTCATTAATTCATTCAGATGTGAAATGGATGAAATGAGGCACACCAAAAGCCATCTCACCACATTTTGATTAAGTTATTTGATCATTTATTTTTTAAAAGCATTCAAAGCATTCACAACAACAACAACAAAAGAACACAATAGAGCATAAATCCTTACTGTAGGCAAGTTCTAAAAATGAGCGTTTGCCTTGTGTTCGCACCCACTGAATTGTTTAATGTCTTAAAGAGTCAAAGACTCTGCTGTGTTCTCTTTTGCTAAAATGGCAAGACTAATGAGGACCATCAGTGCAGAGATGATGAGGGTGTCTAGGCTGTGGAACTGCCATGATCAAAGAGCAAGAGAAAGGAGGGAGGGAGAAAAGACAACAAGCAGCAAAGGAAACCAGTGCAGGCCCAGTGTGTTGTGGGAGAGAGGAGAGCATCTGGTCGGCGAGCATCATCTTTTCCTCCATTGTGCTCATCTATGTGTGTGCTTGCCCAGTCAGCCCTCTCCCCTTCCCGCCCCGCCCCCCTCCCCTCCTCTCCTCCTTCTTCACACAGACAGAGAGAGAGAGACACGCACACACATACACACACACCCCTCTCGCCTTCCCACACGCTACCAAGCAGGCTGTCACCTGCAGTCAGATCCCGTCAGACAGAAGCCTGAGGCTTGGCACACTCTTTGATACCATATCCAGCACAGCAAATCAGCACTTGCTCTGAAGGTGCCATGGCTGAGTGAAGCCCGGGACTCCTTGGCAAGGAGAGCACTGCGGAGAGACGGTGAGGTGTTCTCTTTGTCCACGGCTTTATTATTTGGGGGATGGGGGTCAAGTACAGGAGTGAAAACAGCTGTCAAAAACAGCATTATTGCTGTATTGCACAGGCACAGTTGAGCAAAATTTCCCTAGATATATCTTTGGTTAATAGCGTGACACAGTCATGGCAGTTCAGTCACTGAGAGCAAGACAAGTGGAATTGATCAGATGTTAATGTGGAACATTAAGCAACTTTTTTATTATATTTTTTGAAGTCCTCTAATTTTTGCCTTCATTCAGATTGGCAAAAAAGTTAGTAGGAGAGAGGGATGGGGTGAATTTGGGGAAAATCCCATGGGTTGGATTCGAACCCAGGTCCCAGCAGGCACTTGGAACCGAATATGACGCCGACACTGCAGCCACATGCACCGCAGCTCCTCCCTCATTTAACTGTGTTGGGCCCTATCTTTCACCAGCGCACCACAGCATTAGACCAGTGTCTCTGCTCATTTAACTGTGTTGGGGCCTATCTTTCACCAGCGCACCACAGCATTAGACCAGTGTCTCTGCTCATTTAACTGTGTTGGGCCCTATCTTTCACCAGCGCACCACAGCATTAGACCAGTTTCTCTGCTGGTTGCTCTGCTCATTTTATGACCACCGCAGTTATTATTAATACCATGCCTGGTTGTCTAAACTGCAAATCAGTGGTGTGGTCACATGAGCACCCATGGGCCAGTCTGTGAAAAAATAAAGTGTGGTTTGAACATCAATATCTTGTGGAAGGTGAAAATAATTGCATGACTGACCACATAAAACCTGGTCAGAGGATAAAGGCACACTATTTCACTGTTATTTTAATGGTACATTAAGGACACAATGGAAAGACTATTGACTGTTTATTATCCAGTGTGCTTGGATGAGCACTGTCCTCAGGATTTATATTATTTACTCAATGAAATGTTTTCGAGGTAAGTGAAATCTCAAAATTGACCAGTAGCCTACATGAGAAAAAATGTTTTTGCCTGTAGTGGCCTGTCGTAAAACAGAAACTGCATCATTAGTAGATTGTAGGCTATATCATAACTAGGCCTATTCATTCTACTAGTTTGTTGTATGCTAATAAATCCTCCTTCAAATAAGAAAGTAGGGAATTGTATAACAGTAAGAAGAAGAAGAATCTGTTGAGTATTAAAAATTTGAGTGTGAGGGTACTTAAATATCCCCCCAAATGTCTGTGCAGCTCCCTGATTAGTACAACTATGCACCGGTGCTGTCTGTGGCCTGTGTGGACCTCTGCAACCGGGTATTATAATTAGGACACTATGGCACACACACAGAGTCACAGAGCCTAATGAAGATGTTGTTGTGAAGCAGTCAAAACACGTCCAGTTCTATTTCACTTGCTGTACATTACCATTCTGGGTCTTTCTTGTTACTGAATCTTTAATTAAATGCTTTTTATGGTTTGCATGCTTTTTATGGTTTTAGAGAGCCAGGTTTTGTAGTAGGGTGTTTTAAAAGAATGTAATGCATAAATAGAGTGTATTGTGATTCTCTCCATGTACTTAACACTGTACATATTGAAAAGGGTAACAAGGTCAGTCACCACAAATGCTCAAAAAGACGCGATGAATTCGTAATGCTCCGTGTGGCTTTACAGAGAGGTAGGGTAAAGGTCCTGTAAAGGATGAACTGTTAAACTGTCTGAGTCTCTGATAAATTGAAATATTCCACATGTAAATACCTTCTTGGTGTTTGTTTATTTAGGAAATCATGCTGTATTCAATGAGAATGAAAAGACAGCATGTCATAGTGTAGTTTTGATTTCTTTGTAGTGTGGCCTGGATTCCATCTGCTGGTGATGTATATATTTCTTGACAGTGATATTAATGCTGATGGTGCCATTATTGCCATCTCTGCCACTTCTTATTCTGTACAACAAGAGTCAGGACATAAAAGCAATCTTGAAGAATACACCGCACAGTTTACATGTACAGTAGCTCAAGTGTAAGCCAAAGTCTCTTTTTCTCTGCCTACATATCACCATCAATCAACCACAGGATTTCCGGATGCCTATATTGTTTTTCAAGGTCACATATGTAGACACAATTATCTGGTGTTTGTGTGAAGAACATACTGCTGTAGATTAATATGTGTCTCTATCCGTACTGTTTGTGGTTCCCACAACCGTCACAATGCCTTCTCAGCATGTGTGAATGTAGACGATATTGTTAAAGAGAACAGGGAACAGTTTTCAAAACTGTGACTAAGGCAACAACATCTATGAAAGGCTCACACTTGAATTAAATAAAATAAAAAAAATAAAAAAAACTGACCATGCCAAAAACACGAGACAATATGAAGTGGAAAAATGTTTCCAGTTCAATTATGCTTGACTTATACTGATTTCTCTGAGCGTTTAACATCATGCATCTCTTGGCATCAGTCCTCTGGGGCACTGGATGCTGAATTAAACCCAGATTGATTTTCCCTCCATCTGACCTTTAGGTAGCCCTCCATGGAATCTCTAAGACATTTTGGACAGCATAGCAACTAAATTTGAAGAACATATCATGACCTTACAAATAGTGCAGTCCTCCTGGGGGACCATCACAATGTTCAGATGTTTCCAAGAGAAATGCTGTTTGCTTTCTTCATAGAGACTGTCTGGAGGTTATTTACACACAACCTGAATGTGGCTGTGAATCCTCAGGATCTGACTATCCTCTGGATTGACATTAGTGTGTGGCATAGTGATTATTCTGTATCGGTGCATGTTCACAACTTGGGAAATAAGAGTTCACACATGTAAGCAATGTAAACTGCAGGGAAGAAGGGAGAATGGGGCCAGGTAATAGCCTAGAAATCTAGACGCACCCTAGCGGCAGCAAATTACATTTGCTTCCAGGGCTAGTCTAGCAACTCTCCGTTGGCTTATGAGCTCGAAAAATTAAACTTCTATCAGGCCAATCAAATCGTGTATAGAGTCGTTAGGCGGGCTTAACATAATGATTGATGGCAGAGTTGCAACGGTTTGGCTTGAATTCCCTGCTACTTGAAAACAAAGAAGATGGATGTTGCTGTTGGCCAACAGCGTGACACGAGTTAAGCTTGTTTTAAGTTGGCAAAAGTTTGAACTAGCCAACTAGCTCCACTGGTGGGAAAACGCATGGGACTCAGCGCTGTCCTATTGCGAGCAGAGGGAATTTGAAAGACAACTGATTATCCCGCCCCTCGGACTGAGTACTGCGAACGGTGAGTGCCCAGACCCTACATTTTAATGTGGGTCTGGCTCGTCAGGCTAGACAGGTAACACTTTACTTGAAAAGTCCACCAACATAGACTTAACAGATCTGTTAACAGTCAAGTTCCCTATTGTTTTGTTGAGCAATTACTGAACATCACCTTGGCCAAATAAAACCCCTAACCTTAAACGTAACCACCATACTGTAGTTAATAGTGTCAACAGATAGTTTGTTGATAATCTGAGTATCTGGGTGGATCATCAAAGTAAAGTGTGTAATATTATGCTGTTTATCTCCTTTCAGTTGTAATGGGGTTCTCAGTCACATTTCTTCCAGAAAAAAAACAAAACACAAATGATGCAGACAAGCATAAATCATGTGCCTCTCAAATTTGCATTCAGGTTCTGACTATTATGTGAGCTATTATGACTTTTATGACTTTATCACGACTTTGAAGCTAAACTCATATAAATGGAGTTGTGCTGAGTAAATCCATTTGTGGAAAATGAACGTGTCAGACACAAGAGTATGTATCCTCTTCAGTCAGAAACCCAGGGTGCTGGAGGCCTCGTGTAGGAAACTGTGATACGTCAACAGAAATCATGTGAATCACCCAGCAGAAGTCTACGAAAATAAGCATCACTCTACATTGTAAACAACAGTTTGAAGGAGGACAGGACAGAAGACCTGTATTTCTCTCTTTGTTGGACTCTTTTTTTGGAAAGATCGAGGGCAGGAAAGGCAAAGGTCAGAGATGATTGCCTCTCTATCCTGTCTAGTAGCCTCGGGTTTCTGAGAAAGAAGAGCACAATAGTCCACACTCTTGGCCTTTAAAGATGTTCTTAGATTTTCCTTGTGATTTGGTTTCTTTTCTTTCTTCTTCACTCATGACAAAAATGTTCTGTAAAGCAGCATGGCAGGCAGACCAATGGCAAACAGAGAGCAACATGGATGCTTTAATTAAATTGACCTTCAACTGAACATGAGTTCTTCAGCGAGGCCAAGACTTGTGTTGGTTATGTGGCTGCACAAGGGCCCCAGGTGATTGCGTATGTCATGCCTGACACATTGATAATCACCTAGCTTGCTGTTGGTTACTTGTGACAACACAAAAGGAGGTAGACTCAGTTTCCATTTCTGTTGTTCAAAACTGATAACAATTGCCACTCTTCTGATCACAGACCACCCACTCACACCCCAAATAGAGGAGTGTTTCTGATACCCAAAACATACAAATAAGTTTTACTATACATAATGCAACCAATTAGTATTATTTTCAAGACATAATTCAAATCTGCATTCATTTTTTGTCATCTAATATTGCAATACCTCTGCATAGATATACCTTTGTATCATGGCCTCTTTGTTGTTTTGAAGCGTCCCTCCATGTAGGAAATTGCTTTTGGGATTTTGGACATGAAGACAAAGTATGCATTTATTATTGTTAATTCTTGATTCCTTAATCCTGAATTTGGAAAATTATTTGTTCATTCATGTCTTTGCCTTCACAGACATAGAACTGTTTTATGAAAAACATCCAATTTAAATGTACTATTTCTGGCCTCTGTGTTCTTTGGAAAAAATAATTGTATTTCCACTAGTTATTTTGCCCATGGTGATTGCCTGTCAAACATCATTAGACGGTTGGTTATTCTTGTGTCTTGTCCAGTGCCCTAGTCTCAAACAAATTCAAATGACCTCACCTTTCAATTGACAACTTTTAAAATCCTACAAACCACAGTGAAGAGCACAAAAGCATGAAAAAGTACCACATGTTAAAGTCTCCTAGATTGCCACAAGTCCAGAGAATACCAAGATTAGTGGCAGTACCCATAATACCAGAGGGGATTTAGTTATCAGGGTTACCAAAGGTATCAGGGGAGGATGGCTAAGCATTATTGGATGGCTAAGCATTATTAAGAGCGATTTTGGCATAGAATGAAGTTACACAAGCATATTTTATTGCATGTAACTTACCTTGAGAAACTGCGGAAAGACTAATGACTCAACACACATTCTGTGACAGATAGAGAGGACAAATTAATGACAAAGTAGTAGAAGTAAATGTAGAACCGACAACATATTGTAGGATTATATCTTCTGTTTCTTTCCTTATTTCATTAGCTGCATGTATTGAAAATGTATAGAAAACGTTATTATTTAATACAGCCTGTGCATGTATTCTCAGCATCTGGCAAGCTTTAGCGAGGATTTTCCCTTGGAGACCATTTTAATTTTAAAAATGTGAGATCAGAAGATGATTTCACAGAAACTGAGATTGTGATGAGAGGCTTATGTCTGCTACTCTAAATGTTTCACTGAAATCCCCTGAGATATAATATAATGAATTAGATGGAGCCCCAGCTAGAGGAAAAATCCAGTCACTATCATGGGGCCTCCTTTGTGTTAACAACTATAACAAGACACAGGAATCGTGCTTATGTGCTAAACACCACCACTTTTCAAAATCCCACCTTACATTTGCCTTCACTGACAGTGTGAGTCAAAGTAATTTAAATTCCTATAACATATACAATTACTGTCACTTTGCAGTAACTTGGAAAGCATGCACTGGTACAATGGATCAATGAGTGTACCCTTCAATTCAACCCATCACTCCAAAGGACATAAAGCATGTTTTAAAATTGAATTTTGTCTGTACTAGTTGGGTCAATCTCACTTTTAGAATGTGGTAGACCAATGGCTAGAGAGAGAATATAGTGCTTCTTCAACATTATGTCTAAAAAGAGAGAGAGATATTCTAAGTTGGCTGCATGGGAAATGTATGAGAACAGCAGATACTACATAATGTATCTGTTTTTAAAATGCCTCCGTCATGGTTAGAGCTTTAGGGTTTGAAATGGCACATTACAAATGACTTTGACTAATCTCCCTCCAGAAGAAAAGAAACAATACAGTTAAACTCAAAAACCCCTGTGAATAGAATGCTGATGACATTGACGCGAAGTGTTAGCTTAGAAAAATGGACAAATCGCAATGACACGTGAAAGCTGTGTTACTTAATCACAGAATCACTGCAAAACAAAAAGTTCATTATTCATCTGAAGTCAGCTCAGTCAGTCAGTCAGTCAGCCAGTGCATGGAACTTCATTTTAGCCACGTATGGCTCTGCTCTTCCGAGCATATCAATAAAACATGTCAATAAGGGCCTGGGAAAGAAACAGATTCTCACTGAGCCAGTTACACGGCCTTTCAGCTGCCGCGCATCTGGACTTTTCTGAATAGTCGTTCAGCGGGTCAGAGTTGAGGTATGAGCAGCTCAGGGGGATGTCTAGTGACCGTCCACTGACTGTCACCAGTGGCAGAGGAGCATGGCCTCATTGCACAGGAGGGGAGGCCTTGGGTCGAAACAGCTTGGAGCAATGTATTATTCAATGGCCGAGACATGCCTGATATATAGTGCATGTAAATTAATGTAGATTAAGACTAATAATAGAAACATCGAGCCACGAGTTCTTTCTCTGAAGAGTGTCTCGCTGTAGCTGAATGAAATGATGCTAAACATACTGTATTGCCAAAGCTAAAATTAGTGCCAAAGCTAAAACTATACACCAATCCGCTGCGAACTTCATGGGCGCTGCCATCTTGCCTGTCGCCATTACTGCATGCCTGCGGAGTGTGACTGTGTGACACTTGCCAGTGCCTTCTAATGGCTTTTCAATGAAAGCATCCTGTCAGAGAATATCAAATAGGAGATCCTGCTCATGAAAAAATGTCAGGTGAAAGGGAACATTGGGTAGATGTCAGGCAGTGGCCAAAACTTACCAATGAAGGTAATTTATTGACAACATAATGTATTAAGACGTGTATTAATTAATGACAACAATAAGCCGAATGCTATCATTAGTAGCTGTGTTGCTAATATCACAAGCTCCAGAAGTTGCAAATAACTATTAGCCACGACCACTTGTAGCAGTAAAATACATGTTCTTACAGGTATTCAGGATTATTTTATTAATCGTATGTATTTCATCCACTTTTAATGCACTTAATCTTGGTCCTCCACTCGACAAGGAACTCTGTGTAGCTGCTACCATGCCTGTCACGGTAGTCAACCTTGCTATGCTAAGGTAACGTTACGTTGGGCAAGGTTAGCCGAAGTGGAAACGGAGTAGTTAGAATTAATTACAACTAACATTACATTGTTACTGTACATTAAATTACACTTGCCACAAAGATCGCCGCATGCATAGCCTATTTCATCTGCACGAATCTTCAGGCAGCTACACACAGACTAGGTTACCGTGCCGTGCTATACCGTGAGTGCTCCGTCTGTAGTTTCGCATTGAATTGTGGGATGAGGTTTGATGACGTCCGTCCTTTTCAACAACGGTGAAACAACATTGTTCTTAAAATATGGTTGATGCAGACAGAGTGTTAAACAGATAACTCTTTTCAAACGTTGCCTATATTACAAGCTCTCACAGATATCTTTCTGCTTGCATGCCCCCTCTCCTTGTCTTCTTCACTGGTAGTCTGTTGATTGATGTTAGGAATGCTGGTCTGATGTTGAGGTGCTGAACTACTGGTATGCAGAAATTAATTTTTTGCTTGCAACTCTGCTATATAGGCCTTCAGCCCCGTTAGACCATCTTCCACCGAATCTATGCCAGACCAGGGCCAGATCTGTTCCATGGTGTAATTTCCATCTTGCACTTTAGTTGTTGGCAGTGGCATGGTAGAAAAAGTATGATATCATAAAAATAAAGATATCAAGGCCTACATAAGTATCAGTTACTGAACTGCCATGTGGTGCATGTATGCCAATTTGTGGAAGACAAAATGCTATCAGTCATCTTTGATGAGTGCTTGTTTGTGAAAGTTGCCATTTGCCATCCCATTAAAAAGATAGCAAAAATGTGATAATTTATTTGAGGCTGTGGAATTTATGGTGTTTAGGTGGAAAGCATGCAGCAGCAACCTACTGTAGTAGCCGGCTGTGATTTACTCTTGGTTTAAACAAGTAAGTAAAATGCAACTTTCCTGCTGAAAAATGGCAAAAACAAAAGAGGCCTATACATAACAAACATATAACACATTTACTGTAATGTGCTAATCCGTGAGCCTGTAAACATGGGCACTCAATGTGCAACAAAGGTTTGTGAATTTCACAAACGGTTTAATTCTAGGTCTGTATATTTCTACTGTTGTTAAAACAGCTGACCACACAACACGCTTTTCCTGGCATCACTGGACAGCATACGTACTAAATAAAAATTAAGAAAAAGAAGAAGATTTCGCATCTACAGCTAACGTCTGCTACAGCCGCCTACAGGACCAACACATTACTTCGCTACTTCCTTAGCAGCAAGGCAACGCAGTAATGGCGGCGCTGCTTTACTTCTGTGTTTTGCCGGATTTGTGTATAGAGGAGGACCTTGGCTGATCAACTATCAGCTTGGATAAAAGTGATGGTGTATCAATTTGCAGTTACTGATCCAGTGCCATTGTAGAGGACAGTAAGTTGGAGAGGCTTGAAGATGTGGAGGCTTGTAGTTGATATGATTTTGGTAGCCAGTACAGGTGCAGACTGCAGTACAGTACATTTCAGGAACACTGAGCAGGGATTAGAATCCATACTATTGAGTTGCAGCATGAGGCAACTCTTGGGGCTTGCAGTGACTACTACTACTACGTTACAGTTGAAGGAGAGAATTGTCAAAATATCTGACTCTTCCATGACATGGGGCAGGACCTTAGCTGAGATTCTGGAGGATGATGAGCATATGGGTGTGTGCTATGGATCAAATCAATTGCATGTATGTGCCATGCATGACATAAATTGCACATTCGCTACTACGTAAAATTACCAATTTCCGCCCATTTTCCAAACATGAAGGGGTTTTCCTTGGCGTTTGCTTCTCCATCAAGTTACATTAAACTTGTGAAAAAAGTCTTCTCCCACGTATGGGTGCTGATCTTCAGCCTGAATTCAGGTTGCTAGCAGTGGAACGTAGGAGAGGGACGACAATGTAGCCTAATAAGGTAAAATCTGAATCTCACCATGTCACCGAATCAGGGGACCAATGAGCTTGTGTCTCCGCAATAAGATGGTCCTATCGTGGGGTGATATGAGACAGCGTTCCTGCACGCTGCAGCCATGGGCTTCTGCGAAGGAAGCACACAGTCGAAAGTGGCACACAGTCTATGAACATAGGGGCGACATATTCTTATTTCGCCCAGGGCGCAGGATTGCCTTCCACCGGCCCTGGCTACACATTGGTGGTGATCAGTGAGGTTCCTCCTTCACTGTGAAGCGCTTTGAGTGTCTAGAAAAGTGCTATATAAATGCAATGTGTTGTTAGCCAACTCATCGCTATTGCTATCGTTAGCTGCTAAACGTTACTCTGACATCATGTGCATTCCCTCGATTGGACCTGCACTTGGATCTCACTGACTGACTAGCACAAAGCTACTCACATTTTTTTTTACCAAGAAGTCAGGTATGACACGATGCTCACTCTGCTGTACACATAGTGTATATGGAATAGGTGGATGCTTGCTGAAATAGCAAGGGAGAGTGGTACTTGGGTGGCTAGGGGTCTTGCCAGAAGCTCTTCACCAAGGCGTACTGTCTCACAGTACACACATGGGCTTACCATCTTCAAATGGTGAAGGACTAGGTATCCTGGAAATTGTGTTTACTATTTAGTCCAGAAGTAGGAAGCAGCATTCAGCTACAGTGGTCTTAGCCCCTCAGAGCAAAAAGCTTTGTGCTTCAGTGCGCTCCTAAAAGAGGGAAGTGATTTGACAGCATGCATAGAAAAAAATACTCACCAGGACAGAGCTTGAGAATGAGGTTGACCGGGTCACAGACACACCTTTGCTGTCTAAGCATGGATGCCAGGGGGAGGACTGTGCATCTGCAGAAGTTTGGGACCCTTGCTGGATGAGGCATTACAATGGGCCAGTCTCGTTCAAAGATGAATGAAGGTGAAGAGCTCCAACCCAGTGTCAAAGTGAGGATTTCACCTTCTGGGGACTTGTGTGGCATGTCTTGTGTCTCTGGGTTACAATCATTTGCAGTTTTCCCTTTTTGTTCCACAAAACAATGGTGAAAAAGACAGAGATTGATCTAAATATACTGTTTCATGCACTAGGCTGTTGACTGAAAGAGACACATTCATGTATGATGATACAACCATAACACTGGTTTTGTCACCCTCATATGATAGACTTTTTTTATTTATTCTATCTACCTAGCACATCATCATATGTAGATGTGGCCTTGGGTTTCTCAGTATGCTGGAACATGCATTTGGCCACCACCTCCCCTCACGCCTCCCATCTGCTTAAGTTAGTAATAGCATTGGGGTGTATGTATGGACTCCTGCCTGCACAATAAATTTCCGCACAATCCCTGCAAAGCAGCACTCCATGACCCTTGCTAGAGACCTCACTTCGCCTAAATAAGTTAATTTCAAATAGAAAAATTGAAATACAATAGGCCCACTATGCATTATATTATGAAAATATGAAGGATGTTGATATCAAAAGCTTCATTTTTCATTTGACTAAGGATTCTATATAATGAATACATGACATAAATGTCAGACATTTGTTACAAACTAACATGCTTCTGCTTTTTTAAAATATATTATTTGGGCTATTTATGGCTTTAATGATAGGACAGTGGAGAGTGACAGGAAGTGAATGGGAGAGAGAGCAGGGGTGTGTAAGGGGCACTTATTGTAATAAAAGTGAAGTGCTGCCTTTCTAAGAAACTTTTCAAAAGAGGAGAGAAATATGAAAAACAAGGTGGTTTACTCAGAACATATAGCCGGCATTTATTTAAACATCAGTTATCAAACAGAAATAGAAAATAAAATGACCACAGAGCTCTGTTTAACCCCAAAATAATAAATCCAAAGTCCATCTACCCGGGTAGTATGTTTTTTTTTTTTAAAGTAGGTCGAAATCTCGCGCTTATCTGATTGATGAAATTAAATGGTGAGTAGTAGCAGTTCGTGATGCAGGCAAGATGATTCTTGCCCTCCGCTCTGCTGCCTCGTGTCCAATGGCGAATTTTCCAAAGGAAATCTTTTTCTCAAATCATGCATCCAAGAAAAAACAACCTGCATAGCAGGGCAACATTCAATTACTTACTTTATACTCTCTACCAGATCTGGAAATAAAACTCATTCATGAACTGTAGTAGCTATTCTTATTTTTTGAACATTTGCATTCACTATAGGAATCTAGCATACCACGCAGTTACACGTTACACTTTCACATAGCATGGTACTTCAAATCATTCAAACTAATGTTCAATCTCCGATTGGTTTTTAGCTTACACACATCTCATCAATACATTTTCACTCAATATATCGAAAAACTGAGTTATCAGCAAAAAATACAAAGGGATAATTTTACATGCTTAAACTCATTAAACACGCTGTCTGCTAATAACACATGAGAAACATATGTAAAACTCACCGGAGAAAAGGAATGAAAGAAAGTAAATTCCTTTCAGTAACTTCAGAATATTTTCCTCTGTTGTCCCTTACTTAGACGTAAGCTTGATAGTCTGAGCGAATTAGGGTTGAAGGTGGAAGTAAATACAGCAAAAGGATATTTGGTATCAATCGAACCGTAATTTCATGTAGATTAAGAATTTCAAATGCAGATTTGTACCAGAAAAAAGATATACAGCTTTGAATGGACCATGGTATAATGATTATTGGGCCAAAATCGTATATTATCACATATAGATATTAGCTGATATCTCCCATACTGGTAAAAGGATCTTTACCAAACTTGATGTACTTACTCACCATAAGTTCTTGATGAAATTAGTAGATGTTTAATGTCTTGGGGTCAAAGGTCAAGGTCACGTGAGGTCATACTTGACATGCAATGTTTGTGTTATACCTCTCAAGCAGATTGAAGGATCCTCATTAAACCCAACACAGTTAATTAAGCCTAAATTAACTGATAAGGCATTAAAGATCATGGGATCACAGGTAGAGGTTAAAGGTCATGAGGCTATAGGTGGCTGAGGCATAGAATTAGCTATCTGAATTGACATTAAAAAAGATTAAGACATTTATTAAAGCAAAACTAACTTTATTTTCTGTATAAAAACAGTTGTTTCAAAATCCACATCTTATTTTAGTATTGTAGTAGTAGCCTCTCTGAAACCAGGGGAAATCAAAATAATTTGCTGTTTTAAAAATGCAAACATCTGTGTAAATACCTGTTTTAAAATAACTGTTTCAGTTCATAAATGATATTGGAGTAAAAAACAAAGGACTATTACATAACATTCAGTACATCAATAACAACATTGTAGTACATTTAGACAAGCTGAATAGCAGAAGTTTTAGATTAAATCCAAACCATTTCTGTCAAACATCTGATAAACATTGTCATCTTGAGCTATTTCCTTCAACTTAAATTATAACGCCAGACAAGCAATGTAAATGTCTATGTTTATAGAATAGTGATAAAAACTACCCTTGCATTGCATTGCAATAGTTATACTTTGTTCCCTGAAGTTGGTAGTAGGCATATAAGCAATGGCAGCAGTGGACTGATATTACCTAGGATTTTAGGTAACACTTTATTTTAATGTGTCGCTGTTACAGTGTACTTACCTAATTAGGTACAGTGGTACAACCTGTGTAACAACATGTACTATCAGGTACTATCATTGTACTTGCATAATGTATTTGTGGGTACCTACATATAGTTGTTACATTGTAATACTGAGTGCTTTTACAAAACTTTGCCAATTTGCCTAAATTTTCATCAGAGGCAAAGAGCTGACCTGAGACCTGCTGGATGGGGTAAATCGGGTCATGATAGATTTGATATACAAAGCATGCTTAGCTCCAGTCAAGGCCTCATTGTCTTCAGTGTACATGTAACAGCTGTGCTGCTACAACCTTGTTACTCTTATGGATTTTACTAGGTATTATGGTGGGTTTTCAGGATGTGAAGGGATGTAATCATGGGTTTTATAAAGGTTTATACTATTGCATGGGTTTTCATGTTTTAGAAGAATGTAGTCATGAGTGTCATAAGTCTTAATGCCACTGCATTTGCTGTGAGCAGTGTGAGGTCATTGTATCTTGTGTAGGCCAGACCAACTGTCAGAAGAGTGGGGTGAGTGGAAAAGTACTGGGGGTACCAGGATGAGAGGATCTCTTCCTTATATGGTTAAGGGAGAGGGAGTGTTATCAAGCTGGTGAGGACTGGACAGGACAGGGATGAGGAGGCCACTGTGCCTTATGAGTTAGGGCCTGTCCAGCTAGGAAGAGAATAAGATAAGAAGGCCTTATTTCACCAAACTGGAAGGAACCAGAAAAACTTAGGGTTACACTATTTTACATATGTTACCTATGCATTACATAGGTTTGCATATAGTTTTATGCATGATAGGAAGATGGTTTCCACCAATGTAAGCGACCCTGCTTGGTACTGATTGGTGAAGGGTGTTGATGGAGATGGCGTGAGAGGGTGGCACTTCTCAAGGGCTGAGGAGTATAACATACAGTGTATAGCCATCCGTAGGGGAGATCTTGTCGGGGGCCCCAGCTGATGACATCTCCTCCCTATTGCTTTGATGGTTGGGCTGTACTATCATTGGAATACAGTGAATAAAGATCAACAGTCTTCAGAAAATCTTCTATCTACAGTACATTGTCTCCTTCGGATGCCTTGTTCCAGAGTGCTAAATTACTAAATAGTCAAGTGGTAATTGTTAATTGGACAATTGGATTTGGAAGTGGACATTTTCTTGCCTGGAAAATCCAGACCCTGGTAATCTAGATAGATTAAGGGTCTGGCCACAAACAATGTAATGGCCCAACTCGAGGGGCGGCACCAAGCATGCATTTGAAAATCTCACTGCATGCAATTGGATAACACTAGACCGATGTTTACTCTGAATGATTCCGGACTTCGACACAATTGGATAACACTATGACCAATGTTTACTGACCTCCAACGTTGCAGCGCTGTCGTCATCAGTTTAGCTCGCCTCTGGCCCCCATATATCAGATACGCCGATTTGATTGGTTCCCCGGGATGCAAGGGGTAAAAGTAACCTGCATCATTGCTCATTCCATTGTGCTCTCGCGAGAACTCTGGATTTCCAGGGTATACATTTTCCACGACAGTATCCTGATTGGAGTGCGCTTCTCTGTTTACTTTTCGACGCAGTACTACTAACCACTGCTAAGAAACTAGTCCCTCAAAATGTTATGCAATCATTGAAATGCATGGATAGAATAATGTAACTATCAACACACAGACATTTACATCGACAGTCGGCCGTTATAATTTATTTGTCTGCCGTTATGTATTTGCCTGGGTGTACTGTGGAGTGGGTAAGACTGTTTTTAGTGGCAGGCTAACATACTGATTACTTGCGCTAGCTTAGCACCTGCAAACTCTGCAACTAGAAGGACTGGATGAAACGTGTTGAAAACGGTCTCCACTGATAAATATCACACACGCTAACTTGGAAATGGGGTCCTTTGTCCAATATCCTGAACCACCCTTTAAAAATGTGTTGTTGCCTATAGCAATGCTATAGTAAATCAGCTTTTGCAAGCCAGTGCTACAAGATGACGGCTCACCTCCACATTGGCAGATAACACAAAGATCTGTGCATATGCCAAGTTCCTCTTCAAGTGCTGTCTCATCATCCATTGCAGTGAAATGGAAAATAATGAATCAAGACAGTACTGAGCACAACTAAATACTGATATTCATCCCAGAGGAAAATATTGCTTCTTACAACAGTCTCATCTTTCAGAAACAAAATTTAGAAAATGAACTGCTATCTTAATACTTTGTGTCCCTTAATGTGCTTTGTGAGAAATTATATTATATTATATTAGGTGGCTTGTAACTCAGACAATTAAATCCCATTTTTTAAGAGATTGACAAATTCGTATTTAATTATATTATTGATATCTACCGTCAAAATCTTCCAAAATATTTAGATATTATTTTTTGCCCACCCGTAACTTCAACTGAACAGATAACAACGGACATGCCACATTACTAACATCAAAACCTTTAGGACAATGCTAGTCTTCAGGGTTACAGCAATTGACCTCTCCAGAATAAGTCCCGCCTCCGTAACTTCCGTATCCATCCAACTTCCGGGCGTGGATTGTCTATGGGAAATAACATGGCGTTTCGAAATATCATACCGGTAAAACATCTGTAGGTAGCGAAGTTGAAAAAGCTGGTGGGCAGATTGGCCTACACACTTCTGCCATCTAGTTTCCACTGGATTTTTTTTTATTGCCGGTGCCGTTTAAGTAGTATACTATGGACCAGGGGTGGGCAAACTGCGGCCCGCGGGCCGGATCCCATAGACGATCCGGCCCGCCAAGCACTTTCATCCGGCCCGCTGAGCATTTCATTTGGTTATCAGGCTGCTCGCTATTTTTTTCCTGCGATAGAGACGATGTTGGTTAGCGTTACTGCAAACTGCTTTTCACTCTCCTTAGAGAACGTTTACAATGTCAATGTCAAAACATCATGTTAAATAGAGATAACATCATGTTAAACTAAGTTAACTCTTAGTTATCTCCTTTGCAGCAGATCTAACGTGAACATGCGATCCATTTAATTGGCAGCGTCTGCACTCCACGAGAGGAGAGAGAGAGCCGCAGGTTCCAGCTGGCTTGTCATTGTTGATAATTGATATCTCCTTCTTATAAGAAACTTTTAAAAGGAAATCATGAAGGCAGCAGTAGTTCCCACTACTGACCATTTAAAAAGTGTAAGAGGGCCATACCGTAGCAGGCAGAAGATTATTGAGAAATAAACGTGAATTAAAGCGACAGTGCACAATTTATACATTTGTTAAACAGCATAAAATTAGCAGTATTTTTAAGCAATTAATATTTTAAAAGAAATATTTTGTCATACTAAATTATAGGCTATAAAAATTTTATTTTTTTTATGTGTGTGTCGTGGGGGGTGGGGGGTGGTTGTTGTGCGGCCCACCGGCCAATTTTCAAAACCCAGTGTGGCCCTTGAGCCAAAAAGTTCGCCCACCCCTGCTATAGACTATACTACTTAAACGACACCGAAAATCAAAAAATCCAGTGGAAACTAGATGGCAGAAGTGTGTAGGCCAATCTGCCCAGCAGCTTTTTCTACTTTGTCACCTACAGAGTTTGACAGGTACGATCTTTCAAAACGGCATGTTATTTCCCATAGACAGTTGACTACCGAAGGTTGGATGGATACGGAAGTTAGGAGGCGGGACTTATTCTGGAGAGGTCTATTGCCAGGAGATAGTGGACAACACCTAGTCCATGAAGGGAAATATAGCAAAGGCAACACAGTCATACTAACTTATGGAAAGTCACCACAGCACAGAAAGCTATAATTTACAGCTGGAAGTAGCACTGCTTGTACTGTGGAAAGGACTGCATGGACAATATTGAAAGAGATATTGGTCAGGTCATGACTATGCTAGTGGAAGTATTTCACTGCTTCATTCATACCAAATATGCTTTTGCTGTATTTACTTCCACCTTTGACCCTTTTCTAGGCTAATTCGCTCAGACTATGATGGGAAAACTCGTAACTATCTCTTAAATGCGATTATTAATTTAATTTTAACCAGTGTGGAATCTCTAATTCAGCCTCAGCTTACTAGCATTCTGCTGTTCACATTGTCTGTGTCTTCTTCTCTAACTAAGTATAGCAGTTTCCCCTCTATGCAGCGCCACCACTGCCACCTACTGGACAAATGTGATGTGCAGGGAAAACATAACTAAAAGAAATCAAGAAGTTGGATGTAGTACTAAAAATAACCTAATCCTGTATGAATGCTATTTTTGAGTGGGTTACAGGTGGAATCCGGAAAGGACCACGGGGCGGGAATCGAACCCGGGTCGCCGGCGTACGGTGCAGGTGCCCCAGCCAGTTGTGCCACAAATGGGGACAAAATTCTGGTGATTTTAATAAATGTGGATAGACCTTTGCCTTCTGTTTTCAGACTCTGAAGTTTTCTGCATTTTGTTTCAGACTCATCTTAAAATGGATTTAAATTTTGTTCTAATCAATATATACACACAATACTCTAATACTCCAAAAAAAGGCAGGTGTTTGGAGTGTTTTGTAAATGTATAAAAAATAGAAGATTGCACTTGCAATTGAGCTCTGGTGCATCCTACTTCTATCAATGGTCCTTGAGATGCTTCTACAACTTCATTGGAGTCCACCTACACCTAAATGAATTCACTAAACATTATTAGCAGAGGCACACATCTGTCTATAAGGTGTCACAGTTGATGGTGTATGTCAGAGTAAAAAGCAAGCCACAAGGTCGAAAGAATTGTCCGTAGGTGCGCAAGACAGGATTGTGTCAAGACAGGGATCTGGGAAAAGATACAAGAACATTTCTGCAGCATCTGCAGTGCCCAAAAGCACAGTAGCCTCCATCATTCTCAAATGGAAAAGATGGATCAACCAACAGTCTTCTTAGATCTGGCCGCCCAGCCAAATGAAGGGCCTTGGTCGGACAGGTAACCAAGGACCCAGTGGTCACTATGAATGAGATCCAGAGTTCCTTTGTGAAGATGAGAGAAGCTTACAGAATGACAATTTTCAATTCAATTTCAATTTAATTGTACTTATAGAGCACCAAAACATTACACATGTCTCATGGTGCTTTACAGAGTGTTAGACAATCAGAGAAAAGAAAAGAAAAGAAGGCCCATGGGTAACCATGACTCAAAGGCCTGACTAATCTGCCTAGGGTCAGTTACAGGACAGTAAGGTCTGTATATACATGACAAATGCATAAGTTAGTCAGGTGTAGAGAATAGAACATGGTGTTTAAAGCCACCTGAGGTGAATGTTACAAGAGGTGGGATGGTTACATATCTGGTACTATAATGCATTAATCCTAATTTAGTGTCAGAAAGTTCAAATAGTCCAGCGTAGGAAATGGAATTGTCCAGGGGATTAGGAGTTGCCATAGTGCACATGCCAAGTGGTGGGTCGCTAGGCAGTACGCACCAGGAATCCAGGTAGGGGGGATAGTAATACGCGATGACAACCATCAGTGAAGCTCAGTGCCTGGTTTCTTCCGCACGCTGCATTGGGAATAGTGGCTAACTAGTTCAATCTTGGTTTTGTCAGACCAGAGGATTTTCCTTCTCATGGTCTGAGAGTCGTCCAGGTGCTTTTTGGCAAGCTCTCGGCAAAAAAATGGCTTCCGTCTGGCCACGGAACCTCGTAGCAAGATGGCATTGCAGCATCATTCCAATTAACAGCAGTAGCGAAGGCGACTATGACACATCATGGGCTCTAATTCCATTGATGAGCATTGCGTCAGACAACACACCAAGTACTCTATGCCTGACATGAGGTTTGAACTTCAGCAAGATCCTCAACACAGGCATAGGCACTGTGGGACTTCCATGTACAGTATAAATGAAATAAAAAAGAAAAGAAACAGCCATCCCTTAAAACATCCACACAATTTCATCTCAGACATAGCCTGTGCTTCATTTTCTCTCATGTCAACTGCTAGGATCGTCAAGGGAAATGTGTTGTTTGCACCACAGGGGAACAATTACTGAGCTCCGTCTGAGTGTTAATAAGGTATATGGTCCAATAACTGTGATTGGCAGGTAAAGAATAACTTCATTGACACATCCACTCATTACTCAACCCATTTACTCTTGAATGCAGCCTATTTTGTGTGGATAAAATTAAGAATAGGTAATTGTGAGGTTGCTGCTGCTTGGAACTCACTCCCTAGCTGTTGCATTGTGAAATTAGGGCCCCATATGTTCTTTTGACTGCAGTCCAAACCATTGACTCAGACCAGGGCTTTGTATAGAGCTTCTTTCTTTCTCTCTCTTTCTTTCTGAGACACTTTCTGCACTTGGGGTCAGGAGTCAAGGTCTTTGGCTATACCCATCACTATGGCACTAAATAGGCTATTAGAAATAAATAAGAACTATATGAGTTCATGATCACAGTAAAGGCTAGCTTTTGGCTTTAAGGACCTTTTGCTGCTGAAGTGGGATGTTTTCAATGTTGTGAACATTGAACAGACAAAAACGTTCATGATTAGACCTCTTACATTCCGCTTGTCAACTTATATCTATTTTTTCAGGAACAGGTATTTTTAGTATCTCACATTAAAAGGGCACCGAAATAAAGCTTCTTCAAGGGGACATAAATTATCACAAAGGTACAGATTTTTTAAGAAGCTTTGATTGAATTTATGGACAATTATTGATTTAGAAAAACAGTAAAGCCTAAATGTTAGTCAGTGTAGATGATTTGAAAAACAGCACCGGCGAGCATCTTGAGGAAATTAGCAGGAGAGGAAATTAAAGGGTAAAACTGCTGACCTTCCCCACAGAGTCCTTGTCCTTGTCAAGACTGATTTAGTATGCATCTGGGAAGACGTCTGACATAGCTTTGGACGTGAGTTATCACAACAGTTTGGTACTGAGTATATATCAGAGGGTTTCTCTGTGAAGCTGTATCTTTCAAACAGGGTAAATATATATATATATTGGTAGTTTATCTAATATAAATTATGTACCACATAATATTTGGTTCTATTTATGTTATGTTTTCCCATACTCAGCAAGTAAAGAGAGCAGGGATATGAACGCAGCCCATGTGTTCACAACTATGCTGTGTGCTATTTAAGACCATTACAATGAAAGTGACCCCAAATTCTACATCAGTGAGTAAATCCATGGTCAGTGGACTTTTAAAAAAACACATACATTGACAACAAAAACTTTCCAGATCCAGAGTTGTTCAGTTCCTCCTCTGGAATTTTTATGTATACATAAAAAAACATTAACAAGATTTTTCTTTAAAAGACATCTGGCAGTCTATGCAGTTGGCCACTGTGATTTACTTCAAGTAAACCACACATACACAGACTGTTAATGCATTCCTGTTATCTAACTTCCAATGGGTCACTTTTTACAAGACAGGCATGCATGCAGATACACAGATGGAGGGAGGGGGCATCAGAAACGAAGATGTGATGACACCTTTCAACGAAGAACATCAATTATATTCAGACTGTCGAGTCAGCAAGGTAGGTCATGCTGTACAAATTGTAATCACAGTACTCAGTGACCTCGTAGATGTGTTAGACAAATAGCTTCTATTGCCAGACTGCACCTACAGTAGCATACTCTTCCTTTGCATAAAGAAGCATCAATAAAAAGGACCAAAGTTAATCCTATCACAATGTATGCCCTTGAAATTGTTATAGCCAATCTAGTATGCAGAGCAATGCTCAGGTCTAGCAATTGAATTAAAAGCTTATCCTAAAATATGCTAAATCCATAATTGAAGCTTTATTAATGGTTGGTAATTCACCTGACTGCTTCTTTCCTTAAGGCTATGCCATGCCAATCAGCCTGTCAGTGATCAGGACAAGGTTGCTGATTAAACTAAAGCATTCAAAATTCACCAAAGGCATTGTTAAAGTTGATTTCTGTGAGATACAGTGGAACCAAATTGAACAAATTTGCCTTTTCTTTTTTCCTTTTGCATTTTCTTTGCAGAAAGAAAAGCAAACAAATCAATATATTAAAGATGCAGTCTGCCACTGTAATCAAATAAAAATGTAATCAAAGATTTCGTCAAATTCAGTGAGTTGCCCCAAAAAGTCTTCAAGCTGTACATTCAGTGTGCATATACTAAAATCTGTGCTGTTCATACACTTTCAACCAAATTGAACCTTAAACTGTCATAAATAAATATAAACAGTTAAGTAATATTACTGCCAAAGAGCAATTCATACATCAAATGCTGTCTAGCCATGTAATAGGAAAATGTATTTATTTAGAGAGAAGCAAACAACTATTTTAAGAATTCAGGCGTACACAACCCTCTAGAAATAATTTATCCCTGTGGGTCTAATTTAACCCAGGACCATATGTGTCTTTCTCAATGCATCTTTGCAAGTAATTAGCCAATTACTTGGGTGAGAAAATCATTAAATATATCTCAAAATACATTATGTGCATATGATTATCAATATCATATCTTTACATTGTATGCAGAGAAAAGGCAAAACAGAAAACTTTATCAATGAGAAACAATTTGCAACTGATTTACCTTATATACAATTATACAGACAAAAAACTTTTTGAAGACTGATTAGAAAAAATAAGCTACTTTTTTTCTACAGATATTGCCTGCAGAACTGCACATGCTCCGCTTCAATTGTGTGTAGTCCGGTGTAGCCGGTTATATGGCTCCATCCAGATTGCAAACCTGTTGGACGTTGAGAACCTTAGAAATGTGCCCCTGTTCCAAGATAGCAAAAATACACTGGGATGGAACTGGGCCACACCTACCACAACATCCGGCACGGATCTGCTTGGTGGACCCGATCCGGTGTCCAAACGCATATCAGTTCAAAATTGGTCTGGATCCGGTAGACGAGTGAGCCGGCTAGCGGCTAAAGCAGCCAAAGTGTTTACAAGCTAGCTTATGAGGGCCTACTCTAAACTGTACCTTTGTGCCTCCTAACACACTCAAAATGTCATAATAAGTGCTGTTCAACATGAACAGGGTCCTTACATGACACCACTGTGTTTTAAGCCTAGGCTGTCACCTGTTTCCCTCTGTTGCTTCCTGTAGCCTGAAGTCCATACCAAAATCCATCTCATGCCTTTTCCCATTTCCACGGACACCAAACGTGAAGTTTATGTCCAAAATAACGATGATTCAGCATTGCAATGTTTATATATGAATATGAATGACTGTAACAACATGGAAGCTCCAAATGAGGGCTGCAGCTGCTACTGAATGGAATATGGAGAACCAACAAACAGAATTTTTCATTCAATTTGTTCCGAGCAGAATCAGTATTTGGTTACACTTTACTTGAAGGTATCTACATAAGAGTGACCTGACACTGTCATGAATGTGTCATAAACATTATAAACAAGAGATAAATATTTATGACATAACGCTTCTGTCACTCGCTTTGTCAAGTATCATTCAGTTTTTGTCATGACAAGTTAGGGTTAGGGTTAGTGTTATGACAGTGTCATGTCACGCTTATGTAGAAACCTAGTGTTACCCAGTATTTTAACGTTTCTGGTTAGGGTTCCACCTTAAAATTACTATTCCTGAACTGGTTAGAACCAAATAATAAATGGTTCCATGTGGGGCTATGTATGTGACATGACACTATTCAGGTGGCCTAGCCTATTGATAGGCCTAGATATTTTACTCTATATCCTCGTTTCCCCTCGTTGTACAATTGACCAGTACATTATATAAAAATATATACATTAAAAAATATGAAAACCCTGATATCCAAGTTAAAGTGTAACTCCGGAGTAAAAACAACATAGGGTTACTACTTATTAGACATTCTCTGCCATAGGCTACTCTTGTGAGTAGTTAGACTGACATCTATCAAGGCTCTAGTTTGTAGGCTAAGATAGGCTAACTAGTAAACAGCATATCACTAATGTGCATCAATCGGGAATTAGCTAAATGGAGGAAGTGGACGCTTAACATACATGTATGGATCCGTATCAAAGAGACAATATTACAAAGTGGCGTTTTTGAAACTTCAGTGTAGAGGATTGTGATTCATTGCAACTTCAGCAAAAATAGCTCCGTACCACTGAAGCCCAGTCTGCCACTACCTCGATGAGAAGCCAAAACTTTCTGTTTCTGCATTCAGTCTTCGATCCTGATTGGCTGGATTCGACCCCTAACTTGTACCCTAACAGGTATTCACCAAACCTCATCGTAAGAGCCCATTTAAAGGTTGTATCAGCGATAGCGGGGATACGTCACTTCTGTTGATGTTCAAACATAACAGAAAGCTAGCTCGCTACTCCCTCCCCCTTCCTCCCGTGCAATTGAAACTCTCCTAAACGCGCATCTCGTCAGTTGTTGGTTGAAACCCTTTATTTTGCTTTTGAGTGGTTGCCAACCCCTGTTGGTAGCTATTGTTTTTGTGTACAGATCTCGGAGCCTAGGCTGTCTACAGAGACAGTTTTTTGACGGCCTGCTAATGGGGCAGGCAGCTAGCGGATCGTTAGGAAAGATTAGATGAATGTCATCATTTATGTTTGGGTCTTTTTTGGGCCTGAAATCGCTGATACAACCTTTAAGGCAGGGGTTCCCAAACTTTTCAACCCGCGACCCCCAAAATAACCATGCCAGAGACTGGCGACCCCCACCATCCCTGGATGTGACTCAAAAAATAAAATAAAATGTGCGCACTGGCCATACGCACTAGGCTTATCCAAACACGGGCTTAACGACAACACAAAAGAACAGAGCAGCCTGTTATGATTTTACATATAGAACTTTACTATATGATAAAAGCTACGGAGCCCCGGATATGTCATGGGGAAAAAAAAAAATATTAATAATAAGTTGTGGCCACGAAATAGCAATTCGTTCCCACAAAGTACTAATTTGTGGCCACAAAATATTAATTTGTTCCCACAAAATAGGTAATTTGTGGCCATGAAATAGGTAATTTGCGGCCACGAAATATTAATTTGTTCCAACGAAATAGTAATTCGTGGCCACGAAATAGGTAGGCCTATAGCAGGGGTGGGCAAACTCCGGCCCGCCAAGCACTTTCATCCGGCCCGCTGAGCATTTCATTTGGTTATCAGGCTGCTCGCTATTTTTTTCCTGCGATAGAGACGACGTTGGTTAGCTTTACTGCAAACTGCTTTTCACTCTCCTTAGAGAACGTTTACAATGTCAATGTCAAAACATCATGTTAAATAGAGATAACATCATGTTAAACTAAGTTAACTCTTAGTTATCTCCTTTGCAGCAGATCTAACGTGAACATGCGATCCATTTAATTGGCAACGCGTCTGCACTCACGAGAGGGAGAGAGAGCCGCAGGTTCCAGCTGGCTTGTCATTGTTGATAATTGATATCTCCTTCTTATAAGAAACTTTTAAAAGGAAATCATGAAGGCAGCAGTAGTTCCCACTACTGACCATTTAAAAAGTGTAAGAGGGCCATACCGTAGCAGGCAGAAGATCATTGAGAAATAAACGTGAATTAAAGCGACAGTGCACAATTTATACATTTGTTAAACAGCATAAAATTAGCAGTATTTTTAAGCAATTAATATTTTAAAAGAAATATTTTGTCATACTAAATTATAGGCTATAAAAATTTTATTTTTTTATGTGTGTGTCGTGGGGGGGGGGCCTTGAGCCAAAAAGTTTGCCCACCCCTGGCCTATAGGCTGTGCACTGGACAGCTGGATGAGCAAATCAAGCGCAACTCCTCAAACAGGAACAGTCGCTGTCACACAATGGACAGGGATAGTATGGTAGAGTGTTATTTTAGGCTGGGAATGAAATACAAAGACATTTTGAAAAGCCTGGCATTGGAAGGATTCATTATTAGCGAGAGGCATCTCCACAGACTATTAAGACCCAGGGCCCACTTCCCCGATAACGACGGAGACACGCTCTTAAGAGGGTTTTCTACGATTCATCTTACGATCGTTCGTTTGGTTTTTCCGACTGTTTCCCTAACATGCTTTCGTGGCGTGAACGCCAAGATGCACTGCTCTTAAGATGCTCTTAAGGGGAGCTGTCCACGTTAATAGTTCTGAAATATCCTCTGATTTGACGGTGATGTCAGGTGACTGCACGTCACAGCTATAGGCCTACCATTTAATCTTCGGATCTACACATTAATTCACATCAATACGAAAATAGAAACACTTTGACATCTGCATATAAGCATCCCAAGTAGGTTATATACCACACAGAGACATAAATAATTGTAATTATTTTAAGATTAGATTGTTGCACCATGCAATAATTTTTCATGTGTGCCACTTAAGAACACGTTTGAAGATAAGAAAGAAGTCGTAAGTAAGAAAGAGAGGAAATGTGTAGGCTTAGATTTTTTGATGCAGTAGGCTACAGACTAAACCACATGTTGCTTTCTCTGCTTTTTACCTCATAGGCCTAATAAAATATTCACTTAGCAAAGATAATGTCAAACTATTCTGGCAACGTCTCGTTTCATAACTTGATTGCATTTTTGTCCGCTTTTCATCACATTATTATGACCATTAAATGTAGGCTATTTTGCACGCTACTGAACAGAACTGGGCCCGGATCAGGTCTGCAATAATAAGTTAACGAGAGGATCTAGCCAGGTTAAATGAGACACCTTCGTGCCACACAGAACACTGGCTTTATGCTCAGCGTACCTCGCTCAGTAGGCTACTGAGCTCTACTTGAAAAGCGTCCTCCTGATGTCTGTGCAGGGCTGCAGCTAATATTTCGTGGCCACAAATTACCTATTTCGTGGGACGAATTAATCTTTTGTGGCCACAAATTAGTACTTTGTGGGAACGAATTGCTATTTTGTGGCCACAACTTATTTTTTTTTTCCCCATGACATATCTGGGGCTCCGTAAAAAGCAGAATACCTTAGTCAAAAAATAATATCTATGTAACATGAGTGCAACTTTGAAACATTACTTTAATTTCCATTTTAAAGCAACACCAAAGCACTTTTCCTGTCGCACGCACGCTATTTGTTTATCCAGCACTGGCTTTGGAAATAATGTCTACAGACAAAGGAGAGTACGTTGCATGATTTTATGAAAGTATGATGTATTGCGACATCAGAAGCAAGTCAAATTTGTAGTTTCTTATGTCTCATTCCATCGAACTACAGATCCGCTACCCGATCTGGCAAACTTGCATAGTGCGGTTATAGCCGATAGAGGGTCACAAAGAGAATGCAGTGCCGTTCACCCTGTTACAAGTTGATGATTTTGGAAATAATATTTTAATGTACAAAAAACTCTTTGGTGTTGCTTTAACAGAAGAATATCTCAGTCAGGGTAATATCCACAAACTGTTGTAAACATATATTGTTGCTGCGCACAATAATTTGGCAACTATGTTTCAGCGTTAATCTCATCTAATGAGATGGATGGAACACAGCAAGTCCATTCTTGGTTTAATTGTGGAGACGGCCACACGGAGATCATCCTCAAGATTTAGATGCGATCTGTATTTGTTTTTAATATATGTCAGTGCAGAGAAAGTCTTTTCGCACAGGCATGTGGAACCAAACGGCGTCAGTAGCTACGTCCATCGCGGCCTTGGATAGCTGTGGATATTCCCTCTCGACTGAAATCCAGAACTTAGCAAGCATCTTGGAATTAAAATCTGTCTTTAAAGTGCGGTCACATGACAGCTCAACCAGTGCGTCCTCCATGCCGGCTGACAGATGACTTGCGGTGGTTACAGTGAATGGTGATCTTATCCAGTCATAATTTTTCTGAATTTTATTTTTTCCAAATTTATTTGATTTATGGAAATCATTTCGCGACCCACCCCTTGCCGTCCCCCCCACTTTGGGAACCCCTGCTTTAAGGGACAGGTACTCCAATTTCAAGCTTCATCAAGCTATGGTCCTAACCTTGCCCTCCTCCTCCTGAGAGTGACTGCCCATAGTCCATCATAACTGGCATCCACCTCCAGGATGAAGGGCAATGCAAATTTGGCATGAGCCAAAGCAGGGGCAGCAGTGAGTCTGGCTCTCATAACTCCTCTTACACTCCTCACTCCAAGCAACAGCAACATCAGGCCCTGACTTTTTTTACCGCCGCCAGCTCACACAGAGGTTCCACCAACTGAGCAAAACTGTCTACAAAGTGGCATAATTAGTGGTCATAATTCGCAAAGGCCAATAAAGCACAGAGCTCGGAAAGCTGGCTGGGATGATGCCAATTAGCCACCACCTCAATCTTCTTTGGGTCAGTGGAGACACCGGCACCAGAGATGATGTGGCCCAAGTAGCCAAATGTGTGCTTATAAAAGGCATACTTTTCAAAAGAAGATAACATCATTAAGCTAAAGTAGCAGGGACTGAAAATGCTGGTCTCCAAAAATCCTCTGTATGAGCTTTTGAAAAGCGCTTCGGGCATTGCAAAGCCAAAAGGGCATGTGATTGTAAGGCAGCCTTATCTCTCTCCAACACTGGGACCTTATTAGCCTGGCGGGGCCATCCTATATCATTGAGATGTATAGTCTGGCATCGAACCATTCACCTCGCTTAATCCAAGGGGCGGGCAGAGAATTGTCTTTCAAACTGCCTAGGCATGCAATAGGCTAGCGCTACGACCATATCCGTATCCGGTCGGCAAAACGGCAAATACATCCTTCTTCGAAAGGAATGACTTAAGTGCATTGTGTTGGTCTACTTTCAAAGAAAAGCACAAGTCCAACTCCTCCAAAGTTGACGCCAACACCGATTCAAACAACCGCTCTTCGTTCGCCATAGCCATTTTCTTTGTTGTTCACCGTCGCAGGATGTCGTTATCCTGTTAAGCCCGCCTTAAGACTCTCTAACGAAATAGAGCGCTGTGATTGGAGAACATCCACGGTGTTAAGCCAATAGAAATTCCTATGGTTCGATACTAGACGTACAGGCTGAGCAAATTAATTTGCCGCCGCTAGGGTGCGTCTAGATTTCTAGGCTAGGACCTTATTGTACTAGGTCCATATTTAAGACCAAGCAGGTCCCTTACGGTGCATCCAAAGACTCCTCGATCCAAGGTTTTGAGAGGGCATCCTTGTGAGTCTTGGTGTTCACCTGCAGGTAGCCCAAATCTAGGCATGGACAGGCATTCTTCTTTTGGATAAGGATGATAGCAGACATCCCAAGTCTCCTGGAAATTCCGGGAGTCTCCCACATATTTATAACGGCACCCTGATGCCCGCAAATTAGATAAAATCTCCTGGAATCTAGAGTGAGCGATTAAGAGCGCGCATGCGAGACCGCGTGTTCATTTGAGTGGAGCGCGCACACGACGGGACCCATTTTAAAGTGTAGGCTACCCTTGTCTCATAAGAGTAAAAAATAATGATACAGTGGGCAGTGCTTCGACTTGGCCAGCTTCCCTCGCGGTCCGCGCGCGATCACGCCACTTTAATTTGTATTTTTCCAGTGACGCTGCAACGACGTTGCAACAACCGGCAGAGGTCTCAAGTGAGCAGGGTGTCTCATAAAAAGAAATGGAGCTGGAAAACCCTACACAGACTTCACTACAGACTTTAGCAGACTGGTTTAGAAATAATTTAATAGCCAGAAATATGCCTGCCCTGCCATAATAAAGAAATATTTGGTTAACGGCGAAAGTGAATCCCGTTTGCCGTGAGAAGAAACGCAGGACAAATTAAACATTCTGGTTTTCTCCGAAAGTGCAACGATGATAGACAGACATCATTTGGACAAAATATAGAGCATATTAACCTCCGTTGCTCAGCCAAATGCCTTCCTGTTACGTCCTGTTGTCACGGAGTTACAGGCTTTATAAACTATTTTTGATGGTCACAAGTTTACTTCATTAGCGTTTATTTTTTTTTTTATTAAAGAGTGTTTTTCATTTAAAGGCTTGACTTCGTGCTTAATCAGAAGAGCATTTAGTGCTCTCCTCAATCCCAGACGTTCACATTGCATGTTTGTTTGTAATGGATGCAACCTCGAGATACGCTTGTCATAGGCGCCGATACCGTGGGTGCTCCGTCTTTGGGCACCCACTGAAAACATTGAGCACCCACGCAGCCAGCTTACAGTCGGCTAAATTTACATTCATTTAAAATCAAACATCGAAGTTTATGTTAAATTCAGCATCTCTCATAATGTGATTGGATATGTTGCTGTCAATTCCCTACTCCATATACTAACCACCAATGAGAGCCGCCTCATTATGAAAATTCCTGACACTTCCCACCTGAAGAATTAACGCAAGGCTTTGTCGGGTCTTCAGCCATGAATGTTTAAAATGTATATAGCCCTGAATATCATTTTAAAAGTAGTCTGACAAAGCTTATTGTTTTGTGACACAGCTAAACACTGGTACCTCATATAACATCTATAACATAGCCTAGGTGGTCGCAACTCACAAAAGTAAAGCAGATAGAAAGAACTCCACGAAATCTAGCCTACAACACGCATAGACAGCTTCATGCGGGGGAGAGAGATACAAGACTGTGCTTTATGATTGTTGGCTTCTGATGGTATCTTGCTATTTCACTGAACTGCATTAGGTGACACAAATGGTATTGCCTTTATCTTATGACTCCTTGTGAGCGACTACCAGGCCTATGGTTTTTAAAAGTCAGATGTTCCCTTTCGACATTCGAAAATTAAGAATGTTTATTGACTCCCTTCATTCCACCCTTGAAGACATCGCGGTCTGGTGCGCTATGTAGATCGTTTCTCGTACCATTTAATTTCTCAGAATTTAGGTCTACTAGGCCTACAATAACGTCATCACCAAATACATCTTTTATTTTTAGTTGATCAACCACAAAGAGTAGCATAGGCCTACTGTGCACAGTGCACTGACGACTGTAGCAGCCCAAGGTAACCAGTTGTTGTAGATGAGAGGCAACCCCTTGTTTCAGATAGCCTAGACAACATGTTGCCTGGGTGTTGCCTACGTTATTAATTAATGGTAGCCTACAATAGTTAATTGATTCAACAGAACATATTAGTTGGCTCAAAGAGTAGGGAATCCAGATGGAGAGAGTCACGCGCGTGTTGCTTTTAGCGGGATCGAATCCAGTTTAATGCTAGTTTTAAAACATATATTTTTACATGTCTTTTGTCCGAAAGTGGCTGTAATGTAGCCGGCTCCATGGCGTATGAAAAGCGACTTCAAACCGCCTAAAACAACTTGTTTGTGAATGTCTGACAACTGCTGCAGCGCATGCACGCCAAAAGGAAACCAGTAGGTGGAGAAACCAGAAGGCACACAACACCGAACGATTTTAAGGCTATTTCGCATAGGCTACTCAATGGTGCTATTTCACACGATTATAGCGACCCCCACTCACGGGGTTAGGTGGAAGGTGTTAATAGACGATTGGCGAGCCTACAGTGGACTAGGGCTGTCAAAATTGCTCAAAAATGACGCTCGAATATCCCTCTAAAATAAACACATGTATTGAATATATTGGAATATCTAGGCTATATTATTTGCGCATTATGTCAGTGACGCGCATCATGTCATCTGTTTTTAACTTTTTGTATGGTTATTGCTTGACGGGGGATCCCAAGCAGCTTTCAGCCATAAGGCATTTCCTAATTCACCGACACTGATATTCAAAATGTTGAAACTATTTCGGCATAGCCTATAAGCAGTTTAATTAAATGTAATGTTAGTTTATAAACAAACGGGATACTTGGTGAGGCTTGGCCTCACAGATGCGCTCGTGCTTTAAATGGCAATACAAATCTTCACGATAGGCCTATTAACTGACCGCCCGATTCACGTTGGCTGGAGGGCCATCAGACATTTGTTCCCAAGGGTCTATGAATTGTTAATCTGGCCCTGCCCCCAACGAACGCAACTTTCCACCTCTGAGACAGCTTAAAAGAAGTCTAGAGAACTCCTAACTCAGTAAGACCTACTTACTGTAGGCTGCGCAAACCACAGGCCTTTTTTTTGGGCAAGCCTGCATTCGAGGCAGGCCTTCTGTTGAAGAAATTTATATAAATCCTGCGCTAACAGTAATCCTCCTACTCCCCGCTACCACAGCTGTGGATAGTGTGGCATGCTCACGCTTTATGTCTCCTTCTTGCAAACTAGGCCTATAGCCCAACCATTTACGTTTTCATAAAAATAACAACTTGCTAGATGCCTTCATATCTTTGGGCTTCATTCAGCATTTTGTTCTTCCACTGGAAATGACTCTTCTACATTTGGTGCCTGCTGCATCCTTTCTGTTTGTATTGTTTAGAAAATGTTTGACGTCTTGAGTTAATGCATTAAAAATTGTTTGCTGGTAACCAGCCACAAATAGCCTACAGATTCTTGCGTGTGTACATTCTCTATTCTCTCCAAAATGTGCCCGTTCTATAGGCTGGCCAAGTGCGTAATTCTGCGGCATAAAGCAGATGTATTTGTTTATTGTACAGAAAAATAAAAAGGCAAATAGGGCAAATTACGTAACCAAAACGTGGGTCATAGTTGTCTAAGCCTCTGCTGTGAGGCCAATGAACAAAGACGCATTGATATCTGCAATAGTTTTTTTTTGGCGAAACAAGCTCACAGCCGAATGAGTCATAGCACTGAAGGGAGAGGCAACTGGCATGTGATCTCCCCACGGGCCAATGGATGATCAAGTTTTCTCCTGTGCCTACGATATTTAATCCAGTGTTTTGTCAAGTTGCAAAATGCTTTTCTTTTTAACTAATTTTTATGAAAGTACCCTTGTATAGGGTACTATCTTAATTGCTTTATACTCAATACTTAACCAATGGCTATTGCATCTGTCTATTGAAAGTGAGAATGTGGCATGTGATCTACTGTGTAGGCTTCATAAAATAAAATAAACAGATTGCTAATGGCCTACAAGCTGATCTGGGGTGCGTTTCCCGTACAACTACGGAGGTTAGCTTTTTACTAACAGGATGCATCGTTCAACTAACCAAGGGGTCGTTTCTAGAAAAGTTAGCAACGACGTTGCTCAACCACCATGGTACGACGCAACTTGCGACCAAACACTTCCTAAATACTTCCGCCTTGTAAAAGCAGGTGTTAATCCACATTGCAGTTCAATGCGTCAATAAGAGAACCTTTTAAAGACAACAGAATCGCTATTTAGAACACCAGTTTTTGTGGTGAAAGTATTTGTACTACCAAAAGCAACCTTAACTTTCTTTGGCCTTTCGCATGTCTTACTTTCACTTTCACGTCATTCACTTAAACTTTCCTACTTGCTAGATTTGACCAATCTTCCATAGCCTACGTGCTGATCTTCATTATCTCCCTGCTTGTTGACATCTTTATCATGTATGGTATTATTTCATGATCGCTAAACGTTTGAATCTTTTTAATGTTGTCATCAGTTAACTTCATTCAACTGCGCTTGTAGGCGCTGCCATTCAGTTGTGGACGTTCGTAAATTGCGTTTATGGGCGGAGAAGGGCAGAGAAAGGCGCAGTTTACACTAAGGATTGAACGATTGATAAATACGACGGAAACTTGGGTCTGACAGCGCTCGCAATCTGCGGTGTGTCCATGTCGCTGATAACGCTACGTTTGCAAATGTACGTACATCTGGCCCTCAGTGTCTTAATCAAAATTAAGCTACAGGATAGATCAATCATTGAGTCACGAGATAAACATCCACTTCGCAATTTTTGGTTAGGGCGGTTGTGATTTTGGTTGGTTGGCTCTGGACACCAACAGGAACTACCAAGGAACGACACAAGGAAGTGCGACTGCCTAGGGGCAGTAGTTCAAACGACCAAACTTTGCGTCCTTGTTTAGCGATTGAGAGTTCGAACTACCCTTTCTAGAAACACCAAATCCAAGAACGATGGAGCGAACTACCAAGGTTGCGACGCAAGTTAGCAAACGATGCTTTCTAGAAACGACCCCCAACATGTAAGTTACGACTGTTTCCCAAAACTGTCGTACTTACATAGTTGACATGATAGTTTCCAAACTTCAGTAGTCTGGACTAAGGTGGTTAATGACGTTTAGTAGCACGTGAACGGGCACCTGCACATATTTCTGTGGCGCATTGCGTTAAGGCCGGCAGATGACAGCCGCCATTGCACAGCAGTTACCAGTCCCCTGTCCAAGAGTTCGAATCTGGATAACAATATTGACATTGTTGTTTACCTAAGTTTATCTTTTGTGCAGATCATATTATCAAAATCAGAATCAGCCTTCTTGGCTTGGTTTGCGTAAACTAACAAGGACCCCCATGAAAATCAAAGGCTATATATTCTCAGCTGACTCGTCAAAAAGTGCGCACCACCTTATTATTATCTGCAGGTGTGTGACTTTTACTTACGTGGAAATTGATTTTTAATTTATGTATATTCTGCCTTGGGCATTTTAAAATATGGATGTATGGTGGTTAGAAGTGTAAATATCAATTAGAAACCTAAATATATTTATAATTATTAATTTGCAAACAAATAACTGGCATCAGTGACGTCTTGAAGATCCCTGGAACTATGCTTCTACTAGCATTCTACCACAGGTCGAGAGGTGTAGTTGTAACTACATTACATTACATTACATTACATTACATTACATTTGGCTGACGCTTTTTAACCAAAGCGACTAACAACATGGTAAACAGTAAGTTTTAGAACAATTCTCACAATTTTAGGACAGTTTAAAAAAAAACATTAGAGTACAGTAAGAATAAGTGCGTCGGTGAGTGCTGTTTTTAGCAGTTACTTGTCAGTTTAAAACGGCTGGTGAGTGCTAGGATCAGTAAGACTTGTTGTAAGTGTTGCTATGAGAGTAGATGTTCTCTAAAGAGCTGGGTCTTCAGGAGTTTTTTTGAAAGTGGAAAAGGATGTCCCTGCCCTTGTAGGAACTGGCAGTGTGTTCCACCAACGAGGAACAACAGATGAGAAAAGTTTGGATTGGCTTGAGCGCACCGGGTGGTAGAGCTAGACGCCGCTCTGGTCAGAGGAGAGCGAGCGGTCTGGAGGTAGTGTAAGTCTGTATGAGGGCATTCAAGCAGGTGGGAGCAGAACCGAGACTACTTTGTAGGCAAGCCGCTAGAGACTTGAATTTGATGCGGGCCGCCATAGGTAGCCAGTGTAGCTGGATGAGCAGCGGGTAACATGTGCCCTTTTGGGTTGGTTGTAGACCAGGGCGCCGCTCTGGATCATCTGAAGTGGTTTCACCGCGCAGGCTGGGAGACCTGTCAGGAGGGCATTGCAGTAGTCGAGTCGTGAGATGACTATTGCCTGAACCAGAAGTTGGGTAGCATCTTGAGTCAAGTAAGTCCTGATTTTCCGTGATGTTGTAGAGTGCTAAACGGCATGACCGGGCTTAACTGAGGCAACATGATCTGGAGAAGTTTAGTTGGTTGTCGAGAACAACTCCTAGATTTCTTTGCAGTCCTGGTCGGTGAAACAGACAGGGAGTCAAATTTGATGTTGATGTCGTGGTGTATGGTAGGTTTAGCTGGGATGACCAGCAGTTCAGTCTTTGAGAGGTTCAGCTGGAGGTGGTGTGCCTTCATCCATGTAGCTATGTCTGAAAGGCAATCTGAGATCCGTGCTGAAACCAGGGTCGTCAGGTGGAAAGGACAGATAGAGCTGTGTGTCGCCTGCATAGCAGTGGTATGAGAAGCCATGCTTAACGGATAATCTGTCCCAAGGAGGTGGTGTAGATAGCAAAGAGGAGGGGGCCCAGCACTGAGCCCTGGGGGGACCCCTGTGGTGAGATGGTGAGGTGCGGATAGCTGACCAAGCCATGACACGCTAAACGAAGGCCCTGTGAGGTAGGATTCAAACCAGGAGAGAGCAGAACCGAGATTCCCATGTCAGCGAAAAGTATAGAGAGAAGGATACGGTGATTAACCCGGTCAAAGGCAGCCGATAAGTCAAGCAGAATGAGTACTGATGACCCCGGCGGTCGCCCTGGCTTTTTAAGGCTTCTGTTACAGACAGCAGAGCCGTTTCTGCAGAGTGGCCGCTTTTGAACCCAGACTGATTTGGATCCAGAAGGTTGTTCTGTGAAAGGAAGTCAGAGACCTGTTTGGAGACTGCTCGTTCAATGCCTTTGGATAGGAAAGGCAGTAGTGAGACAGGGCGGTAGTTCTCGACTCTGAGCAGGGTTGAGAGAAGCTTTCTTAAGTAACGGTGTTACCCGGGGCCACTTTGAACGCTGTTGGAAATGTGCCGAGGTTAGCGAGGCATTGATCACATGTGTGATAGCTGGAGCGATGGTCGGGCTGATGGACTGAAGTAGGCTCAGAGGGTATAGGGTCCAGCGAGCATGTGGTAGGACGGCTGCATGTCAGAGTCTGGACACTTCACTCTCGGAGAGAGGCGTGAATGCTGAAAAAGATGTTCCAGCAGTCCCTAGAGGTTGTGGGAGCATGTATCTGGAGTCAGATGTTTGAGTGGGCATGTAGAGAATTGACTGCTGATTGCCGCCACTTTGTTTGTAAAAAAAATGAGGCGAGGGTATCTGCAGTAAGGCTGGATGGAGGAGGAGGCAGCTGAGGGTTGAGTAGCGATTTGAAGGTTGAGAAAAGTTTTGAGTGTCTGTAGCGCTGTTGATTTTGTCATGGTAGAAAGCAGTCTTAGCAGCAGTGATGCTGGCTGAGAAGGAGGTCAGGAGTGTCTGGTAGTTTTGAGGTCGCCAGCTAGTTTGGATTTGTGCCATTTCCTCTCCGCGGCTCTGAGTTTGGTGCGCTGCGATCGGAGGGTATCATTTAGCCATGGATGAGAATGTTTGGATCGAGCTGGCCTTGTGGTAAGAGGGCTGCTTCGTCTAGACACGAGGTCAGTGTGGAGCAGAGCGAGTCAGTGGCTTCATTAACCTCCAGAGAGGAGAAGGTGTTGAGTGGAGGTAGACCGGAGGCAACCACAGAGGAGAAGTGCGTTGGAGACAGGTTCGGATGTTCTTGGGCGAACGTGACCATCGGCTGAGGAGCGGAGGCTGTTCTGACAGGCTGGACGTTGAACTGGATGAAGAAGTGGTCAGAAAGATGGAGAGGCGTCACCATGAGGGTGTCTGTGCTGCAGTTCGAAAGTGAAGATCAAGTCAAGCTCTTTGCCAGCTTTGTGAGTCGGTTGGGCTTTGAACCAGTTCGAGGTCAAAGGAGTGGACCAGGGCCAAGAAGTCCGTTGAGCCTGGGGCATCTCGTGGATGTTCATATCCCCCGAGAACAAAAAGCGGACAGTCATGCTCAGGGATGGAGGATAGCAGAGTGTCAAGTTCGTCAATAAAGTCGCCCTAGTTGGCCTGGAGGTAGATGACCAGCACGTAGAGTTTTGCTGGGGCGATCACTGTGATGGCATGGAATTGAATGAGACATATTTGTTTGAAGGCAGTATGGGGGGGTGAATTTCCATTTGTTGGAGATCAGCAGGCCCGTCCCGCCTCCTCGTCCAGATAGGCGAGGGGTGTGGGATAGTGTAAGGTTAGTGGAGAGTGCAGCCGGGGTGGCAGTGTTCTCTGGTTTGATCCAAGTCTCAGTGAGAGCAAGGAGTTCCAATGAAAGGTGGTTGGCATAGCCAGCTATGAAGTCGGTTTTGTTGACTGCGGATTGACAGTTCCACAAGCCCATGGAGAAGGAGGTTTCTGTCGGTGAGGACCGTTGAAGTTCCTGGAGGTGAAGGGATTTCTGCCCTTTTGACATTTCTGCCCCTTTGGCATGATGCCGTTTTCTGCAATGGCGGTGATAACAGATAGGGTGGAACGGCACATTTTGCCTTTGTCGGTGCCTGTGCTCGGTGAACTTGCACAGGTCAACTTGCTTGTCTTGACCGTGTCCGTCTTACACGCGGCTGGCTGAAACGAGGGCTGCCGCTTATGCTGCCGCTTCAGCAGCAGCCACTATTTTTATTCTGCTAGGAATTGCATGCAGCTGTCCTCCTGTCTCACTAATGATGCATCAGCGTAGACCGCCCTCTGACGTTCGCACAGCTTAGATTGTTCAAAAGGGTGTTAATTACTGTCAACTGAAAGTCATTTCGCTCACACCGACCCGAAACTCACAGTTTTCAAGTAGCCTCCTCCCTCAGCTGTTCCCAAACGCCCAGAGTCCAATTCTAACAATTGGAGAGGATTTGGCCAGTAGTAGCCTATGTGTTCTTGCTTTCTCTCTCCCAACTCACTGCAGTTGTTGTCTGATTACCTGAGAGGTGCTCCGATATTATAAGGAGCTAGTCACGTCTGATCCCGCCCTCTGACGTTCGCACAACTTTACGATAGTGGTTGCGAATGTTCGTTGTTCCCAAGTTCCAAATATGAATGTAATTCTGCGGCATAAAGCAGATGTATTTGTTTATTGTACAGAAAAATAAAAATGACATGTCAAGCAGTCAATTAACTACATTGCAGTCAAGAAGTAGGGCAAATTAATTTACGAAACCAAAACGTGGGTCATAGTTGTCTAAGCCTCTATAGCATAGCCTGTTAAAAACGTCGCAGAAGCCTACCCAAGGCTACAGATTAATTCTGAACAGTTATTTCTCTACTGGCTCAATTATCACATCACTGTTTTGATTTGCGTAGTTGCGTTAACCCAACACTGACAATACTGTAGACAGCAAATTTCGATTTCCATTACCACCGTGTAGTCAAGCCTTAAGCCATACCCAAGTAGCCTAAATCGAGGAAAATCGAGCTTTTTCAGAAGGGGCGGCAGGCAGAGTGATGTACAGTGGCTGAAAGTGGTACTGCAGCTTCATGCCTCGTAATGCGCGACTAAAGTGGCCATTTGAAAGCGATGCCCACTGTAGTTAGTGCAGAGTGGAATAGGTGAAGAGTTGGCCGTCACATTCCAGCTGTTGGGATGTAATGGGAGAATTGCAGATTTATTCCAATTGATTGAGTATTCAGAAATTTTAGAGAATGTGTCAATGAGTTTGATGGTTTCTTTTACTAATGTTGTGGGGTCTTGAAGAAAGAGAAGAATGTCGTCGCCATAAAGGCTGATTTTGTGATGCATATATGGAGTCTGGACACCTTTGATGAGGGGGTTCTGACGGATGGCAGCTGCTAGGGGTTCAATGAAGATTGTAAATAGGGAGGGGGAGAGTGGGCACCCCTGTTAGTCCATTGGTGATTACTGTGGCTGAAGAAGAGGTGTATAGAAGTTTAATCCAGTTAATGAACGACTCCCCGAAGCCAAACCTCCCTAAGGTGGAAAACAGGAAGTTCCAGTTCACCCTATCAAATGCTTTTTCTGCGTCCAGAGTTGCTATGATGGTATTATCTTGAAAATTTGTGGAGTGATACATTATATTAAACAGTCTGCAGGTAGGGGTGTGAATCTCTCATGTAAAAGACGATACGATTTGCATCTAGATACATGGGCACAATTCGATACAAGAAAAGATACATGTTTATAAAAACGATTCAGTACGATACGATGCGATTCGATGCAATTTGATGCAGTTCAAGAATGGAAAGCATTCTGAAAGATTTTTTATAATTTGCTCAAGGTGCACATTCATTTTATATTATCAATTATCATGGTCATGGTTGTCAATTAGGCAACAAAATGTGTGAATATGATTATCTAAACTGAGGTTTGTTTCATATACTGTATTGAAATGAAAAAAGAATAGTACATTTCAGTCAAACACAGCAGCCAAATACAACATAACAATACATTTTTATAGACTTTACAGATTTTATAGAGATATCTGATTGTTTTCATGGAGCTGTAGCCTTGTTGAGGAAAGACGATAGGCCTACCGAAATAAAATAAAACAGTGCTTAAGACACTCTTGGCCTTTTCTCATATAGGCCTAGCCTACCCTACAAGAATAAAATAGGCCTACAAATCAATGAACTCTCTGGGCTTATTTTGTTCCAACAGTAGTCCTAATGCAGAAACCTAAAATGCCACAAGTCTGAGTGAATATGAACAAAATCATTGGCTAATAATTTATGCATCGTTTTAGCAGCAAGGGCCAAATTATTATTTAACATTAAGGAAATCCCTTCATCAAAGGTAAGGCTACTCTACAGACTATCGTTGCTGTTTAGGAATGCTATAAGTGCTTAATTTCGCGCTGGATTTCGAAAACAAAAGCCGACCGAGTGCAAGTTGTCACATGCTTAAAGGAGAATTCCGGTGTGATGTTGACCTAAAGTGTGTTGAAACATGATACCAAGTGTGAACGTATGTCTCATAGCCCATCTCGGCTTGTCCCCTGCACTCCAAAATCTGGCGCTAGTTAGCCGATGCTACCAACAGCTTTTTCAATGGTGGTGCTTCGGCATCGGGCTAGCCAAATGCATTTCCACCGAATTATTTTTGGAATCTGATCCCTTATCATACCTGTTCATTCTTACTGCCGTCGACTTATCGCGGACTAAATTCAAGATGGCTGCAAACGCTAAACTTCATTGAAGATACTGTCTGTATAAATCGTCTTGTAAGTAAACTACCAGTGATTTTTTCAAAGTTCTCAATGCCTCGTTTTAAATGTCAGGGCCCTCGGATGTCTACCAATGAAGTGTGGAGATACATTGAGCCTCGTAAATGGTGTAAAACAGTGATTTATTTGCATGGCTAGCCCGATGCCGAAGCACCACCATTGAAAAAGCTGTTGGTAGCAGATGGCCGAGATGGGCTATGAGACATACGTTCACACTCTGTATCATGTTTCAACACACTTTAGGTCAATATCACACCGGAATTCTCCTTTAAGTTGCAATAGATGTATGGGTAATGAGGTCATTTGACAACTTTGGGCAATGAATGTAACCAAAAACGAACTGCATTACCCACAATTCCGTGCCACGTAGGCTATAGTTTCAAAACCGGAAGTGGGATGAACGCGCTGCTTGGAACGTAAATGAGAGTCTGAGCGAGCAGAAAAGGTTGTGCACCGATTCTTAACAAGTAAATCGATATAACGACCGGTTCATTTCAGTGTTTTTCCAATACGGGGCTTCACGTATCGATGTAGCCGTATCTTACACGTTAAAAACGGATACCGATACGTATCGGTTCATTTTTACACCCCTATCTGCGGGTGTTGGTGGATGAAATTCTGCCTTTAATGAAGCCTGTTTGGTCTGGGTGGATAATGGATGGGGTGACCTTTGCTAATCTGTGTGCTAGCATTTTTGCGATTATCTTATTGTCCACATTGAGGAGAGAGATTGGCCGGTAGCTGGATGGCAATGTTGGGTCCTTATTGGGCTTGAGGAGCAGTGAAATTGAAGCTGTGGTGGAACTAGTTGGAAGACGTCCTTTCTGTTTTGATTCATTAATCATTCTAGTGAAAAGTGGAGCTAAGATGGTCCAAAATTGTTTGTAGAACTCAGCAGGGAAGCCATCCGGACCTGGTGCTTTATTATTGGGCATCTGTTTCAGGGCATCAAACAGTTCTTGCTTCCCTGCTGAGTTCTTTATGACTGGGATTGTTGATTTTTCTTTGTTACGTTGAATTTGATTTGCTAAGTATTTACCTGATTTATTGCTATGGTGGAAGTTTTCCTGCCTTAGATGGTGAATCATAAATTGAGTGTTTATTGAGCATTTCATTGAGTTTGAATTTACGTTTCCTAAGTTTTGCCTGTGTTTCTTCAGTTGGGTTGCTTGCATTGGTTTCTTCTAACTGTTTAATTTTATTGTTGAGTTCTACTTCCTGTTCTTTTTCCTTTTTTTTGTATACTGAATATGAGATGATTCTTCCTCTGAGTACTGCTTTTCCTGTTTCCCACAGAAGGGAAGGAGATGATTCAGGGGAGTCGTTCACTTCTAGAAAGAATGCCCACTCTCTCCCAACAAAACTGATGAAATTTGGGTCTTGTAAGAGGGATGTATTAAAACACCATTTGCTAGTTGGTTGCTGCTGGTTAGTTATGTTCCATTTAATTGTAACTGGGACATGATCGCTAATGACTATGGGATGAATTGTTGAATCAGAGATATTTTTCATTATAGAGTTGCTGGTTAGAAAATAATCAATACGGGAATAGGAGTGGTGGACCGGAGAGAAAAAAGAGTAGCATTTGGAGTCTGGGTGCTGAAGCCGCCAACAATCGCCAAGGCCAGAATCGCTCATGAACTGTTTTATTGTTTTTGTTTTTGGATTGCCAGATTCGTTTGCTTTTAGAGTGATCAGATCTGTCAATTGTGGGGTCTAACACTGTATTGAAGTCGCCTGCGATTATGATGGGACAGCCAGATAGAGTTGAGATGGAGGTGAAGAGGTTCTGAAAGAAAACTGGGTTGTCTGTATTAGGGCCATAAACATTAGCAATTGTTACAGGGGTATTGTGAATTGAGATGTTTATGATGACAAAACGTCCTTCTGGGTCTGTGATTGTGGCGTTATGGATGAATGGGATTCTTTTGTTAATCAGAATGCAAACTCCCCTTTGTTTTGTATTGTAATGAGCTGAGAAAATGTGATTAAATTGTCCTGATTTGATACGGGTGTAGTCTGATTCTGAGAGATGAGTTTCTTGTAGGAGACATATGTCAGCTTTTAAACTATCAAAATGATTTAAGATTTTGTTCCAGGTAGTGCTGCCACTAACGACTAATTTTCTAACGACTAATCTTTCGACTAATTTTTCGATTAGTCGACTAATCTAAACTAATCTAAACAACTAATTTGTTGTGTTTTATTTTGAACTCAACTAAAGGGAAAACATAATATATATATATATATTTATATATATATCACTTTTGTTAGAAGTTGTATTACTGTAAGTAAACTGTTTAAAACATTATGTATTAAAAAAACACCCATTTAAAATGCTACCTTCAGATCTAATGTCAAACCTTTGATAGACTTTATTTGTATGCCAGTGTTGCCATGGACATAGACAACGTCTTTGACCTGAGGCCCGGTCATGGCATACTTTGGGGTCATAGGGCCCACCTACATGAACCCACCCCCCATCAAATTATCCTTATATCACATCACAATTATTATTGTTATGCTATATTGTTATACATGCACTTCAAAGCAGCCAGTGTTTAAAGTGCTAACATTGTTCACAAAAACTTTGTGAAAACATGCACATCAGAGGACTGCTTTACTAATGTAAAATATAATTACAATAGTTTCATTGCTTGCATGGTTGCATGATAAATACTTATCAAAACAACAGCAATTATATGGGTGTCATCGTTTTGGGATATTTCCCTCATGCAAGCATCATACACTGGTAGTAGGCAAAGAATATTGACATATTTAATTATGCCACAAGCTTTTGGCCACGTTATTCAAATTTGACTATACAATACTCTAGATAGTGTATTATATAGTATGTGCTCTGTTTTTATGGAAGTTGCATAAATCTACATTGTTCTATTAAATGTAGTTTCATAATAGCCTTCCAATAGGTTGAATTGGAGCTTTGCAAGTGGTTTCAGTTTCTCTCGCGCATTGAATGAACGCTCACCACCATTTAATTGTATGCCTCTATGTTTGATGACACCAAATTAGCAAGTATTTCCTACTGATTGCAGAAACGTTTGTTTTCTTTTTGTGTCGGTCCATGGGTTCCTTGATCAATTGGTGCAAAAGCAAATTATCAGATGAAGCCCCGGGAATAATTTCACTCCATGCGGCTCTGGACCAGCAGTGTCCACGCACGACCCGGTGCTGGTCCGCTGTGACCCATAGTTTGAGAAACTGGACTTTGAAAGGCGACAGGAGTTGAGAACTTTGCATCAGCATGTTCAAAGCAAGTAGGCCTAGGCTACAGGCACTTTGCGTGTCTTACCACATAGGTTACCTCACTTTATCAGTTGGCTTCAGGGTCGGACTGGGAACAAAATTCGGCCCAGGCAACCCCCCCCCATAAATAACAAGCACCCAGTAGGCCTATTATGCTGTAGCAACATTTCATAAACTGAACCCAAACATTAAACATTTAGATTTTAGATCTATAGCCTATAATCACAATAACACGGGTCCGGGGGTGTCTCTGTCTCTAGGCAAGACAGTCTCATATTCTGTCTGTCTCACTTCATGTTACCCCATGCAATAAACCACGTCACTGCTTGACTAAAAAATATAGGCTACTGAACATGGACATCGTCATAGTTGACAGAAATTACACTTTGTGCCAACATGTTGTAGAAACACAACCACAGCCTTAATTTGGTGCAAATCTCCTTTGGTTATAGTCCGCGATTCACATTAACTGTAGGTTATCACCACAAGTTTAGCCTACTAAACGTTTTTGCCCAAGTTTGTGTGCCGTCATCACATTTTGCAAAATTAGGCTACCTTCGTTACTAACCTACCAGTTGATGGCCTACTTTTTACCTGCATCGACTCGCGAATCGCGATTGATTGTGCATTTAATGTAACACTCGGTGGAGAGACTTCCACTTTCCAAGTATCACTTTCACTGTCGTTGTGAGCTAAAAGGCTAGGCCTACTATATGGGAAATACTTTGAAGTTCCTTTTGAGTAGGATCAGCTACAAAAATGAATGGATTTTCTTTAACCTGAGCTTCACTTTTCCACCAAGTTGTGCGAAAATTGTAGACTACCCATAGTTTTTTTTATGTTGACAGAACCGCACTACAGTAGGCTAACCACATGGTGCAGTAAATGGAAGCTCTTGGTAGCGCGTGCAACTAACGCCTATAAAAACTATATATTTATGGAATAAAACTAGACCTCTGGTTGCTGTTTACGGTTAAACTGTGATTATGTGAACACCAGCCAGCGGAGGACACCTACTAGGCTACCATGCACTTGTAGTAGTAGCAATGTATAACGCCAGACTACGCCACCCTAGGACTTGCACCCAGAGAAGTATACCTAGATTTTACCCAAATTTAGACCAAAAGCTCACAAGCTCGTTACTAACTGCAACAGAGACGTGGTTCCAATAATAAGTTAGGTTTTATTAAATACAAATTGGATGTTCTCACAACAGATAGACAAGACACTTTCACTCACACCATATAGATGACAAGGGAGGGTAGAGAGACCGTGCTGAGGCGTACCAGCAGGGGGACCAGATATCACAAGTCAAGGGGGGGGGGAATCCCAAATAGAACACTCACACGTGTTTACATACACACGGCAACACAAAGGCTAAGACAGCACACCTCAAGATGCACATGTGAGCACTGCACACAGTAGGGGGACACCACCACCTGGAGGATAGGACTGTCTTCCCTGCCTTGGGGCCTCAGCACCTGGAAGAAAAAGGAGAACAGAGGGAAGGAGTAGATGGGTGAGGATTATACTCACATATGCACAAACAGACAAAAACACAACACATGCGAGCAGGTGTGGTAGGCCGACTACAAGGATCACTGGTGATCCGCAGCAGTATACTAAAAGGCCTCCCACCAATGTGTAACACAGAAAAAGGAAAATAATAAACTATTAAGAACCGGAACTAGTTATAGGCCAACTACAAGGATCACTGGTGATCCACAGCAGTATAGAGAAGGCCTCCCACCAATGTTCAACACAAAAACATGATAAACAAATACACACAAACTAGTTATAGGCCAGCTACAAGGATCACTGGTGATCCACAGCAGTATAGAATAGAAGAAAAGGCCTCCCACCAATGTTCAACACAAAGACATGAAAATAAACAAATACAAACAAGAACTAGTTACAGGCCAGCTACAAGGATCACTGGTGATCCACAGCAGTATGGAAAAGGCCTTCCACCAACGTTCAACACAAAGACATAAAAACCCCAAAAGAAAAGACAGACAGGAACAAAACAACACGAATATGGAAGCTAAAGCTAGTAGGGTCTTAACACCAGCACGCTACATGCACACCGTCATACTCATTCACACACACAAACACACACACCCACACAAACAATCAATCTAGACACAAGAGACAAGGCACTTAGCCCATTAAAATGCGTTGTCGGCGTCACGGCCAAAATAGGCGAAGCACTGGTCTTGGAGAAAAGCGTGGTAAAACAGCAGTGGTCACTAGCCCCAAACTCACGGTATCTACGAAGCATAATCAGATAATAGTTAGAACCAGCCATAAAGCAGAAAGTGAGAAGGCAGAATCCAAGGTGGCTACCTACCAGGAAATCAGCGGTTTCCCCTTCAAATCAGACGCTCAGCTGGGCACCAGCGAGTTCTTTAGTTTGGAAGATCACCTCGACAAGACGTAATGCAAGCACTCCACCGGTACAAACCACCGAGCGGCACCAATTACTGCCAGCAACAGGTAGAAGTGCTACAAAGCCATACATAACAAAAATAAGATCACAATACTACTAATAAAACCAAGCGAGTAGGAGATAGTGTAGAAAGAGTAGACATACCAACAAGCAGGTAGGCGGGAGCGTAGCAAGTAACGCGACTGACTGAGAAATGAGGAACCGAGGCGTTTCCACAACAAACATAGTGTTCAATTTTATACTGCGGCTATGCAAGCCCATTGGCTGTGCGTGCCTCGGTCGTTATGCAGGGCTCTGTCCATGCGTTCCACCACAATCTGCCCACATTTTTTTTTTATTATCGTCCCGACGATGTGACAATTAAGGCCCCTCATTTGGAGTCCATGGCCGAAAGAGGGCAGAGATTGCCCTGGATGCTGCTTGGGGTAGACGGTGGAACGCTGGCCTGCCGTGGCCCGTACGGACCGACGTAGGGCCGCACCGCTGGTACTAGGCTCGTTGTCTACAGGGGGTGGGGATGTCACTGGCCTACCGGTGATTATGACAGAAGGTTCCTGTGTAACAGGGGCTGCCGCTGGCAATTCTGCAGTTGGAGACAAAGGGTGTGCAGAACCTGCACTAGAGTGGGCAGATGTGGTCACCAATGCCTCTGCAAGGGGTGATGCAGACTCTAGGGGCAGGAGCGCCAGGTCACAATCAGTCTCTCCGTCTTCCAGGACAGAAGTATCGGTGACCAATGGGCCAGTCTGAGTGGGACACGCCACTGTATTATCCCCCAAACGTGCCTTCAAGAGACTGCGGTGTACATGTTTTACCTTACTGCGGTCAGTCACCGGCGCAATGGTATACACTCCCCCCCCCCCCAGCCGGAGGGGATTTGACAACCTCATACACCACTGGGCTCCACAGGTCCTGGATTTTGTGTCGACCTCTTACACTATAGTCGCGGAGATAGACCAGCTGGCCCTCCCCCAGTGGTGCATCATGGACTTGGCAATCATGATTCTCCTTCCTCCTACGTGCCGCGGCCTGCAGACGGTCTCGAGCTCCGTCAAAAGCAATCTGCAGCCTGGTCTGATGTTCACGCACCCAGTAGGCGTGGCTCTTGCCCAAACATCAAAAAGTAGGGGGACTCTCCGGTCACTGAATGCGGGGTGGTATTATCACAGAATAGTAACTGCGGAAGGTAGGCTACCCAATCTCTCTTACGGGACACAGGCAGGGTACGGAATAAGTTGTGTAAAGTGCGATTAAAACGTTCGCACTGGCCATTTCCTGCCGGGTGGTATGGAGTAGTGTGGGATTTCTCAATCCCATAGAGGTGGCACAGCTGCTGGATAAGAGTTGCCTCAAAACATCGGCCTTGATCGGAATGGATGCGGGCCGGGACGCCAAACTTATAAAACCACTCAGCCACAAGCACCTGGGCCACAGTAGACGCACGTTGGTCTCTGGTGGGAATGGCCAGTGAATATTTACTGAAAACATCGGTTATGACCAATACATTCTCTACACCTGATCGAGATGGTTCCAGTACAGTAAAATCCATAGCAAACACCTCGTGTGGCCGCGAGGCCAGCAGATGCCCCATAAAACTACGTGCAGGGGGTTTAGTGTCCTTGGCAGCCTGACAGCGCTCACATTCAAGGCACCAACGGACTACATCAGTGGACATACCCGGCCAATAGCACCGTCTCCTAGCCAGCTCTAGGGTGCGTTCGGTGCCCTGGTGACCATGTTCGTGGTGCAACTGGGTCAAGACATCTGTTCTAAGACTGGCAGGGAGAAGAAGCTGAAAACACTCTTCCGTACCTGCTGGACGGAATACCTTACGGTACATGACACCTTCCCTCTCCACCAACCGGTCCCACTGGCGCAGGAGGACTAATGCGGACTTAGACATGCGTCTCCGCTCATCAGGGCTAGGGCGCACTTTCTTTCTCCAATATATTAAAACCTCTTGGAATATTGGGTCAGTTTCCTGCATGGAACGTACCTCAAAGAGGTTATGCCCGGGCAATGCTGTAATAGCTGCCTGAGTAACTTGGGTCACTGGCTGGGACTCCAAAGCCTGTTGTAAAGAGGCCGGCAGAACTGTGCCCTGAACAAAGTCTGCGGGTCCAAGAGGGTCTGGGGGATGTTGTCGGGAAAGAGCATCCGCATTACGATTCTGCCTTCCAGAGCGGTATTTCACCTCAAAGTCAAACGAGGCCAGCTGCGCAGCCCAACGCTGCTCCAAAGCTCCCAGTGTTGCGCAGGACAGGTGGCTCAAGGGGTTGTTATCAGTGTAAACCACACAGCGATGACCTAGCAAGTACTCCCTAAACTTTTCAGTCATGGCCCACTTGAGCGCAAGAAACTCCAACTTCATGGAGCTGTAGTTCGACATATTGCGCTCAGTGGGCCTCAGACCCCGGCTGGCATACGCAATGGGCCGCACTTTCCCCCCTTGTTCTTGGGAAAGGACTGTCCCCCAAACCGCTATAGCTCGCATCCACCTCTAAAATAAAAGGCAAGCTGAAATCAGCATATGTGAGGACGGAAGCCGTGGTAAGTCTTTTCTTCAATTCCTCAAAGCTTTGCTGGCATGCTTCTGACCATTGGGATGCAACGTTCTGGCCTGAACCCCGTTTGGACTTGGTACCGCCCAGCGATGCCACCAACCTATGAAGGGGGGCAGCCAACTGGGCAAACCCCTCCACAAACCGGCGGTAATAGCTGGCAAATCCCAAAAATGAACGCACCTCGGAGACTGTTGTGGGGCAGTGCCAATTGGCCACTGCCTCGATCTTTTTAGGATCCGTAGCAACCCCCCGACTAGAAATGACATGGCCTAGATAACCAACCTCCTGTTTAAAAAAGGCGCATTTGCTCAACTTGGCCTTAAGGCCTTCTCGCTGTAAACGCCCCAGGACAAGTTCCAAGCGTTCCAGGTGTTGAGAAACCGAAGAGGAAAATATGACAATGTCATCTAGATACAGTAGTAATGTCTGACATTGCTGGTCCCCAAAAAGCCGCTCCATTAACCTTTGAAAGGTTGCAGGAGCATTACAGAGTCCAAATGGCATGCGAGTCCACTCAAAAAGGCCAAAAGGTGTACAAAAAGCCGTTTTGGCATGATCACCTGCATCCACGGGAACCTGGTTATACCCGCTGGCTAAATCCATGGTGGAGAACCAGCGGGCTCCTGCCAATGCATCAAGAGACTCCTCGATGTGGGGGAGGGGAAACGCATCCTTACGAGTTTAAGCGTTCAGCTGGCGGTAGTCAACACACATGCGCAGAGTACCGTCCTTCTTCCGCACCAAAACTATTGGGGAAGCATAGGGCTACTACTCTCAGTTATGATCTGTGCTTCCAGCAATTGATTGATATGAGCCTTGGCCAACTCGTACTCAGATGGTGGAATGCGCCGGTGTCGCTGTCGGACCGGGGTATCATCGACCAGTGGGATATTATGAGAAATGAGGTTGGTGCAACCCAAGTCTCCCTCATAGGAGGCGAAAACTCTACTAAACCTATGCAGCAGGGCCCTGACCTGATTTTGATCTGACACGGGCAAGCTGGAGAGGTCTGTTTCCTTAATCTGATCACCCACAGAAGGTGCAACTGTTTGAGAAGCAACAGTCGCAGTCACCGTGTTAACCTCAGTGATGCTCGCTGGCAGGCTAACCACTTGCACACAGCACAGGCTACCTAACTCAGTACAAGGGTAAAGCAGAACATCTTCAGAACTCACATTGACTACTGGTATATAGCCAGTGCTACAAGTCACACTGACCAAAGATGGAGAAGCCAATAAACCAGCCGGTAGTCCTTTATCTGTAGGCTCAAACAAAGCAGGCGAGTTAGAAAATTGTGCTGAACAAGTAGCTGCTACCATTACCATAGTGCCACCTGGAATCCGATAAGTGGAACCAAAGTTCCACGAACTTTGACCATCCCCGGCTCTATTGGACGACTTTCCGCATGATGACACCACTGCAAGGCTTCGACAACAGAGCTGTGGGCCTGAGAGACAGAGGGCAGGTTGAAAAGAGCAGGGCCATGCTGACCAAATAGTTCATGGTAGCATCTACTCAGTATATTCATGCCAATCACTCCTGACCTCCCCCGTCAGGTGGGTCCCTAACAACGAGCACCCCGCACTGTGGTATTGACTTCCCACAAAGCTCCACATCCAATTCTAAGAAGCCAACATAAGGGATTGCAAGTCCAGTGGCTGCCCGGAGCTGCAACCATTGACAAGAGCTGTTACGAGGCCCTTGTAGCAAGGCAACACTCTTTGAGAGCTGATTTAACTGCTCCTGTTGGCGCTTCAAAATGTCCTTTAACTCCGACAACTCAGACCCATGGGAAGAGTTGCCAGGTATATTCCTAGACCCTCCTTGCACTGCATACTGAACGCCCAGTACAGATGGAACTGAATGGCTACGCCCCCTCACACTTCCTGGCATTCCTTCCCGCTCCCACCTTAAAGCCTCTGCTCTGATTTCTAGCATGGTCATGGTTGGTTGGCGTCGTATGAGTTGCTTAAGTTCTCTGCGCAAGGCCCCATCAATAACATGTTCAGAAAATTGATCACACAACAAAGCCTCAGCATTAACTATTCCATCAGGTGCACACTGCTTAATTCTTTCCATCAGACTCATCAAAGCTAAGGAGAACTCCAGTAATGTTTCACCGTCCTGCTGCTTTCTAGAAAAGAAAGCCTCTTGCAGGGCTACGTAGGACTGGGAGCACCCATACAATTCCCGTAGGATAGTCATGATCTTTTCAGGATCATTCCTTTCAGTATTTGGGCGGTACTTAATCTCTTCTCTGGCTTCACCTTCCAGGTGATCAAAGAGGAAAAAGGCTTGATCAATGGCAGAAAGGTGGCGAGCCCGCATACAGGCCTGCACCTCTTCGATCCATTCATCTATGCTAATCCCTGACCTACCACTAAACATCGGACACTTTCTGTCACGAGGCACAAAAACCAGTCTTTCTGTTACAGAAAGGCCAGTACTGGTAGGGCGAGGTTGATCTGTTGGTACATGAGGTGCAGGAGTTGTTTGTTGCCGTTTCAATCTCTCATTTTCTGCTCTAAGCTGTGCTACCGCATCTCTTAGCTCTTGTAACTCTTCCTCCATGACCGTGAAAAAAAAAGAAAAAGTTAGACTTACTGTGAAATGGTTGGGACCTGATACACTGCCAGAAGAACAAGGCAGCCGAACGCACAGGTGATCAGACCAGGCCCACTGCTGTTTTGCCAGACACAGAGTTAATCAAGATGCCTAAATCAACATAGCTCTTACACCGACAACCTAAATAAAGGAACAAACTTAGAAAATACAATCAAAATATTGTAACACACATCTCGGTTACTTAGGAAGTATATCCTGCCGACTACGCCAGATTGTAGTAGTAGCAATGTATAATGCCAGACTACGCCACCCTAGGACTTGCACCCAGAGAAGTATACCTAGATTTTACCCAAATTTAGACCAAAAGCTCACAAGCTCGTTACTAACTGCAACAGAGACGTGGTTCCAATAATAAGTTAGGTTTTATTAAATACAAATTGGATGTTCTCACAACAGATAGACAAGACACTTTCACTCACACCATATAGATGACAAGGGAGGGTAGAGAGACCCGTGCTGGGGCACTACCAGCAGGGGACCAGATATCACAAGTCAAGGGGGGGGGGGGAATCCCAAATAGAACACTCACACGTGTTTACACACACACGGCAACACAAAGGCTAAGACAGCACACCTCAAGATGCACACGTGAGCACTGCACACAGTAGGGGGACACCACCACCTGGAGGATAGGACTGTCTTCCCTGCCTTGGGGCCTCAGCACCTGGAAGAAAAAGGAGAACAGAGGGAAGGAGTAGATGGGTGAGGATTATACTCACATATGCACAAACAGACAAAAACACAACACATGCGAGCAGGTGTGGTAGGCCGACTACAAGGATCACTGGTGATCCGCAGCAGTATACTAAAAGGCCTCCCCCCAATGTGTAACACAGAAAAAGGAAAATAATAAACTAATAAGAACCGGAACTAGTTATAGGCCAACTACAAGGATCACTGGTGATCCACAGCAGTATAGAGAAGGCCTCCCACCAATGTTCAACACAAAAACATGATAAACAAATACACACAAACTAGTTATAGGCCAGCTACAAGGATCACTGGTGATCCACAGCAGTATAGAATAGAAGAAAAGGCCTCCCACCAATGTTCAACACAAAGACATGAAAATAAACAACTACAAACAAGAACTAGTTACAGGCCAGCTACAAGGATCAAGTATAGTGATCAAACATAGTGTTCAATTTTATACTGCGGCTATGCAAGCCCATTGGCTGTGCGTGCCTCGGTCGTTACGGAGGGCTCTGTCCATGCGTTCCACCACACACTCGTAGGATATATTTCCCCACAAACCTAGCGGCTGCTTGGACAAATCCACTTGAGGGGTGGGGCAGGGGTGCGCGATCGTAACACACTGAATCTGTCATGAAGAGGCCAAAATGATTGACCTGTCACCCCCAAGCCAAATGGATGCAACTGCATTTATAGGCTAGGCATATGCCTACATGACGGGCCGCAAATAGGCCTAGTCTAAATAACTTAATAAAAAAAATTCCCGGAGGTCACCGGCCCACATGTGGACCGGCCCACCGGGCATTTGCCGGTTGTACAGATTACCAGTCCGAGCCTGGTTGGCTTGAACCAGAAAAATATGCCTCGTGACTTATTGACCATGGGAAATGACGCGCACCTTGATCACAGGCGGCGGCATGTTCGTTGTAACGTTTTTTGGTATGAATGAATTACAGTAATGACACGCCGTTGCGTTGTCAACGTGAGACACTCTTCACTTCATTTATTTCAATTTCCACAATCCTGTAGTGTCAGCGCAAAAAGACAGTAGGCGAGTTCGACTTGCAGCAGATCTGACTTGATGTGATGCATGCTGGGTTGAACACAATGCATACTGGGATGGACGCAATGCTTGCTGGTTAGAAATTCTGTCCGACTTCTGTCAGCCGGGGAGGGACTTACCACCGTGACACCATGTCACATGGCCTTAAAATATCGCGGGAGTCTTAGCCTGCAGACAGATCTTGCAGTTGCCTTCCACGAGCTGCACGAGCTGAAACACGCCCTCATGACGTCAGTTCAAAGACGTGATAGGGCCATTTGGGAGGAATGTCCTCATGACGATTATGACGGGAGGCTCATGCTGCTTCCTTATGTTGGAATATGCGAAAATAAACAGAAATCGAAGGGATACCTTCTTATACGTGATTTCTGCAACAATGGTAGGCTAGCCTACTGAAAACGTTTGGATATTCTGTTATTTTCTGCTGTTGGCTAAATAGATAGACACACATATAGGGGAAACACTTGATATTGAATTGATGTGCTACAATGCAGGCCTGTTAACTGTATGACAACAGTGGTTTATTTAAACTACATCATAAGAATTTATTTCGTCAGTCATCATGCTCATTTTAATGAGTAAGAATGAAAGTTCTGCTGTGTTTATTGCAAACAACATTCTGCGATGTCTCCCGCGAGTCACGTCAGGCAGACTATAGCCTTTCTGTCCGGGATGAGCTGCCCTCTGTTGTAGCTCCTCCCGGCTAGCCTCTGAAGATCACGTTTACGTAGTAAGCCAGACCAAGTCAGACTCGGCCGAAGTTGAACAAGCCTAGTGTTAGCGTTCTCCCGCGCAGGGCATCCTGGGATACGAGAGCGAACATTTGGGGGGTTTATGTCTTTATATCTCCTTAGTTTTGCGTGTAATGTTAGCGTCTTTATTGTAACATGTTTCCCTTTTAGTTCTCCCTCGTGTGTGATCCCTTTTGTGTGGGGGGCTGTGTCCTCCCCTGTATGTGTAGTGTGTGTGTCTGCTTGACCTGCCCCGTGTGTATTATGTTTTGTGTCTTGGTCTTGGTCTGTGTGCTCTCGTTCTCAGCTACTAAACTACTAGCTTAGCTCCCCCCACTTAGCTCTGCCTAATAATGAATAGAGATCCGGACCCCACGTGACTACCAGTGTTCGGAACACCATTTTGGCAGTAAAAATGCAATAGTATCTGTCTGCGTCCTGCAATAGTACCAGACACGCCCACTACGTTGCACGTCAATTACTACCAGACACGCCCACTGCGTGACATCATCAACCGACTCTGCCTACTTGAACACGAATCGGTGTTTCACAACACAAACACACACACAAAAAAAAACCCAAATAGGCCTACTAATGCTTAAATGTCAGAATTTGTGCAGTTTACCTCTTATATCCTCCTCACACCGACATGTTTGGCATGCTCTTGACGGCATATATACACGGGGAAACTTCTCTGAAAACCGAGTTTGTGCACAATGTTATTTTTGAAAACGGAGAGGGTGAAATGTCCGTTCATTAAAATAACCATGCACGAAGATAACTAGAAGTAGGCCTAGGTTGCATCGGAGCTGCTAGACCCGCTGTCGTAGCCGACCTCAAAGTAAAGCAGGGTTCCCACGGGTTCATGGAATTTCAAGAATACCATAAGCATAATGAAGTCTATTCCAGACATGGAACGTCAGGAAATTATATCTCTAATGCTATTTTGGGAAAAGATTATTCCAGGTGTTGGACAGGCTGCCTATCTGCCCTAAGACTTTTCATCCTTGGGATAATGTAACTGCACAATGTTAGCACCAGGGCTTGAAAACTAAATTATTTTTCAAACGTTCCGTTCCGAACGGTTCAGGTAGGCCTATGTTTAACGTTTTCGTTCTTGCATGCGTTCCGCCACCAACATATCGGTCCTGAACCGGTTCGGAACGCAAAATATCGTTCGTTCTTAAAGTTCCGGCAGTGTTTGGTGGGCCTATCAAGTCTATTTTTGTGGACTTTACCTTAGAATAGACATATCGTAGCTATGCCCAAAAATAATAAATCACAGGCGGCATCCAAAAACATTCAGATGGGCTATCCATCCCATAGCCTACAGACTTACTATAGGCCTAACCTATGCCTATAAATAATTTCTTATCAAAAAATATTTCTGGATCGTGCTAAACTTCTTACCTGGTTGTAGCCTAAGTTTTATCCATATGGAGATCTTCAAAGGCTTGCGCTATAATTCCAACCCTGTTTATAAACGAACCTGTCTGTTGCTGACAAGGCCTATCTCAAATTTCCTGTTTAACTCTTCTACATAGAATAGGCTATAATTTGTAAACATTTCAAATCCCGACTTTAAAAGCGACAAAGGCGTGGACAGGCAAAATAGGCTATTACGCATAGGTTACAAACAATTTCCAAATCAGTTTCAGTAGCCTACGCTCTGAGCTGGCCTAAGATCGAAGTGGCAGACGGATAGGTTACATTACAACAGTAAGACAAAATATACACATTTGGACCAAAGGTCCATTTATTCGCTTTTTTTTTTCAAACTGCAGAAACCAAATTATTAGGCTGTTCACCTACAGTAGTTGGTTACATAGCGGCTTGTTATCTCACATTAACAGTGTAGATGCGGGCTTGTTTTTCACACAACCGGAAATAGTCTCCCTGACATAGGATATGCTTTTGCTTTTGAAATTTTATAAAATATATAGAGAACGGAAAAAAAACGTTATTAACCGGTTTTGTGGATTTCAGAATAACGTTTCTGTTCCGGAACAGTTGAAGAGCATTTTGTTTTCGTTTCCGTTCCTCGTAAAATTCCGTAAAATTCTGTTCGTTTTCGGTTTTCGTTTTCGTTCCTTGAACCGGTTCAGAGCCCTGGTTAGCACTTTAAACATTGACTGCTTTGAAGTGAATGTGCATGTGTAACGGAGGCGAACTGAGCTAGCGTGCTAGTTGCCTGGGCTTTTAGCTCAGTGGTTAGAGCGTTCGACTCCCATTCCGGTTTGTGTCGAGGTGGCGGGTTTGAGGGCCATGAGCGGCGGACGAATTACGACCTCTGTTACAGTGGTGCCGTGACCCGGATCATGGGAGTGAGGATTTAGGGAGGTGAGTGTAACGGAGGCAAACTGATCTAGCGTGCTAGTTCCCTGTGTAAATCCTCACAGCCCTAACCTTAAGAACGCTTATAACCGCTGAGTGCTGTGTGGTCGGGCTATACGTGACAAAATCCACGGAAGTGGCAAGTATTGGGAATACGTTTACTTACAGGAGGCTACAAATGTTGCTAGCTTCACTGCCATTTATTGCCATATTTCTGAATGTCAGTCATTACACCAAGCACAATAAAACAAGCAAAATTAGTGATTTTTAAAAAATTAAATGATGATGTTATTCAGTGTTTTGTCAAATCTCATGGCCACTGATAAGATGAAAATCAAAATGACCGCGAAATGTACGGAATGCTGGAAACAAACATCGTTCATTCACGAGCTATGTAGCTTTGAGTAACGCACGGCTCAGGAAAACATAGTTTGCTACATTCATGACATTAAAACTCGCACAAGAAATGCGCATACACCTTTATCTTGTCCCATTATAATCATAGCAGAGCCCTTCTACGGAGAGCCTTGCCACTCCGTATTAAGTCCCATTGTACCGAATTTTGGATGCCGTTCCACCAGAGTTCCACTGGGGGCGATCGCCATGAGTGCAGAATGAATGGGAGTCAATGGAGCTAGACGGCTAAAATTGTCTCTTTCACCTGATTGTCGTTGACAAATCTTAGATTTGATTGTAGTTTGTATAACTTCAACATGGGTTATAGGTCAAAAGTTGAATGAACGAGTACTTATGTCCTTTTGATTTCTTACAGGTTGGGTCGTTGTTGCACATAATACGCTAGCATTGTGCTAATGAATGACGTCATTGACACATTTGAAAGGCTTTTAAGAACAATTAAGTGACGTTAAAAAATATAATACTCAACCAAGTGTATTTTCTTTGCCTCCCCTTTCGAATACAATACTCAAATTACTTGGAAAAAATTATATCCCGAGAAAAGTGGATTTTGAGGGGTACAGCTCCATAGACCTCCATGCATTCTGCACTCGTGGACGAGCGCCCTCATGTGGAACCACAGAAGGAACTGCAACCAGTTCAGAAACCGGAAGTTTTCCGAGAGTGGCAGTTCTCCCCTTATTGGACATTCTCTGATCATAGCTTTATTTGCGCAATAGCAGTGCATCCATCAAGTCCGTCAATGCAAAACATTACAGCGACCGGCATCTCAAAGTTCATTCAGAAAACAATCGTAGTATTTACAGACGCTATATAATTTCATCGATAATATTAGTCATGGCACATTTGAAAAGGCGTCAGCTTACTGATGAAGAGATCAGGGTTATTTTTACATCTAATGACGACTCTGATGTGGACATTGAACATCCGTCTGAGGTAAGAGCAGAGATATTCGCGTGTCCTGTTATCCTTGTGACAATTGTAACACGTTGTCAGCGCGACTTCATTTGCGTAATCAGGTGCATGCATGCAACACATGTGATCACATGATGAAAGCATGTGTGTGTGTGGTACTTTGCAATGTTCACGTGAAATAAAACAGATCAGGCCATGCTAACACTGCATAGATTGTAGGCCACCTAATAATGACTATAGAATGTCAGTGTAGAACGCTAGTGATGCAGCTAAAAAAACTCACCCAGTGGAGTACGTTGGTTTAAATAAAACCTACGTTCTTAAGGGTTAAACATGTATAACAATATAGCATAATAAAGAGAGCATAATAAAGAGGTAAAGAAATCATGGTACCATATTCATGCAAACACTAACACTACAGTTAAAGGTCTTTATTTAAACCAGTAACAAGAATCTATATTACATCTAGTATAACCTTTATGGAAATATGATAGCTAAGCCCTCTCCACTGAAGTATGAAACAGCAAGTGCTGCACACAGTGTGGAGGGAAACGCTGCTGCTCCGATATTTATACTATCCAACCAGCAAATCAGCACCCTCGAAATTCAGACGGGGCGAATTTGAAAAGTGTGATTGTCAGATTCAATAGCTGTCCATTAAAATTGACCAATTAGGTGGGGAAGAATAAATATTTGGGGGGCATTGTCCCTCCCAGCCCTATTCTAGATCCGGCCATGGGGACCGTTCGTTATTTATGGAATGGACCACCGGAGGAAAATAGGTGTAACCCTCATGAAATTAGGGCTACTAATCTAGATGCAATTTCATGTATCTTCCTATGGAGGGCGCTCTATGTGTTAGAAGACTAGAGCGTCCTACTAGCAAACATTCTCTCTCTCTACCAGCGACATATTTCCTGTGAACGTGCACCTGAAAGAGCTCCCGGATTTGAAGATAAATAATAACGAAATACTTTTGAAAAGTCAATACTTAACGTCTAATTATATCCATAAGATATTAGTCTACCTCAAACTCAACTTTGAATAAGAAAGAAAAGTGATTCTGTCGAGTTTACAGCAAATTGGAACTCTGGTGAGTAAAGCACGTTTTGCTAGTTTTTTACTAGCCATCTAGGAAAGGATGTAATTCATAAAAACCAATCGGAGTATGAGTGAGACGATGCTCAATGTTTGTATGAAACCTTGGTATGCCATATCATAGTTAAATAGAATGTTTAATCTCTGACGAGAATCTTAATGTTTCCTGCCACTTTGGTACAAGCCGTGTCATTGTGCTCAATGTTAAATCCTAGCTAACGCCCTAACTAGCTGGCGCAGCATGGTAGCCTGGTCAGCCAAGCCGTTAGTAGCGCTTTGAACCATGCGAGATGCGTGGCGCTTAACTTGTTTACATTTTAGCATTCAGTTTGATGCTAATGAGTTATAATACAGATGCATTAGAAATGCATAGCTTTTGAGTTTCACATGTATTTTGAATAAGTTAGTTGTAATATTTAATTCATAGTCATGTTACAATGCAATATGTTAAAATAGTCCTTGAAAAGGTTAAAAAGGAAAATGTTTTAGTAAATGGAAGTGTAAAATAGATAAGCACACTGCTTAATGATGTTAAAATATTATTCTTGTTTCATATATGCAATTCGTTGAATTGTACTGAAAGTGCATGCTTATAAGTAATGTAATTGCTTATATTTCATTTGTATAGTTTATTGTGATGCAAGTAATTCATCTCAATGTAATCTTAAGTGCATCCTTAGTTATTGGTTACACATTAGAAGATGTTCTAACAGATAGAAAGAAGTTAATGAGGTCTCATGTTGAAGAATAGAAATAGAACAGAATTCTTATTATTCTGCACTTTGTGTAGATTGGTTTTTTGAACGACCAGATCAGATTCGGATCCCAAATGGCGAGCCCAGCCCAGTGAGACTGAGAACGATCGTGGAAGCGGTGTGGCCAACCGGACGATTTGTCTCAGAGAAACCCAAGATTTGTTCATTCGTTCATCAAACACCAGATAAGATTTTCCACACTGTTGACTCAACACAGTAGTCATATCCGCACACATTCAAGGAACTGAACTTTGGGAATCGATATACACACACACACATTCAAGGAACTGAACTTTGGGAATCACTACACTTTTCATACAGGAATTGAACTCTTTCTTGAATCAGTACATACAGGAATAAGGGGCTTGAATTCTATGTTTCCTTTGATTTTCATATTTTATTTGTTTGAAGAGCTCTTCCTTATCATTTCATTTATATTTTGCCCATTCGATGCTGTGTAACCACACTGCTGTTTCGGAGGCAATAAAACTGTCAATTGTTCAACTTATTAATTCCTCTTGTGAGTTAGTCCATTTAAGCATACCCCTCTCCCGAGCCTAGGTTGATGTTTAGTGCTTGAATTACTGGTCCAGGTCTACGAGCGCTACATAGGGGAGGGTCATGTCTTTTTTTATTCTTTGTTGAGGAGAGGGTCACCCAACTTTTTTTAGTCTAGGAGGGAGGGTCACCCAACTTTTGTATTCATGAAAACAGCAAAATTTGGGCCGTCGCCAAGGGCCTCGCACCTGGCCAAAGATTACATTAAGCATTTATTCTTAATTAATGCCTATTAGCCTAAGCAAAAAGCTTAACGTGGCTTAATGTCCTAAAACAACGATCGGTGATCACCAAATTTCTCTCATATTGTTCCTAATAATCACTAAGAACCTTCAAAAAATTTAGCATGAAGTCATATTAGGCCTATGAACTTTAGGTGACGTGACCGCATGTTTCTTCAATCTCCTTCACTGACGCTTATGGAAAAGGCTTAACGTCCCAAAACAACGATCAATGATCATCACATTTCTCTCTCATATTGCTTCTCATAACCATCTATATAAATCTAGCCCAAAGTTTTTTTTCTTTTTGAGTTTGTCCGAATCCCAGGACATAACGTACTGGACCAATAGGCTCGAGATATAATTCCAAAGGGGACAGATAGGCTACTGCACAACTTAACAAGATCGAACGAACCTTCCCGAACTTTGAAATTGCGATCAGTGACTGGCGTTGGGTGAACAAAGCTTTTCGAAGTTGAATAGGCTATTTAAAAACTTTGCGCACCGTCACGAGAGACTAGTGGGCTCACCCTTATGAATTGAAAAAGACGCTACCTGCAATTCGTTGGCCTATGATTTCATTGATGCGTTTGCGGCAAAGTAAGGAAGAAAATGTATTTCAGGATATGGCAAGTCAATGTCATTCATTTGTCCAATGTTAGCCTACAGACCAGTTTCCATAGTGCACATCTTAGTTTGAATGTTGTGTGTTTCTGGTCATTGACAAATAGCGTTCAGCACAAAATCACGCCCAATTAATTACCCCTGTTAAAGTGTTCGCCTTTGTTACACTAGTTTGGTTTTATGATGTAGGATAGCCTATGATAAACGGCTTATGGCCATATATGTGACTCAGCTAATGTTATAGGCTATACAATTTCTCTTAAAGACAAGCTGGTGTAGCCTATTAGCCTACTATTAAAATGCATCGACAGTAGGCTGATTTCATGCACGTAAGTGAAAAGGGCCTCGCACCTGTCAAGTTCGCACAGGGCCTCACACCCCTCCTCCTAAGACAGTGGGAAAAAGTTAAAATAGTAGGCCTACGTGATAAACCCGGAAAAAGTTGACAGGTAGGCTATGTTTCGGTCCCGAAAACATAATGATTATTTGATGTCATCACATTTAATGATCACAACATGATTATTTGTGAAATTGTGCAAACGACAGCCTTTTCAAGGCATTTCAAGGAAGGAGTGGTAGCATGCAAGCTCCAAGCTGACCCAGTACAGAGAGCATCAATACATTGTTGGGGAGGGTCATGCGTTTTTTCGCAATCACTTTGGAGCAGAGGCGTATAAAGCTTTTTAAAAGTGTGGGGGTTGTGGGATAGGAAAATGAAACAATCTGGCCAAATTATAAATAACTCCCTACAGGAACATTGTAAGTATTTTCTGAGAGGGGTGTGGACTATATTGGTGTCCGGGAGTTTCTCCCCCAAATTTTTTTTTTAAATTCTCATTGCTATACACACCATTTTAATGCAGTTTGGGAGGGACAGAAGAAGCAGCACCCCTCATATGTGTGGCTCATGTGACACAGGCCTACATGATCTACCTGCTATCACTTCACTATTTGGCACTACCCTACATGACATATCTCATGTTATAAATCAAGAAATCATTTCAGAAATTATGTTTTGTGCATATGGGTTAGCAGGCTACAATAAATTGCCTAACAGACAGCAGCCTAATTTTGAGGTATCACTAATACCTATTAAATAAATGTAAAGGACACAGAATAGTGACAGAACTGTAAGCTCACATTAAAAAAACGTTTGAAACATATGCAAATGGAATATAAATAAAGTGTTGCATATAGCCAGCTTAATTAATGTACATTTAAAGATTATGATTAGCAGTTTCTATGCTTTTTCCATCTATAGTTACAGGAAGCTACATTGTTGTTTAAACTATTGTTGTTTCTATAGCCTAGTCCACGTTACCTAGTTTCACTTGCTGCAGGGACGCACACATTGCATGAGCTCATAGCGTTCTATTTGAGTTCTACATGCTGGAAATCTTAGTTCTCAAATGTAGAACTCAAAGATGTCTTGACGCCGCCGTTTGTAAGATCAAAATAAGATGTTTTAAATGGAACGCAATCGTATTTGACAGTGAAATGCCGCCGGCGTTTGATCAGATCAAATAAGACGTTCTAAATGGATCACGATGTAATTAGCCTACAGGAAGCTGTTCAGATCTGTTCCAAGCGTCTTGGAGACGTGTGCTGACTGTGCTATGTCTATTCATGGGTTTCATCAGGTCCCTTTCCACAGGTGTAGGCCTATTAATCAAGCACCATCCAGTCTGCATTGATAATTAAGGTGCTTGATTTTATACACCTGTGGAAAGGGACCTGATGAAACCCATGAATATAGTGGATGACACCAAATTAAAAAGTATTTCTGATTGGGGAAACGTTTAGCCTAGTTTATTTATTTTTTTCAGTACGCGGTTCCATATATTCAATCTTGCTGCAAATGATCAGACGTGTGAAGCACCGGGCATAACTCAATTTCGCGGCTACGTGGTCCAGTAGGTTAATTGTTGAGGAGGCCCATAGTTTGAGAAAAGCTGCAGATCATAGACAGAGAAAGCATAATGCTCCGAGAACAGTAGCCAAAGGTCTTTCTGCAGAAACAACAAGTGCCTTGGTGCGCGCACCCCCGCTTTCACTTTGACTCCCTGCATTTCTACATTGTGACAAACTTTGTCAAACAGTGCATTTTGGTTTACTAAATTAGCATAATGCGGTAACAATTATCATTTTAATTCTACCTGAAATCTGCTCACTGCAGACGTTATAATGCAGACCCAAGCATCTGCACAGCCTTGAAAGACGCACACTTTGAATTTGATCAGAGCGGCGCTGGTTCTTCACTGGCTAATTTGATGTGATTAGATGACCGTTCAATCAAATCAACAGACCTATTTGTGTCTCTCTGTGGTTCCAACTCTTACGGGAGCGTTTCTTTCTATATTTTACTTTCATTTTAATTTAATCTGACAAAAAGTGTGGGGGATAGAATCGTGTTCCAGCAAAAGTGTGTACGTTATAACACCCACATCCCCCACGCTTGCTACGCGCCTGCTTTGGAGGGTCATAGAAAAATGTATTGCTGGCGAGGGAGGGTCATGTCTTTTTTGACTAACGCTCCCAAAACTCCTCCGGTAGCCCCTTAAATAAATAACGAACAGTCCCTAAGACTCTTTGACCATATTTAGTTTGCTTGGTTATGGCAATGAATGTTGCTTTTGATTTAAACTGCTTATAGAGATCTCCTCTGACAACATACTTTCTGCGGTTTCACCCTGCTGCTGTAATCATATCCCTGTCAGATAATAATGATTTGGTTGGCACCAGATATGCCTTTGATCAGACCGATCACTGGCATAGCTGGGGGGGTGACTGAAAAACAGTGGAACTATGAATGAACTGCAGCTCGGGGAAAGAATGTCAGAAAGACAAACAATTAGGGATGTATTTTAGTGTTTTGTGTTACTTCAGTGAAATACAGAAGGGTAAGCAGGATCTAAAACCTAAGTCCCAGCTGTTTGCTGTTTTTAAAGCACCAATCAGAGGTAGCCTACTCTATAATGAGAGGCATTTCATGACCTGATCAAAAGATACCATGACTTCAGCAGCAATAGTTAGGCAATAACTGCCGGTACCTATCTTCTTAAGCTTAAGTAAGCCTGTTTCTTGATATTGTCTACATTTTTTCCTCGTTCCTCATTGTTATTCTGAAGGTGGTGAGCATAAAGGGTTTCTGTCTGGAAAAAAAACAAACATACACACATTTGGTTTTAATGGATGCAGTTTGGGGTAATTACGCTGCTTTGTTTGTCAGTGTGAAAACTTTCATTTCACATTCATCAATTATTTTCAGGTATTGGGAAGTCTGGAGACGTCTGAGATGTCTACTCAGATGATGCAGGAAGTTGTTATCTCACCAGATTAGCTGTGCATTCAGTCTTAATGACACCTGTCCTATTGCATTTTTTTCCAGAATCACTTGACAGCTGAGTCTGGATCAGCTAGGCTTCTATGAATGAATCTGATTCTGACCAGATGTCTTCGTTCAGATGAGCTGTAAGGCTGCGTAGGTCCGTCTGAGGAGAGAGCCTCTGTGTTTAAAGAGGAAGTTGGACTGGAAGCAAATACAAGCAAAAAGAGAGCCTTCAGCTAACTTGTGCACATTTTTGTCTGGCGAAATTCCTAATTGACAAAACAGGCTTGTCTCCTAAATCCAGCCCACAGCTTCACAGATGCACTGTTTCACTTAATCTCTTTGATTTAGTGCCAGTACTTCCAGCACTAATTTTTGAGGCACTGGATGGGCTTGGTTGAAATATTTTACAAGTTCAGTCAGCTAACAGTATAATTGCTGCCATCCACATAAAAAGCCTATTTAGCCCACCATTAAAGGACTTGTGTGAAATTCTGTAAGATTCATTAGCAGCAAACACACTATCTAGCCAGGCCAATACAAGGCGATAGTCAAACTTACAGATGATAATGGCCTGGGCTCCTTGCCGCCAGAATAAAAAAAAACATTTGCCTCCCCTGGCCGTCATTGGACCTGCGGAACTGTGAAGATGCTGATTGATGTGCAAGTTGTTGTGTGTTGTCCATTTTTAAACATTTGGATAAATTAAAGAAGGAAGATGTTTTCTACCAAAGAATATCCTGTTTTTATTTTTTTTTTAAACAAGATGGTGGACACTTTTTTCACATTTGGTGGCAGCGGTGGGATTATCCCTCTAGTTGTGTGGAGGGGACCCACATTTCAATTGATTTGAATACGAAGGTGTACTGCGGAGAAGGGGATGGCAGGCCGATGAAGAGACCTGGGGAGAGAGATCACTGGAGGAGTTACACTGCTGTCCTGTTGGGTTGGCCGAAGCCTGAAGGAGGAATAGCTTGGAAACTCCTTGTTGCTGACGTGAGTCTTGTGGGGAGCTATTGCCAAGCCTAGGAGAGCAGGCAGTGAGTGAGGATTTCCTGAACATATCCAGTGGCAGAGTGGCCTGTGGCCTTGGGAGTAGGCCGGTGCTTAGAGAGCCTGTTATCCGCTGGGACTGCAGAGGGCTGAGCGATGTGGCAGGTAGTCTGGAGGCCTGGATGAGGAAGTTTCAGATGGGCTGTGTATGCTGTAAAGAGTGCAGTGTTGAGCCAAGACGGAGTGATCTTGGAATGAAGACTGGCAGTCACCTGATTACGGTGTACATTTTGGGACATCCTCAGCTGTCAGACTCAGGTGTCAGACATCAGATGAAAAGGCATCAGGCCTCAGGAAAACCGCTGTCAAGTTTACGGAATTACACAGTCATGTCTCAGACATCAGATGAAAGGAGTCAGGTCTCAGGAAAAGCGGAGTCAGACTATTGTAAAAGGTCTCAGATAAAAAGTTATCAGTCAGGTTTCAGACATCAGATAAAAAGGAGTCAGGTCTATGGAAAACCGCTGTCAGAAAAAGGGAAGTCAGATGAAAAGTTCTCAGAGTCAGGTCTCAGGAAAACCAAAGAGTCATAATGTGAACTAGCTTGCGGAAAACGACTAGAACTCTAGAATTCTATTTCGTATTACAGGGAAGCTACACAACTGACTGTACGTACACACCGCCGCCGACTTGAGCTTCCAAAGAAGCTCTGGTTGCCCCCTTCAAGGACGCTTGTCAAAAAAGTCCAGGGAAGCTTTGGCCGCTCTGACGTGACAGAACATGATCGAACGTAAAATGCTATCTTAATACTTCCGTCTATTCGATTGGTCAGTCCCTCCAGGATTTCGCGAGGATTTTTTGAGATTGTTGCGATCTAAAAATGCCTGATTTCGCGACAGCTTTTTAAAAAAATTGTGATGGAAGTTGCAGTGTTTTTAGCTGTTTGTTGCGAAGAAATTGCGAGAGGAAGTGAAAATTGCACAAATAGTTTTAAATAGATTTTTATTTTAATTATTTTTTAATTGAGGGTAATTAAGGTTAGTAAGACCAAAATTACACGGATCATCTTGATGCTTATTAAAAAGGAGAAGTAAAGGTAAATAGTAAGGGTTACAGAAAATCAAAGTAGGCCTACTTTATTTGTGTAAATACTTTGACTGGGGTAATTCACAAAGCAGTATAACCTTTTGTAGAACTGTCCAAAAAAGACAGCCTCCTAAAGAGATGGCATAATGTTTCAATACATTCATATATGTTGTAATTCATATTAAGTTCATATCTTTTTAATAGGGCTGTGAAAATAACTGATTCATTTTGATTAATTAATTTGAGAAAAAATAACTGATGAAAAAAAAATAACGCAGATTAATCGATTCCATATGACCTTTGACCCTGAGCCGTTGTAGTCAGTAACCATGTAAAATGAAGGAGAGAAGAAAATGTGCTGACTAGATCATTGACTAGAACATTTACTTTTAAACAACGGCCTGATGGTGTTGATAAAAATAAAGTGTTGTCTGCAGCAAGGAATTTGCATATCACTGGAGTTCATCAACTCTAAAGTCGCACATCAATGCAAAGAAATAGTGTTGACATTGAGGGAAGTGTTAATTTATTTTCATTGTGTCCCCTAGGTTATATCTGTGGCCTGAAATACCTTGTATGTGAAAAACAACTTCTTTCCGAAGCACTTTTGAATTTATTTCCTCAGCATATTATTATTATGGCCATTATTAAAATAATAATAAAAGAGTTTTTGAACTTTAATGTCACTAATGCTGATTATTCAATGATTTATTTGAATTAAAAAAAATTAAATATTCACAGCAAAAAATATATATGCGATTAATTTATATTAATTTATCACATGTAATTAATTAGATACATTTTTTAATCGATTGACAGCCCTACTTTTTAATAATTCATATTCTGTGACTTGCATAATTACTGATTACAAATGAAATAGGCCAACTAAGTATTTTCATATTGATTTAAACTATTAGACTACACTTCTTTAATGTTATAACATTGGTAGTGTGTAAGTCTAATTGACTGCCTGCCACTTTAAGGATGTGAGAGTAGCGTAATAACATATCTAAGTGGATTGGAACACTTGCATCTCACTGTGTTCGGCTACGACTGGAAATAACTTTTTGCATAGTGCATTACGATATGTGGATAGAATTCGGGATGTTTTCTATGTCATTAGTTAAAATAAATGTTAAAAATTAACTCATATGAAATCATTCTTGGATCATAGATTAGGTAAATGTCTTACAATGTTATTAATTTATATGATTTTGGTAGCACTGCACTACACAAACTGAGCCCACAAGCTAGCAAACATGACACGAGCTAAAGGACATATCCAGGTGTAAACGTTTGCCAATGGGTTGCATATTGTAGCCTACTCAAATGTCAGTAAACCAAGTAGGCCCTAATTAACTTACTTTCATAGCTTAGGCAGGTTAGCAACACTAGGTTGAGATGACAGCAGTAAAGCAGATCATTAACGTTATTATTGTCATCAAAACTGCAGAGGAGTGAACAAGTTATCTCTGGTGTCTGCAGAAGTGAGTGTGGCATCTGAGTCAATATTCTGCGCGAGGTGCTGTTGTGGTAGGTGAAATTTCACGGGGAAACCATGATGATTGGTCAAATTTGCGAAAAAGTTGCAGTGTTTGGACAAAATTGCGAGGTCGCCGAGGATTTGCTGAATTTGCATTAATTGTTGCGATCGCAACATCGCGAATTCCTGGTGGGACTGATTGGTTGCTGGTCGTTGGTCGCTGAACTGCATCATAGCTCATTACCATAAAGTTGACTGACTTTCAACTTTCTGCTTGACGCTCAAGACGCCCAAAACGCGACGCCGACGGATTTGACGCTTCTGGCCGCTGAGAGAAGCTGGCTTCCATTGAAAATGAATGACTTCCTGACTGTTTGGAAGCTCAAGTCGGCGGCGGTGTGTACGTACAGTGAAGCGTTGAATCTTCTGCAACAAAGCTTCCACTATAATTAATGGAAATAGCTATACCAGACGTGATAGCGGCGGGTACGTTAAAAAAAAAAGACCACTCTTAAATGTTTTAAGCTTCCTTAACAGTAGGCTATGCTATTGTAATGCCGAAGAGTAGTTAGAAGACGGGGAGGCTGAGATACCGTTCCAAACTCCGGTAATTTATCTTTATAAAGGATGTACAGGCTAAGGTACGGGTAGCAGGAGGTGTCCACTACAAAACAACAAACTGATCTTGATAAATTAGGTCTCAATCACTCGTCATTCACTCTTATCGGCAGACAACACAACGCAACACAACCCACTCGTACGTAATTTTCTTCTACTCTGACTAAACTTACTAGACGTCTTAGAACCCCCTATTCTATTCCCTCCCCTTATCAATCGCTAACCTATCCGAACCCCTAAATATTCCCTCCCGGACACCTCCCCCCAATCAAAACACATCAGAACTTATTGACACATTCTACGACACAGAAGGGAGAGGGAGACACAGACAGTCTCGCGCGCGCGCGCGCACACACACACACACGCGCACACGCCGGGAAAACAGAAGACAAAGGGGAACACAGGGGAAAGTCCAACACGGGGGCAAATAGCCTCGGCGCTACACTATTATATCACAAATACGCCTGGTTTGGTACAGCAAGCAAACTGGTACAGCAAGCAAACATATCTGTGATAAAATCATAGACTGTATGGATATAATACCAAATAGTTTCTTTCTGCAAGCTAGTTTGAGCACTGCACAAGCTAGTTCACGTCAAAGCGTGTAGCGCTCTAGAATCTTTGGTTCACTTCACGTGATGTGTTATGGATCTTCAGCCGAGTTTGTTTGTAGTATCCATGGCAACGTGGGTTTACTTTAGCCTACAAACGAGTGAACTAGCCTTCAGAAAACAACTATTTTGTAGCCTATTATATCACAAATAAGTTTGCTTGTTGTACCAGTTTAACAGAAATAGCTGTTTTTACTGAAACCTGACTGATAGCTTTTCATCTGAGAACTTTTCATCTGACTCCGCTTCTTCTTACACCGTTTTTCCTGAAACCTGACTAACTTTTCATCTGAGAACTTTTTGTCTGACTCCGTTTTTCCTGAAACCTGACTAACTTTTCATCTGAGAACTTTTTGTCTGACTCCGTTTTTCCTGAAACCTGACTAACTTTTCATCTGAGAACTTTTTGTCTGTGACCTTTTCGTCTGACTCCGCTTTTCCTGAGACATGACTCCTTTTCATCTGATGTCTGAGACATGACTGTGTAATTCCGTAAACTTGTTGTGTGTTGTCCATTTTTAAACATTTGGATAAATTAAAGAAAGATGTTTTCTACCAAAGAATATCCTGTTTTTATCTTTTTAAAAAACAAGATGGTGGACACTTTTTTCACAGGAACATTAACAGTTAAGCTAACACAAAAATAAAGCATCTTTTAGATTAGATTCAACTTTATTGTCATTGTGCAGAGTACAAGTACAAAGACAAACAAAATGCAGTTTGCATCTAACCAGAAATGCAAAAAAGCGCAGCGCAAGCAGCATTTTGGCGCTCTTGTGTGTGCCGCGGTCAAAGTTCTGTCATGTTGAACTTTGACCGCAGCGTGCTGTAAATCATAGGTATTTTGCACTGAACCCGGCGGCAAGCAAAGCAAAAATCATTACCTCACCAAGAGCAACCTATAGCGGCGAGCGCATCACATACCGCATGCAATGTGATCCACCCTTTATGTTCATCTGCACAAGGTAGACTCCTCTAGTTAAATAATGTGGAGTTTTAGAGGTGAGTTCAGCAATACTGTAGCGTCGGTGGATGTACATGTCTAACGTTGAATGAGTGTCTCCCAGAATGCAGTGCGAGTGAATGCTATAATGTGTAATGTCGGTTATAATAGTTGTAGTTGCGTTTACCATGTTGTGTAGTTGTTAGCGTGTTAGTCTCTTTAGTTGTACCTCATGTGTTTATCCTCGTCTTGATGTGTGTGGTAAACCCTTATTGTGTGTTACATGTGCGGCTGAGACTACCCCTGTGTTGCCCTATGTAGTTATCCTAGTATGTCTGAGTGTGTTTGAGTTTTCCTGTTCCAATAAATGACCGTCCTGGCCAAAGGTGATTCTTGTCTGAGGGTGAGATCGCTACAATACATTTCACTGGTAGCTTGAAGACTTGAATCTAATATGTAAAAAAAAACTTGACAGTTTAGTATCTACCAACTTTAGTGTGGATTTGTTTTAGCGACAGTAACCTTTGTTTAGGCTACAGTAGCGCACTATGGCTAATCATCCAAACAAAACAGCACTGGCTCAAAAAGTAACTTTGGCTGGGTAAAACAAAAACAATTAATTATGAAACAGCCTTGATTTTATTGTACTAAAAAAATAAGTAAATATCCAAGCATCCATTTTGTGTTCATTTGAGACCGCACTGATTTGTAATATAAAATATTTAATGCAGGAGTGTTGTCGTGTGTGGAGTATAGCCTGCCTACTTCAAATTCAGCTTTTCTGGTTGTAAACCTAAAATGCAAGGATAGTGAAACAAAGATACCCCTGGGTCCTTGGTGTAACATTGAGGTTATTCAAGAAACTATTCCATTTTTACAGTGTAGTTATCTGACTTGTTTTCACACTGAATCACCCTTATTGCCTCAAGCATTAAGTACAGGTTGGCCAGAGGCTATTCACCTTATTCCGCACGCAAACGGGGGCATCGCAATGGTTGAGTTGAGACAGAGTTCTATCGGGATGACTGCCATCATATGTTATGGGTTATCCTAAAGTTATGAACGTTTATTTAGGGTTTTGGAGAATGAAGACGTCTGTAATATATACCTTTCCTATCTGAAGTTAGGAGAACACTAATTTAGGAGTGGATGTTCTGTAATGACTTTCAACATAGTTACCATGGTTACCAAACAGATCAGATAGGATTTGTGAATTAGGAAGTTTCTGTAATACGGCCCCTAAGTTAAGTGTTTTGGTTTAATTTAGACAGTAAATAATCAGATAATGCATTGGGTTTGGTGTAGAACTAAAGAAAGCACATATTATGACAATTATTTTATTGACATACAGTGCTGAGAATGGCCAGACCATCTCTAAAATATATCTCCATAGGCTACGATACGGGAGGCCACCACTGAATATCATCTACCCATTCTGTAGAGGTGAATAGCCTTGGGCGACGAAGTAGGCTACAATATTGCAATTTTTCGTTTTCACCCAAGTTAGCCTCTCCATCCTCTTCTGGCGTGTTATCTCAATGAAGATAATAAGCCGGAACTAGCCGACTGGAAAGTCGTACTTGAGTACAAGGCTGAAGAAAATACATTTCTAAAATGGGCGTGGTGGAATAAGGCGGGGCCAGAAACCCGGGGCCAATAGCCCTGAGGAAGCCCCAAAAAGACACGATTAAGCACCCATTGACGTGCATTGTATTTAATACAGTGGCACACATTGTAGCCTACAATATAATATTAAAAGAGAGGCGGCTCATGACAAGCTGGTTTGCATGCAAACTTCAGTGGATATCTGGATAATAGGGAGACATTATGTCAAAACAAGTTATTTCTTTACATTTTTTAGACAAAAAAAAAAAAACTCCATAGCACATTTCAAGTAACATGTGGTCAAGTATTCCACCATTCACAAAGGCGTAAACAGTTAGACATATTGTCAAGGGCTTGCTGGTTCCATCACCGTGGGGAGTTATTAGTGCTCTTCCACATCCACAGCTGAAGTGCCCTTGAGTAAGGCACCTAACCATCAACTGCTTTCACGCGCAGCAGCAATAGCTGGTCCAGGTGTGTGTTTTTCTTATGGCCCGTAGTGTGTGTTTGTCCTCTTGGGGTGCTCACTGCTCCTATGCGGAGGATAAACTCTGGTGTTTGTGTGTGTGTGTGTGTGAATCACACTGGCCTCAGAGGACATGGTTTAAATTTGTACAAAGCAAGTGGTCAATTTCAGAGCCCCGCTCACAAGAAGCCTATTCCCACCCCTGTGTCTCCTACATGTGTATTCACAGTGGAGCTGTGAGGGCTGTGCTGTCCTGGGGAGAGGCCACTGTGGGTGGTGTGAGTGTAAAATACAGGTCAGACTTTGGTTGCAGCTGCTTCTGATGGGAGTGGCTCAAAACAGCCTCTGTAGTACAGCGGGTAACCATGAAAATTGACCCCCCTAGACCATTTTCACAGACCACCTGCAATACCACCACTGAAAAAACCCTGCTTTAGAGAGTTGTTGCTACAGGCCACAGTACGCACAATGTAGAGAGCACTTCAACCGACATATTCTAACAGGTAAACAGATTGACTATGAACAAACAATATTATTACATAATTACATAATATTATTCATGTTGCAAATTAATTTAACCATAGCCAGGAAGGAGATTTCCTTGGTAGTTAGCTTTTGAGGTAAAAATCATGGACATTGATCAAAATAATTATCCTAGCTAAACTAGCAGATAGTCTGGAACATTTATGTGAGCTGAAGCTAGTTTAATGATTAAACATATTGAGTATATTGTAGATATGTCAGCTTGGTAATGTCAAATTTGTTATGTCTGAAATAGGTAATGTTAACAGAGTAGCCTAGTTAAAGGGTTACACTAGGTAACGTTTTCGTGTTAGTTACTCATCTTCGTAAGTCGGTATATGGTTAAATGACTCAATACAGGGCGAGTGAAGACTCTCTCGCCCGCCCCTATTGCCTGTAGGAAGAATATCCCGCTTGTAAGTTCAGTGTATCCTACCCGCCGACCGAAGCAGGCAGGCTAACGAAACGCTAGAGATTGTTGCAAACGTGTGTATGGCAGAGCCGGCGAAGAAGCAGCGAAAACCCTTGACAGAAGACGCAAAGAAAAGGAAAAGAGCTTCAGACCGAGCGAGGGGGAGTTTCGTAGAGAAAAAGCAGCAAGCTTGCCTGGTGTCCCTTTAAATAGCCGGTCAACTGGGCTTGAACACATTTGTAGCTAGCATGTTAATATAAGGCTGTGTCGTTAATTACTACTTAATTAATTACTTCTTACTGTTAAGACTATCAATTGGGAGATTGTTAGGGCAGGTTTTGTGGTGGACTGATGCTCAATGTTTGTACCATCAAGTACCATGTTGATGAAGGCCAAGAGAGATGGTGGCACAGCCCTCTGCTGGCAGTTTTCTTTGAATGACCCGTCAAAAGAGAAAGATAAATTAAGGATCTCTTTGCGCACTACTTGTGCTGCTTTAGAGTGTTTAGAGTGTATGTTTCCCTGTTAGAATATGTCGATTGAAGTGCTCTCTACATTGTGCGTACTGTGGCCTGTAGCAACAACTCTCTAAAGCAGGGTTTTTTTAACCAGCGGTGGCATGGCAGGTGAGGTGGTCTGTGAAAATGGTCTGTGAAAATTGACTTCCCTCCCAATCTGAAAATAAACCTTATGGTATAACCTAACTATGGTAGAGGTTTCATGTTTCTTTCAAAAAGTGCACAATTCCCCTTGATTTGAGGGCTTAACCGCTGTACTACTGGGTGAACTGTCATAGATGCTATATGCTTTTTCAAGTTAGACTCATATGAATCAGACTGGATTAATACCACTTTAATCTGAACTGTCTATAACCTTGTGTTGAACTTGGAACACACATGTGGCAGTCGTTATGTAGTTCAAAAAAGTAATTGCGTGCACATCCCACCTTCTGGCAGGTGCAGGACAAATGAAACTACTTTACTCCAATGAAATTTAATGTCCGCGACACTGTTTTAAACTCTCATATTTAATGTAAAAATAGGTAGTTGTTATAGGCCAGTTCTTTAGCTCTATACAATATATCTTAAACCTTCTTTCAGTGTTGAATTTCTTTATAACAGACCAAACTGTATCAATAGCTCTAAATTTGGAGACAATGTTAAACCTTAATTTTACCTACTACATTTTCATCAGTGGTTCAGAGATTGTAGCCATAATATGAGGTATTTACAAATCACAAAGTACACTTTCAGGATTAAAAGTCTCTCTCTCTCTATCTCTCTCACACACACACACACACACACACATTCCAATAATATTATCATGAATTCTTTTGGATACAATACTAGTGTCTAGTAGAGAAATGTGATATTGAGACAGCCCTAATACTGAACAGTGCAGTATGCTCAGGGTGCGATTTGTAGGGGGGGATGGTGAGGATTTCCCCCCCTCTGGTTTTCCTATCCCTACCTCTGCTAAATTATTTTTATCGGGGGGTTTTAACATTTATCCCCCTCTGCCCCTCATATTGATTAATGTTACTTCATATAAGTAAAGCGCTGCAACGTGAGAACAGTCTAGTAGGCTAGCCTACATAATAATCTGACATCAGAAACGCACCGTCACCATCAGCACTGACGCTGCTGACGCAGTGGCTGCATGATAACTTAATTTGGCCTTGATCGTGCAGGACATTTCAGAATGTCGAGTGTGTAATCCATCATAAATGGCTAGGTTCAATGGAAAAGTTAGCTGGACAAATGAAAGAAAACGAGAAGGATTCAGTGAAGCATAATAATGTTTTAGAAATTAGAAAACTGATGCAACTGAGATGGAGGACAACTGCACGTTGAGTAGAACGTAGGCCTATTGTCCGAAGGAACTTACATTAAATGAGGAGATATTTGCTGAATGTCACAAAAAGTGTTACAGAAATTGCTTGGCATCGCTTATTCAATGGGTCTCGACCGAAACACCTGTAGTTTGCGGAGGACGAACGAGAAAGCACTCATTTGATAAATCAGCCAGTAGTAGACAAATAACTTTTAGAAATAATCTGTACTGCAAAAACGAATGTTGGTGCACAGTAAAATTGACAGTGTTATTAAGTGTTAATTTTTCAGAGACATATTTTTCAGTGTTCATTAGTGTTAATTAGTGTAACTATGGGAGTTGTTTGAACAAACATGTACACCCACGGTGTAATTAAAACTCACAACCAAGTGTTTTAAGTGGGTGTGAATGTACGAACTCTGGGGTGGAGTCATTTACACTTCCGGTCCTTCAGTTGAGATTTTTGAAAAGAAGATGGACGCCATTGAAGTACAGCGTGTGATAGTAAAAGGTAAATTCATGTGTTCCCTCTACTTCTGTAAGCTAGCATGAAAACTACGACAAATACACAATTAAGTAATGTCACATCACAGGTATATGTTTTTATACCAACTTGTTTTTACCTTCTATGAAATATTGGTGACGTTTTGCTAGGTGAGGTAGGTGCTTGTCTTTGCCTTGTAACTGGACATTTAACTCAAATGTATCGCTAAGATATATCAAATATATCGCTAAGATAGGCCAACCGTCAAGAAATGTTCATTAGTGAACGCGATTTGCAGATTCAAACATGCGCTCTTCCTCCAAGAAGAGGCGACACTGGAGCTCAAACCGCGTCGACAGCACTTTACCTCGGGGAAAGCCACCTTGCCTAGCTGTGAAACAGTACAGCCTTTTGGTCAGCTACCATCTCTTCGCAAAGTCGCGGAGAATAGAGGCCGCTTTTAAGGGCGGGTTTTGATGAAATTCACCACTCTCACAACAACGTTCAAAATCTCATGTAGGTCGGGACTAACTAAGCTGCCTTGACGAAGCTTCCCTGTGAATAACACAGTGCGTCCATTGCGCGATCGGTGCTACCTGGGCCCAGGCTACAGATAAAAAAAAATCATTTAAAAATCCTGTTTTTCACGTCAGTTCGCCCCACCTGGCATGTCTCCGCGACCCAGTAGTGGGTCGCGACCCACAGTTTGAGAAATGCTGAGTTAGACACATGCCACATAACGTAATATCCCAATGATAAACCAAGGTTAATACATTCATTTTGCTCAATTGGGAATCATGTATTTCCTGGCTACTGGGCAACTTTTGGGCATTCGACCCACAACCTTGTGGTTTCATCATATGCGTTAAATGCCATGTTTGGGTAATTATCTTGTTTATGTATGCATCACAGCAGCTTGACATTTAGTTTAATGTGAAACAGTTATTTATTTACTTGTTTATTATAAGCATAAAACACTGTTCTTCGGTTTATAAAAGATACTCGGGAAGTGACTGTAGTGATCCTGGCCTTCACATCTGCAGATATGCATATGCGTGGGTTGAAGTGTTTGACCATATTTGCAAACTATTGAAGCTATTCAACTTATTGGGGTTATTATGAATGCCGCGCTAGCAATGTGTGTTTGCGGCGGCCTTGGATTTTTGTTTTTCTTTTTTTTCTTCAGTAATTGTAGGGTCAGGGCGGAGACAGTTTTTTGTGAATACCTCGAGAACCGCAGGACCTAGGATGACCTATTTTTTGTATATTGGTCTCCAGGGATCATCTCAAACCATCCCATAACCACTAATTTGCGGTATAGCGCCACCTAGTTAAAAATGAAAAATAAAAAATGAGCCGTTGTAATCACAGGTATCTTTGGCTAACATGTTCAAAACTGCAAGAAATTTTAATTGTAGGATCATTATGACACCCTCTGAATGCATGGCATGTTTCATGGAATATGAGCCATACAATACATAATATATATACAGAATGTATATGTGTACTTTTAGTGATTGTACACCAATCGGCCTATAGATGTATAGGTGGTGTTGAGCTAAGGGTTGCCAGTAGAGGATGACGTCTTACTACATTTCTACAAGTGCGCACACACACGCACTGACACACACACACACACACAAACTCACACATAAACACACAGGTACACACACAAAAAAAACACACACACACACACACACATAAACACACACACATGCACACATACACAGGCAAGCACACAATCACACGCATGAACAAACACATAAAGACACACACGCAAACACACACTATGCATGCACACACACGCATGCACACACACACAGCAGGCACACACAGGCTGGCACATACTCACACACACACACATACACAAACACACAAATCAAGACACACATTATTTGAACTCATTGGCATAGTGGAACTAACTTCATCGTGGTGTCGGGTGGTCTTATGCTACAAGAAGTTTAGGTCTTGAGGCTTTGGTCTAAGCCTCAATTTTTCGTGTGTAAACATTTGCAAGGGGCAAAAACTGTATTTTGAAATAGAAAAGAAATATCAAGTAAATTGGCATTAGATGGCAATGGTCATGTGGTCTTAGGCTGTGCCATTTTAGCTGAATACATAAATCAAGTGTTTTTACCCAGTTTTGGATAAACACTTTGTCAAAGACAAATCCGAGTATGATAAATTAGTGTGGAAAACAGTACATTTTCTGTAGCCAACTTACACACTGAATCTGTCAATCTGAATGACTATTTCACATGGTTTGGTTGAGATATGATCCAACACAGTCTAGGAATAGGACAATCATTTCTTGATACGGTATCATTAATTCAGTAATGTTAAATATGAACTTGATTTATCGGCATACTTATTTCCTCTCATCTCTCAGTGGAAAGACATGTAGAGAACAACACCAAAAAGAAAAAATGTTTTTTTCAAATTTCCATCTGCACATTTTTAGACTGTGTAACATATGCCATGTCTGTGTCTGAGGAACCATGTAAAACAGCACACACCAATAATCAAGCACAGGAAATAATTATTGTTTGTGAAAAAAATATTTCTATTAACTTGAATGAACAACAAAGGCTATTGTGCAAGCCTATCCCCGAGCACAAGAAGTTATTTACTACATTAGATTTCAAATGTGTGGATTCCTGTTCCTTGACTTGAAGGCTTAGCTGTGTCTTCTCCATGGGCCATAGGGATGGGGGAAGAGAAATTCTTTTTGAAAGGGGAGACGTAGGCATCTCTGTTACTTCCTCTCCTGTGATCTTTTCTCTTTGATGAGAGGCTGAAGGCTGACACCTGAGCTAGTTAGAGTTAAATCATTTTCATCTCGCACTTCCGGTAGAGGCAGCAGCACATCTGAAAAAGCCACAAATATAGAGGAGAAGGAAAATACAGTGTCCCAGTAGAACTCGAGCGAAGGCTCAAGTGTCTTTTCTCACTGACAAATGTCTTGCTTTTGTTTCACTTGTTTAAAACATCTGTGCTATTTTGAGAATTGGATGTCTAGCATGTTTAAAAGAGGAAAGCAGTCCAACAATAACAGTACCGGTACATATTACTATTGTTTCATTTCAGATCTTATGCCCATTTTGTTGTTTGTCTTTGCCACTACTGTCCGCATATAGTTGTTTTCACTGGCAATAAAGATTCTTTTAAAGATTTGTTTTTGAAGCATTAGAAGCTTGTCAAATGATGTTAATTTATTTTAACTCAATTGTAATGCTAATTAATTACATTTTAAAAACTAGATGTACCGCAGAGCGGTAGAAAATATGACCGCCGCCCAGTCCAGCACATTTTGTTCCACAAAAATAAGTCACGCTGAAAGGCATATATGATTCAAACTGTCTCACTGAATTGCATTATGCACACTCAATTCTCACTGGTATCTGCTAGACAACAAGTACCAAAACATGATTAGTTCATAGATTTCACATGTAAAATACATTTTATACAACCCCACCCCCATCTTGCCTGTTCATAATTCTGAGAAATTCTTGAATTGCGTGCGTGTACATGTTTATGTTTATGTGTGTGTGTGTGTGTGCGTGCATGTGCTTGTGTGTTTGCCTGTGTATGTGCCTGTGTGTGTGCATGTGCATGCATGCGTACATATGTCTACTGTGTGAGTATGTGTCATACGTATGATTACTGTGAATGTATGTGTGTGCGTGTGTATCTGTTTATGCACATGTGTGCATATGGAATGGGTTAACACCCATGACCCCTGGAGGCAAACATGCGCAAAAAATTGGTCATCCTAGGCCTTACGGTTCTGAAGATATTCACAGAAAACTCTGTTGGTGTACGGTCACTAAATGTACACAATTAATTTATTGTATGGCCCCCCATAAACGAAAGTCCACGAAACTTGGCATGCATTCGGATGGTGTCATAATGATCATACACTTTCAATTTCGTGCAGTTTTGACCATGTCAGCCAGAGATATTGTGATTAAAACACCTAATTGTTTGCTTTTTAATTTTTAACTAGGTGGCGCTATACATGAAATAAGTGGTAATGGGATGGGTTGACATGGCCCCTTAAGACCAACATACAAAAAAAAAGGTGGTCCTCCTAGGCCCTACCGTTCTCAAGATATTCACAGAAAACTGTGTCCGGCCACCTACTGGCCAGTTGGTGTACAGTAACATAAATTAATTTATTGTATGGCCCCCCATGAACGGAATTCCACGAAACTTGGCGTGCATTCAGAGGGTGTCATAATGATCCTACACTTCCAATTTTGTGCAGTTTTGACCATGTTAGGTCACAGATACCTGCGATTACAACACCTCATTTTTACTTTTTTGTTTTTAACTAGGTGGCGCTATACATGAAATGAGTGGTTATGAAATGGGTTGACATGGCCCCTTATCAACATACAAAAAAAAGGTGGTCCTCCTAAACCCTATGGTTCTTGAGATATTCACAGAAAACTGTGTCTGCCCTACCCTCCTTTTGGGGGGTCCAGTCCAGTGGGGGGGCTACAGATCAAAACGAAAAACGATGGTTCCATGCTATCCAAGTTTCGTGTACCATGGTCTTTCAGTGTCCCAGGAATCCTTGACAGAAAATTGGCCATGCGAAAAAGAAAAAAAATCTGACTAAACCTATATGCCGCTTCGCTGCGCGGCAGTCATAATAATAACATTTGACTAGTCATTCTTATCCATACAGTCCATTATTGCCCTCTACTGCACAAAGAGGAAACAGGTAACCAAGAAAGTAATTATGAAAAGAGTCACACTTTGATTAAGAGTCTCCAGATACAAAGGAAATGGCCTGTAATTTTTAAGAAGGTCATATTTTATTTTGATATTGGCATTCAGATCCTATCTGCAACAGAAAGGAAATTGTGTTGATTTTCTCTGAAGCCCATATTATTTGCATATGAACAATAATGCCCTCCCTTTCAGGAATTTGGAATGCGGCAGTGTTTTTTTTGCCCCTGTATAAGAACACAAATATTAATTATCTACACAAAGTAAACAGCCATGTGCAGTATGCAAACAGAAAACAGGATGGGAGGATCTCTCTGACTTTGAACACAAAATAAACCCCCTCGCAGCATGAAGGCACTGCGATAGAGATGGAGCACAGTTGGCACAGCCTAGAGGGTGGCAAATACATGCATTCATGCGCTTCAAATAGTGTCTCTACCCCATACTAGTGAGTAGATAATGAATTTGAGCAATCCCATCAACACGGCAGCCTCATGCATTACTTACATTTCACCGCCTCACAAAGTTACACCAATATGACTGCAGTCTGGAACAGCTGCTGTTGCTGACTGGTCAATGACAAGCATCAACCTGCCACTTCACAATGGGGAGCTCATGGTGAATAGTGGAAATCTCACAGATCATCCTCTACTGTCAGTGAAATATATAGCAGTTTTGAATATGTGAACTGTTTGTCTATCTTCATGTCTTTTATGTCCAGCTGTTAGGTCGGTCATATTGGTTGCATGAAGCGGTTGGCATGTACAGCCAGTAGATGGAGCCTTAACGCAAACTATCACATCTAAAATCAGCTGTAATGCTGTCATCACTGTAACATTATCAAGTCTTTGAATAGTTGTTGTTTATATAAATATTTCAAACAGTAATGTGTGCAAATATATTGATAAGATCTGACAAAATATATTAATTTAATACATTAGTCTTTCCAGATCTCTTTAATGTTATTCATCTTTCTTTTGAGGTGAGTTACTAACTCTTATTTCACAATAATTGGTCATTTTTCATTTGTCAGCATATCACATATGAAACATATGCTAGAGTTCACAATTTTGGATTTGTACATTAAATACTTCTGCATTATTGACATTTCAGTTCATCATATCATCAATATATTTCTCCATCAAGTTGAAGAAAAAGAAAAATACATTTCTACACCTATGCTGGCCTCTAGACCAGTGGTGTAGTTAGCTGTAGTGGATATAATGTGATGTAGCCGTTAGCTGTAGTGGGTATACTGTGGTTAATACAACAGTATACCCACTAATGTTAATACGTCTCCTTGCCTATTTTAAGTGGGTATACTGTGTAGTTTTGCGTATCACATAGACTACACCACTACTCTAGACCCATCTTTGTGTTGCTGTGATTGTCCTGCTGCACAGAATAGTCTAGCCATCTGTTGTAGGTGGGGAGAGCAAGTTCCCTATGGCAACTCCCAATAGTGCTGTTTCGTTAAGGTCAAAGCTTTGTGCATTTCCTTGAGGAGGGTTAAAAAAAGAAGCATGTTGCGTGTTCTTTTTCGATGAATCTTCTCCTTCTCCTCTTATCCCCCAGCTGTTTGGGAAGAGGGAGTTGGGAGCTCAGGGGGGGCAGAGAACACTATGTAGCATCTCTACCCAGATAACAATCAGTAATTGCTGACCGGTTCTTTCTCATGTTTAATTACTTTAGCAGCAGCCAGTTCAAGATCAGTGACCCCTGTCTTCTTTGAATAAGAGACCATTTTAACTAGAGTACGTTTTCACATTTTGTAAACTTCGTAATCAGACGGTTGCAAAAAGGACGGTTACAAATGTGGAGCGTCCTGCAGTTAAAATGGTTTCTGATCATGGGTAGTCATCTGTAAGCCTCATCTTTTGTACAGAGAGTTTTTTTTTTTTTAAGACTCCTTGTTACAACATCCATCTATTCCAAGTGGACATAATAAACTCCTTATTTCCACATCATAGAGACATTTTAGTGTTAACATTAAGCCTGCTTGAAATAGCTGGCATACTTCAAATATGGGTCATGATGACCCATCCCCCCTGAGGTAAAGAATGCCAATGTTAACACTCCTCCAAATCTGACCAGTGAATTTAGGGATTAATGCATCAATAAACACTGTATGGCAAAACCCTTTTTTACTACAGACTAGACCCTCTTGTGCAGATGCAGGGGGGGGGGGGCAAATGCCATATTGTCTGTATCCATTCTATTCCATATTATTCGAGATCCATAGTAATTCACATAGTCTGTTTCCATACTTAGTGTACCCAATCCTATTGGTAATATCCAATGCAATGGAAGAGGAACCAGGTGATCATACTGATGTGATGATCTGGTGGGCACTTTTATCAGTGCCAGATAAATGCTGATTCTGTTGAACTGAACTGAACTGTATGTGATTTAGTGATACATTTTGTGCAACCCTTTGTACTGCACACTTGCTAACTGATGTTGTATGCATCTTGTGGTTACACTACTTTTATGATGACAGCCATGCATTCTGCAATCACAATAGACAATCTAATTTACTGTAAAATCTACAATATGCTTGTGTGCCATTTCCCAAGACAAAATCATTCCATACACTTGCACATTTCAGATGGCTGACACTATTGATGGATGATGTGGCCTGCTGACATGTCCTGACGTAGTTTGACATAATCAAAACAACCTCTGCCTCAGTGGGCTGTTAAAACAATGGGAAGTGTATCTGCTCTTCTCTCCTGCCCAAATCCACGGCTGATCAGTGTCTGAAAACAGGTCACCTTTGGTTTGACGAGACCTTTAGTTAGGAATGGGCTTGGCTAAAGCAAATACAGAAAATGCAATGCAAGCTTTTCCAGAACTGAATGGCAAATGAGAAGGAATGCACACGCAGTTTCCAATATATCATATGAAGGAGCACACCATGCAAAAACTCTTCCTTGGTGGTCTCTTTTAAATGGAACACACATGCATGTTCTAGTAACGCGATGAATGCTCTGGCCCACTGATGGCTGTTATCTTAGGACATTCTTTTCTTGTTGTCAGCATGTCATCAGCACTCATCATCACAGTGGATATACTATGATATTCATTTACACTTTAATTGCCTATAGGAGGCCTATACTCCCAGGTTTAGGAGGCCCATGCAGATCTTACAAGAAGCATGCTGGTTGTCTGAACCGCACACAGCATGAAAGCCATAGAGGCATTTGACAACAGACTAAATGGTAGTGGAAATGATCTGTGAGGCGAACAGTAGCCATGGTTTAATTTCAGCATTCCATGAGGGGATGATGTAAAATTTTATTCAGGCTGCAAATGTTTAATTTTGATATGGTCCAAATGAAATGACGGATGGCGCTTTTGCTTTTCTTTCACTGGACTGTGCGTTACAATGACAGGATGCAGGGTTACGGCAACATTCATGTTGCATACCCTCCTTATTTTCAGTTCATCTCAAAGTCAAAGTAAAGTTTATACAAGCCATTTTGTCAATAGTCGTGTTTCCTCTGGTTTTTTTCCTGGTGTATTTCCCCTTGTGTCCATCTCAGTATAATACTGGTGGTTCTAACAGATCAAGCATCAGATCGTCATACTGCTTGGACTTTAGGTACTACATTTTGCATAGTGGGCTAGACCCTGGTGATGAAGCACAGTAATTATTGCATTGTTGTAGGCCTCTGCCTTTTAACGTGGCTAGCTGTTAGAGAAGACTTGGTGGCAATGTGATTTTGTCTGATCATATTCCAGATGTCATTATCTAGAGATCTTGTTTTGCTCTCAACCTTTGTGCCAAAGCATCTACTTGCTGTCCTTTCTCCAATACCCTTTGCCTTTACATTTATTTTAATGACATAACAGTGAAAATATAATTTCATATTTTATTTGGCTGCTCGGAAAAGGGTTTGGGGAAAATGATAAGGATTGTGGTAACAAAGAGGTTTTGCATTACATCTCAGAGAGAAACATATTAAATAATCAAAAGATGCTGACAGATTGCTGGTTGTTGAAAAAATGCTATCTTCTTTAGCTTCTGTAACTGAGCTCAGTGTGATGACAACAATATGGCAAAGAGCAGAAACAATATTAAGGAAACTCAGTATTACCCTGAATCATTGCATCATCATTCATAAATTAATGCTAAAAGCAATACATGTCTCATATACAAGCTGAGATATGTGTATTCAACTAGTGGCATCAGCTGATTTACAGGTGAAAAAAAATAAGGTTTTTTTAAGGAAGTCTTTTGATGCCTTGAAAGTTTTCAAATACATATTTTGTCTGTGCCATCAATGTAATTTGACGTGGGAGACCCTGTAAGTACGCTTCATGTTAAAGCATCTGTGTCTGAACTCTGCTCATCCTCCTGCACCCTGTTTAATGCTTATGGGATTTTGAAGAATGGCTGACAGTTTCTGACGGAAACTAGATAAGACGCTATCTCTAAATAACACATTACATCATTGTGAGCTACAGGAATACATGATTGACATGGAGCCTTGAGTTCATACTGGGACAGTCAGTCACTAATATTTTATGTCTTATACACAAAATTAAACTTTTTTTTTGTCGACCATTCCCTGAACACTGAAACACAAAAGAGCACATAAAACTTGGAGGGCATGTAGCCCTACTTGGTTGATAAGGAATAGAAACGTTTGGTCCCCGGGATCCACCCCGCTCTGCGCTAGCCCATAACCACTCATTTGAGTTGTAGCGCCACCTAGTGAAATACATAAATGCAAGAATCGGGCAACAACTTGTGACAATGTGTGAACTGCACAAAATTTGACATGCAGTTTGTGGCGCAACTGAGCACCCGTATCACATTTGTGCAGGGATGGATTACTGCACGGGCCTACCGGGCACGGGCCCAAGGGGTCAGGGGGGCCCTGAAGCCCAAGCCTTTGCATGGAATTATTGCCTCAATATCAACTAATCAGGATGTAGGTAGATGTATGAATCTGATTGAATTAAAGTATTGGCCATCCCCAAAATGCACCAGAATACAGGAAATCACATCAAACAAATTTTAAAAATTCTGGGGGAGGACCCCCAAACCCCCCCTCCCACATATGCGACAATTAGTGGGGGGTCCTTAATACATCTGGGCCCAGGGGCCCGAAAGTTCATAATCCGTCCATGCATTTGCGTCCACGTACCCATGGGGACCTGGGTTCAAGTCCAACCCAGGTCAATCCTGATCCAAATCCCATCTCTCTATTGCACTCACTATCCTATCACAACAAAGACAAAAAAGCCCTAAAAAAATACAAAAGAAATTACATGTATCACTACGAAAATCTCTGATAAAGTTTTGTGAAATTGTACCCATAGGGCATTTTGAAATTTACAGTATGCTTACACTTGGCCACATTTGGCTCACACAACAAAACGGTTGTCAACGGCCAATCAGAATTCAGCAGCCAAAACAATTCTGTGCCTTGTGTTATGAAGGTTCAAAGTTAACTAAATTTGACATGTTGCATCACTGTTCATGTAAAGGTTAAATGTTTACGAAGTTAGACCATACCCACCAACATATAGATTTAAAAAATCTTTTTTTTGGAGGGGGGGGGGGGGGTAGTGTTTGTACATTTAACATGTTCCACCTGTTAATCGCTAAATTTCTTCCCTAACAATTTGTCAACAGCTAGTTCTAGAGTAGGCTATTCAATTACCCCGCTTGCTTACGAGACTCAGCGGCTACGCAGTGTAAACCCGCTTCCTTATATGGGTTTTAAGTTGCCAGGTTTTATGACAAAACACACTCGCACACACACACCCACACACACATACACAAACACCCTCACACACATGTATGCACACATACTGTATATTGTAAATGCACACACACACACACAAACAAAGGCAGGGTCGGACTGGGAACAAAATTCGGCCCTGGCAATTTTCTCCTGGACCGACGCCCCCCCCATAAATAACAAACACCCAGTAGGCCTATTATGCTGTAGCAACATTTCATAAACTGAACCCAAACATTAAACATTTAGATTTTAGATCTATAGCCTATAATCACAATAACACGGGGGTCCGGGGGTGTCTCTGTCTCTAGGCAAGAGACAGAGACAGGACATGTTACCCCATGCATTAAACCACGTCACTGCTTGACTAAAAAATATAGGCTACTGAACATGGGACATCGTCATAGTTGACAGAAATTACGTTTTGTGCCAACATGTTGTAGAAACACAACCACAGCCTTAATTTGGTGCAAATCTCCTTTGGTTATAGTCCGCGATTCACATTAACTGTAGGCTATCACCACAAGTTTAGCCTACTAAACGTTTTTGCCCGAGTTTGTGTGCCGTCATCACATTTTGCAAAATTAGGCTACCTTCGTTACTAACCTACCAGTTGATGGCCTACTTTTTACCTGCATCGACTCGCTAATCGCGATTGATTGTGCATTTAATGTAACACTCGGTGGAGAGACTTCCACTTTCCAAGTTTCACTTTCACTGTCGTTGTGAGCTAAAAGGCTAGGCCTACTATATGGGAAATACTTTGAAGTTCCTTTTGAGTAGGATCAGCTCCAAAAATGAATGGATTTTCTTTAACCTGAGCTTCACTTTTCCACCAAGTTGTGCGAAAATTGTAGGCTACCCGTAGTTTTTTTTATGTTGACAGAACCGCACTACAGTAATAACCACATGGTGCAGTAAATGGAAGCTCTTGGTAGCGCGTGCAACTAACGCCTATAAAAACAATATATTTATGGAATAAAACTAGACCTCTGGTTGCTGTTTACAGTTAAACTGTGATGATGTGAACACCAGCCAGCGGAGGACACCTACTAGGCTACCATGCACTCGATCAGAGGCTATATTTCCCCACAAACCTAGCGGCTGCTTGGACAAATCCACTTGAGGGGTGGGGCAGGGGGGCGCGATCGTAACACACATTGAATCTGTCATGAAGAGGCCAAAATGATTGACCTGTCACCCCCCAAGCCAAATGGATGCAACTGCATTTATAGGCTAGGCATATGCCTACATTACGGGCCGCAAATAGGCCTAATCTAAATAACTTTTTAAAAAATTCCCGGAGGTCACCGGCCGACATGTGGACCGGCCCACCGAGCATTTGCCCGGTTGTACAGATTACCAGTCCGAGCCTGAACAAAGGCAATGCACACAAGTTTGTACAAACACACACACACACATGCAATTTACAAATCTAGACATACAGCACAGTGATGTGCAATAACATCACTGCAAAGTGTATTTGTACAATGTGGATACAGACCAATATTTGGGAGTGTACGTTACCTGTTGTTGCAGACTTGTCTTCGATACTGAAAGCTCTAGGGAGGGCTTGGTCATCAGCAGCAGTTGAATCGGCCAGATAAAGCAGAGCACACTGAGAGTGTGTTTATGCATGTGAATTCAGATCATATTTGATAGCTGCTGAAAATCTACTCCCCAGCGCTGTAATCTCTTTGACCATAGCTGAACTTCTCAACTCCCAACCCTGTTTCAAGTTTCGTGCCACATCAACAATGTAATCAGCATCCTCTGGTCAGACAGCGAGCAAAACAAATGTTGTTAGATTGGTCATACAGGGTTTGTATGTAAGGGAACAGTCAATGCCCATCCTGATGTGGCACTTGAGATGCTTTTCAAACTGAATAAAGTGGATGGCAACTCCCTTACATAAAACTGAAGACATCAAAAAACAAAGTTCTTAGCACATAAATTAAACAAATATGTGGCCTGAGTTGGCTTATCAATGTTTGTCTTTCCCATGGTGTTAAATTTGATCATCATTCAAATCAGTGCCCAATATTACAATGTCTATCTCAAGGGCATGCTCTAGCTCAGTGGTTCTCAACCTTTTTTCAGTGATGTACCCCCTGTGAAATATTTTTTCAGCCAAGTACCCCCTAACCAGCGCAAAGCATTTTTAGTTGAGAAAAAAAAGACTTAAAACATGGCGCTGTGACATCAGTGTCTAATTTATTACAGTGCATAAAAATGCACTGTACTGTTCTCCCTAGGCTTCTTCTTCTTCTAACGGAATTAATGCAGCTTCAACCGTTTAACATAGAAACTTCACTCAAACTATGTTACGTAGGTCTTACTTAGGACATCTGGGCAATGTATTTTTCATCTTTGTATCTTTTATACTTTTTAAACTATTTATTAAAACTACTCAAAATTTCCCCATAGACTTAACATTAGGCTGATGACATCACAATGGACTAATTAACTTGATTTGCACCTGTATCAACTTCCAGCTGCTCATCTAGGCCCCATCAAAGAATCAGTTCAACTGATTGCACCTGTATCAACTGCTTTCTGCTGAACTAGGCCAACTCTCTCTGTGTCTCTCCATTCTACAAGGATATAAGGCACATTTTAACCAACTTTCTATCCATTCATCCTCTTCAAACCATTCACTTATCCACCCATTAAACTATCCATCAACATCCATTAAACAATCTGCCTATCTACATCCATTCAACTTTCTGTCTATCAACACTATCTACATTTAACTTTTAAACTATATACTCTGTCTCAGGCTTTAAGTATACAAACTGGCTCTGTTAAGACTATATATCCTGTTCAACTGTTTCTTCTGCCAAAACTGTTTGTCATGACAACTATGTTAAACCTCATCTACCTCGCAAATAATTTAACCATTTAAACTATCCACCTATATAACTGTTCAGTCATTCCAACTATATTAAACCATATCTACCTAGCAAATAATTTAACCTTTTAAACTATCCACCTATTTAACTGTTCAGTCATTCCAACTATATTAAACCTCATCTACCTAGTTCAGTCATTCCAACTATATTAAACCTCATGTTGGTTGCCAATTAGCACATCATTTGTTTTAACAATATATTTCACACCATATGTTTTGCATTTTCATGCACTGTTTCCTCGGAACCATGACTCCATCCACAAACTTCAACCACGACTCCATCGTTTGAGTTTTGACAGTGATTGACAGGTGATGGCATGTGGCATGTGACAGGTTGGGTCGAACCATCCTGGTATGGGGGGGACTCTGGGTTTTTAGGATAATGAAATTAAATAGCCTACTGAAATATAACACTAATTTTATGAACTTATATTTTCCTGACATAGGCCTATTTATTAAATAATTGTTTTTAAAGTATTTTTGCATGGATTCTACTTTTTAAATCAATGTATATTTTAACCCTAAGCTGTTTTTAGGGCATTTTCACTACCTTTATTCATAAGGATTTATTCTGGTCATTGTGCCACACACACATATTATCCAGATCTGCCATCATTTCATGTATTAGTACTAGCATTGATTTTATTTTGATTTTTAAAGAATTAAAATATAAAAAGTGTATTATAAAAAATCTTATATTTTAATATGTATCTCACCACAGCAAGCTCATAGCTGTACATGCATTTCATGTGTGTGTAGGGCAGACTGTCCTGAATCTGGCAATATCATTGCCATGGAGGAATTCTCTGGGGCTGAGCAATTTACAGACATATGTGGTGTGTGCCTTACAGAAATAAATGCCATTTTTTTATTTAGTGATTTAATGACCTTTCTGCGCTCCATATCTGTGACAAGAACTGATCTGACCTGACTTGACCCGAGTTTACGTGTTATAGCCTGTGTGTGCCTATGGTGTCTGCACTCATGATTCTCTACAACGTTTTACTGCATTGCCATGAACAAAGTAAAGGCAAAAAAGGTGTTTATTTGCCGAACAAATTGGGATGCAATATGAGCCTTGAATTGGATGTCATGCAGGAATTTGGTAGGATCTCAAAACCAGATTATGAACATTCTTTGCCATAGAGAAACACACAATAGCTTTGGATTATAGACATGCTTTGCTACAAAAACAGACAAAAACGTGAGGTAAATCGAGCTATATGAAGTTATTATTTTGTTGTCACTTCGTCTGTTTTATAACCCAGAAGGATGTACTTGGTATCAAATGATAGCTCCAGTAGTCTCCTCTTTCATCTGGCATGCGTGGCATATCTATCCGATCGCAGGTCCGCGAGTAATTCAAACGAGAGTAATGGGTGTGCAGCATTGGTTTTTGTACATGACGTTATTATTTTGTAGTCACTTCGTCTGATTTCATAAGTCAGAACGATTAACATACTTGCTATCAATGGATAGCCCTGTGTCTCCTCTTTCATCTGATATGCTTGCCATATCTATGCGTTCACGGGTTCGTGAGTAATTCAAACGAGAGTAATGGGTGCGCAGGTGAACGCAGAGAAGTAAAGACTAAATATGGTGCAATTTGATTTAATTTCATGATTTTTATTTTCATACTTTAACGTACAGACAAGTGGCCACGCAATAAAGGTTTCATCTCGCTGCGATGAACAGTTGCGGAGCAATGTAACAGAGAAGAAAGGGTGTTTTTTGACGCACTTTGTCAATCGGGTTCTAAGGGTTAAAATCTCACGTACCCCCTGGAGTGCCTTCAAGTACCCCCATTTGAGAACCACTGCTCTAGCTGAACATTTACTTCAAGTGGATCCCTGCTAAATCAATTTATCAACATTTCAGAGGCCAAAGCTTAGCATTTGAAATCTGCTCTCCACTCCACTAGAAAGCAAAATGTTTAGTGAGCCCCCACCCCCCAGACACACACACACACTGTAGTTGGACCAGTGTGATACCAAGTGATTTAATGTGTGATAGTATGATTCTAAAGAAGAATATATTCTATACAATATGTACTATTCAGTGGCCACACCCAGGCGCACATAATGCATGTAAACTGCCAAAGCACTTCTGAAGAATGTGTTCGCTCATTCATTCATTCATTCCAGACTGCACCTTCAGCACCTACCTTATATGTCCTCCTCTTCCAGGGGAGGCCAGTGCTGTGCCTTTACTGAAGAGTCGAATCCAATAGTGGAGCGTTTCAGCAGGACTGGTGAACTCCAGCTGGGTTTTTGTTCTGCTGTAAAAGCACAAGGATTCTTGTATTCATCCAAAGCAATTCTCAGTGTCTAGAATGCTGGACTTCAGCTAGAGACACTGCAATGAATGGTAATTAACTGGTTTAAGACTAACGCAGCATGTAGAAAACCATGCATCATACATTGAAGACTTTGTTGTGAAACATGGGGAAAATGCAATCAATGCTTAGTGCAACTGTCAAGCTTTGTGTATTGTCTTGTATTTAATTTTGTCTAACCTATGCTAGTTTTAAATCTTGCTTCTTTTTTATCAACTGGTTTAGTATTCAGTTTAGTAAAAGGGACCATACTTCCTATCAGTTCACAGTCCTACCATGAATAATGCCAGTTGTGGAGTGTGCCTCAAAGGGATGTGACAGGATATCTTACCCACCCTTTTCTTACTCGGGGCATGCCTAGAGACACTGTATAATGGCCATCAGCTGTTGAACACATGCGGAAGTTCCTAGTTGGCTTGGCATTTCCCTTCAAGGTTGACTGCCAAGTTGTATGAATAGGCACAGCTTTTGCTCGGAGACCAATTTGTCTTTCAAAGTGGAGTCCAGCCAAGACTCACAATGTGGACCTATTAAGATGTGGTGATAGTTTGTAGAGTTTCATCAGAATCAATTAGCCTAAATTTCAATAATAAGGACTTGGAATTTCCCTCAGCCCTATTCAGATTTTTTTTTTTACATTCAAAACTTGTACTGCACCATGTCATAAGTGGTTTACCTTGCTAACCAATTGACATTTTGCTCAAATGTTATTAGTTGGATGTCCGTATTTGGTTTATGTTCCTCAACTTGTGTACACTTGTGGACCAGCTACCCTCACACATTTTTCCGTGGACAGATGGGGACCTGTTTTGCCTTTTAGAGGGAGAAAAAAGAAATTTGAATTGAGGGAAGCTGTTTTCAGATTTTTTCCTTCCCATGATAAGCTTGGTGATCGCCACAGAATGGGAGAAAGATGAGTATTGCCTTTCCCTGGAGTAGATGCTGTGAGGAGATCCTGTACTTTCTCAGCCAGCACCAACTCCTCTGATGAATGCTCCTCAGCAACACTGGCCTCTGTGCACTCCCATTGCAGCGGATGTGCTGTCTGCTTTGTATTTGAATTTATGAGCTTAAGTTGGCATCCAAAGTGCTCTGGCATGACGTAAAGGAACTGACAGTGACTAAGACAAATGTATATTAAAAATCTCATTGTATTTGTTGTCTCGTTACAATGGGGTGGATAATGCCAATGTTTAACAGAATAACTATGTAAGTCCTATAGAACTAAAAAAAAATTATAATTGGCAATATATTAAATTGTGAATATCATAAATGTAATGCCTATATATATATATATATATATATATATGGAAGCTGTAGAGCTGTAAAAAGACCATCCAATCATTTTGCATGGGTCATGACAAATAAATATGAATCTGTCTATCAACTCAGCTTGCCTACTTGCACATGTTCTCAGGTCCTGCTCGTTGCCCATGAGTGACTGGAGCCTCTGCACAAAACAGCACTAGCAACAGGTATCACAGCTGTCACCATAGATAGATCAAATGATCGACATGCTAGAGGTCTTGTATCGTGCAATGATTTGCACACTGGAGTATGTAGTTCATTTGATTGATGTTTGGACTAAGTTTTACATGATAAAAATCAAAGCTCTTAGTTCTCCTTTAACATAAAACATTATATCTCCTCAATATCCTGTTGCAAGCATAAGGCTTTTAAAACACAAACATTTTTTTTTCTTCCCGTTAGAGATGGAGAACTTGATGAAAGTGCCAATGCAGGTGGTGACAACTCTAGGATTTGAAGGCAGGGCCATTTACATTGTTTTTGTTATTTGAGAACCTAGCTAACTTCTGTATTATTCCTCAAATTCCATTTTTATGACATAAATTATGCAGCCTGTTTTTTTTTTATCATCTAGCCTATGTAATCCACCTGTCATCTTAGTCTGTATTGGTTTTGAAAGGGACATTTTACAAATGTTGTGAATTTGGCTTGTTTTTTAGGCGATGCCTCAGCCTCACTGCTGACTTGCAAACACAGATGAATGCTTTTGTACGTCGTAACGTTCGTACGTGTTCTGGTGCTGTGGAGAATTGGCTGGAGAGGGTTGTCAGAGGGCATTTTACAGGTCTGTTTAAGTCTGTTTCATTTCAGATATGGAGTATAGTTCAGATATGGACACACTTTAATCACCGCACAGCACACATATAAAAAACACCTCCAGGTAGACCTATCCAATAAAGCTTTGCTAGATAAGCACAGAGCTTAGAGTTAGAGCAGCGTCACAGCAGGGTCTTGGGGCACAGCATCATGAGCTGTTGCCTTAGACCTGGAGAGCGTTGGTTCTGCATCCCCCCTTGTCACATAGAGTAACGATTAGCGGCGGGTGGTAAAACTTTCACAATCGTCATCCTGTTAAGTTTCACAGATCAAGGAGTGTATTGTCTCAGGCCCTCCGCAAATGAACTTCAAAGCCCCTGATAGCCAGATCTCTCACACTAATGGTGCTCCTCGAGAGACAGGGGGACATGGGAAGGGAAACCGTAAAGTGACCACAGGATCAGCAGGCAATTCAGATCAGTTGGAAAGTGACCACATTTGCTCAACAGGCACTGGGCCACCTGCATGCTATGGAGCAACCCTGCAGGTCAAGGCTATGGAGCATCAGAGGATAGGCTTCGGTCTAAAATTGAATGCTCTCATTGCAAATGTCCCTGACATCCCCAAACAATGCAGCTGAACACTGTACTCTGTGGAAGTTTGCCAACTCTTTGACAGTCTGTGTCCAAACTGAGACTATACGAGTTTCAGGCATAACTTCTGAAATGTTGTTTTGTTGAAACTTCAGGTCAGAAACCAGTAAACTACCACTTATTCCATTCTTAAAAATCCTGGCGTGTGGCTGAACATTGGTTTCAATAGTTTAGGATATCTTTGTTTAGTCTTTTTGTTTTGTATTGTTTAATCATATTCCATCAGCATTGGGACCAGAGACCAGAATTCTTTTGATTGTTTGTTTTTTTCTTTCTTGTGTACTATTCTTATGCCACCCCATAGACAGGAAATCCATTCCAAAGATGTTTCACCATTGCATATTTCACCGTATATTCCAAAACATTGTTCTTCTCTAATCAAACAAAGTATTACAACTGCATCTGGTATCTGCTATTTTACTTATTTCCATTCTGCCACCCCACCCATTCACAATAGCTCTTCATTTCATTCCTCTCCCTCCTCTTTCTCTGGGCTTACGTCAGCAACAGTGCACTACCTCCTTCTACGATCAAACAGCTGTCCTGCACAGTATGTCTCTCTTCCTAAAGGTCCATGTGAGCAGCCCATATAACATCAGCATGTCCTGCTGGTGATGGCCCCCTAGTGGGTTTCTATCAGTGGAGGAATTTGCAGATCCGCAGTATCCTCCCTCTTGTCTCCTGAGTGCCTCGGCCCATTTCCTTCAGGGTGGAGATAAGGGTGCGCTGATCAGGGGTGTGAGTCACTGTGACTCCATTGTGTCCACGAATGCAGCGGTTCCCTGATCATTATATAATCATTAAGGAAAACTGTGGCCGGGGGACCATTAGCACGGTGTGGGAAAGCCGGGCCGCTGTGCGGACATGTGCTGCTGCGTTCCTTCGGCAATCTGCATCCTCCATGTGTGTCAGTACATTTCTCGCATTCGGCCTCATTATTGTTCCAGCTCGTGGTGGCCATTGACGGAGCAGCATGAGGAAATGGGTTCAGATGCATGTCACTAAATTAATATTATATGTATTTATTCATTTTAAATGAAAACACAGATTATCCGATCATATCTTGATCCATCCATAGCAAGCATGTGTAGAGAATTTTATCAAAGCCACATCTTTTGGTAAAAACAGACTCTAAATGAAATAATTTTTTTGCTCTGTGGTCATGCAAATCTAATTTTCGAATCAAATAAATTCAGCATCTGCAAAGGTCATTATGAACGTCACACCAGAGATAACCATAGACTGTCAAAACGTCTATGGTTAAATCTAATTTTCTTAGATGTCAAAACACATTCATTTCTTAATTGCTTTTAATGCAATAGTTATTGAAATAATTGCAGAACTGAAATTTCAGTGGTATTCTCCACATTGCATACATCACTGTTGTTTAGAAAGCCATAAAAAATGAGAATCGTGTTGGTAAAGCAATCCACATATACAGCCAAAGAGCACAAGCAGCCACCCATCGTGCGAGGAACATGTATGATTCTGCTGTGGTGTGAGATATTTTTGGCCTGGGAACCATTCTTGTGAATGTTTATTGCTCATTGACCTTGCCTGTGCTTCCGATCTATGGTCCAGACATTCTTTGTCTAATTAGAAAAATATTAAGGCACGTGATTTACAATTGTTGCTATTTTTGCATTTACCCAACTTCCACACATTGTCTGAAAATGTGCTCCCAGGAAATTGAGATGCAGTGAGAGGGAGAGGGACACACAGAGGCTGCTGAGCCAGGGTCAGGAAGAACAGACCACATTCCACTAAAGGACACGGGATGGGCAAGAAACATAATTGTTCTCACCCTTGAACTCCCAATTTTACACCACAGTACTGCTAGAAGGTTGTGTAATTGTTATTGGTGTCTGAGGTTGCTAATGGGCTGCTCAAGAAGAAGCTGAGGTCGTGGTGTGGTTGGTGTGGCATCTTGTGTCCGTGTTAATTATTCATTCAGAAAACATTCATGATATACATAAAACATTCAGTATAGAGGTGGATGAATAATGTCTTTGTCATCATGTATTTCTGTTTTGTTTTGTATGTTTGTTTTTGTCAATGTATATGTCACCTTAAATTATGTATTTAATTTATAGTGTATGGCTGCTGGCTGTCTCTATGTTTGTCCTATGTTACCTGCCTAGGGACTGCAGATGAAAAGTAGTTATTTTTACTAACTCTGGCATATTTACATGATGTTTTTTATATAATGTTCATAAATATGCATGGTCCCTATCAAATAAACCAATATAAAAATAAAAAATAAAATAAAAATATACTGTATAAGTCTCACTGGAGTCATTGTTGGTATGGCAAAGTGATGAAAACAATAATCTGTATTAATTCTATTACATTAAATGTTTTAAACAATAGACATTTTCTCCATCTTCTCTTCACAGAGCCCAAGACCTGATCCTTGTGCGAGTATGAGGTGACAGTGAAAACGTAAAAATATTTAATCTTCTCATCTGACGCATATGATCATACAAAATTATTGGTCCACCATCATTAAAAAATGTACCCTGTATCCAAAAGTATCGTGCTCTTGGTCCCAGACATTTTGGGCTGCAAGCACTATCTCACTCAGATTCCCTCCTATAGTAGCCTAGCTAATCAGAACTATCACTCTCAATAATGCACACTGTTAGTGTTCTGCTGCTCGTTTTGTGTAGTTTGAGCACCTTTTCTTGAACTTTTCATTTTCTTGAAATACTTGGTGCTGGTTGTGTGAAATCTGTTAAAAAGCAACTGTTCAAAATGCTGTTCATGCCTTCTTCCTTGGGGCACAAATGTTTTTGTTTCTCTGGGCTTACATGGTGTCTATCCTATCTTATAGCTTTATCAGAAGAATGGGAACTGACTAGTGCCATCAGATAAGTGTACAATGTGTTTAGTAATCGGCCAAATGAGGAAAGGGAGGGAAAACAACACTTTTTGTCATTGTTTTTTTTTGTGAATTGGAAAAGACTTAGTGTTTATCTTGATTTTGTCATTGTTTTTGCACTGATTTTGCTTTGCAGGTCTCAGAGGGAGAACCAGCTTGTGTTGCAGATCAGATGTGACATCCCCTCCCTAAGATAGCATACCAGCCCATACTTTGCCCATACATTGTTGAACTAAAGTAACAAACAACTAGAAGGTTTTGAGGGTGAGGATTTTTCCTTCTAACATGAGCAGAATGAACAAAAAATGCTGAAAACATCTGATGTAAAAAAAAAAAAATCTTCCCCATCCTGACTTATAGCAGGAAGATATGGGAAATGTCCTATGGGAAATGTCTAGTCCATGAGACCAACAGAGATGCATACTTTCTTTCCTGAGGCCTCATTAGCCACTTTCATTATCTCTGTCTTAAATACCTTCTCCAGACAGATAGCCTTGAGTAGTTTATTTTTTACTCATAATATCTGTTTAGATTGAGGTCTCTGACCCCCTTTCCTCAGGGGCGTATTATATATAGTTTGTTAGATTCAGTTTGAGGGGACATATATGTTTTTTTTTTTGTCTTTTAATGAAAAAGAAACGGAAATTCATTATTTGTGTTTTCCATGCATTCTATGGAGGGGAGGGTTGGATGTTTATGCTGTCTCTGCTCCCATGAGTCTGCCCCTCCTTCTCCAAACATGCCGAAGGAATTCCAAGCCAACACACATGCTTGCTACAGTAGTCTGACACAGGAAGATAATGTGCCACAGCTGATTGTAAGGAATCATTGCTCCTATCAAGTCCAACATTCGGATCTCATTTTGTCATGCCGGTTTTCTTAAAAAATAAAAATAAAGAAAAAAACACATGCTCACAACTGTACAAAGTGATGCATCAGGTATTAGTCTTGAGTAATGTTGGGATTGAGTTATTGCCTCACACAGTGTGGTTGTTTTCTACCTAACAAGTTCCATCTGGTTTTGTTCTGGTTTTTCCGATGTTAAATCTATCAAATTGTTATCTTGGCATGACAATGAATAGAATCTATCATGCTAACCTACCTGAGATAGTCTGACAGGTGAGTCTTACACCCTGTAAAGATGGTGGAGTATACATAAAGTAATAACCTTTGGTATCTGATGTGTATCAAGGATAAATCTTCATCAGAGCACACTACTATGGATGAATGAGCAAGGTTTATTGTATGAATTATATAAAAATGCATTATCTATATAGGAAGAGGAATCTGCAGTTTGCAATTTTCCATCAACCCAGGCCAGGGCAGAACTTGTCAAAGTTCCATTTAGAGAAATAGGCTATCTGGTATGCTGTTGTGGGTACCTGATCTGCATGGGTTACCAGATCTGCATGATATGTCACAAATTCTGATGGGTCTATTAGCCGTTGCACTTCGATAATTTAATTGGTCAGAATGTTGTTTGCTGTTCGATAATTCACCTGAGTTTATTGTTTTCTGTTGAAGGACCTAACGTGCAGGAAGGAACCTTTATTTTACTGTCTATGGAAGGAAATATTCCTATTCAGTCTTTGAAATATTGAACTAGCCGGCAAGCCGCTAAACATCGATAAGCCTACTGTGTCCTACCTACCGTTTTTGTAATATAAACATATACATTTGTTGCAGTATTGAATTGCAAACTTCTAGCCTGTTAATCCTTGAAAATTCAGAACTACCCAGCTAGCCACCAAACATCGATGTAGCCTAAGGAACGACACAGTCAACCGTCTCATATTTCCAACCTCTTACGTGTAGGACTATAAAAACCTGAATGTAATGTGCTTTTATAGGTTTTCACATATAGGGAAGTCAATGCCATGCTCAGATTTAAGATCAAGACTAGAGAAAATGCTTGAAATTAAAGTACATGGTTAAAATTGTTGTCTCGGATAATGAATAATTCATGAAAAAAGAGGACCATAAAACAGGTTGATGGCTTTCTGAAGAATTTACTTGAAACATGTTTAGAAACAAAGTTGATTACCATATTTTAACTATCTATTTATATTATTTACCTGTATTTATCTATTTATCTGTATTTTTAACTATTTATTTAATAATGCATATTTTCCTATTTATTTAGTAATTAATCATTTCTATTTAATTCTTTAAACTTCTTGGTATGAAGAGGTAGGCTACACACTTAGGCTATCCTAATCATCCTCATCCTCCTCCTCTCCAGCAGTGTTCTGACAGGTTCTGCTGCAGCTGGATGACTCCATGCATAACATGCCACTATTCCTGCAACTGCAGCACAGGCTTAGACATCCCTTGAAGCAACCACAGAAGGTGATTTCCTTACAAGCTTTGGGAATTGGTGAGAGATAGTAGCTGTGGCACTAACTGATCATCCACATTTGGATGGCCATGATAAGTGTGTGTTGTGTTTGGGCCACCAACATGCTTTCTTGGCAAGGGACGCCCCCCAGTAGTGCATTAATTGTTTTATTATGCCTACACACACAAGGGAAGCCGGTTGTCGTTTTTTCTCTGGTAAACATGCGGGTTCTCCTGTTTCCGAGGGGCCGTCAAGAAAGATGGCAAGAATAGCCAGGGGGCTTGGGGAGTCCTCAGCAGCCTCACTGTTTTCTCTTATCACAAGGCCTGCAGTTCCCCAACCTGCTCCTCCTACCAGTCCGTGTGAGCTGGAGGAGGAAGATGAGGAGGCCATTGTGGACATTGAGACTTCTCTCGTCTGACCTTGTGCACAGCCCTGTGCAGCCAGCCCGGTGGGAGGCGAGCTGGCCCGTCTGTTTGAGGAGGTCGTTGGCAGGGCATCCAGGACGGCGCTCATTCCCCTCCTACCAGACTTTAGTGACTTGGTCTGTCGCCAGTTTTCCTCCCCAACTACTTTTCGTAGGTGGTCTGGCCAGGCTAAGGTGCTTTCCAACATGCATGGCGAAGGGCTCCCAGTGGGCCCCCAGTGGATCAAGCTTTGGAGCCCCTCTTCTCCTCTCCTAACTCTCTCTTTGGTGGTCCCTCCGGCCTCAGTGCCAATGGCAGGGCTATGGAGGCTCTGCTGGGTAAGCTGCATAGGCCCATAACGATGCAAGTCCGCCTGGCTAACACAGCGGCCATTCTGTCCCTGTCCATGTTCAACACCTCTCTCTTGCAAAGCAGTGCCGGTGATCCCACTCTTTTGAGAGTCAGCCTCTGTGTGCCTCGCTGCAGTGTCTAAGGAGCAGGTAGTGGCATTGGGCCGCTCCTTGGCTCAGTTTTGGGTAGCTAGACGCCATCTCAATCTCAGCTCCAGCAGGCAGACAGAGAGCGTCTTTTGAGAGTGCCGGTGGAGCCTGGGTCCATGTTCGGCCCACAGGCAACCACCCTGTTGCAGCAGGCGCGTGACAGCCGCCGCTGTGCAGAAGAGGTGTCAGGGTCTCTTGGCAGGCGTGCCAGCGGCGCTAGGCGCCCTAGGGCATTCACGCCTCAGCCAACACCTACCTTGGGGCATCCGTCTTGGGGGCCAACTGATCCTAGGCAGCGGCTTCAGGCATCCCAGGGGCGGGGTACCTGCCCACAAGCTGGCCAGGGGGGCCAGCGTGCTAGTGACCGTGGCCCCTCCAGGCGCCCTCGTCGTTCCTGGCAATCTCCGGGCCAGCCAGCCTCGCCTCAGCTCTATGCAGGAAGGCTTGGCTGGCCTTATGAGCGGATCCATAGGTGCTCTCCACCATGAGCCATGGGTACTGCCTGCAGTTCAGGACCAGACCCTGTGTGACGAGGGCACCTACGGTTACCTTGGTGAGCAGTACCATGCACGCTCAGACCTTACGTGCAGAGCTGTCCATCCTCCTGGACAAGAGGGTGATAAGGGAAGTCAGGAGTTCAAACCACCAAGCGGGGTTCTTCTCCCGTTATTTTCTTGTACCCAAGCGCACAGGGGACCTTCGTCCTATTTTAGACCTCAGGGGTCTCAACGTGCACCTCCGGTCCCTGAGGTGCAGGTTCATCACAGTTCCGAGGGTGTGGCAGGCCATCAATGCAGGGGACAGGTTTGCTACCATCGACCTGCAGGATGCTTATTTTCAGATACCCATCTGGCCGGGGCATTGGAGGTTCCTGAGGTTTGCGTTCGAGGGTCGGGTCTTCGAGTTCCAAGTCCTCCAATTTGGAATCTCTCTGGCCCCCCGAACCTCATCTGTGCAACCTCAGAAGTGCAATGCTGCCTACACGTGGCCTTGCTGTTGAAGCACATTCAGGACTTGGGCTTGCGCCCCAATCCCAAGAAAAGCAGGCTCCAGCCTTCCCAGGTCACCACCTTCCTGGGCATGGTCCTGGACTCCAGGGGGGCATCCGTGACTCTCTCACCGGCGAGACAGCAGTCTTTCGCTGCATGTCGCTTCATGTTGCACGCCCAGGTGGAGTGGAAACTCTGCCTTGGGTGTGGCCTCATTCAGGGTTACATATGGGTATTTGTGTGTGTAGGGGTAAGGGTAGGGAGGGATGGGCAAACATGTCATCATAGCACACTAGACATCAAAACAATAGGCTGAGGTATTTCATTAGTAGGCAAATCTAGTTGTAACAGTTTTATGCCTTTAGCTTAAGAGTATCAAGCATTTTCTTCAAATACTAAATAAATAGTTAAAACAAGATAAATAATATAAATAGATAGTTAAAATATGGTAATCAACCTTGCTTCTAAACATGTTTCAAGTAAATTCTTCAGAACGCCATCAACCTGTTTCATTGTCCTCTTTTTTCATGAATTATTCATTATCCGAGACAACATTTTCTTTAGTCTTGATCTTAAATCTGAGCATGGTATTGAATTCCCTATATGTGAAAACCTATAAACGCACATTACATTCAGGTTTTTACCTTGTAGAGTCCAAAAGATAAGTGATTAATTAGATTTTGACCTGGCGGCGGCGTCCATATTGGATTTCTCCATTTTGGGGCATTATGGGACATTTTTGAGCCTGGCATAAAGAAGATTTGAATTCAGCACCCTTCAAAACCCCTAAAAATGTTGTATGCCAAAAATTAACATGATTTGCCTTCGGGACTTTAACTCATTGAATGCCAAGCTGTTTTCGGAAGATTTGTCCTAGAGTGCCAGCAATCTAGACCATTGTTGATGATTTTTGTACAGCCACAGCTTATTCTGTGTTATAGCTATGAACACATACAATGGCTCGTTTAAAAGGTGAGACTTTAAGCTCTCAGTGGGTGCAAACCGTGTATTTCTACACGCCTCTGTTCCTGAGAAATCCCAAGCTAAACAGTGGCTAGTTTTCATCAAAATCGCTGTTTTTTTTCTAGAAATGGAGATATAACGTCTTTCATGAAATATGAAGTGTTGCCTGTAAACTTTCCAGGAAGTGATCAGCGAGACTGCCACCTAGTGATAGACCCACGAAAATGGCCTGGTTTTCAGATGACATGCATGCGTCGACCCAAAGCGGCAACCGAGTTATGATAAAATAACCAGATTTCCAGATTGTGCGTTTTCATTAGTTTTCGATCGTCATACATTTCATTTCCATTCATCAGAGTTCCCAAAATCACATATAAGGTGTGTTCGTAATTTTTAAAAAAAAAGCTAAAAACGTAATATTACGTTTTTGGCACTCAACGCATGGGAAAGAAAAACTTAATATTACGTTTTTGGCACTCAATGAGTTAAATAAGCACATTTTCCAAAATCCTGCCTAGTCTATATACTATTTAACTTATGTGACTTATTTAACTTAAAGGTGCCATGTGTAAGAATTGAGCTACACGCATCAAAAGAATGAGAAGAAATAAGGGCGATGATGTCATTAAAAAATGACAAGGTATAGTGCTGCAGAGAGATCAACCTAAATTAGCATGCTAAATTACTAGCCACAGCCCGACAGGTGTCATAATACCAGTTTCGGCCATGGGAGGCGGTATGCGGGCAACATAACCGCCAGCCAAACTGCAATACAAGTGTCTCGGTTGTTATTCTAGGGTAGACCAACTCACTTTCTGGAGGTATACTGCCCCATCTTTTATGGAATGTGGAGTATGAATTGATTTTTTGGCGGACATTACACATGCCCACAGGACAATATAATATAGGCTATTAATAATACAGATATAGTAATGCGATGGATGTGAGGAGTTGGCTGTATGTATGCTAGGAGTTGGCTAGCCTATTTATCCTATCTAGCCACAAGTCTCTCCTGCGCTGACTCAACTCCTCAGTCTCATTCTCTTCTCGTTTTCACACCATAGCTGTCAATGTTGAGCATTGAAAGTAAGGGATATTTCCCGGGTTATACTCACCCAAAATACAGGGAAATTTCAACATTCGTCTTTCTGTTGCTATCCCTCTGCTGAGAGCAACAATTCGCACTACAAAACTGCTGCACTAACTAAACGAAGCTAGGTCTAATGAGACTTTGCTTAAAGATTGGCGTCTATTGTGCTCTCTCCCACACTGTTCTGATCACTCTAGGTCGCTCAGGCAAGCAAAACGATGCTTTAACCCTTTCGTGCCCGTGCCGAACATTCCATTTTTGGTGCTGGATGACCTCCTTACACAAAAAACCTTATTTCTTGAGTATAATACATACCATCAATGGGATATACATACCATTGTAATCAGAAGGGTCAGTTCTATCAAATGATGTAAAATACATATGGTAATGTTGATATAGTAATGAACAGTCTTTGAAAATCCTCTCCAAATGTATACCGAAATTTAAAATTGAATTTCATTCGTGATAAAATGAATTTTCATCATATTTCTATACGAGATAGAGAAAAATATAGAGTGTATGACATGTTCAGCAAGTTGTGGGCTATTTAACAAAAAAGACTGAATTGGAATATCATTAACCTTTCAAAAGTTATGATAAATTAAGTGATAAGTGTAAAAAAATGCAGGAAACAGGATTTAGAATGTTGACAGAATTCACATTCTCTTTCTCACCAAAAAAACATAAAAGTATGCATAAAACTAATAATGAAGTCAGACACAATGGTTTAGATTTATTTGGTCCATAAGAATAAACCATTTATTTGTATATAAGCAAATGCTACAGTCAACAATAATGATATATAAAAGAAAAACATGAACCTTACCAGTAATACAGGAAGTAAGTATACTGTATATTTATTGAAGATCAATTCTGAATAGAGACATAGAATACATTTGATTCAACAGATACAACTTCCTTAGATAAATTAGTGTAATATGAAAATGATATACATCTATAAAATGTATTATTTATGAAAAGCTAGGAATACAATCAACTTCAACATCACTCAAAAATCAATGTGTCTAAACATTTGAAAGTGGATTACATAGAACAAGCCTGTTGAGAATAAACACATACACACATATACACACAAACTCACACACACACACACACAGAGGAGGATAGGGAAAGGTGGGGTGGGGAACCTGAAGGCTAAACACAGAAGACCTATGACTCATAACTAAACGCGATCCCCCTTCTGTAGAATGCCAAATCTGACAGCAATTTTGTTTACCAAAAAAGCAGTCACCTACTGCTAAACTCCAGGCCATACAAGCTACTTTAGTGTTATTATGTATTGTTTTTATAACAAAGCCAACAATTTTTCTTTGGCTCCTGCTGTACAGGAATATGTACTTGATGAAAAGACGACAGAGTAGTAGTTGGAGCAGCTGAAGGGCAGGCTGAAATTTTGACGGAAATGCCTGCCAGCTGTTGTGATAGATTTTCGCCAAAGTCTTTCTGGCTGTAGCTACCAAACCTAGGTTCAACATCAGATTCTGCATTGCCAAACTTGAAATAATAAGAAACTACTGAAACAGCAATGTCAATGGAGAAAAAGTGTACACAATATGTATTTCTCATTTGGTCAACGCTCCCTGATCCCCTTCAGAGACCCAGTAGCAATGGATATAGGGAGGGAAGTGAAGTCCCATGTCAATGATCAATCCCAGAAAACTGTGAAACTCTTTCTGGGGTCTCTTCGCCCCATGCCCCTGCACTGTGTGTTTGCATACATACCACGCCTACTAAGCACAACCTCCCACCCGTTCCGGTTGGTAAAACCACATATGCCTGGGACAACAACATAAAAATCAACATAACAAGTCTATTTCACAGTGTTTTAGTGGCAGTCTACACCACCCTCACGACGCCACCTAAATCTATACCTTCTTCCTCCATCCTCACATGGTCTTCAACATTGTGAGCGCAAGCTCATTAGCAGTCAGCTACCTCTTCAGGCCTGCAAGGAGGTCTGTGTAGGTCTTGTCATCCTCCATCTGAAACAACAGTAAAATCATACAAATGTAATACATTTATTAATTTAAAAAATAAAATCACAAAACTACAGATGTGTGCATGTGTGCACATACATACACAAGAAGAGGTAGCCTAAACTATTGAAGCATTTTGAGTAACTCAAAAATATTTAGAAGTATGAAGTCATTTTATTACACATGGGTTTAGCTACCCTAAATCTGATTGCCTGGTTGGCATTAAGATAAAGACAGATTACATTTCACCTAGTAACTAACTGCTTAAATGCAATAATGACATTTCTGACATAATATGTGATTTCACATCATGTTTCTATAAAACTACATATTGAGAAGAGTAGAATATCAAGTCATGCCATCTTAGAAAATGTTGAGACAAGCACGTCTGATGTTTGTCATTTAGAAGTTACCAAGCTAAAACAGTTCACTACAAACTGCCTAGCGAGGTAACAACCCGAGGAGAGGGAATAAGTTAATTAGCACTACATTTCTGACAGAATCCATTGATTTCACATATTGTTTTTCTACAACTACATATTGAGAGGAGTAAAAATATCGCCAACTTATTTCATGTAAGAGAACATAACTTAGAAACTTGACCCATTGATTTATTCAGCTTTGGTATGCTATACTGACTTGCCAATATAATGCTTACCTAACAAGCAAATTGGTACTAGAAAACAAACTTACTTACAGGTTATATACTAACAGGTTTTTAAATGAAATTGTCAAATGAAAATAACTGATATCAAAAGCAAGCGAGAATACTGCAAGCAGTTCAGAGTAATGCAGCCTAGCTAAAGTTACATGACTTGATGCACTTGGCCCCCGCTATGCCATAATGTTGACGCTGATGAGAAAGCATATTACTGTCAAATTACATGATTTTATGACTACAAATTAAGATTAACCATAACTAGAAACGATGTAAAATATATATTACCTCAGTTTATCCAGCTGTGTGGTTTCCAGTCCAGGTTAAACTCCAACGAAGTGCAGGTGGCATCTGGTCCATGTTAAAATGTACGACTGAAGTGAAAGTTTTTTTCGACTCATCTTCAAGTATCCAAAACATTTCGCGCCATAAACCCCTTAACCAATCATATCAAATTGAAGCTTATGTTGTCAGCATTACGGGGAAGATTTCAGAAATAAAATCAGTCATTGGACAGCTGAGATATTAGATGATTGGTCATCGTTAAAATGTTAACGAAATTAGAAAGGTCGGGCTTGTAAGGGTTAAAAACATATTTTCGCTTAAAGGGCAGGGGGTTGCAACAGAACAACAGTACAGAGATGGACAAGTAAGGGGCTAATGTTATGAGAGTAATAAAATATGGGATATTTTACGGGAAAATATTAAAACAGGAAGCAGCTGGAAAAAAGTTGACAGGTAGGCCTATGTTAGTGACAGTGGGTGACTCTAGGGCTCTTTGCTTTTGTTAGAACGGCCTGTATTGCTGTTGTTAAAACGGCCTGCAGCCTATTGCACAACATAGGCCTACCATCACGTTACATTTTGTACAAATAAATAAATAGCCTACAGCGATAATGCCAGCGCTGGCGCGCTTGTCAATTGACAGCTGCATTAAATACCTATGCATTTTCTATATCAACAAAATGGCTGCTGCAAATGTTATTACCTGATTATTACGTAGATCCGAAACATCCGGATCCACCAAACTTCCAGTTGTCGAATGTCTATGGGAAATAACCAAGGGGGCAGGCGAATTCCCGGAAGTAGAAGAATCAATGGAGGCTGGAGGGACCACTTCTCTGCTAACCCCCATAGAAGCCCGTTCATTTTAGGATTTTTTTGAAATGGCATAACTTCATATAGCATATATCCTGTGCCGACATTGTAGCTTCTGTATTATCTACATAAACAATAGAAGGCAAAACAGGCTCAGCTACCTCGTATGTAACGTTGAGGTTCCCGTAAGAAGTATAGTTAGCGAGTCCGGTTGTAGGGAAGCTAACGAACCGTAGGGAGATAACTGTATTGTTTGGATAAGAAGCTCAGTCCAGCCAGCACGGAAACTCATGAACAAAGCTATGTAGCCTACAATACCATTGTATGTTAAGGTAAAGCATTGGATAGAGGCAAGTAAACCTAATGAAAAACGGCACTAACGATAATCATTTGAGGTTTTCGATGGATTGACCGTAGGTCAGAAAAGTGTTAAGAAGATTAGCTTCTAGTGCTAGGTAGCAGTGCAAGGCAATAACTTTTTTGTTTGTTTAACCATGACTGTTTTCGAAGATGATCATGTGTGGTAGTTTCAACATTAACACAACTTGATATCACTTGTGAGGATGATATTAATAATAATACTTTTGAAGGCAAAGGAAGTGTGAGAAGAATTTCTGTGTAGCCTATCTATCATATGATTTAGTTTGATGGCTAATGTCACGAAGTTAAGTGCAAGTCTGCGCAGTACTGGGGGGACCAACTGAAAAATCGTTCAATTTGACTCAGTGCCCTCCCATTGAAAACGACGGAGTCTGTTCGTCCATTTCTTTTACTGTTGGGAAATAACATGGTGTTTCGAAAAATCGTACCTGTCAAACTCTGTAGGTGGCAAAGTAGAAAAAGCTGGTGGGCCGATTGGCCTACATACTTCTGCCATCTGGTTTCCACTGGATTTTTTGATTGTCGGTGCCGTTAAAGTAGTAAACGATTATTAATGCTAACCGGGAGCTAGTTCCGATGTACGCGGGCGGAGGAGGGCGTTAGATCTCGCTCACAACCTAAAGTGATGGTCATTTCACGTGTGATTCAAGCGTGATTTCAGTGGTCTATAAAAGTAAATCGTTTGCAAGGTTCAGCCTCTTTTCAACACGACTTAACTTGTGTGTTTGACTGTGCTGAGAGTTTGTTGGCTGTTATTGAGATATTTGAAATAGAAAGAAATCGCCGACAAAGACACTAAAGACATGACGATGAGATTTTTTTTTCACGAAAAACAGATAATGATAAGCAGACTAGGAATCAGAGGCAGAGTCGTATTGAGTCGATAGCTTTATTTTGCATGACCTTGATCAGAACAGTAATATTTTCAGAATGTATTAACAACCTATCAAACATGACTGTTTGTCTCTTGCTGTCTGTCTCTTGTCTCTCCAGCGAAACACTGCACACATAAAACCAGAATAGGCTATTGAAACATCAACATATTTTTCTTTAGCCTGTATGTTTTTTTTATATTTGGGAGACTTTCCAAGAAAGCGCGTCGTCTGCTAAAACACTTTGGATACCAGTGCACGTTAGGCGCTAATTACTGTAGGCTACTGTATGCGCGCTATAGCTTGCTCGTTGTCTGTCCAGCTGCACGGGAGGTTTAGACACAATTCAGATACAGTTCAGAACGATGTATATGAAATATATTTTGGGGGAAACGTGTTGCTTCTGGTAATAACGTTAGCAGTTGTGTTGTCATGCTGAAAGTGCAATATTTTAAGATACAGTATAGTTTAAGATACAGTATAGTTAAGAGACAGTATAGTTTTCTTTCCAGTACGACGCACCCTCTCCAAATATTTTAGTGGTACTCCGTACCGGCCAGTACCGGCTTACTTTCACCCCTGCCTTTTATATACAGTATGTTTTGCCCACGTGTCAACTCCACCTGTTCAGTGTTTTTATAGACCAGAAACCTTCCTGTCTAATGGGATATAAACCATCCTGAATGTTTAGTTCCTCCTCTATAGTAGGAGAGGGCAGTAATTTCAGATTTTTAGCCGAGGCACATAAACGTGAGCTGGGGTTGTCACCACAGGGGAAGCACCCCACTCATGCCACGGAGCCGTCCAGTCAGACGAACATAAATAAGTGGGTGTTGAGGAGTACCTCTCTGTTTATCACAAAAAACACCTGTGTTTCTCACAATAACACAGTCCAGCACAGGACCTCTCTCCTCCAGGGATGTTTCAAACGCCTCTGAGGAGGAGGAGACCTCAAGGGGGAGGAATGGTATGCTATCTTGTCCCCCCACTCACCCCATGTGTCTGTCTAATTTAATGCATAGTGATGCTTTCTGATGGCCTATGCATTCCTCTGAGCCTGGCACTACATGTCTCCTGCAACGGTCCACTTGCAGGCTTTTGTGGTTACGAGTGCACTCCTTTCTGTTAAACAATTGAAATAAAGGTGTAAGATGGTTGCCAGGCCATCATTCTGTTACCTGATGGAATATTCACAAACTAGTGTGTACAATAACAACTAGTGTGTGTGTGTGTGTGCCTGCGTGCAAATTCTTTCAGCAGGAGACACGGATGGGGTACCAGCATGTGGTTAGAAACGTGTTCCTTGTATCCCTGTGAGTGTGCGTGATCAGATCGGCGAGAGGGCTGTCAGCCAGCTATTGTCTGTGCCTTGTCACACTATCAGACATAAATCTGTTTGCAGTTGTTAATGATAAGCACAATGGATACTGCTGTCAGAAACACTCTCAGAGCCAGCTATTTCCCTCCTTGATAACGTTGGTATGAAAACAGACAGTCCATCTTCCCCACATGGTGAAGGCTGCAAAACACCTTTGATTCCACCGAGGACCACGTTTCCCAGCAGCAACCCTCACACAGATGTTTGTTACATAGATTTGGGATATCTGGTGCTTTCCATCAACTCAAACTTTAGCACTTTAATGAGATATTCAAACTGCAGAAACTAAAAGCCAACATTGTTTTGAGAGTGCCCAACAGTTTCAGGACGTGAGAGGAACAAGTTGTTGCTCATTTTGTCTTGTGACATTGGAACTCACAAACAAAGGAATTACTGGTATTATAACGGCCACGTATTTCACGTCATGTTGTAAACAAACACATCATGCCGAATACATAGAGCAATCTAGACATTCTAACCTGGTCCCCATTTGGTTTTGCAACTAAACGAGGTCCCTTGTAATATCCTGAGGATTTCCATAATTCAGGATGTGCCTTTGTTGTCAGGAAAACCCTAATCCAGCCTCAGTTCGGCTTGTCCTGAAATTCATGATAACAACACATGCACAGCACAAAAACACCATATGCAAAAACACATTCCCAAAAATGGGAATGTATGAAACAAACACATCTTCAGTTGTTGTAACCCTTAGCAGTAAAGTCAATTCAAAATGTACACCCAAATAAATTCAGAAAGTATTTACAATTTTTGAAAGAGACCACATCACTTCAGGCATTACCATTGATGAGTCCAGACACACATCGATGTCCAGATTCTAACACATTCGTTTTAAGAGAGTACATGGATCTTCAGTGTCTTTCAGTACCACTGGCACCACGGTGTCAGTACAGTTTTCAGTGTCTCACAAATATCAAAACCCCTAGGTGAAAGACCTCAAGATCTTTGCACTCAGCAGCGTCACTTTTTAAGTTACTATTACTCTCCCAATGTCAGTCTGACAGGAGACTGTGAGCAATGACAAACCAATTCATATAATATCATGATTTCATTCAGATTCTGGGTCCTTTTCACTAAGGGACAGGTGGACACACCAGTTGGAATATGCATGATAAAGATTTGTTTTGGTTCATTCACACATGGACTGGGGCCAGCCAGATGTCTCCTACTCCCACGAGCTGGGGCTGCAAACCACTGTTAACCCACCGTGAATGATCCAATGTGTAAGAACACATTAAACCTCCTTCACACCCACTGGACCAACATGACAGGCCCTCTGTGCAGATGCTCACTAAATCCTCTGATGCACAGCACTCTGTGGGGGGGCAATGGCACAGCATGGCCTGGAGTCTATACCTCTCAATCGCTCTTTCTAACCTATGTGACTCTGCAGAGGTGGAGTATGGCCAGACTGGCTTTCCCGACTCTATGGTCTGTGTCTCTTTGAATTTCCCTTTGCTGCATTGCTGTTGACTTCTGGTACTACTGGTACTGTTATCCATTTGATGTGTGCTGTCTCTAGATAGTGTTGTACATGCATGGTGTTCAATTGTTGCAATAATTCTAATAACAAGCATGTCTGAATGCTTAGCTCCAGTTGTGGCTATGTTATCTTATTAATCTATTTATTTATTTTGGTGATCTTGAATTTCTGACCACACAATGTTCGATCAACTGTTGAAATAATGACTGATAAGGAAGTAGGATTATAGGAACTTGTATAATGGCGAACTGGTATGCTGCAGCGAGTATGTTCTCAACAGAGGTTCGCCCACTTCCTTATCAGGCATCATTTCAGCAGTTGGTTCATTGCTGTGGTTGTTTTTCCAGCCTTAAGAATGTAATGTTATTGCAATGGCTCAAAACTTACAAAAGCATGATACAGTGTGGTTTTACCAGGAAAAAGGCTAGCTGTTCATCAGAAAGTGGCTTCCGCTGAGAACCTCAGTGGAACATCTGGACAGATAGAGCCCAAATTATGATTGTTGTGTTGTGTTGTGTTGTATTGTGTTGGTATATATATATATATATATATATATAAAAAAAAAATAATACTTATATAGGAAATGGATGGAATATAAGATAAGCAAATAATAATAATAACTAGATGTACCGCATATCGGTACAAAATATGACCGCAGCTCAGTCCTAACCATCCTCTCTGCGAAAATAAATCACACTTGTCAATTTGTCTCCATCTCCTATTCCATCCCCTACTCTTGCAACTTTTGTGGATGCTTATGTGCGTGCCTGTGTGTGTGTGTGTGGATGTGTGTGTCTGTGTGTGTGGATGTGTGTGTGTGCATGCATGTGTGTGTATATCAATTTGTCTCTATCTCCTATAGAGCCTGACCAATGGGATTTTGAAGGCCAATACCAATTTTCAATATAATCACAATGTAAAAATGTTCTCCCATAACAGTTCTAATCAAGGTGGGACATTATGTATTTAAATAGGAGGAACTATCTAGTTTCCTATGAAAGGCTCTTCATATACAGTAATGTATTTTTAAGAAATAAAAGACTTTAGAATAGAAAAATAGTAAGAATAAAATAGGTCTTTGTTCTGTGATTGCCACAATCTACATTGTGAGCAGTTTATAGGCTATTATAGAGATAATGACTCTATCCCTTTATGTAAGCAAATCATTTTACAAGTATGATCAATTACTTTACTTTAGCCTTTGTAGCCTAAACCATGCTCTTCCTTACTTAAATCACCTTTGGTAAAAATGCAAGAAATTGAAGACTGAATCTAGGGAGTAGTGGGTGTTTGGGAATGAATGTTAGCTTCACCAAGGACTGTGAGCAAGTCAACAGCAGAAAAACCTATTTCGCAATTTAGAAGTGTGCCAGCCCGGTGTTTAGGATGCAACGTAGACAGGTAGCCTATCTATGCCCTGCTGTCGCATTAGCGTTGTGGCTAACTAACTTAGCTCCTGTCAGTATGGTCAGAAAAGACTAGGATGACAGTCGAAAGAGACAATTACTGTACAGTGCTGTTATCAATTTGCGCAGAATATTTGCGCATTTATGGGGGGTCTAATGGGGCAACATGCCCACCAATGGGGGGTCTAATGGGGCAACATGCCCACCAATGTGGCCCAGTGTTTTGGTGTCCCAGGAATCGAAATAAAAGCAATTAGTAGATAAAGTTATCGGAGTGTCTATTTACACCCCTGGTACGAATAGCCTTGGCCACACAGCTGAGATATTCATACCAAAGATTCTAGAGCGCTACGCTTTCATACCCTGTGACATAACAACAAGACGTTGCTCACGTGCACAAAAAACATGGCGGACATTCGTTTCGTTCGTAAGGACATTAGTAAGTTTACCCGCAAACACTGTTGCCTTGTGGAAGCAGATAGTGCAGTGGTCACAGACAAGGGCTGGCATGCGGGAGACCAGGGTTTGATTCTAATGTGATGTGTATTGGCAAAGTGAGTGTGCATGTGTACCAACGTCTCTAGAGAAGAAGGCGCGCAATTTGAACAAGAAATCGGTTCTCAAACGGAAGTTTTGATTGCAACAATTAGCTAGTTATTAGCTAGTTCGTGCACCAGGGTGTAAATTGCATGCACTACTATAAACACCAGGGTACGAATAGCATCCACTTCTAACTGTACATTGATGCAAACAGCATACCTTATTCAGAGTGTCTATTACACAGCTGAGCTATTCACACCCTGTTACATAAGAACAACAAAAACATGTTGCTTGTTTTTAAAAAAATATATATTATTACATTGTGTGATCAATATACCAGAATAAATGCACAGGGGTGCAAATAGCATACACAGATGTTTGTACCAGACGGGGTACTAATAGAACACATTGCTGTGTGCACCGGGGTACGAATAGCATATATTGATATTTGTACCAGATGGGGTACTAATAGAACACATTGCTGTGTGCACCGGGGTACGAATAGCACACATTGATATTTGTACCAGACGGGGTACTAATAGGACACATTGCTGTGTGCACCGGCGTACGAATAGAATTCACTTCTTATTGCACCAGGGTACGAATAGCATACACTGCTAATTGTACCAGGGGTGCAAATAGCCTTACCCATAACTTATTTATGTCTGACTCTAGATGTTGACATTACAAATCAAGCAGCACAATGTAAAATTACAAGCAACACAGTGTTCAAGAACAGTGTGACATGAAGTAACAAATCATGATAAGAAATTAAGTACTCTTGATTTTAGAGGTTCATTAACAAAAGCACTGCCACTTATGTTCCACCTGTTGTTCATTCACATAAAGACTATCAGTGACAGACTGAATGAAACTAATTTTTATAAAGGGAAGAGAGAAGGTGAATTAAAATATTAACCTACATTTTAAGAAATTGGGAAATGGTGAATATAACCTTTTCCTGAACATGACCCATGTTAGCCATTCATCAGATAATATCTCATGGACTTGCTATAGACTGTTCATTGAAAAACAACAAGGAAGGCAGTTTATCCTGAAGAGAGGAGAGGCAAAGGGACCTTCCAATGACGGCTGTGAAGGAAGAGGAGGATAGAGTGAGAGAGTGACCCAGATAGCAGGTCCTGATAATTGATAAAATGGTTTAATGGGGAAGCCAGAGGGAAGTCATTTCATGGACCTCTGACTTTAAGCCTTTTGAGCTCCCCCACCACTAGTGGGCAATTGGAGTTTAATGGTTTATGGTTATGTGCAGACTATAAAACAGTGCACAGGTAGGCCATGCCTTGAAGTTCATTAATGTGGTATTTTTTTAGATCTTTTGTTTTCTTTTTGTTTTTTTGGTGCAAGCTCAGTATTGTTGACTCAGGACAAGTAGTAGAATTGAAGTAAGTCAAGCATTTTCAGGACCTGTGTCAAAATGTTTATCCTTTTTTCTGTCCCTCAAGAGTATCCTTTGAAATGCTGGTGATTATGTTTGTTTCCTGATAGTGTCTCCTAAGACATAATGGAGCCCCTGAGGGGCTGGGCCCAGTCTCTGTTGGGCATTGTCTTTCACCACCCCTGCCTGGTCATCCTGTGAGACCTTTCCTTCGATCCCAACAAGGCCATGCAAAAAAATGTTATGGGGTGATGAAAGCCTGCGGTGGGCCGTTTCCATGGTAGAAGACCTCCAACCAAGCCATTCAGCAAAGTCTGTGTGTGTGTGTGTGTGTGTGTGTGTGTGTGTTCTTGTGCGTGTGCGTGCGGGTAATCTTCCAGCTGGGGACACGGATGGGGTGCATCCTGTGCTGCCCAGGAAACAACAAAGAGTTAAAACGCTCCATTGACGAAGGAGAGTGCCTGTAAAAACAACAATATGTCTGAGATCTGAGTAGAGTGTGACAAGCCACACAAGCAAACCTCCAAAAAATGGACAGACTGCCACTGGTGACATCCTGTCTGCTGCTACTGGATGTCAGGCAGCTGTATGGACACTTCCCATCCTGCGCACAAAGGCTCACCCTATACCACTGGCATGTCATCAGATACCGTCTCTGAAGTGACTCAGTCAGCCAAAATTCTGAATTCTTTTTCACTGGAAAAGGACGTCGGCATGAAGCCTCTCTCAAACGGGTGTGTCAATTCAGATTTCAGTTACGCAATTGTGCAACTGCTCAGAAAATATGACCTGCCCAATGGTGAAGCAAGACTTACTCATGCAGTATTTCATTCTAAGTTAAAATGGACAATTAAAATGGGGAAATCATAGGCAGTGTACACCTCACTCAGCAGAAGCTCATATCCATAATTTTCTTTACCATGTGTCAGGTATTTATTTATTTTCTTTTTTGCTTTCACCTCATTATCAGTTAGGGTTTCTTTGATAGCAACAGTTTATAAAACTGATAAGTCATCAATTTTTAAATTCTGATGAGTGCTTTCAGAAACCTTAGCCTACTCTAAGTCCACTCGCAATGTGGTTGTGGATGTCAGCTAAGCACAATACTGTTCAAGAACATTGTCATGGCTACTTCCTGTTCTAAGCAAGCACATAAGGAGGTTTAAACAAGGAGGTTTTGTAAACAAATGATTTATCATCGAGGGGGTTTGAACCACTAAATGAGACCAACTAAGCAGTACACTTTAAACATCTTTTTTTTTAAATACACCAGCTGATTTTTGTGTTCTCCTTTAAGGATAACGCTCATTCATGAATTACTAGAGACACTCCAGCACATGACAGGAACACCATTGTTTAAATCACTGAACTGGAGTCTATGTGTGTGTGTCCTATAATACTGTGTTGTGCATGGGTGACAGACCTTGCTATTTAACTGCAACAGAACAATTCCTGCCTGTTTAAGTGGCAGTTAGAATCTCCCAGCTGCCAAAATCTTGTGCAAAAAGCACCTCCATGAATTTCTCATCGGCAAGTGATATTCAGTGACAAACAGCGTAAGCCTGCATGCGTTAGCCGTGTCTACAGACTGGGTGAATGTGTGTGCTGATGGGTATGTATTATGTAAGAGTGCTGGCAGTGAAGTGGAGAGCAGTGCTGAACGGAGCTCTCATTAGTGTCTGGCCTCATGATAGTTATTTGGAACCTAATGTCTCTGTGGTTCAGAGCTGAATGGAATCCTTTGAGACCAATTGGAACACTTTAACGCTCATTGTATTTATCAGTCCCCATGCGCTCAACGTTACACGGTGGCTATAGCAAGAAAGACATGACCATGCTCAGACATACTGGCCAGTCCACCTACAGTATGAATCTATTTATACTGTATGCATCAGTGGTCTGTCATTTCCAGTTTATGTCACTCAAAATGTAATACAAGCTTAAAGTTTTTCGTTTTAATAGTTTACTGGTCTATAGTATTTCAGTGATCCAAATGATAAATTGTTCTCGTTACAGGTTCCTGGCTCTGTGCATTGATGTTGCCCACTCACTTACCCACTGGCTTCATGAAGTAATGAGATAAATATGAAATTAGATCATTAGAAAAAAACTACATTAAAATTAGTTTGTCTGTCAAACATTGTTTAATGGGTCACTGTCTTTTCTCAGCACCCTAAAAATCCAAAGTCATCCCAAGCTTGAGCTTTGCTTAAAGAGGAGTTTGATACTGTCTTTGGTACTGCTGCTCTGCTACGCTGGGCAGGCTTGTGAATGTCCACCTTTGATCTTTTAGCAGAGGCCATATGAAAGTGATCTGTGTTCAGGTCAGTGACACATGTAGGGGCAAAAAAACATCCTCATCTTCAAATCTTTCATCTCATAAAAGTTCCATGTAGGCACAGACCGTGGAACACATCAGAAGAAGGTGGTTGTGGGGGGCAAATAATTCAAACCCACCGAACCAATACATACGTGAACAAAGGTATGTATTAAATACATATGTATAGGAATCTGCAAATAGAGGTAGGCACTGTGTGTTGTAATGGAGAATAGTCAGTGAAATATCCACTTTTTTGTATGTGATTTATGTCTATTACCAAGGGAATCTGCCAACATCCCCAAGTGGAAATGTAAACTAAGAAAAATCTGCAGCAGCGCTCCAGCCATGCTAACTTAAACAGTCCGTCCCTGGGTAGGCCACAGCTGAGGAGAAGGGAGAGGGAGATCCCCACTCGGGCTATAAGCCGGACAGAGCAGCACCACAGTCTGAGGTCCACATTTCAAGATCTGTTTCAGACATTATGTCTTCCCTATGTGCGCGTCAGCCTCGTGTGTACAAGCAGACCGCACTTGAATAGCAGCACATTCTTTCTGACATGGCTGGGATGTTGTGTGAAATACAAATAAAAACAGAATGTGATAATATACAAGTCTCGTAAACCCATATTTAGCATCAAAAAGGACCACAAATGTTGAAAATGAAAATGTTGACTATTTCATGGAAAATATATGAATAATTCTAAATTTGATGCCAGCAACGTTTCCAAAAAAGGTTGGGACAGGGGTATGTTTAGCACTGTGGTGCTTCACCTCTTCATTTAACAAAATTCCTTTAAAAAAAAGGAATTGAGGAGACAGCTGAGTTTTGAGAATGAAATGTTTTGATGAGTTGCTTATCAGTATGGGCAGTATGGACTTTTTGCAGGCAAATATGAGTTCAAGAGATTTGCAGATTATTACATTCTGTTTTTATTAGTAATTTACACAACATCCCAACTTTTTCTGATTTGGGGTTGTATTTGGTATTTGGGCATATGTATGAAAACAATGCATGTCTGTTTTGTGGTGAAATAATCTCACCTTTCCACCCAAAGTGTAATCCAAACTAACCGAATCAAAATTCAGAGTACCATGCCAAAAGCAACCATAAGTTTTGTTTGCCTTTCAAATGTCTTACTTTCATGTTATCTACTTCCCTTGACCTGCCAGGCTATTAGACTATCTGTCATAGCCTATTTACACATAGTTGTTGAACTACTGTTATACATTATCCCTGCTTGTTGAACTTATCATGTATTGTATAATTTCATGATAAATTACATTTTTAAATGGAAGTTTGGGAAGAGTATGTAGACTTTTGCCACACCTACAGCGTCACTCTTATTAGGTAATTTATTCCCAGCATGTTCATGCTGCAACATTTGGTTTGATCATTCACTTTCAGCCCACCACCTCCCCTCACGCCTCCCATCTTCCTAGATTAGGAATAGCATAGGGGTGTACGCATGGATGCTTGACTCCTGCCTGTGCAGTAGATTCCTCCACAATCCCTGCAAAGCACTCCATGACCCTGGCTAAAGCTTAACCCCTTGCTTAACACACTTTCCGCTTGCTTCTCTTTTTTGCAACTTTGGAATGTGAACTTGTGAACTAACATTGTTATTGGTTGACTCCATTTAACTGTGCTTGTGATTGAATCATACTGTTCAGTTGTGGGCCCTGCAAATGATGTGAGAGGATGATGGCGAGTGGTGATGAGTGCTGTAGTGAAAACATACTAAATTCTTTGTAATAAGGCAAGGCACAGCATGCGCTTTCTGTGGACTGTATAATAATAACTTCATATACACGTTTTTGTGTGTTGTGGTGGCATGTTTCAATGCTATCATGTGTTTCTCTGGCAAAGCATGTTCATAATCCAGTTTTGAGATCCTAGCAAATTCCTGCATGACATCCCATTCGAGGCTCACATTGCATCCCAATTTGTTCGACAAAGAAACACCTTTTTGCCTTTACTTTGTTCATGGTAATGCAGTAAAAAGTTGTTGTAGAGAATCATCATGAGTGCACACACAGACTAACACGCAAACTCGGGTCAAGTCAGGTCAGATCAGTATGTGTCACAGATATGGAGCGCAGAAAGGTAATTTTTCATCACTAAATAAAAAAAAAGGGTAAGGCTATTTGCACCCCTGGTACAATTAGCAGTGTATGCTATTCGTACCCTGGTGCAATAAGAAGTGAATTCTATTCGTATCCCGGGGCACACAGCAATGTGTCCTATTAGTACCCCATCTGGTACAAATATCAATGTATGCTATTCGTACCCTGGTGCACACAGCAATGTGTTCTATTAGTACCCCGTCTGGTACAAATATCAATGAATGCTATTTGTACCCCGGTGCACACAGCAATGTGTTTTTTTAAAAACAAGCAAAATATTTTTTTGTTGTTACGTAACAGGGTGTGAATAGCTCAGCTGTGTAAAAGACTCTCTGAATAAGGTATGCTGTTTGCATCAATGTACAGTTTAGAAGTGCTATTCGTACCCTGGTGTTTATACTGTATGCTATTTACACCCTGGTGCATGAACTAGCTAATTGTTGCAATCAAAACTTCCGTTTGAGAACCGATTTCTTGTTCAAATTGCGCGCCTTCTCTCCAGAGACGTTGGTACACATGCACACTCACTCTGCCAAAATGCATCACACAGGAATTGAACCCCAGTCTCCCACATGTTAACCCTTGTCTGTGACCACTGCACTATCTTCTTCCACAAGCAACTGGTGCTGGCAGCTTGCTGTGGTGAGATGTAAGAATTGTATAATACGCTTTTTGTCTTTGTATTATTTAAAAATCTAAATGCAAGTATTAAAATATGAAATGGTGGCAGATCTGGGTAACCTAGGCTGTACTGAGTAATTGGTTCAGTCATGTGTTGAAGTGGTGTAGTTTTAAAATGAAATGTCAATTTCAGGATGAAAATGACTGAAAGGTGTGTTTTGTATCAACAGATGGTATTTTTGAACTTTTTGCAATTGTCAAGGTTCTCCTTTAGCTAATCATTAAGAACAACATACAGTATATAATGTATATAATCACAATATAATCACATACCAAATACCAAGTTGGCTATCATGATTCGGTCTTATTTAAGCTTATTTTAACTGCCTATTAATTGATATCAACAATCTTGATACAGGACCTATAATAAACAGCCCAATAAAATAAGATGACACTACTGCATTGTTTCCATGAATGTATTTCACACTGTAAACCCCAACAGGTTCAATGAACTCAAAATATTTGATGAAACTGATTACCTCAAAATATTTAGCTACAGCGTGGAAAATAAGTATTGAACACGTTAACATTTTTTTCAGTAAGTATACTTCCAGTGAGGCTATTTGCATGAAATTTTCACCAGACATTAGTATTAACTTAGGTAATCCACACATATATAAAAAATCCAAACATTAATGTCCATAAGTAGAGTTATGAGTAAAAAAGTGGAATGCCACAGGAAAAAAGTATTGAACAAGCCTACTGAAATTTCTTAAATACTTTGTGGAAAACCCTTTATTTGTAATGAGAGCTTCAAGGCATTTCCTCTATGATGAAACTAATCAGTCGAAGTATTCAGGTGTGATTTTGACCCATTCTTTTAAATAGATAGTCTTTTAATATTGAAGATTCCAGGGTTCCCTGTTGTAAATCCTGATCTTTAGGTAACTTCCAAAACTGTTCAATTGGATTTAAGTCAGGGCCTTGATTTCCTTTCTCTGAAACCAATTGAGAGGTTTTTTTTGCTGAATGCGTTGGATCATTGTCCTGCTGGAAGGTCTAGCCATGTCTCATCCTCATTGTCCTGGTGGATGGCAAGATTCTCCCATAAAAATGGCTCCATTCATCATTCCTTCAACTGTATGAAGTCTGACAGTACCATGAACCAGTGATGCAGAGTGCCATTTCTCCTCCAAATATGGTGTGTAGTATGACATCCAAAGAGTTACATTTTGCTCTCACCTGACCAGAATACATTCTCTCAGTATTTCATAGGCTTGTCCAAATGTTGTGTAGCAAACTTTCAATGAGCTTCGACATGTTTTTCTTCAGTGATAGAGTCATGCAGGGTGAGCGTGCATAGAGGCCATGGCGGTGAAGTGCATTACCTATGATTTTCTCTGTAACAATTGAACCTGCTGCCTCCAAGTCTTTCTGGAGCTTTCTCCAAGTGGTCCTTGGCTCTTAGGCTACACTTCTGACTATCCTTCTGACATCCTGGTCAGAAATCTTCTGAGGAGATCCTGTACATGGCCGATTGATGATGCAGAGATGTTCCTTCCACTTCCAGATAATGGCTCCAATACTGCTTACTGGATGATTCTGACGTTTTGAAATGCATCTGTAACCAGTTCCATTGATATGTTTTGCAACAATAATGTTGCAAAGGTCTTGAAAGAGCTCTTTACTTTTACCCATCATGAAAAGTTTCTTGTGTGACAACTTGGTAACGAAAAACCTTTTTATAGCTCATCAATATGTACTAACCCAGCTTATATTCATTTGCACAGATAGGAGGGATAATTACTCTCTAACTATGTATAGATTCCAGCTCGTTCCTTGCCTTTGTGTACTGCTTTTTCTTAGCGTGTTCAATACTTTTTCCCTGTGCCATTCCACTTTTTTACTCATAACTCTACTTAGGGACATTAATGTTTGGATTTTTTAATATGTGTGGATTACCTTAATTAATACTAATGTCTGTAGAAAATTTCATGCGAATAGCCTCACTGGAAGTATACTTACTGAAAAAAATGTTGACGTGTTCAATACTTATTTTTTTCCTGCTGTATGTTAAAAAATATTTTAAGTAATTTACTTAAAATGAGACTTTTTTAAATGCTCAAAATCTTTAAGGACAAGGATAAAATTAAAAAGAATAATGTGAGAAATAGATGTTTTAAGTTATTGTTGCATTAGTCAGACAAGCTCTTAAGACTCCAAATATTTGAGAAAATGAACAACATTAAAACAAATAATTTCAACAAACAAACATTTTTAGTAATTACTACTCTAAACTAGAAGTTATTCACACTCATTTTTTTAGGAAGTTGATGAACTGAAACATAATAATTTGACAAACATTTTAAGTAATCACTACTTAAATCGTTGATAAGTTCAATGAACCTGATCATTTTGAAACCATTGTTAAAACCAACCAAATTGACACTGGAAATGGAGTTGATGTTTTTAAGTTATGACTCCTAATAATATGTTACCACCATGACTCATTCAGTTTCTCAGACCTAAACATTGTCACTTCATTCTCTTATATTTTTAAGTTGACTTCCCTCTATTGAAACACATTTTTTGACTGTTTAGGTTTACTATTTACCTCAAAATCAAAAATATTTTATTTGTATGATTCAAATAAAAAACTACTCAATAGACAATTTCAATGCAGATTCCATTTATTTAAGAATTCCATTAGAATTCTAACAGAACAACATCCCCAGCAATGCGGTTAATACAGAAAATCAAAGAAATAACAACCTGTTACCACTTCAACAAAGGTAATACTCAAATAACAAAATAATAGGACAACATAAATAAAAGCGAAAAGCTCCATTGCTTGCTTGAGTATTAACATGCTGGCAGTACCAACCATGAGATTTGGAGAACAGACTGCTTACTCATCCATCATCAGCAATTTATTTTTAAGGCTAAGCAGCAGTCTAGGAGGTAACCGCTTCAGGTCTTCCAAACCCATAATAATTTTTTTAATGAAATTAAATGTGTAGGACAATTGATTTGGATAATCGAGATGAAGTGCATAAATTAAACCAAATAGCAAAATTAACGTGTCTGTCAACTCTGCTATATCACACACAACAATATCTTCGTCAAGAACTATAGAATGGATAGCAGGACCAAACTTCACAAGGGAGTCTGTATCACCCGAGACAGTGGGAATAGCTACAGCTGCATCCGAGAAGTCTGGCAGGTCAATTTCTTCTGCCTGAAGAACATGACAGTAATTAGTTAATAAGTAGAGTAGTCAATGGAAAACACTACATGTGTATTTAATATAATATGAAATACCAGTGAATGAAAAGTTCAGGTATAATTCCCAAATATGACATTCTTGGTGAATTACTGTAGTGTGATTTAACTGCTATTCTGGTGGCTAGGAAGATGGTTGTGGTTGTTGTCTTTTGGTTGCAAGGTAGTATCAGAGAGGGCTGAATAGAAATAGATATAGGGAAGACAAAGTAAAAAAAGAAGATAGAGTGAAAGAGGACACACAATTTAATCAAAAACTTTCCACATCCAAACATTCCAGGTCTTAAAATATCCTGCAGAGTAATTTTCCTTCTGCTGTTGACATTGACATCTTCCTAGAAAGACAGAGGGATTGTGGCGTAATGGGAAGACAAATCAGCAGAATATTAATCCTATGCATATATTAAATAATACTATAGTACAGGTGACATGTAAATACAAGATTCACTCCTTCACGCTCCTGATATGCAACCTCCTGCTCTCTATGAAATCGTGAGAGATGAATGTTCAGTGCATTAATAGATTGGAATGAGCAAATGCATGAGTGGTGTATGCATGGTAATGGGCTGACCCTTGAAAACTGACTGTGATTTAACTAATAATGGCAAAGTAACTGAGCCTGTGTCTCGGAAGAGGCGTCACATGACCTGCATATAGCCAACACATTTGATACAAAAGCATCACTTAACCCTAGCCTTTGTGTATTCCTGTGGAGAGATGCAAAGGGATAACATTAGGCTATTCTCATTGGTAAATAAATGCTTACAAAATATCACTATAACTTATAATAATATAGGCTGCACGTTGGCTACATTGTGACACTAGTAAATGGAGGACAAGTAAGTTATCACTTACCATGGTGTGATGGTGGTTCCTTGCACAGAACTGAAAACATGTCACACAGCCATCTGGTCCTGAGGGGAAAATTATTATGAACAGTATTATTTCACTTTTTTGCACAAAAGTCAGTCAGACAGTCTCTTCTTCTCTATCTGTATAGGCAGGCCTATCAGAGTCAGACGTTGCCATTGATCATGCTTAGGCTATTGTCAGTAAGTTCGGAGCTACAACTTGGCTTCCTATCCGTGTTAACAAAACTGGAATTGACGTTAATAGAAGACATATGCTCTTGCTGCAGGGTTATTCTTCAACTATGGTACTCTTTGACCTGGTAATTTTCAGAAAATGTCACATCTTTCAGTAAAAAAACTTTTTGCATGGTTTAATTATCTACTCTTTCTAGAAACTTGCCCTAATAGTGGCTGTAAAGATTTCAATTGAATATTATGGATTTTTGACATTTTATTCCAAAAGTCTAACTGTCATTTCCAGTATAAGTATACTTACTCTTTTGATCCCGTAAGGGGAAATTTGGTCTCATTTATCCCAAACGCCTGCTACAGCCACGCTCGGGGAGCAGTGAGGGGTTAGGTGCCTTGCTCAAGGGCACATCAGCCGTTCCTACTGGTCAGGGTTCGAACCAGCAATCCTCCGGTTACAAGTCCGAAGCCCTAACCAGTAGGCCACGACTGCCCAATCACACATTTCCGAAACACAACAAAACGTGTTTTCAAGCAAAAATAGCATCTACTGTTCCAAATGTATTTTATTAAATATTACACATATCAGCCAAAATATTACATTTATTAATTTTCCAGAAATGCATGTTGTATTATTTTTACATGTTTAACTTAAAATATGTGTTGTGATGGAAATGACAAAGTGTGGTGGAGATGACATAATGACATATATAGACAAATTTAAGATTTAAAAGCATTAAGATTTAAAACAAAAAAAATGCATCCCTGCCATATGTTATGTAATTATGATGGTTTTTTTTTTCTACTAGGCTAGATTCTTTAGTAGGCCTACTATGAAGCAAATCAACTGTGTTTTCAGGGCAATGTCATTTCCACCACACGTCACCATGTCATTTCCACCACCAAAAACAAAAAAGTAGTAAACATTTTTTAGTTTTTCTTATTTCTTCCAAGGACAAGGAAAGGATCATAGTTGAAGAATTACCCCGCAGTGTTACTTTGCATTACATCTAGCAGCTAATGCGAACCATATAGCTTATGGCAGCTATAGGCTACTAATAAAAAGTGCGCTGCCTGTTTGTGCGTGTCATGCAGTGGCGTAACTATAGTAGGTGCAGCAAGTGCAGTCGCACCAGGGCCCGTGACCTCCCGGGGCCCGTCGCTACCCCCGCAATGCAATTGCTGGGAAATTCTATACAGGTCCTTTCTGACTACCGGCGTGCCTTTGACCAGGCCAAGGCTACAGCGCAGACGCTCGCAAATAAATGGGGGTTCAGAGTACATTTGAAAATGTTAGAGCACGGAGAGTGAAGCGTCACTTTGACGAACTATCGGAAGATGAGCGCTTAACCAATGCAGAGAGATACTTCAAAGTGCAGGTATTTAATGCAACTCTGGACATCATAATCAGAGTCAGCTCTTCCAAAGATTTGCAAGTATGCGGGAAATTTGTCATGTGTTTGAGTCTTTACGTCCTATGACCCTTCAACTCGCAGGTGATGATGAACTGCTTGAAAAGGCAGTTTGTCAGACCATTATAGCAGGGACATTGCACCGACATTCCCAACACAACTCCTCTCATTCAGGTCTTGCTTTAAAGCAGAGATTTCACAGAAGTCATCTATTTTTCAACTTGCCAAAATGCTGGTGGTAGATTATGACAGTGTAACATCCATATTCGGGGAAGTGTGCACTGCTCTCATGTTGTTTCTGACATTGCCTGTGACTGTGGCAACAGCTGAGCGATCTTTTTCCAAACTCAAACTTATTAAGACCTACCTGAGCAGCATGGAGCAGGAGAGGCTCAGTGGGTTAGCTATCCTGTCCATTGAAAATACGAGAGCCAGAACATTAAATATTGGGAACATCGTTGACGATTTTGCACAACGAAAGGCTCGTAAGATGGCCTTCTTTTTCTAATGGCCTAATTCACGCATATTGGGGATTGTATGCATATGAATGATTTTATTTGGTTTCTGCACGGTTAAATAAGTTAGGGTACATTAAGTTTTGTTTGGTTTTTATTTGGTTTCTGCATGGTTAAATAAGTTAGGGTACATTAAGTTTTGTTTCTGCGCAGTGCGAGTTTATAAGCAAGCAATCTACGCTTGCAGTTTCAGCAGAGGGTTGAAGAGGCACATTGAGCGCATTAAGTGTTCCCATAATTCCATGCGAGTTGATGTTAATGCAGTAATATTAGATTACCCTGGCCTGCAGGCTGTTAATACAATTATTTTTAATGTTTTCACATGTAATGGAATCATATGTAGTCGTGTGTTTTTTATTTGAAATTGTAATCTGTAACTACTAAACTACTTCGGTGCCTCAGGCCCTTTGCATAAACAATTTAAGTCACCCTTAATGTGTATTGCATGTATCAGAGCTAATTCATCCTGGGCCAAAGTATATCGATATAGGACCCGTGTAACACTCTGGCACCTGGGCCCACCATTGGTGTGATACGCAAATGGTGTCATGTGTTAGTTTACCAACTTATGAAACGTTGCTTTGGTGTCTAACTTCCGCGGCCAAAGTAGGCAACACCAGAAACGGTTAATAAAGGATCTTTGGAAATGCTAAACTATGCTGTTTGTCTGTCCAGTTTCCACTAAAGTAGTGCAATAACAAGCTGGCTGGCTGGGTGACAGCTCAGACTAGGCCTGTCAAACTCGATTCCTTTTAAGGATCCGGGTTATTCTGAGTCACTCACTAAACTGATCCGGGTTGAACGAGTCACTTGAGTCAGTATTGCTAAATCGCAAAGAAATTCAGTCCTACGTTCAAGCAGTGCCGTGGGGTGCTTCATTTCGTTAAGTGCCTTCTCATGTTGGATGTGGATCCTCCATGATTTGAAACCAGGTTTTTGCAGCACTTGCATTTAGCCTTTAGAGTTTTGCTCTCCTGGTCAAAGTGCATCCACACATTGTTCATCTTTTTGGTGCTCATGTTCAGAAACGTTGATCTTATTGACAGAGAGGGTAGCCTATATTATAATAATTAATTATTTGTTGTTGTTTTGTTAACAATAGAAAAGTTTGCCTAGGTCTAATGCTACTCTGCTACAATGTTTTTTACCACTACTACTAATAGTAGGCTACTAGGAATTTATTCTAATAAGTATTATAGGCTGCTAATACTAGGCAACTAATAATACTATTAATCATAGCTATACTGTTAGGTAGCCTAATATAATAGCATATAATATAATATAATATAATATAATATAATATAATATAAAATAGCCTAATATAATAGCATCAAAACCTCCAAAACCTCCACGGGAAAGAAAGCAGTTTGAGCCAGACTGTTTATTTATTGTCTTAACCTAGCCTAAGCAATTGACTTTCAATGTAGACATAGAAACAGGAACGTAGGAATGCCCTGCAGTGAATAAATTATTATTATTGTTATTATTAAGTGTGCTTGCAAAGCAGCACACTTATTGTTCTTCTTAAGTTTTATTATTATTTTTCCCGTCTCCCTAATTTTTTGTCAGCCCTAGTGCCTAGGCCCTTTGAGACAGAGACATCGTTCCAACTTTAAAACGTCCGTCAGTACCGGTGTAAGTTGGTCGAAGATGACGCCAGGTGGTGCGTGCCGTTCGTCCGCCATATTGATTGAACAGAAAGCGAAACTAAATTTTCACAGGTCACAAATTTGGTTCGAACGCCACTTAAACTTGACGACATTATCCTTGGACCAAGCCTCACAAATGTTAGCGGAAGGATTTTTGATTTTCGAAAAGCGTTTGCCCGTCACAGCCAAACGAAATCGGGCGGGCGGTCTCAAACAGGAAGTCGCCCATATCTCAGGAACACTGTCACATATCGATACCAAATTTTGTATATGAACTGGGGACTCCAGTGTGAGGGTGCATAGGCAAAAAAAAAAAGAAATATTCCAAAAGTTTCCATCATTTGGCAAACCACCCACGGGTATATGGTAACTCACACCATTCACCTTCTATCACAATGCCTTCCATGTATGCACAATGTCTCAGAGCAGACACAATGTCTCCAGGCAACCTTGCCCAATCATGAAATCCTTGCTCTGCCATGGGATAGTATGGACTTACAAACTGAAACAGCAAGGAGAACAGTAGCTATATATAGCTTACATAATAGAGTTGTTTTCACATTGACGGTATTCAAATTAAATTTTTCATTATTGTTAAATGTCATGGTGGGAGAGTATTACTAAAAATGTTACAAGTATGCAAATTCATATGTTTACGGGAAATTAGGTTTTACTGGGTTGTTTTGTAGTAAAGACATGCAAGGCATTCTGGGCCATGTAATAGACAAACAGTGGTCGGCAGCGTTAACTTGATTTCCTGTATTAATATGAATAGGTGTTTCTGTAAACCTAGAAACAATAAACAGCTATCTCTGTTACAAAAACGAGCTGGTAATCGCTCGTTGAAGAGGGAACTATGATAAAAAGATTGTTTTCCTAAAAGCATGGAGTTGACGAAAGAATAAACAAGCAATGTCACGTTAATGTTAAATAGCCTACCTATCTGAACACTAGGTGGCAACATTGTATTACATTTCACTAGTGTAGCCTACTTAAAAAATACGGTGTGAGATTCACAAGTAAGGAAGGTGCAAATATTATGTAATTTATCATGGGAAATTATTGGAAATGTTATTTCTTGTTTATTCTTGCAAACCACACACATCCATTCGGTATCACACGTACACATGTAATACTGAAAGACTATCATTTCGTTTATTTGATGTCGCCTAGCAACACAGCCTTCAGAGCAAAGATTCTAGAACAGGGCTTCAGAGAGACACGTTTTGAGTTTGTGGCCAAGAACCTAAAATATCGGTTTCCATGTGCTGGATGGTGTGCATCCTTTATGAAAGTAAGTGTTTTATACAGTTAACGTTACAGACATAATGAGTCATGTTGTAGTGGTCAACATAAATGTGCCCCTTCTGTTATTAGAATGCTAAGCGGAGAAGCATGCTAAGCAGAGATTTAGTATCATTCATTTCTTGTGTGGCTAGCTATAGGGAGGAGATGTATGTTGCTAATTGGGATTTATGTTGTTTAGCTTAATGCCATGGTCATTTGATATGAGATGCTTGCACTCGTAACGCCGTCACGCGTGTAACTTTAGGACTGCTATTTTTCTTACTAACAGTAATTCACTGAAGCACTTTAGCCCTAAAAAGTACAGTAGCACCTACGTCTGTGACAGCTTAAGGGAACTTGCATTGTAGGCATAACTAAGGGATGCAATAACACCACCAACAACCAAAACTAGCCTACTCATTGTCAACATGTACATGAAATGTAACGCTTCATGTGAATCAAATTAAAATGTTTTCTTTGCAAACGTAGGCATAGGCGACATGGTGACAGATTAATTTAATAATGCTGCTGTGTGAATCACGGTAAGCGTGCAGGAAGTGGCCACTTCTTAATGGGACTCACTGTATGGAAGTGGGCTAAGTAAAATAGAGATGTTTTAAATAAGATAAGGTTAATCAGAATTCTACGATATGCCCGCTTGACAACGGCAGAGATAGAACTGGCCTTTGGCCATAGCAACCATCCATTTAGAACGACTGGCCTTCATAGCAACCAAAGATCTGAGCTGTGTTGCAATGTGAGGCAAAGTATAGAACGGTGATGAAACATACAGAGACAGGTCAAGAAATATAGTGTAGACAGTAGTATACAGTTGATTTACAGACGGTGGTTTAGAGTAATATGAAGTATTCCTTTATTCTGAGATAGGCTACATCAATAGGCTCTCAAAACAACCCCAGGCAACAAAACAATCCCAAACAGACATAAGGTCTTTATAGAGCAAATCCATATAGATTATTTGTCAAATAAACCAGTAAAACATAATTTGTGGGATGGAATATATAACATTCACACTCATAGCTCATATTTTTTTAAAAATAAATCAGTGAAAAAGTATCCTGACAAACAAGCAGCTTTTTAATGCCTTGGTCATATTTAATAATTTCAATTCCTCTGTAGGTTACCTGATAGCCCAGTTTGAGAGGCGCAAGACGCGTGACATTATTTATTTTTTGCAGCCAATCACTGCTGTCATTTTATTTTATTGATTTGATCTCAGTCATAGAAGCTAAATTCGAAGACTGAAAGGCACTGTTAGAATGCTTGGATCAAGCCAGGTTCAGCATAGCGTATGTCACTGTCTGCTCACGTTGGTGACCGGACCAGGGCAAGCACACTTTCGCAGTTCCCGCCGGAAATGCAGTCTAGTTATTATTATTATTACTACTACTACTATTCTCATTAGGCCTATTATTATTATCACCTTGACACGAGTAGAAACTAGGCTACTCGCCGCCTACAGATCCACTCATGTAGCCCGGCTGATTCGACTGACTTCGCACTCATAACAACATAACGTAACCGGTCCACCCGCTGATCCAAATGACCCAGGTAGGCTAGCCTACTCAAGCAACTCCATACAGAGCTTGCAATGTTTCGGACTGTCTTCGCGACTCTAATTGCATTTTAAAGTAGGCTGCGCGCGTGCAGAATATATGTTATTTCAGAAGTGAACGCATGGCTTTTGTTGTGGATTTTCTTTTTAACCTTGACGAGGAGTTACCGGCCCTCTAAAGATCCACTCATGACAACGAGCCCGGCTGATTCGGGCTGACTCGCACTCATAACAACAACGTAACCGCCCGCCTGGCTGATCCGACTGACCCAGGTAGGCTAGCCTACTCTCCATACAAAGCTTGCAATGTTTCGGACTGTCTTCGCGACCTAATTGCATTTTAAAGTAGGCTATGCGTGCAGAACATATGTTATTTCAGAAGTGAAAGCATGGCTTTTGTTGTGGATTTGCTTTTTACCTTGACGAGGAGTTACTCGCTGCTCTAAAGATCCACTCATGACAACGTAGCCGGCTGATTCGGCTGACTCGCACTCATAACAACATAACGTAACCGGCCCGCCCGGCTGATCCAACTGACTCAGGTAGACTAGCCTACTCAAGCAACTCCATACAGAGCTTGCAATGTTTCGGACTGTCTTGGCGACTCCAATTGCTTTTATAGTAGGCTATGCGTGCAGAACATATGTTATTTCAGAAGTGAAAGCTTTGGCTTTTGTTGTGGATTTGTTTTTCACCTTGACGAGGAGTTACTTGCCGCTCTAAAGATCCACTCATGACAACGAGACCCGGCTGATTCGGGCTGACTCGCACTCATAACAACATAACGTAACCGGCCCGCCGGGCTGATCCAACTGACTCAGGTAGACTAGCCTACTCAAGCAACTCCATACAGAGCTTGCAATGTTTCGGACTGTCTTTGCGACCTAATTGCTTTTTATAGTAGGCTATGCGTGCAGAACATATGTTATTTCAGAAGTGAAAGCATGGCTTTTGTTGTGGATTTGTTTTTCACCTTGACGAGGAGTTACTCGCTGCTCTAAAGATCCACTCATGACAACGTAGCCGGCTGATTCGGCTGACATGCACTCATAACAACGTAACCGGCCCGCCCAGCTGATTCGACTGACCCGGTAGATACTCAAGCAGCTCCATGAGCGTGCAGTTCGGACTGTCTGCACGACCTAATTGTATTTTAATATGCTACATCTATACACCAAATCTAATTATGTCTAGGCTACATGCAGAACATTGAATGTTATTTCAGAAGTGGAAAAATGGCTTTTGTTTTGGAATTGCTTTTCACCTCGAGGAGGAGCTACCGCCTCGCAGAGATCCACTCATGACAACGAGCCGGGCTGGTTCGACTGACTCGCACTCAACGTGAGCTTAACCGGGCCGGGCTGATCCGACTAACCCGGATTGCTACTCAGCCGCTCCAATGGTCTGTGAGTCTGCAATGTTTCCGGCTCTGCGGGAAGTTAACCATTTATCTCGGACTGCCTGCTCACTCAGTCGCTTTTGAGTTGATTTGTGGAGTTGTGGTTGCCTAGACTTAAATTGTTACATTTTGGCAGCTACGATGGCTGGGGCTAGGAGGCTAGCTAATGTTGCAAGAGGTTTGTGTGTGGCTGTTTATCGCTTTAGATTGAATTGTAGTAGGACTCAACTGATCCGAGTTAATGATACTAGAGACTCGCGACTCATGGGTTAATTTAAAGACACGGGTGAAAGATCCGAGTGAATCACGACTTAAACACCTTTAGCTCAGACAACAAACTTTAGTTAACTCGCTAAAACATGCAGCTAGCCCGCAAAAGGTCTCTCTTAAGGCCTTTTCACACAGAGATCCCGCTAAATTTGCGGGAAGAGGGGACGTCTTTTTGTGTCTGAAAGCGAGGTGAAAATTTGCCTGCCTGCTGATCTGTTCACATGATGCGGCATTTTGAGGAACCAGGAGGCAGGATCAGCTATAGTAAATTAAATTGTGACGCAACAGGGGCGGTAGAGGATAGTCGTAGCAGGCCTTATGTGCGTGGGCCTTTAGATACAGCAGGTGTGTGATTTCAAAAACCATGTCGGGAGAACCGACTGCACTTTGGTCAGCTTGCATTTGCTTTGCTGATGCTGTTAGAATGTTAAATTCTTGCAATAGATGTCTTCAGACAATAAAACGTAATTTGGAAGGTGAATTGAAGACAAGAGTTGCCCTTTATGCTGGCCATTACAAAATGTAGCCTACTGTGCGTACAATTTATTCATGAAATAATTCAATATTACAACAATTAAAATAGCTTGTGTACTGTCTTAATTGAAACATGCTTCGCGCACAAATGATAGCCTAGGGCAAAGAGAATGGACATCTCAACATAAGGATACATTAGAGGATGATGATTAGTGTAAATTTTGTCACATGACGAAATAAGCAGTTCTTTAAAAACGCAACGTTCCATTCAGTCATAAATCATTCAAGCGTAGGCCAGGCCTAGTGCTCGTCATGAAAAGAAAACAGCAGCTTAATATTTTCCAGGTGTTTAACAGTAGGCCTAAGTGCACTGTTAGCAGTTATGCCGAAGGCATTGAGATTATTAGGCATTGCATCCTGTCACTCAACATCGCAGTTCGGGTTGATAAGATTCAGTTAATGCGAGTATGGATCGTCTATAGCAGTGTAGGCAAAGCAAATCCTAGTTGTTAGGTTACCATAGCTGTCTTTTCTCTAGGCCTGGGCCTATCGGAAATCGCGACATAAGCACATTGGTTTCTGTTTTATTTTCTTTCTTGTTCGCGTGTTGGGTAGTGAAGCGATAATGCATTTACAGCAGTAGGCTACATCATGTGAGCCAGAGCCGATATGGCCAGAACTGCTGCTCTGTAAAGGTATTTCTGTCCCACACAAATTTGCTGAACTACTTGCGAAGTAGCCTATTCATCACAGACATCACATGTAGCCTATCACACGAAAGAGCTTTTTCTCAGCCTTTAAACGATGTTAGTGGCTAGTTGTTGTGGTAAACGGTTCGCGAGAAAAGTAACTTTAATTTAATCATATTTTTTGCGCCCGGAATACTTCGCGAACTTTCCCTCAACACATGACAAACAGCAGAATAAACAGCAGACCTTACCGAACATAAAGGTGTAGCCTAAAGCATTCCCCTGCACAGTTAGCCATTCCAGAGTAATCGGTTTTAAATTTGCAGCAATGTCTTTATGCATATCTCCAACTTTGCGGTTCCTAATGTGTTTAAATTGTTCAATAAGTCTACATGATTTTATAACAGGCCAAATACAAAAGAAATGTTACAAATATCGCCTAGATATCTGTAAGCATTACAATCAGAGGATATACATAGGGCAGACAGACGCTCATGAGTTCATGCAACTGTTTTATCGCTGGATTTTAGGATAGCCTATTATGGATTGCATTCCAAGCTACAGTCAACTCTAGCAGGCATTGAATGACTGGAGACTTTGTGAATTTATAGATTGACATAATGTGCTGTCTCTGCTATTGCTGCTTTTGATCAGTTAGATTTATTTGCAATATCCTGTGGTGGGCTGGACATAGCATTGAAATGCCCGCCCCGATTCCCCTTTCCGCCTTGACCCATTCACACTGGTGGCGGAACGAAAAAACTTGGCAAAATGTCTAGGGGGCTTGGTAGTAAATTTGGCGAGACACTTTGTCCCGCCGTTCCGCCTCGGTCTATGTGAAAGGGACAGTCGTTCCGCGATTCTGGTACATAAAATCGCGGCAATTTTGCCAGTATGAAAGGGCCTTTACATAGCCTACACTTTAGCTGAGGTCTGCCCGCTGTTAGACGGTACACAAATAAATAAACAAAGTAGGCCTACACCTACATTAAGGCACGTTCTTACCTTTGTGTAGAGGCTATACGGCTTGCAGTCTGATGATGATTGATGGATCATCTCACTGATTGCTTGCAGTTTGCCTGCCTACATCCGGCGTGCGCAGCAGTCCTTGCAAACAGTCTTAGGCCTACGATGTCAAAGTGTATCAATTTACAACTGCCACAGTCGATCGTAGACTAGTTCATTCACCATTCATTGGGATTTCCGATTTTTTTTATTGGTTTATGTTGGTCTGTGTACGTTATTAGGTTATTTGCCATGTTGATAATCAAGTTGCACATCTTTATTATGTCAGACGTAATTTCAATCCAATTTTGAAAGGAATGAGTTTGGGGGTCAGTTCTACTTATATACTTTTATACAACAATTCTACCACAAACTAAATAATCTGAAAACACCCCATTATTGTTTAAAAATGTTAATTTCGACATCGTTCTTACGCATCAAAAAATAGTTCCCTTTCCAATAGACAGCGTCTTGGTTGCTAGGTAACCAACATTCCAGACCCCTCGTTACGGGTCTTTGTGGTTTACGTGTCTTCTTGAAAGAAATGTTGAAATCACATTCATATCTAGGTTTGCTGCATGCATGTTACAAGGACACTGGGCCATGTCATGTAAGGGACATGGTACTGCAAAAAAATAGCCTGGCTAGCGCCACCACTTCTCAATGAGACGTGGTCTGGGAACCAAACGTTAATTTTCTCGTATTTGAAAAAAATGCCCAGATCCGTGTATTGGGTGCCACGGATGTCTATCAAATGCTTCTGTGCATAGCTCATCATCGTCTTGCTTTCCCCCTTGTTCTGTGATTGGTCCCCTATCTCAGGCGAAAATTTGCTCCATGGTCTCCAGGCTGCCTTAGCAGCGTGAATCAAATCGCACGCAAGGCAGCATGGGAACACCCAGGCTAGCAAAAAAACGGAAACATAGTCTACATTGCAGAACCACTCAACTTTATTAATGTATAGTGAATAAATGTTACACTACTGTGCACAGCCTGACGTGACGATGCTAGCATGTTAGCAGCGGTTAGCTAATTATGCTAACGTTAGTTATCTACAAGTCTCCTCCAAGTGACAATCATATTATACACAATGCTGGCAATGCAGAGAACAATTAGCATCCTCGGTTATCTTACTTACATTGAGTTGACTGTGTGGCTTAATCCACAGATGTGGTGAAGCACTGTTTCGTTATGGTTTGCTAAGGAGTAACCTATTGCTTGAAATAGTGAGGAGCTGGGTGTCAAATCTTCGCATTGTATCGCGGAGTGATTTATTATTAGCTGTGCTGAGTCTGAGTTGAAATGTCCAGGGATATTCCAACTCATGGAACGTCTCTCGGCCAATCAGAAACAAATAAATAGTTCCATAGAACCCAATTGTTGTATAAAAAGAGCTAATCTTGTCAAAATAATCAATAACTGGGAAACTAGTTGAGTGAACTTAAAACTTTTGTGGTGCCTGAACAATATGGCAGCTTTGAGTACAGCTCTGCAATTTTATTGAGTTTAGAACACTGTTGGGGAATACAGTGCATAATCCCCCATACAACCCACTTGTAGGCTAAACTGCCATATATCCAAAACATTTGTTGAACTAAAGAGAATTCAGTCTGCTACATTTTAAAGGATGCCTTGAATGCTTCAGATAGGCTAAGCTGTAAAAAAGGGTCATCTTATTCTTGTTTAAACACAGGTTTTACAAATGAATATGCTAAAAAAGCAGGACAGGCATCATTAAATGTCTTTAATAATACTCATGGTTAGTGGTAGGGTTAGAAAATCGCATCAGGCAAGTTCAGGTTGTCTGTGAATGGACCTGTGCATCAGTGTTGGCTTTACACAATTTATTGCCATTATTAAAATAGGCTATCCTAATCTTCAAAACATTTTAAGTGGTTTTCATATAGTAGTTTGGGTTCTCATGTGCCACCCCAATAAAAAGTCTGGACCCAGCTGGCCCCCCCTATAAAATAATCCTGGCCTCGCCCCTGCTCAAAGCACGTCAGGTGTCACGTAGCCTATTTGCAGTCACATGGCCGTATCTACCATAGAGGACACCGCAGTAGGCTATTTCAAGTTTCGTTTCATTTATGAAGTAGGCTAAAAATAGCCGCATGACAATTATCCTTGCCTCAACGCACCGTCAAGTGACATGTAGTTGCAGAAAGGCGTAGGCAGGGATGGATTACTGCACTGGCCTACCGGGCCCAGGCCCAGGGGCCCAAGGGGTCAGGGGGCACTGAAGCCCAAGCCCTTGCATGGAATCATTGCCTCAATATCAACAAATCAGGATGAATCTGATTGAATTTAGTATTGGCCATCCCCAAAATGCACCAGAATACAGGAAATCACATCAAACAAATTAAAAATGTTCTGGGGGAGGACCCCCAAATAGGGGTCGACCAATTATCGGCCTGGCCGATTATTAAGGCCGATATTTAGCATTTTTATAATAATTGGTCTCGGTCATTTTTTCCACCGATAAGCCGATATTGAAATGGATAAAGAATGAAACGCGCTACTTTGTCTGTAAAGCGTCTCTCACTCCCTGAATTGACCTCTCCAGAATAAGTCCCGCCTCCGTAACTTCCGTATCCATCCAACTTCCGGGCGTGGATTGTCTATGGGAAATAACATGGCGTTTCGAAATATCATACCGGTAAAACATCTGTAGGTAGCGAAGTTGAAAAAGCTGGTGGGCAGATTGGCCTACACACTTCTGCCATCTAGATTCCACTGGATTTTTTTTTATTGTCGGTGCCGTTTAAAGGAACCGTATGTAAGAAATGTAATTCAATTAATCATAAAATGGCCCTGATTTGTCACTAGACATTAGGAAATCATGCTAATTTCAAATACTTATATCACTGACAACAGTAGTCCGGCCAGGATATCGTCATTTAAAAAAGTGAAGTTGCAGCCCTCAACTGATGTTGATGTTTACATATTTGTGTTTTAGCCTGATCCACCACCCTCCACCTATCTAGTAATCACAAAGTCAGTAGTGTTTCGGCATCTGGGTTGCCAGCTCTGCTCTAGTTACCACATATGCGGTGTACACCGCTCTACAGTATTTTGAAAGTGATTGTAGTACCAGTTTTGGCCAAAATCCTACATACGGTTCCTTTAAGTAGTATACTATAGACTATACTACTTAAACCACACCGAAAATCAAGAAATCCAGTGGAAACTAGATGGCAGAAGTGTGTAGGCCAATCTGCCCAGCAGCTTTTTCTACTTTGTCACCTACAGAGTTTGACAGGTACGATCTTTCAAAACGCCATGTTATTTCCCATAGACATTTGACTACCGAAGGTTGGATGGATACGGAAGTTAGGAGGCGGGACTTATTCTGGAGAGGTCTATTTGCTACTCTGTGGTCAAGAGCATTGTCCCGCCCACTACACCGTCTTATTTGTTAGTTAGCACGAATGCAGCCAATCAGGATCGAAGACTGAACACAGACAAAGTTTAGGATTCTCACTGAGGCAGACTGGGCTTCAGCTGTAGCCTACGGTGAGGAAGGTAGCCTACATTGCTGAAGTTGCAGTGAATCACAATCATCTACACTGAAGTTACAAAAACACCACTTTGTAAGCTATTGTCTCTTTGATCCGGATCAATAAGTAAAGCACCCACTTCATTTAGCTTAATTCTCATTGATGCACGTTACTGATGCTGTTTACTAGTTATCCCAATAAACTCGGTGCTGCGCTGGCCGGAGTTCTCTGCCTCCGCCTCGTTCGTTAATTGTGAATAACGGGACACCTCGGCGGACATAGTACAGACAAGTCCTAAATTATGCGATAGCGAAAGTCAAAAGTCTAATTGCTCCTTTTTTAAACGGATTGTCAGAAAAGACTATACATGCACCCAGGCCAACCGTAATTTAATCCGATCTGAACAAAATCGCGTCCTGAGCTATTAACGTGTCTTTTAGGCTCTCAAAAGTGTAGCTTATAGCCTACACATGGACACAAATTGCATGCTTAAATAGCCTAAGAACTATTTTAAAACTGTTTTGTTAAACTATTCAACCGTAACACTTGCCATCACGCATGCTCTTCCTCTCACTCTCCCTCTCGTGCACTCACACACATGATGGCAAAGCATCCTCTTTGTGACAGGTCCCTTAACAAGCACATAGCCCATTGTGCAGGCCTACTCTATGAAAATAATTGCTATCACTCAGCTCTTTGATTAACATGATACACAGGATTTACACTTGCAAAGTGATGCAAGTTGATAGACAATTGTGTATCAAAAGAAGAAAGAAAAGTTTGCATAATTAAATGATTTTGAATTAAATTTTTGCAGCATATAGCCTTTACTATCTACCCCCCTTTTATATCGGTTATCGGCCTCCTGTTTTGGTAATAATTGATATCGGTATCGGCCCTGAAAAAACCATATCGGTCGATCCCTACCCCCAAACCCCCCTCCCACATATACGACTTATTCATAAACCTTCTAGAAAGTGTAAAGCCATTTTATTGACCCACAAGGACGTGTGTCTTCCTTAAAGGACGAGACCATAAGCAGAAGGGTGCAGTGATCTCAGATGACAACAGATATTTTAATCGTTTCTATGACAACTTCTCCTAATTGGCAACCAATATAGCACAACAGTAACACCTTTTGGTGTCTTAAATAAACACCAGTGTTTACTCTCTCACACAGTTTATGTGCATTAGATTTAAAGAGTTAAATTAACTTTTCAGTTCATTTGATATGATTAATAAGTGTCTGGGGCTTTCTTTGATGTGTAATCCTCCCAAGGTCAGCAAGGGTCAGAATGGATCTATCTCTGAGTTAGTATGAATAGCATTTTATGACTCATTGTCATTGTCTTATGACGGAATAACAGTAAATCATTGCCAAAGAGCATAGTCAAGACAGTTATCCAAAATTGACCGCTACTCTGAGAGAAAACAAAACATGATTTAATGATTTAAAAAATAAGAATAGGGTTTCGGGTCTACACCTTGTGAGCTACTTACCCTGTGATCAGTATAACTCCTACAGCTCAAACTTAACTCAAAACATATATAGTGGTTGAAAAAAAAAAAAAAAAATGGTGCACATCACTGGCCCAAAGTTGAGACTAACAATTTGAGGGACTTCAGAGAGAAAGGAAGAGAGAAAGTGTGATCAGAAAGGAAATTGTGTGTGTGTGTGTGTGTGTGTGGGGGTTGGTGTTTGGTAATAATTGATATCGGGTATCGGCCCTGAAAAAACCATATCGGTCGATCCCTACCCCCAAACCCCCTCCCACATATAATGCACTGTTTTGGTAATAATTGATATCGGGTATCGACCCTGAAAAAACCATATCGGTCGATCCCTACCCCAAACCCCCTCCCACATATACGACTTATTCATAAACCTTCTAGAAAGTGTAAAGCCATTTTATTGACCCACAAGGACGTGTGTCTTCCTTTAAAGGACGAGACCACGAAGCAGAAGGGTGCAGTGATCTCAGATGACAACAGATATTTTAATCGTTTCTATGACAACTTCTCCTAATTGGCAACCAATATAGCACAACAGTAACACCTTTTGGTGTCTTAAATAAACACCAGTGTTTACTCTCTCACACAGTTTATGTGCATTAGATTTAAAGAGTTAAATTAACTTTTCAGTTCATTTGATATGATTAATAAGTGTCTGGGGCTTTCTTTGATGTGTAATCCTCCCAAGGTCAGCAAGGGTCAGAATGGATCTATCTCTGAGTTAGTATGAATAGCATTTTATGACTCATTGTCATTGTCTTATGACGGAATAACAGTAAATCATTGCCAAAGAGCATAGTCAAGACAGTTATCCAAAATTGACCGGCTACTCTGAGAGAAAACAAAACATGATTTAATGATTTAAAAAATAAGAATAGGGTTTCGGTCTACACCTTGTGAGCTACTTACCCTGTGATCAGTATAACTCCTACAGCTCAAACTTAACTCAAAACATATATAGTGGTTGAAAAAAACAAAAAAAATGGTGCACATCACTGGCCCAAAGTTGAGACTAACAATTTGAGGGACTTCAGAGAGAAAGGAAGAGAGAAAGTGTGATCAGAAAGGAAATTGTGTGTGTGTGTGTGTGTGTGTGTGGGGGTTGGTGTTTTGGTAATAATTGATATCGGTATCGGCCCTGAAAAAACCATATCGGTCGATCCCTACCCCCAAACCCCCCTCCCACATATACGACAATTAGTGGGGGGCCCTTAATACATACAAAGAAAGTTCATAATCCGCCCATGGGCGTAGGCTACCTCTGACATGTCAAAACCTATGAGAAAGCTAATGGTTAAATGAATGAATGAATGAATATACTTTGCTGCCATGCCTGCATGAACATTATATTTGGTCTCACTGAAGAGTAGTAGGCCTATAAAACACATGAGAAACATAGACACATTAATTCCATTACACATAGACAATAAAGATGCAATAGGGCCACCAATGAGATGCTTACCTCTAGCCTACTGGAAATGTTATGCTGAAATTCAGCGGGGAAGCACCTAACTCATACCTGTCAACACTCCCGTTTTTCCCGGGTTTCTCCCGTATTTCAAGGTCATCTCCCAGCACCCTCCCGTTTTGTTATTTCTCCCGGAAAACTCCCGTAATTTGCATGGCCAAACTTCATTTTAAAATCATTGATCCATTCAGGTTGCCAGATTGTGTATGAAATACACCCTACACATACACAATGACTTAGTTTCAATTTCAACCGTTTTGTCATAGGCTAAAACCTGGCAACCCAAAACACAAATAAGGAACCGGGTGCCGACTGCGCAGCGTGAGTCTCGTCGTAAGCAAGCGGGCTAGTTGAATGGCCTACTCCAGAACTAGCTGTTGTGAAATTGTTGGGAATTTAATTGATTAACACATCACATAAACTGTTATTGAGTGTTGATGATACACTGAACTTGTGCCCTCGGAACCAAATCTGACAGCAAGCAGCTTTGGAGTTTTGGAAGTAGGCTGCAGGTAGGCAGCTGGTGGATACATAACTGGCATGCGTAAGGTGGTAAGGTAAAAGCAACGACCGAAATGCAGTGTTGAAACACGTGTATGAAACGTATTAAATATGCAAACACAGATCCGGTATAAACACTGACCCCCAAAAAAAAATCTCCCGTTTTTGGAAAGCGGAATGTTGACAGGTATGACCTAACTAACCTGCACTGAAACTTAAGTTATATTAATGTTATAAAGGATGGATATTTAATGTTGTTATGGATATATCTAAGCATGGCCCAAACATAAAATATTGTCATGATATCAATTATGATATCAATTATTGCAACATTTCTAGCGACGCCCTGACCTTTGTAGGCCTATTTGAAAAATCCTGGCTACGGCCTTGACCGAGAGGGCACTTTAATGGAGAATGGACTAGGCTGTAATATAAAGAGTGGCCTTAGCCTGTGTGTAATGGAATTGGTGAGTCTTGACTTGAAGTCTTCAATAATTCGTTCCCTTAAACTAAGCATTTACATGAAGCATATACGATTGAAACGCATTCCACTCAGACAGGCTAGGTGGCTACCAGGCTCATAATTCACTTTTAATTGCAAACAGAAAATGTCTAGATAGCATCATGCTTCCGATTACAAAGCAATGCAGGTTGTTTATACCAACTTAATATTATGCATATCATTGTTAATTTTGTGCTATTAATAACGACGCTAGAGTTTATTAGCCATATTGGCCTGGCAAAAAGGTTGTTACTCGTAGCAGTTGAGTGCACAGACCACAAAGCAGTTCTGGGCACCCAAATGGCCAGCAACGGCACTGTTTGTATTCATAAACCTTCTAGAAAGTGTAAAGCCATTTTATTGACCCACAAGGACGTGTGTCTTCCTTTAAAGGACGAGACCACGAAGCAGAAGGGTGCAGTGATCTCAGATGACAATAACAGATATTTTAATCGTTTCTATGGCAACTTCTCCTAATTGGCAACCAATATAGCACAACAGTAACACCTTTTGGTGTCTTAAATAAACACCAGTGTTTACTCTCTCACACAGTTTATGTGCATTAGATTTAAAGAGTTAAATTAACTTTTCAGTTCATTTGATATGATTAATAAGTGTCTGGGGCTTTCTTTGATGTGTAATCCTCCCAAGGTCAGCATGGGTCAGAATGGATCTATCTCTGAGTTAGTATGAATAGCATTTTATGACTCATTGTCATTGTCTTATGACGGAATAACAGTAAATCATTGCCAAAGAGCATAGTCAAGACAGTTATCCAAAATTGACCGGCTACTCTGAGGGAAAACAAAACATGATTTAATGATTTAAAAAATAATAATAGGGTTTCGGTCTACACCTTGTGAGCTACTTACCCTGTAATCAGTATAACTCCTACAGCTCAAACTTAACTCAAAACATATATAGTGGTTGAAAAAAACAAAAAAAATGGTGCACATCACTGGCCCAAAGTTGAGACTAACAATTTGAGGGACTTCAGAGAGAAAGGAAGAGAGAAAGTGTGACCAGAAAGGAAATTGTGTGTGTGTGTGGGGGGGGTGTTTGTATATGTGTGTGTGTGTGTGTGCACGCAAGAAAGAGAGAGAGAAAGTGAGGGAGGGAGGGAGTGAGGGAGTGAGTGTGTGTGAGAGAGGAAAGGCCTTCAGGATTTCTTATTAATTCTGCATGCCCTTCCCTCCTCTACTCTGAACCCGCCTCCCCACCATTATCAGCCCGACGGCATATATAAATGCAGGCCTTTGGCCATGATGTTAGTTCACAGCCTCTCAGGGGTGATCAGACTCTCTCTCACACACACGCACAGAGCCACTACACACCAGCAGGCTCCCCCACAACCAACCACCAACCTCTTCCTGCACCCATGATGAGCGAGATCAAAAGCAAGGCATTCTGGAGGGCCGTGCTGGCCGAGTTGCTGGGCATGACCCTCTTTATCTTTCTCAGCATCACGGCCGCCATCGGCAACGACCAGCTGGATGAGGTGAAGACGTCGCTGGCCTTCGGCCTGGCCATCGCCACGCTGGCCCAGAGCCTGGGCCACATCAGCGGCGCCCACCTGAACCCGGCCGTCACGCTGGGCTTGCTGGCCAGCTGTCAGATCAGCGTGCTGCGCGCGGTCATGTATATGGCGGCACAGATGCTGGGAGCCACCGTGGCTAGCGGGATCATCTATGGAGTGCGGCCGGACACCAACAACAAGCTCGGAGTGAACAGTGTGAGTTGACAACTCTCCCCCTCTTCACGCATGCATGCCTGCACACACACACACATCCACACACATACACACACACGGACTGACACACACAAGCATGCACTGACACACTCAAAGACACAGGCATACACAAAGGCAAGCAGACACACACACAAACATAGACACACACACAACCCCCCACCCAAATCTTCTCCCATTCTTTCCATTCTCCCACTGGTGACATTCACATGGAAATGGAGATTTAGAGCAGGCTTCTGTGTGTAGGATGTGTTTCTGTGAAATAACAGACTGTACTGAATATGTGTGCTGAACTGCAGTTTATGACCTGATGTGATCCACCTTGTCTTTTAAGGATACTGCAAGTGTGTGTGTGTATGTGTATGTGTATGTGTTTGTGTGTGTGTGTGTGTGCTGCAAGTCCCAAAAGCTGATAATAAGTTATCTGCTGAGTTCAGTGAAACGGCCTGCCTCACTGATTAAGGACCCCTTGCCCCTTGAGTCAAAGGAGGGAAAAAAACACTCCAACATGGGTTACGCGTGTCTCTGAAAATATATCTTCATGGAGAGAACGGGGAGTCCCTTGTTAAGTGAATTCTGCTGATCCAGTTAGATTATTTTCTATGCACTTGCTGGTAGGTAAAGCAGCATGTGAGACTATTTAAACCAATTCCTGCTGACGTATTTGCCGGTTTTCTTTGTCAGTGTTTTTCTCTGTGACCATCAGAACATTATCCCGTGGTATTCATTGTGACCTGTCATTTTGTAAAATATTCTGAAGTAACTTGTGAATTCAATGTGTCTTTATTTTAGCTTAGAATACAACTCCGGCCATTCATCTCTATTTGCCCCCTATTCTAAAAAAAACTTTTTTTCAGTCTGTCCCATCTGAAAGGTAGAGCCATGACAAAAAACTCTGTGTTGAAAAACAGAGCCTCAATGAATATGCATATCAGACACCCTTAATGTCTGCATATTTGTGTCCTTTGTCCGAGGCAGGGTCGTGCCAGTCCTTCTCTGATGAGAAAAATCACAATTATGAAAAGCCATTCATCCATCTGATGTACTTTGACAGACTGTTTATTGTCTAATGTTTTCTCTCTCTCTCTCATGCAGCTTTCTGGTGTGACCCCAAGTCAAGGTATTGGCATCGAGCTACTGGCCACCTTCCAGCTCGTCCTGTGTGTCATAGCAACCACAGATAAAAGACGGCGGGATGTGACAGGTTCCGCCCCCCTGGCCATTGGTCTCTCTGTTGCTCTGGGCCACTTGACAGCCGTGAGTAATTAATAGTAGAGCCAAAAACACTTCCCTACTCATGTGTATGTGGACGAGAGGACGGCAGTGTTTCCTCCAAAAGTGCTATTGTTGTTGCTGTGTGAATAGCAGCCATTTTGGAGGTGGTGTTTTATGTATCGCTCAGAGCCTCACATGCAAAGTGTATTCTATATCCTAAGATGAATGCTGATGACTTAACTCTGTGGCTATAGTGAAGTTTAAGAAAGATTGCAAGCATGTGGTGTCTGTATTGTGGCCCTGAGACACTTAATGACCAGTCCCTCTCTTCTTCACGCCTTGCAGATAAGTTTCACTGGGTGTGGCATCAATCCTGCTCGGTCCTTTGGTCCTGCCGTCGTTACGAGCAATTTCGCAAATCACTGGGTAAGTCAAAAACTCACACCTCATGCGTCAGAGTGACAGGAACACTGCCACATATTGTCTGAGGTGACAGAACACAAAGTGCATGGCCTTGATATAATGGCTTGTTCATGATTAACTCATGATTAACTACAGTAAAACCATGGAGGGTTGCTGAGGACCAGCCAAGTTCTACATTCAGCATCCGTGACTACAGCGATGCTCATCCGTTTGTTGACAGGTGTACTGGGTCGGGCCCATGTGTGGAGGCGTGGCTGCTGCTCTCGTGTATGACTTCCTGCTATATCCAAAAACGGACGATTTCCCCGACCGCATGAAGGTGCTCATGAGCGGACCGGCTAAAGACTACGATGTCAACGGGGCAGAGGACCCCACAGGAGTTGAGCTGACGTCAAAGTGAAAGCTTGCCAACCCCTACATTTTGTGTACAGTCTCTTAAATTGTCTATCCATACATGTGAAGATTATTTTTTTTGTCTGGAAAATAACTTTTCTACTTTGATTACAACTCATGGGAAGTCTCATCTGAAAGTGTCTTTAGTCCAGGAGAAAATATTCACAAACATTTGAATTCACGCTTGTCTGTTCAGAAATTGTTAATAGCCTTTCAAACAAGGCACGTTTGTTACAGATAATGTAAGATAATGTTTTACTGTTTCAAACAACAGGCTTCACTGTCAGTATTCTAGATGTAGAATCACATATTTTTGTAAACTATTTTTTATGTAAATGCTTATTGTATCCTTTTATATATGTACTCTGTGTGCACTTGGATTCCTTGTCTCCACTTTTGTAAGTAAATGAGAATACATATGTTGGCTATGTAACAGCTATTTCTTTTCCACTTGTTATTGAAAACTTGTTTCCCATTGTCCTTGAAAATAAAAATGCTATAGAAACTGTCTGACTGGATATATATTTGTTTTGACATTTAGATGCATTTCTGGGTAATTTAGGCTACTTGGCCAGACATTTTTTTGCCTGCAATAAGACTATTTGATTATGATTGGGGAGTTAAACCTTTAGACAAGTAAACATACCATCACAACCAGCAACATCAGTTTGTACTTGCTAATGAAACACGTTTTGAGAAAGGTTTTAGTTAATTTCTTGTGCAAATGAACATGATTAAAATGTCAACACACTGTTTGGATGTTCTCTGATGGTGTTTGGAAATGTATCAGAGTCCTCCACCTTCTGAAAAGATGTTCCCAACATTCTCGCGCCTTTTATCAGTAGCCAGTGAAAACAACATGTCTGGTATTTTTGTCTGATACCTCAGCGTATTTTAAATGCATTAATCCTGGGGCAGAGTGACCCTTCGCACAGCAGTTTGAAGTAGTTCAATGCCTCCCATTTCCCATACGCTCCATTTGCTTAAAGCCATGGGGGATTTAGCTTTTGTTGTATTGTTTAAGTCATAAATTGAGCCTTGAAATAAATTGCCAATGGTATGGAATGGCTTCCATTTTATGGCTGCTTAAGAGCAGAAGCATCATGTAATTTTCCTTGTCTTGTTCAAGAACCTTGTGCTCAAACTTTGTCATTTTGTAAAATGTCATAACATCTCTCATACTACTGTGACCTAGCTGAGGAAGAGCAGGCGATCTTTGTCATCTTGATATTTCAGATCCATTTTCTGTCTTCCTGACTCTAAACCAATGGGGTAGACTATTTTACAAAAATATATAGCCTATGCATTATATACCATATACAATGGCAATACAAGACAGCTACATTTGCACTCCTGCAAAGCAAGCCAGAACAAACACATAACTTTACACACACTGCCAGGGGAGGCAGTGAAAAAAAGAGGAGCTTGAGAATCTGATTTGTGCTAAATTGAATGCCGAATGGTTACTCATCTGTGGATCTGTTCAGGGTAGCTGCAATGTACTGCAAGACACGACAAATGTGAATGCAGATTTGCACACAGTTAACTACCTTATCACACATTGCTAGTGGAGAGATGATACTTATGTTGGAAGGTTTTCAACCAAAACAGTGATAACTTTGTCTCCTGTCAGTTTGGCTACTGCCATCTGGTGGTCTGTATGCATGAATTCATACCTCTAAAGCTTTTTTTCTTAATCCTGTGGATGAGTGTTAGTCTTAGTATAATTGTGGTTAAGTGTTTACAATGTAGAGTTAGAAAAACAAATTATGTTTCAAACCTCCTCCTCATGGTCCTGTATAAGCACACAATTTAACACCAGAGTGAACGTTGCTGTACTACTACAACACAAACAGCAGAGAACCATCTCTGCATCATTTAATGAGCTGCCTTCGGAATGAATGAATTTAGGATTGTAATGAATTTAGTATTCCAACTGTCCACAGAACCACCACTGAACAGCCCTGTTAAACCTCATACATAACAGTAGCTTTAATCTAAATCTTTCAACATATTTTATAGGGACTACTATGACCTGCACTAAAGTTTGATCACAGGCAATATAATATCTGCCACAGCAGCATACACCCTTTATTTTTAGACACATACCAGGAAACTGTTGTCAATGGGTGAAGTAGATTGTGTGTCTTCAAGGCAGTAGTCATGATGTCAACATTGGGGGGGACCAAATCTGTGGTGCAAACAGAATTTCAATACATTTCCTACCATGCAAATGCAATGCAATGCAATATTATTAAAAATCACAAACAAGTTGTTAGTTAAGTCAGTCAATTAGGATATTCCAAACTTTTGACGGACATAGGCATGGCATGGATGGATTATGAACCCCTGGGCACAGATGCCCCCTCCCGATAGAGGGGTCCTGAGGCATTCTCCCATGGAAGATGACTTCTGGGGAGTTTTGTGAAAAGAGAAGGATGGAGAAGAACCAACTTCACACAGAGGCTTGGGCTTCAGGGCCCCCTGAGTAATCCATCCCTGGACCTGTGGTATGACTCCATTTGTCTTCAAAATGTATACTTTAAAAGATATTACTCTATATTACACAGAATGTGGTTCTTTGACTTATTACTTACACCTGAAGATTTTTTTAACTAAGGCTTAGACTCATAGGTTTGGACCTATAGCCTAATAAGATTGTGTCTTTTAATTTAGATTTTATTATGCTGGTGGCTAATCACACAATTTCAACATATGCAAGATGCAACAACCATTTCTAAGAGGCCTTGCACGAATTCATAATTTAAAATAAAACGTTTCACTTTCGCTATCATTCAAATTCAAATTCATTTATTAGAGGATAACCCCTTGAGACATCTCATTTTCGAGGGGGTCCTCAGAGTAACACAAAACACACTCACACACACAAAGCTCTTCCTCACAACCAACCACCCCAGCCTGTCCCACCACTGTCCAAAGCATATTCACATGATCAATATGGTAAGATATTAAGATATTACAGGAGAGAACCATATTTAGAAAAGCCACCAAAACAAACAAATATATAACTTACATATACTTACATATACAAAAATACATACACACACACACACACACACATATGCATGCAAACATGCATCCATGCATACATACATATACATACATACATACACACGTACATACATATGCATACATACTGTACATACACATGTCCACATAAAGGCACATATCCACTAGTGCACACATACATACATAATATCCTAATAAGGGCATTAATGAGAGAAGGTGCATTAATGAAAAAAAGTGCAAGTCATACACCAGGGAAACATTTACATTGGTCACCGGATTGCAAGTAAGATAAGAGGGATGCCTTAAAAAGTGGAAAGGAAGAGATAGACCTTAAGGAACAAGGCAAGCTGTTCCAGTCAGAGGGGGCTTTGAATTTGAAAGCACATCTTCCGATTTCTTTACAAATATTTGGGACAGAAAAAAAGAGATGATCAAGGTGTCTAAGGCCATAAGTTGACCTATATATGACTAAGTGTTGCTTCAAATAAAAAGGATAATTAAAAAAGATACATTTATAAACAAACTGAAACCAGTGTAGCTGTCGTCTGGCCTTTGGGGATAAGAGGTTCAATTGCTGATACATATGACAATGATGGGTTAGGAACGGATATCTCAACACAAATCGGCAGAGACTGTTATAGACAACATTTAGGGATTTAAAGTGTGATTCTGTTGTACTCATATAAACAATGTCAGCATAATCAATAATAGGAAATAAAAGCTGAGTTACAATTCTTAATCTAATCTGTTATGTGAAGCAATTTATTGAACGGTATAACGATCTTAAGTTATAGTTTACTTTTTTCACTATAGAGTCAATATGAGGCCTGAAGGAAAGACTGGAGTCGATCCAGAGGCCCAAATATTTAAATTCCCCAACATTCTCCATAAAAGTACCATCTGAGAATGTAATTGTTATACTATTACCTTGGATATGTCGGGCAGACCTAGTGGCAAATAACATGCTGTATGACTTTGTTTTATTCAGAATGAGTCCATTATCTGAGAACCACTTTTGAATAGTATTAAAAATCAAGTTGCAGTGAGGATTGAATCAAATTAATTTCATGTTTTGATGAATAAATAACTGTATCATCAGCATACAGGAGAGTTTGACTGTCCAAACACATTTGTGGGAGGTCATTAATGAAAATAGAAAACAAAAGAGGGCCTAAACAAGAACCTTGTGGAACACCCTTTTCCATTATCGTGAACTGGGAGAGAGCACCATTGAAAAGTACACACTGACGTCTGTAGTGAAGATATGAATTAAACCATAAAATGGCCTGTTCAGAAAGACCAATGTTATGTAATTTATCAAGGAGAATATAGTGATCAACTAGATAAAACGCTTTGGTAAGATCTATAAATATTGCTCCAGTGGACATATTATTGTCCAAAGACGTAACATCATTAACAAATTTAGTGAGAGCATGCAGTAGTGGTGGAATAATTGGGCCTAAATCCTGATTGGTTTGGAGAAAGAATAGAAAACTCGTTAATATATTTAAACAGTCTCTTGAATATAATTTTTTCAAATACTTTTACTACATTACTAATAATTGAGATTGGTCTGTAATTATTAGGATCAAGTGGATCACCACTTTTGTACAAAGGTGTTACTCTAGCACACTTCCACATGACTGGAACTTTGCAAGTAGATATGGATAAATTAAATAGATCACATAATGGGTATGCTAGAACATGAGAAGCAATCTTGATAAGCTTCATCTCCAGACCATCTATACCAGCACCACTTCCAGCTTTAATTTCAGAGATTGCCTGCTGTACCTCAATGGAAAGTATTGTGGTAAATGAGAAAGAACTGTTTGCTACATTACTATTTACGTGGTTGAAGTAACAGAAATCAGGTGGGCGTATTTTTTTCCAGAAATGTTTTGGATTTGTAAAATCATTTGACAGTGAATTTTTATAATAGTCAGATTTGGCCTTTCTTGTTTTAACAGTACACTCATTTCTTAATCGCTTATTGGGGGCCAAGCAGCGAAGCTGCGAGGACCTCATTGTGTTTCTACGTTTTCCTATTATTATTATTATATGCAATGGGAGTCTATGGCAGCCCATAGAACCGTATGGTAAAAAGTTGGGAAATTTGGCACACTGATTGGGGACGGTCCCATGATTCATGTCACCAAGTTTCATGTCGGCAACTCGAACCCTCTAGCGCCACCAACAGGAATCCTGTTGTTGGAATCCTTGGACCAAGCCGAGTTCAACACACCCTATGACGTCATTTTCCGCCATGATGGATTTTCCGCCATTTTGGATTTCATCAAAAACACTTAAAATGTATCAGGGGTCACATACTTTCTCTGATTCCCACCAAATTTGACACAGATCATCTTCAGACCAAGCCTCACAAAAGTTATCACTTTTTGTCTTCGGAAGTATTACCGTTCGCCCGTAAAAGCCAATCAGCTCATAACTCAGCAACCCTTGCATGTATCAAAACCAAACTTGGTACATTGACTCATGACCCCATCAGGAGGACCCTCAAGAACCTGGTGACCTTTGACCTCTAGGGGGCGCTGTAATTCACAAACATGCCTTTTGGCCTGTAGCTGCTGTGCTTAGAATTAAATTGTACTAGTGGTGTCTGGTAATACTGTGAAAGGTCCTTAGGCAACTTGTCACATCAATATAATTTATTCGGCCGCCATATTTGATTTGATCAAAAACACCAACAATTTCGCACAGGTCACAAATTTCATCTGATCTTCACCAAAATTGGCACAGACCATCTTCAGACCATGCCTTGTCACTTCATTTATTTCTGTAACAATTGATAGAAGCGTTCGCCCGTCACATCCAATCGAAATTTGTGGCGAAGCCGCCAAACAGGAAGTGAGCTCATATCTCAGCAATCGTTGCATGTATCAAAACCAAACTTGGTACATGGACTCATGACCCCATCAGGTGAATGCCGAAGAAATTTTGTGACCTTTGACCTCTAGGGTCACTGCAATTAGCAAAAATGCATTTTGCCTTGTAACTTTGGCGTGCTAGGCGTGAAACTTGCTTTGACAGCTTATGGCCATACGTCTGATTGCAGCATTGAGCTAACAGCATTTCGTTGCCATGGTTACTCCGGCCTATCTGCTTGGCCCCCTCATTGCTGCTTGCAGCTATATTATTCAATCCAATCTGCCTGATCTTTTGTTAAGTGGTGTCTTTTCCAGGCTTTGTCCCTTTGCTTAAAGAGATGTATGAAGTCACCAGCAATCCATGGTAAATGCCTACCCTTCACTTTGACTGATGCCCATGGTGCATGTTTACCTATAACCTTTAGTACCTCAGTATAAAAGAAATTCCAGGCATCATCAACATAAGGAATTAATTCCAACCTGTTCCAGTTAATACATAACAAATCTTGAATAAATGCATCATTATTCATATATTTGAATTGTCTTACCTTGATTATTTTAGGTGGCAGACGAGGTAGCTTTATTTTCCAAACACAGAAGATAACTGAGTGGTCACTGAAGCAATCAGATAGAACACCTGAATCAGCAATTCTGTTGGGATGCGTGACCAGGATCCAATCTAAGAGAGACCTAGAGTTCCCCACCACTCTAGTGGGCTCCCGTATTAATTGAGTAAGATTTAGGCTTTCAAACTGATTCCTCTCTTTCAAAGAGGACCTATCAAGCCAATTTCGGTTGAAATCTCCCAATACTATAATTTCATCAGAACAATTTAAAGAATGAATAGTACTAAGAATATTATTTGTTGATTCGGATGGAGAGTTAGGGGGTCTATAAATGTTTCCTAACATCAACCGTTTGTTTTGATGAAAACATATTCTAACAAAAATGCATGGGGCTTTCTCTTGAAATAATAAGCTCAGAAGATAGACTTGAGGATACATAAGTAGCAACTCCTCCACCATGACTGCCTCTATCTGCTCTATATAAATTATAGCCATCAAGACTTATATCATCATTGTGAGAATAGGCTACAATATGGAAAATGTTTCAAAGTTCCCTTTGAGTCTGATCGGCTCCAAAAATGTATGGGATTTCCTTAGCCTGTGCTACACCTTTCCAACAAGTTTTGCGAAAATTGTACCGGTAGCTTTTGCGATATTGTTGACAGCCCTACCTCACCGCAGTAGGGTGCAGTAAATGGAAGCTTTTGATAGCGCACGCCACTAACGAAAAACAGAAAACCACCAGGACAAACCACTCAGGGGGTCTAGGCTACTCTGGATCCATAACTAGGTCACTAATTTGTGCGTTATTTTCATTTGATTACATTTCAGATGGCGGTGCGTGTTGGTTTCCTGTAGGCCTATGTAACCTGCGTTGTGTTGAACCTGCGCGATTCAGCTGTGCACACGCCCGGACTTGAACCCGCGAACAGCAGCACCTCGGATCGGGAGGCGAGCGTGCTAACAATTGAGCCAATAGCCAAGGCTACTGGCTCGCATGCCAGAAGCACTCTTGAGGCGTCGGGGAGTGAGGTTTACCAACGTTCCACAAGCACAGCTAAGCTAGCTGGCATCCGTTACACTTATAGCGCTTTTTTCTTTCTTTATTTTGCTATGTCCGTATATGTCAATGTCTATGGTGACTACGGCCCTGTGTGTCTTTATGGCCAGTGGCAAGCCTCAAAGTTTTCAGGGTGCAAATACCAACGATGAAATATTACAATATAATCGTGTCAAAATCAAAACATGTTATGCCTCCCTTTATAAAATGTATTTATATTTCTTAGTGAAATCCTATGTAAAGTCTTGATAAAGTCTAATATGCTTGTGTAAATTTTCAAGAATAGCATGCTCATTGTCTGTTCTCAGTAGCCTCTCCCTACCCATTCATAGAAGTTCACACCTATAACATCTAACATCTACCCTCCCCCCGATACATTGCATATATGATTATTGTTATTGCTATAGATTAAGTCCAATCTAGCTGACAAGGTGGAGGACAGGTCGTTTATTGTTTGAATTAATGTTGATGTCCCTGAGGGCCCATGTTCCTTTTCCTTCTGCGTGCTCTAATCAAGGACCAGCATCTGTGTGTTACCTGATTGCTGAGAGCTGTTGCAACTGTAAATATTGCATTGCACTTCCTGCAAAAGCACATGCTACCGACAGACTCCAATGGTGAGCAACTTCGTATTTTTGAAGCGCCAAATTTCGTGCCACGGTGCATTGTTATGGTCCTAGATCAGGGCTCTCAAGTTTTGAAGTTTGCAAGGAGTGAGACTTTGTTTCTCAGGGGGGAGGGGGTGTGGCATTGGCACAGTGCCACACTCCCTCCCCCCTGATCGAAGTACATGAAAATCCTACGTCTGCTTGAACTTCTCGTGGCACCACACCCCCTCCCCCCCGATCAACAGACCCACCCTCCCCATAACCCATCGACCCAGCTTCATGAGAGAGCACAAATTCCATTATTTCAAACACACTGTTTTATTTATTCTAGAACCCTATAGTAAATAATAATAATAACATAAATTATAATAATAATTTCACCCAAATGGGCCCTTTGAACAGCAGTGGCTCATTCTGCTCTAAACAAACAGAAAACAACCAAATGAGAAAAAGCACATTTAGCCCCAAAATGGTCTTTTGAACAGTGGTGGTTCTGTCCGTGTGTGTGTGTGTGTGTGTGTGTTTATGAGTGATGTTGTGTGTTGTGTTTGTGGCAGATTTTGATGCCTTGATGACTGATACTGGGGGCTCCCATTTAAAGCACTGTGGTTCAATGTCAGCCATTTTCACAGTCATGAGGCCATCCTTAAAAATATTCTTGTTTGCAGTAACAGCCAAAAAAATAAAAAATGGGTCGGTAGGTAGGTCAATATATATTTTTTTAATATTCAAAGTAAAAAAAAAAAAGTACAATTTTGGTCATGGTGATTACGTAGGTATGAATTTAAACAAATGTGCATATTGTGACGTAACTGACTGGGTCCTCAACCCGTGCCTTCAGGCGCATCACTGCAAACCTCAATCTGATGCAGGTTATGTAGACCAGCCTTTCTCAAACTTCTTTGACCTGAGGCCCAGTTATGGCAGACTTTGGGGTCATAGGGCTCATCTACACGTACCCAACCCCACTCCCTCCAAATCAAATTGTCATTATCATTATCACAATCATTATTATGCCTATATCGTTATACATGCACATCAGAGGACTGCTTTACTAATGTAAGATATAATTAGTTTAATTGCTTTTGCATGGTTGCATGATGCTTGCATAAGAAGAAATACTTCTCAAAACAGCAACAATTAGGGTAGAGTGGGGGAAAACGCCCCCCCTCCTATATTTCACAAACTAATCACTAGATTAAGTAAAATGTTGTTTTTATTTCTATGCACTATGTTGACAATGGTGATGTACAAGTACCCACCATAAAATGGATGCATGCTCTTTACTTCAAGAAAACAAAAGAAAAATTGATTTTTAGGCAAGTGTTTTTCAGCAGTCACTAAAACAGAGTTGGCTATTGTCAATATATTGATCAAATATAGTAGCTTGTAATCAATTTATTGATTATAGTGCATGAAAATGCACTGTACTGTTCTTCCTAGGCTTCTTCTTATTATTACAGTACTGTACTGTTCTTCCTAGACAACTTCTTCTTATTACAGTGCATGAAAATGCACTGTACTGTTCTTCCTAGGCAACAACAACAACTTCTTCTTATTACAGTGCATGAAAATGCACTGTACTGTTCTTCCTAGGCAACTTGTTATTATTATTCCGCTTACCACTTTTTCCATACGCAATTTCTCTTGAACAGTTAAACTTAGAAACTTCATTCAAACTTTGTTACGTAGGTCTTCAAACGGACCAAGCTGCTATGTCTTTTCAACTTTGAAACTTTTATACTTTTTAAACTATTAAAGAAAACCTTTTTAAAAATCCCGATAGACTTAACATTGCCGATTATGACATCATAATATGGCCATTAAGCAATTAGAATCCTATGGCAGGTGTTCAGGCCACCTGCAGCCTCAGGCTTTAAGCATACAATCTGGGTCAATTAAGACTACACATCCTGTTCAACTGCTTCCTCTGCCAAAAACTGTTTCAAAATAAAAGCCCTCACTACAATAATCCACTGTTAAACAATGTAACCCATTAAACTACTGAACTTTTTACATTCAACTTTTAAACAGTCTACTTTTAAACGATCATTAAACTATCTATCTATTAAACTAGCTGTCTATCAACAACTTTTAAACTATCTACATTCAACTTTTAAACTTTTAAACTATATACATTCAACTTTTCAACAGTCTACTTTTAAACTATTATTAAACTATCTATTAACCCTTTAGGCGCCAGAGGTTTTTTTCCGAAACGATCAATTTTGACATCTTCATTTCAAAAGGCTATATCTTAAAAGTGATAAGAGATAGAGACTTTCTGTAAATTAGAGAAATATTAAGCAATTAGAATCCAATGGCAGGTGTTCAGGCTACCTGGATCAACTGCCAGTCTCAGGCTTTAAGCATACAAACTGGCCTTATTAAGACTACACATCCTGTTCAACTGCTTCCTCTGCCAAAAAACTGTTTCAAAATAAAAGTCCTCACTACAATATTTCACTGTTAAACAATTTAACCCTTTAAACTACTGAACTTTTCAACTGTTCAGCCATTATAACTGTTACTTGTCATCAACTATGACTCCTACCCACTATAGCTATTTAGCATAGTTAGCATGTTAGCATTGATAGCGTTGTTAGAATTTTTAGCAAAACTGCTAAAAATGATTAGCTAAGTTAGCTAAGTAACATGGTTAGCATGGTTAGCATAGTTAGCATAACTGCTAAAAATGATTAGCTAAGTAACATGGTTAGCATGTTAGCATTGCTAGCATGCTAGTTAGCATAGTTAGCGTAACTGTTAAAAATGATTAGCTAAGTTAGCTAAGTCACATGGTTAATATAGTTAGCATTTTAACATTGTTAGCATGCTAGTTAGCATAGTAACTTTGTTAGCATTATTATCTTTGTTAACATAGTTAACATAACTACTAGCGAACATTAGAGCCATTCCAACTGTCAGTTATCGTCAACTATCTACCTAAATAATTTAACCATTGAAAGTATCCACCTATTTAACTGTTCAGTCATTCCAACTATATTAAACCTCATCTACCTAGCAAATAATTTAACCCTCTAGGCGCCACAGTCGACTATAGTCGACAAGATGCGGTACTGAATAAAACGGCCGATTTAGTCAAATAGGGTGTCATATTTCGTTCAACTTCCACTCCACTAGATGGCAGACATGTCATATCGTCATCCCCGAAGAAAAAAAAAAAAGGGCACGCTTTAAACAAAACTTTCTAGCTACAGGCGCATTGAATCAGTGCGTGAAATACCGAGCTAGTGTGCTGTGTGAGCCACTTTTGTCAGAGCCGATATTGTCAACGCCAGCAGTATTTGTATTAGATTATCGTCTAATGGCATCAAAAAAGTTTACCTGAAATGAAGTGTTGGGTCTTCTAATCGCGGACCCTGATTCTGAAGGGGTATATCTGCCTTCAGAAAATGACGGTGATTCGTTTAGTGAGGCTTCAGATGCGTCCCTGCCTTGCAATGATGCAGCTGGACAGTGAGAGTTTACTCCATAGTTTAGCTTACACCAAGCACAAACGTTGAATCGTTTGCCCAATGTCACTGGTGGGAATAATGTTTCACGGGTTCATCGGGAAGTTAGCAGGGTGTTAGTGGTGTGGCGAACGAGGCTGGAGGTAGCATAATGGAGGTAGCATAATGTCCATAGCGCTAGCTTCTGTCTTATGAACGTGTGCCTCTCCACAATCGCCAGGACAGTAACGTGGTGAAGCCTTTGTCTAATGCCACTGGGTATGTTAGACGAGGTCGAAGTGCTCATAGGACAGTTAGGGGGAGGCGAGTGGCAGTGTGGGGGAGTCGCAATGAGAATGACAGTAGGCCTAGTCCGAAGGCGCCAAATTCTCTCCACTGGCTTTGGCAGAGGCAGATCTGGCCATGCTGCTCGCATGATGGTGGAGGTGGTGACACGCTCTCTCCCTCTCCCTCTCCCACACACACACACACATTAGGTCATGCATAGTCTATCACAAGATGATGGGAATGCCGGCCCTGTATGGATAGGGATAGGGAGTCATTATCTCTACAGCAAAAGGCCTTCTACATAAAAAAAAATGTCAGCCATTTAGTAATGATTTACACGGTTGATTTGCTATCTACTTCCCTGATCATTTAGGACATACAGTACACTATGTGTTCCTTTTGTGTGTTCATGTCCTTGTGATGTGTGTGTCTTTGTCAGCTAAGAAAAAAAACAAAAAACATCAACAAAAAAACAACAAAAGAAAAAAAAAATACTAACATTGTCTCTTGTCTTGTCTCGTCATCTCACTCCTGATCTGTGCCTTGCCGTGGCAAATGAACTTTTGAACTAAACAGGTCTTGTCTACTTGTGTGTCATCTGAATAATATATATGTGCCCCATACATGGAATCAGAGTGCCTACTGTATGTAGTAAATGGAAAATCTCTACAGCAAAAGGCCAGTCTACTGCTACATGCATTTGGTTTGTTTCTGCCATTTATTAGTAATGATTTACACAGTTTGTTCACTACTTACTATTTACCTGAGCATTCAGTATTGTGCAATATAGCATACAGAAGGTGAGGGACATTTTGGGGGGAAAGAAGTGGTGCATTTTATCATTCAAACATGCGACTTTTCATGAAAATTCTATAATCCAAGATGGCCGCCACCATATGACGTCATTATATGCAAATTAGATATAAACATTTAATCTCTACATAAACTTTGGGTCATCCTTAATATTTCTCTAATTTACAGAAAGTCTCTATCTCTTATCACTTTTAATATATAGCCTTTTGAAATGAAGATGTCAAAATTGATCGTTTCGGAAAAAAACCTCTGGCGCCTAAAGGGTTAACCATATAAACTATCCACCTATTTAACTGTTCAGTCATTCCAACTATATTAAACCTCATCTACCTAGCAACCAATATAATTTATTTTTACTCTGTACGATATTTTACATAATATTTTTTGTATTTTCATGCACTGTATTTCCTTCAGGAAATGCTTTTCTAGTTATATTTTATTGCTCCACAATATATTGTGTTAGTTGTTTACTTTTGGTTTTGCTATTAATGTATGAGGGGCATTGCTTTGACAGGGTGGGGGCATTTTACCCCACCCTTGGGGGGCGTTTTACCCCACCGCTGGGGCAAAACGCCCCTTTTGCTCAATTTTTGTTGTTGTTGAAATACTAATTAACTGTTAACTCTGGACAAACTAACTAAAACTAAGATAGCAATTCTACACATATTTAGCTTTTTGTTTCACAGAAATATCACATATTCCTTAAGGGGGGCGTTTTCCCCCACTCTACCCTATATTGTTTCCCTCATGCAAGCATCATACATTGGTAGGAAATGGAGAAAAAAAATAATGCCTGAAGGATACAAGGATACAAGGAAGTTTATTGTCACATGCATATAGTTACTGGAAGTAAGAAATGCAGTGAAATTATGTCTGGTGTCAGTCTATTTGTGCATTAATGGGGGGGGGGGGGGGGGGGGGGGTAAAAAGTGCAGTAGAAGAGGGGTTTAGTAGATTAAGTGGCAAGGGCTGCATAAAAAGGGTGGGGGAGGATTGGGATTGGGTGGGGGGCACCAACAAGGAGCACCTAAGAGCAACAGGGGCAAGGAAAAACTCCCTTACCAAGGAAGAAACATTGGGCAGATCCATGGCTCAAGGGGCTAACCCAACTGCCAGGGGTCTTGGTGTGTGTGTGGGGGGGATGGCAGGGGAGATGGGATAGTGTGCTTTGTATGTGGGGAGAGGGCAGTGTGCAATATGTGTGTTGGAGAAGCTTCCTCATGAGACAATGTGCTGTGTATTGGGGGGGGGGGGGCAGTGTGCTGTAAGTATGTTGGGGATGTGTGTTGGAGAAGCTTCCTGATGAAATAATGTGCTGTGTATGTAGGGGGGGCAGGGACTTACTATTGCAAGCAGAGTACTGTATGTAATGTATGTGAGTGATGACAGTGAAGATGTGTGTGTGTGGGCGGGAGGGGAGTGGAGCAGTGACTGTGTGTGTGTGTGTAGTGTGTGTGTGGGTAGGTGGGGGCAGTGTGCTGTAAGTATGTAGAGGATGTGTGTTGGAGAAGATCCTGAAGACAATGTGCTGTGTATGTGTGTGTGTGGGTGGGGGGGGCAGTGTGCAGCAAGTATGTAGAGGAGGCTTACTGTAGCAAGCAGTGTGCTGTATGTATGTGAAGTGATGACAGTGATGATGTAAGTGTGTGTGTTGGGGGGGCGGGTCAGGGACTTACTATTGCAAGCAGAGTACTGTATGTAATGTATGTGAGTGATGACAGTGAAGATGTGTGTGTGGGGAGGGGAGTGGAGCAGTGACTGTGTGTGTGTGTGTGTGTAGTGTGTAGGTGGGTAGGTGGGGGCAGTGTGCTGTAAGTATGTAGAGGATGTGTGTTGGAGAAGATCCTGAAGACAATGTGCTGTGTATGTGGGGGCAGTGTGCAGCAAGTATGTAGAGGAGGCTTACTGTAGCAAGCAGTGTGCTGTATGTATGTGAAGTGATGACAGTGATGATGTAAGTGTGTGTGTTGGGGATGGGGGTGGGGGGGGGGGGGGCAGAAAGGCTAGGCAATCAAGGACATGGGTAGATGGAGGAGAAATCAAAAATAATAAATAAAAAGTGTGCAAAAGTTAGATATAAGTCAGATATGTGTGTGTGTGTGTGTGTGTGTGTGTGTCTGTTTTGACGTGTGATGAAATAAGAAAATAAATAAAAGGTCTGTAGCATAGGGAGAGGGATGTAAAAGTGCTAAAAAGTCTTGTAGGTGTGTGTGTGGTGTGTGTGTGTGTGGGGGGGGTCATGAGTGCTGAGGTGAATGAGTGCAAAGTCAGTATAGTGTGAGTTCAGAGTTGGGAAATGTTTGAGAGTGCTGAGGAGTGAATGTGTGCAAAGTCAGTATAGTGTGAGTTCAGAGTTCGGATGGCCTGGGGATAAAAACTTCTCCTGAGTCTCTCAGTTCTGGCTTTGTGACTACATAGGCGTCTTCTTGATTTAGTAATCCATTGTTAGGATGAGAAGAGTCCTTCAGAATCTTTTGGGCTCTTAGGAGTACTCTTCTGGAATAGATATCTTGTAGAGCAGGGAGTTGAGTTCTTATAGTACGTTCAGCTGAGCGCACTACTTTCTGCAGAGTACTACAATCTCTAACTGTGGAGTTCCCATACCAGGTGATGATGCTACCAGTTGGAACACTCTCAACCGCTGAACTGTAGAAGGCCTTCATGATGGATGTAGAAACTTTGAATTTCCTTAGCTGACGAAGGAAGTAGAGTCGTTGTCTGGACTTCTTCAGAACATATTGAGTGTTAACAGTCCATGTTAAGTCTTCAGTAATGTGGACACCAAGGTATTTAAAACTTGTGACTCTCTCTACAGGTTGCCCGCTGATCATTAGTGGGGTGTAACTGTAGTTCTGCTGCTGCCTTCTGTAATCCACTACCATTTCCTTGGTTTTATTGATATTCAGTGTCAAGCTGTTAGATTGACACCACTGTGCCACCTCATCAACCTGATCCAAGTAGAACTGTTCATTGTTGTTACTAATCAGGCCCAAGATCACTGTGTCATCTGCAAACTTGATGATGGAGGTATGACTACTGTTAGCTTTGCAGTCATGTGTGTAGATGTTGTACAGCAGTGGACTCAAAACACAGCCTTGGGGAGCACCAGTGCTGATGGTTAATGAGTCAGATGTCAGACCCCCCACTCTAACCACTTGTGAACGGTTGGTGAGGAAGTCAAATATCCAGTGACACAGGGTGGTGTTCAGTCCTAAGGCCTGTGAATGAAGGATTCAGGAAACACAATACCAGCTTTTTTGGCGAGCAGATAGGCGTAAATCACTGATCTGTTGATCTTTAACAGATAGAAAGAAGGCTACAATAGCTTTTGGCCACGTTATATTCAAATTTGACTATACAATACTCAGTGCTATACAGTGTATTATACAGTCTCTGCTCTGTTTCTATGGAAGTTCCAAAAATTAACGTTGTTGTCAAGTGTCGTTAAACAATTAAATAGCATTCAACAGGTTGAAGCGGAGCTTTGATACCAACGTTATCGATTAGTTTCAGTTTCTCTCGCGCAGGCGCCTGCATTGAATGAACGCTCATACCACCACTTTATTGTATGGCTCCATGTTTAATGACATCGATCGCAGAAACGTTTGTTTTCTTTTTTTGTCGGTCCGCGGTATTTTGATCAACTGCGCAGCAAATTATCAGACGAAGCACCGGGCCTAATTTCACTCCACGACTCCGCGGACCCACATCAAAACAAAACTATTTCCTGATTGGTTGAGACATCCTATTTTCTTATTGGCCGATAGGTTAGTAACTATGAGCCCACAGACAGCAACGTTGTGTGACACGTTTGTAAAATATAGCCCTTAGAAATGTCTGTGCGGGCAAGTTAATAATTTCTCGGAGTGAGAAATGCCATGTGTGGCGTGAGCGTGTGAAGACACTGAAATGCGTGTGTCTCACGCTCAATGCATGAGACTTGAGGTCTGTCCTAGATTCTGGATTAATCTGGATTTTAGAGATCAGTTCCAAATGTAATGGGTTTTTCCAAGGCCAGGCGTCCTTCAACCAAGTTTCATGAAAAGCAGGTTGCAAACTTTCCCATACCCTAATCCTGCTGAAATAATAATTAAAAAAAAACACAGGTGCAACAGTTTTATAACTGAAGCTGCTAATTGGACTGCGAGACTAGACTAGCTGCACCTGTTAGGAGATAGCAATCCGATAGCTTCTCCGCCAGAAGATTTAAATATCTGCGCTCGCAAAGTTTATCCACTTACTAATCTGTCTGTGTTGTGTGAGTGCTCCTTGGCCCATGTCTTTTCCACTTTCCATCTGGTTTTAACTAAAAACAACTGGTAGCCTAAAGCATGGCGAGCGAGGTAAAAACTTCGGCATTCTGGCGCGCTGTCCTGGGAGAGTTGGTTGGAATGATCCTTTTTATATTCATTGGCATCACGGCTGCTATCGGAAACCAGAACAACAACGGCCCCGACCAGGAGGTCAAGGTGGCACTAGCGTTTGGGTTGGCCATTGCCACGCTCGCGCAAAGTCTGGGGCACGTCAGCGGGGCACACCTCAATCCAGCCGTGACCCTGGGCCTGCTGGTCAGCTGCCAGATCAGTGTTCTCCGTGCTGTGTTCTATATCGCCGCTCAGATGCTAGGGGCTGTCTTAGCCAGTGCTGTTATTTTAGGACTAAGGCCAGCCAGCATTAATGCTTTAGGCTTGAACCAGGTAGGCCTATATGAAACAAACGTGCACGGAATCTATACAAATGTTTGTTTGTTTGTTCGTTTATTTGAAGATAATTTGATGCATAACTGTCTTAAATAATTTCTGAACAGGTTGTATACGTGGGTCAGGTTAAATTTCAAGGCCTTGTAATCTCATTATATGCCTGCCTTTTGTGGAAAACTTTACAGCTATGAGTTATTTTTTTCACATCACAATTCGAATTTGTTTACAATAAATAACTGGTCATGTGGAGCTGGGGGAGGGGGGGGCACTTTAATTGTGTGATTTTAAGATGGGGGCATTGAAATACGTGTTTCATGTATTTTAATTGATGTGTGATTTTAAGATGTTTGCCACAAAAGTGTGTGTGGTTGAGTTTGTATTCATTTCAGAAGGTGAATGATTGTGTGTGTGTGTGTGTGTGTGTGTGTGTGTGTGTGTGTGTGTGTGTGTGTGTGTGTGTGTGTATAAAATAAGCTTTTTCTCTCCCTCCCTCTTTGAACACAGCTGAATGGAGTCACTGCTGCTCAAGGCTTTGGCATAGAGTTCCTGCTCACTCTCCAGCTTGTGCTATGCGTCATTGCCACCACAGATAAAGGGCGATGTGATGTTAGCGGTTCAGCACCGCTGGCCATTGGTCTCTCTGTGTGCCTCGGACACCTGGGAGGAGTGAGTAAATGCTGCTTTGACCATTAACAAGAGGCTTGTGAAACCTGCTTTCTTTACCTCATGCAGATTCAGCAAATGTGTTATGCCCTCTGTATATGGGGTTCTGTGCCTTCTTTTCATTACAGTTAAGTTATACAGGGTGTGGCATTAACCCTGCTCGTTCTTTCGGGCCAGCAGTCATATTAAAGAACTTCGACTACCACTGGGTAGGTGTGTGTGTGTGTGTGTGTGCGTGTGTGCATGTGCACTGGTGCGTTCCTCTGTGCCTTCACTATTGGGAGTGACATGAAAATGTTGACTAGCAGATGTGCCAGAGTCTGTAAGTTTATGGCAAAGTAGTTTGTAGTCTTCAAAGGAGGTGCTCTCAAAGTGGAAATAAAGCATTAACCCCCAAACACAGACACAGTATTTAAAGTTTTGTGCTCTTTTGCCCTTTCTTGTTTTAAGGTATACTGGGCTGGTCCCATGAGTGGGGGTATTGTGGCTGCCCTCCTCTACAACCTGCTTGTGTGTCCTAAAATTGGCAACCTTCCCAAGAATCTCAAGGTCTTGTGCCACGGTGATTGTGCAAGTGAGCGAGAACCTCTGCTGGATGGTGCTGAGGGAGACCAGTGGACCAAGCAGTGAAAACATATGCACATTTCAGGAGCCTGATTTTGTGAAAATGGCAATAAAAAAAGGAATAGGAGCAAATGTTGTTGAATGTGTCTGCATCTATTTAACCGCAACATTTGGAAAGGGAAGGTGGCTGCTTTTGCCGTCAGCCTTCATAGCTCAACAGGTTGAATGTTGTATCGTGACGGACTGTCACAATGTGAAAAAACATGGACTTTCTGACACCACAAATGTCATTCTGATGATTGATTTAATAGAAGCCTAACCATTACTATGAAACATCTTCATTCAGAAGTCCAATATAAATGTGTATGTATTCCTCTAATGCATCAAGGGGTAGACCTCAGTTACCAGCGATGTAGTTCATGGAGAGTACATCAAAACATCAGCAGAAGGCATTTTGACCACGGAATGGAGAGTGCTGTCAAATTATTATGACGCTTCTTGGCGGCGTTCATATAGGTTTAGTCAGATATATATATATATATATATATATATATATATATATATATTTTTTTTTTTTCCCTTTTTCACATGGCCAAATTTCCGTCAAGGATTCCCGAGATACTGAAAGACCGGGGTACACGAAACTTGGTGGGCATGTAACCCCACATGGATAGCATGGAACCATCGTTTTTCGTTTTGATCTGTAGCCCCCCCGCTGGACTGGACCCCCTGAAAGGAGGGTAGGGCAGATGCAGTTTTCTGTGAATATCTCGAAAACCGTAGGGTTTAGGAGGACCACCTTTTTTTGTATGTTGATCTCAAGGGGCCATGTCAACCCATCCCATTACCACTTATTTCATGTATAGCGCCACCTAGTTAAAAATTAAAAAGCCAAAAATTAGGTGTTTTCATCACAATATCTCTGGCTGACATGGTCAAAACTGCACAAAATTGAAAGTGTAGGATCATTATGACACCCTCCGAATGCATGCCAAGTTTCGTGAACTTCCGTTCATGGGGGGCTTTACAATAAAATAATTTATGTGTACATTTAGTGACCGTACACCAACAGAGTTTTCTGTGAATATCTTGAGAACCATAGGGCCAAGGATGACCAATTCTTCGTGTATGTTTGCCTCCAGGGGTCATGTTAACCCATTCCACATGCACACATGTGCATAAACAGATACTCACACACACATACATTCACAGTAATCATACGTATGACACATACTCACACAGTAGACATATGTACGCATGCATGCACATGCACACACACAGGCACATACGCAGGCATACACATAAGCACGCGCACACACACACACACACACACACACACACATAAACATGTACATGCACACATGCACATAATTCAAGAATTTCTCAGAATTATGAACAGGCAAGATGGGGGTGGGGTTGTATAAAATGAATTTTACATGTGAAATCTATGAACTAACTCATGTTTTGGTACTTGTTGTCTAGCAGATACTGTACCATTGAGAATTGAGTGTGCATAATGCAATTTAGTGACAGTTAGAATCATATATGCCTTTCAGTGCAATTTATTTTTGTGGAAAAAATGTACTGGATTGGGCGGCGGTCATATTTTGTACTGCTCTGCGGTACATCTAGTTAGCATCAGGTCAGACTCATCATGAAACATTTTTACTTATAAATGTTTTTATTATAACATTTTATTACACTATATTTTTTATTATGGTAATAAAGCCTACAATTGCATCTATCAAGAACTCCAAAGATTTATGGAGCCATTTCAGAATTGCGAGATAATATACAAAATATCTCCTGTTCAAGCCTTGCGCAGTATGATGTTTCGGCTTTGACTAGTCGAGAACACACATGCTCAGTGTTTGTGGGTGCAAAAGTTGAGAGGTGCAACTGTCAGCAGTGCTATAGATGGTTGTTCATGCAGGGCAGACTTTTGTTTTTCAAGTTGTGTTAGAAGAAGCTACAACGGCCTGGCCATGGTGAGCGAGGTGAAAAGCTGGTCGTTTTGGAGGGCTGTCTTTGCAGAGTTCGTCGGAATGCTCCTCTTTATATTCATTGGCATTGCATCTGCCATTGGAAACAAGAACAATAGCGATCCTGACCAGGAGGTCAAGGTGGCGCTGGCGTTTGGTTTGGCCATTGCCACACTCGCCCAAAGTCTAGGGCACGTTAGCGGGGCACACCTCAATCCGGCCATCACCCTGGGCCTGCTGGTCAGCTGCCAGATCAGTTTGCTGCGGGCACTGCTGTACATTACTGCTCAGTTGGTGGGGGCTGTCTTAGCCAGTGCCATCATGTACGGACTTCGACCTGATTACAGTAGTTCTTTAGGAGTCAACGCGGTGAGTCACTGCCACACAGATATCCACACGCAATTCAGGTTGTTGCCAGAAATTTACATTTCTGATCCCATGAACTCTATGGCTGTCTAGATTTATTGCAAGAATTGTTATTGTAATTGTCGTAATTGTTTTTTCTGCTCTTCTTTTCTCCCCACAGTTAGCACCTGGGATAAGTCCAGCCCAAGGGTTCGGACTTGAGCTTCTAGGCACCTTCCAGCTGGTCCTGTGTGTGTTGGCCACCACCGATAAAAGGCGCACTGATGTGAATGGCTCAGCTCCCCTTGCAATAGGTCTCTCTGTGGGTCTGGGTCATTTTGCCCTTGTAAGTACACACCATCTAACTGATGACCTGCTACTGTCATTTTTATCTAGAAAAGAATGTATGGGAGTCAGAAAATGCAGTTTAGACATCCATCAACAAAACACTTATTTTACTTGTCGTCTGAGTGTAACGGGACAGTATGTAATGGAACAGAAACGTATCAGTGAAGACATTTCACACAACATTTCCAGGAGTGCATGTTAAGGCTCTGGTTTCTATTAGGGTCACCAAATGGCACATTGTAAAAACAGCATACATCTGCTTGAAATAACTTGAATAAACATGCTTCACAAACTTGGGGGCCAGGATAGTGCTGAAGTAGATAATACCAAAAATAGTGTCAAACGCAAAGTCAAAGAGGACCACTTTAAGAAGGGTCATATTGGATCCTATCAGGTCATGTGAGGGAGAGGGTGTTGAGAAGAGATAAAAATGAAGGAGAAGACAGATTGTGGCTTGTAAAAATGGTGGAAAGGTTTGAGATATTTTGTAGAGAGGAAGGGAGGCACAGGAATGGAGGACAAACAGTTTGTCCTGTGTTTACATAAGATGTACCTCTACCTAATAAAATGTACAGTATTCAGTCTGTTCACCATCTGAAGATGGTAAAATGATGATGACTATTGTTGACTATGACTATCAAGTCTGTTCACTATCCATCTATTAAGATTGTAAACTCAGTTAAGCAAATATGTCTCTGATTACTCTAATACAGTGTTTCCCAAAGTCTGGGTCGCGACCCACGGGTGGGTCGCAGGAGATTTTATTTGGATCGTCAGCACAATTTATGTTGTGTTATAGGCCTAACTGATACCATTTGTCATTTGATACCAGGAAAGCTAACAGTTTTCTATTAGGATGTAGTTTGTTAACTACCACAGTCACGATTTTGTCATAAAAGCTCATGAAACTGGCGCATGAAACTGGGGGACGAACGCATCGCAGAGGGGGTGCCAGAGCATGGATATCTACCTCTCAAAATGAAACCGTTCTGTGGGGCGCCTGCCATGTACCTCGCAGTTGCAAACTACAAGGGACATGAATCCGCCTATTTGCACGAATATTAACAGATAACATCAGATACCACAGATAACTTTACCGATTAAAATCTAGTGACCATGCTGTCAACTAAAGCAGACATCCATAGACCGGACATAAGGCCATTACATTTGCATGTAGATAGTTTCGATTTTAGATGCCATCTTTAAAGGTAGCAACCTCCTCACATTCTTATTTCTGATTTAAAATGCACAACAGTGCATTATATTAGGCTACAATTTAAATGGACATTTTAAACACATTATTTCTCTCGTTTTCTACCTCGCTAACTCCAAAGTAAAGGCGCATTCTTCCGGCTATTGCGCAAAAGCCTCTTGTTCTGATATAACGACTATACAATATAATATTATACAACAATACAATATAGCGACTTGAGTTATTTGCTGTTTACATCGGAATTGACGTCCACAGTGTTATGGACCCATTTGTCTGCAACGCGACGTAGCCTACAACATTTTTTTTTAAGAAATACAGGAAGAGCTTACTATGCTGACGAATGACGACTGCGCAACATCAGAGAATTTCCCCAATCTTTTCAGTAGTCATTTCCAACTTTTCACGCTGATGGTGCTCAAAATGCAACACAACCGTGTTCAAAGCAGGATCTATCTGTCTAGATCCTAGGCTATAGCAATGCATAGTTGGGGAAGGCATAGAAAAGTTGGAGAACCTGTGGCCTAAAACAATATTGGTGGTGAAATGGGTCGCGATGGTCTGTCATTTTTAAAAAGTGGGTCCCCAGAAAAAAAGTTTGGGAAACACTGCTCTAATATACAACTTCAAAACCTCTTTACCATGAACTCTTTCTGCAGATCAGCTACACTGGGTGTGGTATCAATCCTGCCCGTTCCTTTGGGCCTGCAGTCGTTGTGGAGTCATTTGAAAACCACTGGGTGAGTACATATGAAGAGTTTGTTTCCAAAACGCTATATCTCCATTTTTAAAAACATTAAAAAGTCAGGCTATTTAATTGAGTATTTATGAGAATGGTGGATATAGCGTTTTAGGACCAAACTCTTCATATGGTCTGAAACACTGTGTGTATTTACTTTCAAGCTTCACCTCAAATGTGCATTCAGGGAAAATGTATGCCCATTCTTATTTTTTTATTAATTCTATCATTTGTGTAACGTAGGTGTACTGGATAGGCCCTATATGCGGAGGGGTTACAGCAGCTCTGGTCTATGACTTCCTGATATACCCTAAACGAGAGGACTTATCCACACGGATGACTGTACTGACCAACGGAGAGGACGCTGAGTCCACTCAGCAGTTCGCCGTATTAGAGGGAACAGAGATTGCTGGTCAGTGGCCTAGCAGGCAATGACGAAATTGCTCCATTGTCTCCATGTGTGGATAAAGCCATATGCTGTCGTGTCAGTCTTAAAATTAAGATGATGGCAGTCTTCACTTATGTTGTAATGTTCAAAACTGTAGTAAATCATCCCCCCTTTTAATGTTTTTATTTGTTATTCTTTACATGTATTTTCTTGATTTGGTACCTCAGTTTTTTAATATCAGTGCTATCTGTTTACATTCCTCTGTAGAATAGATTGATACTGGAATTATGAGGATTTCAATAGAATTGAAATAAATTACTTAATTAATGTTTTTGTTATTGTTTTTATATATCCTAATAGCAAGATTTGCAAAACGTATTAAAAAAAAAAACATGATCGCTATAATTATGGTGAAAGAATATTAAAAAATATGTTTTCCCCATCACACCAATGCTGTCTCAAGTACGATGCAATCTGCAATCTTAGTTTAAAAATGAAACTTCCTGTGTTTTGAGTGACAGTCATTTAACAAAGCTGGAAGGTCTCCAAAGCCCCCTCTTAACCTCACCGCAGGGTTCCCAGAAGGTAAAGATATAATTCAATGCAAGGGTAGATGTATGTGCGTATAAGTTTAAAAAGGGAAAGAACACTTAGAACAACAGTAACAAGAAGTGTACCTGCTGACATAATAGAAATCGGCAGGCTTTAATTTCCTTGCTGGCACTTTCACACTTCATTGTATAGAGGACATGGGTGGGCTCACGTACTCTTTAAATTGGAATTTAATAGCCCCCACCCCACCCCCACCCCATGTACTAATCACTATAGTGCTAAAGAACTGCCATATCAACGCTTTACCTAACATAACTCGGAAAGATACAGTGGGCGGACAGAGCATTGATCCATTGGTTGTTTTTGGCTGCACTTTTGAGGTAATGGAAGGAAAGTGTTGGAAAGGACTCCTACCTGATTGCATTATTTACCACAGCTAGACCAAAAGGAAGGATGTAGTAAGAATTACAAAATACCGTGTTGTTCTGCATCAAGGTTGACTAATGTTTTGTATTGTTTTATAAAGGAATATGTTCGTGGAGTGTGTCTCTCCAATGAATTTTGGCATTTACAATTGACCACACCTTACAAATTGTGGTCCACACAGGCCTCAAAGCCTGTTTTTTTTTTTACACCCATTGTTTCAACTACATCACCTGACGTCTACGGTGTCTGAAAACAAATAGTGGGTTGACTAGACGTATAGTAGCTTATCTTGACAAAGTTTACCCAAGGTGCGTTAAAAAGTTAGTCAAGAAAAATAGGCCAGTTTCCTCCTCTCTTTGTTTTCCACCGAATCTGACAGAAGCTGTCAAATGACCAATTGCTCTCCATTGTCAAAGTCTCATGTGTCAACACGTCTGGGCCCCTTAAAGCATAGATGGACTTAAACACATGGACAGGTCTGTCAATAACAACCTCTTATGTCAATTCTACAAAACCTTAACTTCCCCTCATGTGTCTCTCAGATCCTCACATTGTGCTGCATGTTTGTTTTCCACATTTGTTTTCCTGTTTCTCTCAGTTACACCTACCCATTTAGCCACTCATCTCCTCTTATTCTCACACCTTTAGCCCTTGTTCTCCTTCAGTCAAACAACAATTTTAAGGCATCCTCCCTCGCTTTTATTTGTGCATCACTGACCATCATCAACGGCTATGCAGAGATGAGCCGGTGAAGTAAGTGAGGGTTGCACACCAAGGTGGATGGAAGAGTTACTCCCCGCACATTCCCTGTGTTGACAAATGGCAGGCCCTTAAAGGAGAGGCAGCAGCATGCCTTCACATCTCCAACCCCGTCTGCTCTGTGTCAGCTCTTGGCAATAGGGGTCCTAGTGCAGAGGCAACTGATGAGTGTTCAGTTGCAATGTTTGGGCCCTAGGCATGCACTCAGTAAGACCCAATCCATTGCTAATCCATTACTGAAATTTCTTAGACCCCCCACACACTTTACTGCTCCTCTTGTTTAGAAACAAAGATAGAGGGAGCGAACATGATCACTCAGAACTTTCATAAGAGAGATAATGGCCACAGTAATGATAAACCAGTTACAAATTGTGCCAGTGGGTTGATGTGTTTATATATCCCAGAAAGTTCACCTCTGCAAGCCTCAACTTGAGCCATAAGTTGGTTCCTCTTTCCCAAACACAAAACAACACTCACGTTCACGTTTCAACGACATAACACCCAAAAGTGCAGTTGACAGTTGCTTCTCTTTAGCTGATATGGCAGAAACAAAGTTTTTGTCATTCCGTCAGCAACTTCTGCCCCAACTGTAAAAGCATGGCTGCTCAATGTAACAAGATAGAACATTGCTCTTACCAAACATATAGATAGAAATGTTTTGACATCCAATGTTAAAGGACAACTCCAGTCTAGAACAAATAGGGTCTATTTTGGATGATAATGAGTGTAAACTTTCGGTGGGGACTATGTTAATCGGAGTGGTTGTGAGTAAGACTATGAAAATAATATGCACAATGAAATAGCATCTCAATAACCTTGGGGGCAAGCTTATTACGTTAATCGCTAATTTAAGCCACTGACAAGGCTCAGAATATCATTACACATCTGTGATAGGCTACTGCAGACAGAGGCTACAGAAAGGGTATAAAAAAGGACTGTTTGGACAGGACATTACCGGCATTTACACTCCAAAATAGGTTGTTCTTAGACCCGAGTTGTCCTTTCAGCAGGCCAATAGGCTGCTAATTCCAGTCTCTTTGAGTTATTATTGACCATGTGCATCACAGTGCATGGTTTGGAACCAAAGATGAAATTGTAAACAACCAAACCACAACTTCTATCATTTGTGGATGTAGGCTATTGTTCATCATTAGGCCTACTAATTAGGCCTTTCCTAAAATGTTCCATGGTGACACTCTGGTGGCACTGCCTAGATTCTAGGCGCTAGAATATTCAATCATTATCAGAAAGGAGAATGGCAATGATTATCAAGGCCTTAATAGGTGTAAACAAATTAGAATAGGTTTTGACAACCTATGGCCTCCTTACACCAAACGACTTTGACAAGATTTGAAAAAGATCAAATTTAAGCAGCATTAGTTAAAAGACTTAATCTTTCAAGAATCTTTCCCAAATCTTGTCAAAGTTGTTTGGTGTAGGGAGACCATTAGGCAACTTGACTCATTTTAATAGTAAGTAAGTCAAATTTATTTTTATAGCACATTTACACACAGCTTACGCTGACCAAAGTGCTGTTTTCAAAACAGAAATAAAGAATAAAAATAAAATAAAATAAGTATACATACACATTTAACAATGAACAGCAGGACACAGAAAGCAAGCATAGCACGTTAGAGGGCAGAGAAAGCCAGAGAGCACAGGTGGGTTTTGAGCCTGGATTTAAAAGCAGTGATGGAGGGGGCAATTCTTCTATCAGGTGGCAGCTTATTCCACAAGCGTGAAGCAGAGACTGCAAAGGCTCATGTCGCCTTTATGCCTTAGCTAAGAGCGGGGGATGTGGAGAAGGTATTTGTTGCCATGACGTCTATTGCCGGAAGTCTGACGTGGATTTCAGTCACACCGACGACTACTTAGATTTCAATGGGCGGCCATACCTATTCAGGCCTGAGTACACCGAGGAAGAGCTGCAGGAACAAGATGTAAGGACCAGGAGGGAGAGAGAACAGCCGGCAACAACGTTTCACGCGAGAACCATTTTTTATCTGTAATTAGTTATATGCAACTCCTTTCATTTCTGTGTCACTAGGCTACTCGCTAGGTATTGCCAGAAACAGCCAAGTATCAATGCATTTCCGTGGAATTATAAATTCACAAACTTTCCTCCTTGAACTGAACTCCGGTGCATTTGGTAATCAACTTGTATGGACTTTCCCTACAAGATGGAGGCAACCATAAGGACTTGTAAAACACTTTTTAATAATCTCCTAGTACACTTACTAAGTTATTGATGCTTTGTTTTATGTGTAGGGGCCATATTCATACTGCAGAAGTATGGTGATATTTTGAGCATAAGTGGTTAAATAACATTCCTTTTGGATACTTTGGCAGCCTGCCCCAAGCATTTCCACTGTTAGCCTTTTGGCTAGAGGCCCTGAAGCTGGTCAAACTTGGTACTCCGTTGGTCAACGTAATCAACGGTGTATTCAAGTCATTGTCATGGTGAAATAGACCCTGGGCTGAAATCACTCCGGAATTACACTTTAAGTGTGAATCTATCTGCATAAAAGTGAAAAAATATATTACTGATACTTTTTGATGTCACCTAATGGGAGCACAGGGAAAAGAGAACTGGGCCCAGAATGGATCCCTGGGGGACTCCAAGACACAGGGGCTGTGGAAGAGGAATACTGGCCTTTGGACACAGAATGACCTGTGATTGTGATAAGAATTGAACCATTAAGGCGTGCCAGGAGAGTGTTGTGGTCTGTGGACTGTGTCAAAGGCAGCACTGAGGTCTACGTATATGGCATTATCACCAAAGTCTAGCGTGAGCAGATCATTAGCCACCTTTAACAAGGTTGTTTCGGTACTGTGGCCGGTTTTAAAGCCTGACTGAAAGGGCTCCAGGATTTCAGCTGAATTTAGGAATGGCATAAGTTGTGATAAGACAATGTTTTCCAATATTTTTGACACAAATGGGAGTTTATAGATGGGACGGTAGTTCTTTGGACACAAGACTGAGATCTTTATGTAGCCTGGGCTTTTGCTTGTTGTGGTCACAGTAGGCCTGGCCTATTGACGGTATTGCCCAGATAGTGGACCGCTGGTGGCATGCCGCTAGTGGCGTGCCACTTGTGGTCCGTTGTTGGGCCACCATCTCTTTAAATTTAACTTGTCATGAATATTAAGAAAATTTAATAAAATTATATGTGGAGTATAACTGAACAAATGAAAAATATTTTAGACCAATATATTGGGCAATTTGTCTGCAACCCGCCAGCGGACCGCCAGAGAACCAATAAGCAAAATGCCAGCGGACCGCCAGCAGTGGTGGAGGAAGTACTGGAACTCAATACTTAAGTAAAAGTACAAATACACAGAGAAATATTTACTTTAGTAAAAGTAAAAGTACCACAATGACAACCCTACTTAAGTAAAAGTAAAAAGTACCTGCTTTTAAATGTACTTTAAGTATTAAAAGTAAAAGTATTTGCATAATGATTTATTATCTTAATATCTATATTCTAAAATGAAAAATCAGTAGGCCTATGGGCTGTGGCATTTTAATTAAGCTAGTTTTACGTTATACTCGACTAGATAGTTTTAAGCAATGCAATTGTACTTACCATCTGTGGCCCAGTTTACATTCTGAACTACAATTCTAGAGACTGTAATTCTGGATATCTAGGGTGATCTGCTAAGTAAAATATCATTCAGCAAAACACGAGAGCCTGAAGTTTAACGGGGTAGACAAGGGAAACGTCGGGTGATTCGTAATGCCAATTCTGCTGATTGACCCGAAAAGTTGCTGAGAAAAGTGTCTTTATGATTAGGTTCAGTTTCACTTGCGCAGACGCACATTGCTATGCATCTTTATTTGATCACACACAATTAAGAAATATTGCCTAATCTGGAAAATGTTACGTTTTTTCGGCCAGTGGTTCATTAATAGTCTATCATTCATTTTTGCCGCAAATGATCAGACGTGTGACAGAAGCATGGGCATAGCCTAGCCTGTAACTTAGCTGATCCGAGGATAGCAATCTCATAGGAGATGAGGCCCTAACGCTGCAGATAACACAAAGATTGTTAAGGCGGAGCAAGATATTTCATCAGGAGCCACTTCCGGGAACCCGGATCGCACGGGGGTCAAAATCCCCCTTTATGCAGAGCAGAGGCAGCGACTGCTCCATTGAAGTCTATGGACATAGCTCAGAATTTCACCACATATGCTAAGGTCTTGGTTCTATAGAGTTAGGAATGTGAATTTCGGGCACATTTTCATGATCCTCAAACCCTTCTGAACATTTCAGGTACATTTTTAGCATTTTTGAGCAATCCAGTCTGGAGAAAATCAACCTTATATCAGGTGTGCGCCGGTTATTTCTGCCACTGCTGTTGGCCGGTTGCAACTTACGCTCGTCAATACGTCATCGACACGCCTCTTTATGCAGACAGGATTCGATCCCCATTTCGCGCCCATAGACATGAACTACGACGAAGTATCTTGCTCCGCCTTAACAATCTTTGGATAACAGTCAGAGAAAGGCACAGAACACAGTTGCATGTCCAGTGTAGCCATGGGTCTGGTGAATATAGCCTACCGAATGCAGATGGCTAGGCTACAATGTTTGCCGACCAAAAGTAGCCTTGTGAGGTGTAGTGGAAATTGCTGCCATCTAGTGGACTTAAGTGACAGATTCCCGATTCCAGATAGATACTGAGCTCCATAAAAGTCTGTCCTACTCTAGAGTATCACCAGACATTCTCTGGTATCACAAACAAGGTATTTTAATTTACTACATAGTAAATCAAATGGATATATCTATAGTAGTCTAAGTCATACTAACTATTGTTAGAGCAGTAGAGAATAGAAACTGCTACCTGCCATGGTGACTGGCAATGTTCTATGACTTTTACGTTGATATTAGACATTCTCTGAGACTACCTTGTGTTCAACCGGAAGTACACTCTTCCGAGTTGTCTATCGGAACCGATCGGAATATCAAGATGTCTCCGTCTATTCTGAACTTCGTCGAAGCTAAGGACACATTTACGGTGTGTTACAATGAGATATTAATTATACAAACAGTAACAGTGTGTGAATATTCACCTATGAACTATGATTGGGTTTGCATGTTCATTGTGGAGTTTCTACATAGCAGCTAAAATGAAACGGACTAGTATAACGCCAGCTAACTTAGCACACTACGTTAACGTAGCAGAGCTGTTTGGCTAGCCAGTTAAGATCAGGCTAATCTTCCATTGCTTCAACAGTAACTTCAGTAACCTCAAATCTATCTTCTGTATTGAAACAATAAATAAGCCGGTGCGTTGATTTTGTTTACTTAATCTGGATTTGCCCGATTCAGAAATCTAGCTAGTGATAGCTAGCATTAAGTTAAGGTTACCTTTACTGTCCCACTGCAATAACGGGAACAGCAACTTAACGCCAGTAACGTTAGTTGATTTCTTTGTCCTGTATCAGTTGGGCTGCATGTAAGAGAGAATGTTGCATTGTCTAAGTCGCTAACATGATATACTGTGTTTGTACATTTTACAGGCTGCAATTACAAGTGCATTGGACATTAAAAATAGCAAACCCTTGGTACATGCGTTCAGTCATCTACCTGGAAAGTAAGTGTTGGTTAAACTAAGATACCTCACATGCATCTCATACTAATATGCTACAGGTGTTCAGAGACTTGCTCTTATTTGTCATGTCTGACCCTTGTAGTGAAGCAGAGAAGAAAAGCACACTCGACCAAGCCTTGCGAGGATTCCTTGAGTTGGAGATTGTGAGTTGACTCAGTAGACAAGCATGAACAACAGTACTTAGACTGCTGAGTGCTAAGAAGCACGTGCCTGTGGATGGTAATTGTTTTGTGTTGCAGGTGAAGCAGGCTGACTCAGATGACTTCCTCGCTCTCATTTACCTCAGTATTGATGGGGTCACTGAAGGTGTGTTGGCCTGGTTGCATGCATAACATATCATGATTAGAACTTGTGGGTGGAAGGGATTCTGTTGTAATAACTGTAGATGATGATGTCTTGCCAAATGTGAATGACTATTGTTTACTGTCTTTCAATTAGGCGTCTGTTCTGCAACAACACCTTTCCTGCTGTTGGGCGATGTGCTTGACTGTCTCCCTCTCGACCAGTGTGACAAAATATTTTCTTTCGTGGAGAAAAATGTGTCCACGTGGAAGTCGGTAGGTTCAGACCTCTTCAGGGTTCACTGGTTGCACTGAAGTTTGTTTAAAGGAAAAAAAAATATTTTATTTTATAATGATAGCTCACATTTAACTAATATTTAAATAAACAATATCAGTCCCAGGCCTAAAGTTTAGGTGAAGAATGCACAGTTTGTAAGAAAATACTTCACCTATGTCATACTCACACAATAACCACCTCATCTTCTCATCTACAGAATTCCTTTTACTCTGCCGGGAAAAATTACTTGTTGAGAATGTGCAATGGTAATGGATGTTTATAATGTTTGTAACATTTTTCATACTTTAACCTTCTGTTAAGAGCACCAGTCATTGAGTGGATGTTTGCAATGAAAAACCTGCTTCATAGAAACTGTTTTATTTAGATCTTCTACGGCGGCTCTCCAAGTCTCAGAACACAGTTTTCTGTGGTCGAATCCAGCTCTTTCTAGCAAGACTGTTTCCTCTTTCAGAGAAATCAGGTATGCCCTTCATGTAACAGAGTGTGGGCAGTGATGTTTTGATCATGTCAGTGTTTCCTTACTTGAGCATATAGACTAAGCTTGGGTTGGAGATGTATTGATGTGGTGTTCATAGCTTCTTTTCTTTCACAGGTCTGAACCTACAGAGTCAATTTAATCTTGACAACATCACTGTATTTAATAAAAATGAACAGGAGAGCACATTCGGCCAACGAGTAAGTATAGCTGTTTGTTTGTACTGTATTGTCATGTATGGGGATTGGCTTCTTATCTCTTGCCTGCAGTGCAGGCGTGTTGACAATTCAGTAAATGATGGTAAAATGGTTCTTGCTGAAGATGTCCTTCTTCCCACAGCACTTGGAGGAAAAGGAGGATGGGATGGACGTGGAGGAGGGCGAGATGGGGGATGAGGATGAGCCAGCCACATGGTAAAACCCCATAAGTTTGTACCTGTTATGTTTTTGAGCTGAGCTGAGAGAATTACAGGCTGCAAGCTCCTCAGCAGAAACTAGTTCATGTTCCCGTTTGTTCCTGTGTGGTGCTGTGGTTCAACAGCGCAATAGAGATGGGATGCATTTTACATCATGTTTTGGAAACAGGGTTAATGATTGCAGTATCAGTATTAACTTTCCTAATGGTCAGATCAGCAGAGTGAAAAATATAATATTGAATTGTTGTTTACTTTTTTGCAGTTCCATTCCCATTGATTACAACCTCTACAGAAAATTCTGGACTCTCCAGGACTACTTCAGAAACCCTGTCCAGTGTTATGACAAATTCTCATGGATGACATTTCTCAAGGTGATTTTTTTTTTTTTTAAAGTATGAAAGACTAAGTATAAGTATATATATATATATATATATATATACTCTTTTGATCCCCTGAGGGAAATTTGGTCTCTGCCTTGCTCAAGGGCACTTCAGCCGTGCCTACTGGTCGGGGTTCGAACCGGCAACCCTCCGGTTACAAATCCGAAGTATTATATGGATGGAATAAATGGATGGTTTCCAGAAAACACCCTTATCCTTACTCTAGAACAGGGGTCTCCAACAGGTAGCTTGAGAGCTACCAGTAGCTCCCCACCATTTTCTAAGTAGCTCTTCAGAAAGTTTGAGGAAGATGTTAATAAACCCAGTCACTTGGGAAACATGCTAAAATTCCTATTAAATCATATTCACAGTCTATAAAGAGAGAAGGTAAATGAGTTGAAAGGAACCTTTTAGAAAGCATACAAATCGTATTCATCAGTTTTGGGTGATCAGCTATGTGAATACATGGCATGCTACTACTAACATAAAAGTTCTTGGCCATGTCCATTTTGTCAAAGTAGCTCCCGGAGAAAGAAAGAGACCCCTGCTCTAGAACCTACATTGTTTGATGTGGCATTCCAGTTTACAAATGGAACCATTACTCGCCTGAGAACCCACCCCTTACGTTTGTGAGAATTTGTTAAACTCTTAATGCTCTTGTTTGTTTGTTTGTTTGTTTGTTTGTTTACTGACTGACTCTGTTGTGCTTGATTTTGCCATAGTTTTCTGATGAGACCCTTGCAGTGTTCAAAAGTTATAAACTGGACGACACTCAAGCATCAAAGCGCAAGCTGAATGAGCTGAGAACTCCGGGGGGCGAGCATGTCTACTTCGCCAAGTTCCTCACAAGCGAGAAGGTTGGTAGTCCAACCTCGGACACCTGCGTATGCCTTGGATGCTTGCTAATCTTGTCATTGGAATGAAGTTAACATCAGTGGTCATGAAAAGTATTAGGATTTTCAGACAGCTTTAATAATGCACACTTTGTTTCTCTTGCTGTTTTCCCAGCTGATGGATCTTCAGCTCAGTGACAGCAACTTCAGACGTCATATCCTCCTGCAGTACCTCATCCTGTTTCAGTACCTCAAGGGCCAGGTCAAATTCAAAAGGTAAGCAGAGGCGGGGACGCTGTGGACCAAGCGGCTACAGCACTCATACCACATTCCAAGTGCCCAGGGGGACCAAGGTTCCAGTCTAATTGGGACATTTCCCAATCCCATCTCCATAAAAAGCTCAAAACATATACTTAAAAATAATAAACAAATAATAAGAATAGAAGGTAAGCAGGGGGAATCCCCCTCACTCTGCTCTGTGTTTGTGGACTCATGATGACTGAGTTCCATGTCGGCTCTTTCTCCCTCTCCTTCAGCTCCAGTTGTGTTCTGAATGATGATCAGTGTACATGGATGGAGGAGACCACTAAACTAGTTTATCAGGTATGTTTTGATAGTCACAGAGGTTGTAGTCAATATTTGTGTTCTGCAGTGTTCACTTTGTACATGCAAAAGTTTGTAACAGAATGAAACTGATCCTGTAGTATGTGGTTTTCCCCACACCAGTTGCTGAGAGAAACACCCCCTGATGGAGAGGGCTTTGCTGCTATGGTTGAGGTTAGTTGATTAGAAATTACTCTCTCAAGCATGTTGTGGATGCCCTTAAGAATTCCTTTCCAAGTTAACGTAACGGCTCAAACATTGACACTCTTCTGGAATTTCTGCAGCACATCCTGAACAAGGAAGAGAACTGGAATTCGTGGAAAAATGAGGGATGCCCCAGCTTTGTGAAAGAAAGGTATGTTCAAAACTTTTATGGAAATATGTGTTTTCTCACAGATAAGCAAACAGTACACCCAGGGACTGGAAATGTTCTGCATTAATCTTCCATCATGTTGATCCCACCACCCCCATTCCCTTAGACCTGCAGAGACCAAACCCACACGACCCACTAGAAAGAGACCTGCTCCAAAGGACTTTCTGGGCAAGGGCCCAGACAGAAAGGTCTTCATGGGAAAGTAAGAAGATTCTCCTGCCAATCTAGCCATTTTCATTTCTTTTTAATGTCTGTTCTTGTTCATGATTTAGTGTTAAAAATTGTGGGATGTTTGTCTTTCTCACAGTGATGAACTTACAAGACTATGGAATCTCAGTCATGACAACATGGATGCATGCAAGTCTGATAACAGGTACGGTCTGTCATATTTCCATGTTAGATGTCCTAGCTTGCTGGTCATGTAACGCATACTGTAGCCAGTTCATAACTTTATTGAAAAGCTTATTGGAGTTCTTTGGTGTTCCTCAGAGAGTTCATGCCATCCCTGGAAGACTTTTTCGAAGAGGCCATTGAACAAGCAGACCCAGCCAACATGGTGGAAGATGAATACAAGTATGTGTTAATTTGCTTTCTGAGAGAATCATTACTTTCTACTCACCTTGAAAATATTTTGGAAAGATATGGGGTTCGGCTTTTCATCTGTTTGCCTTAAGAGGAGTCCACATGTTTGTTCTCTACATTGCAGAGTTGTGCGAAACTCGAATTACGGATGGCGTGCCCTGCGGCTGTTATCAAGAAGGAGTCCACATTTTTTCCAACCCACAAACCAGCAGTTCAAGAACCTGGCAGACTATTTAGAGAACATGGTCATCAAGTTAGCCAAAGAGCTACCGGTAAGTTGTTTTTGCCCCCCTGAAAAACACTCAATTATTTTTATAAATATGTATGTTTGCAGCAGGTTCCCGTAATTAATTAGCTTATTTTAACCCCCACAGAAGGACCTCCCGTCTGAGGAAATCAAGACTGGAGAGGAAGACGACGAGGACGAGAATGGCGACACCCTTCTGAAGCAAAGCAGCGATAGTGAGTTCCTGATCAGCTCCTTCTCTAGGCCATCTCTACAAGGCAGTTGTAGAACGACGCATTATCATCGTGTCTTGAAAAATACATAACATCTTCAGACTCTGCGGTCATTAAATATTTGGGAACGCAAATATTTAACTGAATTTCTGTTAGATCATTTTTCTTGCCATGTTGAAGTTCTATTGATACTCATATAGCTTAAAAACAACCCAGTGTCATTTATCAAAGCACTATACGTGAAGTAGGAAAGCTCTGTATCTGAGAGTATCAAATTCACAGGTAATTTGTGCAATGACTCATTGTCTCTTATGTGGTGTTTTGTCTGACCCCAGGCCCAGACATGCAGAACAAAATGGTGACCAATGAGCAGATGGATGAGGTGGCAGCCAAGCTGGGAGGCCAGTGGAAGACGCTCGCTGAGCACCTAGAGGTGAAGGCGGTGGACCTGCGTGAGATCGAGGCAGACAGTGAGGATGCCGAGATGCAGGCCAAGATGCTGCTGGTGGCGTGGCAGGACCGCGTGGGCAGTCAGGCCACAGTGGACAACCTAGTTACTGCACTCAACACCGCCGGCTTCGCCAAAATCGCTGAGATCCTCACTGAAACATAACATGTCGGCCTGTGCCACCCCTGCCCTCCCTCTTTTGGAATGAATTGACTTTGGATCTTGCTTCGTCTCATGGCATTTCATTATGGTGTTTCATTAAATATTTTGTAAAAATGTCATTCTTTAGATGTTTCCTCTTTTGTTTTTTTAGGAAATAAATGTTAACATAAAAACCTAGCCAAGTGTGTCAATGACAAGCCACAATTTCTTTGCATAAGTTTATTACCCATTATGAAAAGCCAGCAGTCAATAACTTATTACAGAAACATTTGTAGCCTTTGTTTTTTACACAAATGAGGCCAAAGTGTATTTTAGGGAGACATTAAGTGATACAGATCTGAAACCATGGGTGTGTACAACAACATACCCAGCAAGATAGAAGCCCAACAAGAACAATGTGCGCAAGTGCAGGTGATCTTTAAGTCTCAGGTTTTCCAAAGACACAGTTCATGAGTAGTAAGGCTCCTTGCACACTATTGTAGCAAGGGAAAAGCAGGTGAAGTTCCACCAATAAAAAACCCATTCTGGATGAGCACTGAAATGGGCAATAGCAAGGGATCCTGTGAACAATTACTGTAACCTTACCAAGTGTTTCTGTACAAACCAATTAGTCCATTATATTTTCTCTATAATGTCCGTTGAATACTATAGTACTACGGAATAAGCATGAACATCATAGGCTTCAAAAATATACAATGTTTATATATAAAACATTAAAGAAACAGGAAATCGACTTCCACACCCTTCCCTTGGATTACTTGTTATTTCACAATCTGCTCCTTTAAATGGGAATGATCTCCCCACTCTCAACATGCTGCTTCAGCGGTGGTGCACAAATTAGAGTAAGAAGCATTCATGTCACTTCACACAAAAAAAAAAATGAAGGTCAGATTTGAAAGACACTGGGATGTATTGCACATCTATGCAGACAGTGCTTTGCAATGGCAATTTGAAGTTGGTTGGTTTTAATTTATTTCCTTTTCCCGATTACTGTTCCTCTTCAAGAATTTCCAGACGGCGGGGTCCGTACAGCAAGACGTACGCTATGTGCCAGTCTCCACCGCCGGACAGCTTCAGGATGTCTTCAGGGGTCACCACACTGACCTTGTCGTCATCAAACTTCACCCACTCATCTGCCACACACAGCTCAAATGTCAGTCTCTCTCTCTCTCTCTCTCTCACACACACACACACTACTACATTCTACATCACTGAAACAAATCTGAAATCAAATGTAAACTCCGTATGGCTCCGTATGGCTCTTGGATGCCCTACCTTCTTTCCTTTTGACCCATGAGACGTAGTGGCCCGATGAGCTTGACCTTCCCTGATGTGTCAGCACTGCCTGCAGGTCATAGTAGCCGCTGTTGTTGGAGCCCAGATCTGCACAGTGATGGAACAGCAGTGAGATGTGCAGTGGTGCTTTTGGGGGCCTGTGCCATGTGTTAAATAAAAGTATGGAGGTGATTAAACTTTAAGTGAAGAGCCTCTGAGGGCAGTGTGCTCACTCACCATCTGGAAATGAGAAGGGCTCGTATTTAGGCTCTTTTGTTACTGCACCAGCCTTTTCCACCTGTTCAAAACACAAAAGAGCCAAGTCTTAAATCTCCAGCATCGTATCTGATAATTATTAACATTTGTTACAAGACATATGATTAACATTTGTTACAAGACGGAATTATTAGCGTTGTAGGATTATTCAATCAGCAGAATCCAGACAAGGTCTTTTTTCCACAAGGGCTTGATAGCAAACTTGACAAAGATGGGCGGGAACTGATCATACTTGCCTTTTTTCTGCTGCTTCTCTAGGTTTTTGTCCTCCACCTCCTTGAACTTTGACCTGATTGCCACCATTTTGTCCTGGAGGTCTTTTGTGCAGAGCTCATAGACATCCAGCATGAGAGGGAACTTGACATCCTAGACACAAAAAAGAACACAATGCACTGAAATTACCTCTATTGTAAAATGTACACACAGATTGCTATAAAAAGACAAATGGACACAATAAATGTTCATTAGAGATTTATATGATTTTACCTTAAGGACTTTGGCATTAACTGACTCTTTCTCCTTGTAGAAGAAGCGAACCATCTGAACCGTTAGGTATGCAGGAAGTCGACTGACTTTAGACTGAAAAAATTAGAGTACAGTACGAAACATGTTGAGGCCTTCACACATGAAACTTCTATGCACACTGTCCCATCACATGAAAACTATGACAAAGGAACTATCCACAGATTTTCAGACAATGTAGCAGAAAACAATTATTAAAAACTACAGAAGCTTCATATAAACTACTGACAAAAATGGAAAAAACACCTGGATAAACTTACTGATTTTATGTAGAGGGCATTTCTGTCTAAGGATGGAGAAAGTTTTGTGATTTCCTCTTGTAGTCGCTGGAAAGGAATACAAATCATAATCAATACATAATCATGCTAACACTGCAACTGGAATAAGGTAATATACCCAAAGTAAAATACTTCAATACTGTCAAATTGCTGTGGGCTCTAACTGGGAAATATTTAATTATATCTTGTCTACATCATGATAGTGCAGCTGTTTGTTCCCGTACTCACCAGTCTGAGCCCTGTGGCCAGGTATTTGACCTCCTGGTTGATGAAACAGCTGAGCTGAAGATGGCTCTCGGTCCCTTTGGTGGGCTCCTCGCTCTCTGACTCTGTGCATTTCATACTAGCAACAACAGGAGTTAAGGGAGCAACAGAAAACAACTTGTCGAAAATGAAAAACGACAATGACAGAGAAAGTTTTGTCATAATAGTACATTAGAAAGGATACGTGGTTTCATATTCCACTCCAAAATACTGATCGATGAAATTCTTCTTTGCTGAGGCTGTAGCAGCCCCACTGTCATCCCCGGTCTGTGGGGGGAAAAAGGAAAACAAATTCTCAGAAATGTGCTTTCTCCAAAAACGGCAGACATTTATGGAAGGACCCGATCCTGAAAATGCCATAATTTCTTGATTGAAATTTCACTCACCTCCATTGGAGTTTCAGGTTCCAGCGGTTCTAGCTTCTGCTGAAGCACCCTCATCATTTGCAGCCAGCATTCATTAGCGTCCTGGAAGCAGGAGCTTGGTTACATCACCTCAACAAGTGACTTATTACAGACATTTAGAACTGATACTGTCAACACTTCAAAATCATCGAAATCATCTGCGGTAGTTGGGTTTCCATTGCACTTTTTAATGTATTAAAAACTACATTAACCATTCAAATGTGTTCAGATACACACAAAAGAGGTGT